>NC_066883.1:24419771-25051439 GCF_022985175.1 Labeo rohita | reverse complement strand
TCAGAGGAAAGTCTTAGTCCTTCAGTAGGCTTAATTTGCCCATCAATATTGCTCACTCAAAAATGCTAAATTCTCTCATCACTTACTCACCCTCATGCCATCCCGGATGTACATGACTTTCATTCTTCTGTGGAACACGAACAGAGATTTTTAGAAAAATAATCCATCTATGTGTGTCCATATAATGCAAGTGGATAGGTCCCTCAGATTTGATGCTTCACAACATGTTGACATTTACGTCAAACAAACATGTAGGACACTTGCCTGGAAGCAGTGGTTTATAATATTAATTTTTAAAAAATATTTAAACATTTCTCACACAAACCTATCATTTTGCTTCAGATTACTTTTTTTTTCTTTTTTTTCTTTCTAAAAGTCTGTAATTGTGTTCCACAGAAGAAAGTTTATTTGGGATGACATGAGGGTGAGTAAATACTGAGAGAATTACAATTTTTGGGTGTTGTCTTCTTGGCATGCAGTAATGATAACTGACAATTTGAGTTAAATAAAATGAACTGGTGTACTATTCTAATGAATTCGTAACAGTATTTTTGTCTGTCCACTGAAAGTACACACAACCAAAATATTCCAATTCAAAAATTGTGTAAAGAAATGGAATTAATCCATATGATTAATCCGTGGACTTTTATTCACATACAAATATTGATGCTTGAGAACTGATTAGGTGTCTTAAACCACTCGAATCATATGGATTATTTTTACAATGTCTTTATGCACTTTTTGAAGCTAAAAGACTTTGGTTGTCTGGATAGACAAAAATGAAGAGAGAATATCAATTTTCACTAGATGTTTATGGGTTTGTAACAACATAGTAAATGATGACAAAATGTTCATTTTGGCTGAACTAATGCTCTAAAAAGTTTTTACAAAAGAGAATGAAATATGAATCTAATGAATTTTTTTTTTTGTGAAGGTTCATTGTGAGGATAAATCCTGACACACCTCAAGTGCTCAGCAAAATTCCAGATCAGCAAAAGAAGTGGGAAGATGGTGCAAAGGACAAACTCTGGCCTGAACCCTCATGTGTCTAAGGAGTTTGTGGATTTCAGCTGGCAAAACTATTAATCCATTATGGGCAAATGCATTTTACTCAGGAGAGTTTTTGTGAATTTGTATGTTTTTAAGATTGGTCTTATGATTGAATTTGTTCCTGATTTTTTTTTTTTTTTTTTTTTTTTTTTTTTTACATGTTTTTTTAATTGCTGTAATATACAAATATTTATGTATACATTCTTGAAAAATGCTTCTTGTGTGTAACAAAAGTTTGAGTTTTATTTGAAGCTTCACTGTCCTTGCTGTTCACTGTTATCATAGTATGTTGTGCTTAGGATAAATGTTAAGAATTTTTATAGCTATAATAGTTAAATTGGTATGCACTGTAATATATATAATAGTTTGTAATAGTGTTTTGTTTGAGTCTTAAATGAATCTGTGAAAATTGTAATGTTATTGCAAGGGTTATTGCAACATTTGAACAATTAAAAACATTAAAAGTTACACAGTTGTCATTGCTTATTTTTATTTTTATTTTTTTTCTTGTATTGCAATATATAACTAGAGAAAAGACCATAAAATTACTGTATATTTTACAAGTAAAATACAGTAAAAATACAGTAAAAACTGTACAAGTGCAGTATAATACTGTAAATACATTTACAGCAAGTTAAATGGTATTGTAAATATAAATACAGTGTTGTTACTGTAAGTAAATTTACAGTAAGTTACTGGCGAACTGCTGCCGAATTTTACCTTACACAACTAAAACTAAAACATATTATAATACAAAATGAGGACATGTTTCGGTTGTGACTGTTACGTTTTATAAGATAATGCCCCGAAAAAACAAAGACGTCACTACTGAAACACCAAATGTTTTGGTAGTGACAATTTTAGATACTTTAGAACCTAGCTCAAATGCTAATCAGCACATGGTTAGCTAGCACAGTTCTGAAAAGTTGTACGCATACAAAAACTATTATGGAATAACTATAAAACAAATATATATACACTACCGTTCAAAAGTTTGGGGTCAGTACATTTTTATTGTTTCTTTTCTTTTTTTTTTTTTTTTTAAGAAATTAATACTTTTATTCACCAAGGATGTATTAAGTTAATAATTAAAAGTTTATTAAAAGTTAATAATAAATAATTTACATTGTTATAAAATATTTATATTTTGAATAAACACTGTACTTTTTAAACTAGTTATTCATGAAAGAATCCTGAAAAAAAAAAAAAAAAAAAATCACAGGTTCCAAAAAATATTTAGCAGCACAACTGTTGATATTATCCAACATTGATCATTCTAATAATAAATCCACATATTAGAATGATTTCTGAAGGATCATGTGACACTTAAGACTGGAGTAACAGCTGATAAAAATTCAGCTTTTCATCACAGGAATAAATTCTATTTTAAAGTATGTTAAAATAAAAAACATTATTTTATATTGTAAAAACATTTTGCAATATTACTGTTTTTTTCTATATTTTTAATTAAATAAATGCAGCCTTGATGAGCATAAGAGACTACTTTAAAGACTATTACAAGTCTTACTGACCCCAAACTTTTGAACGGTAGTGTATATATATATATATATATATATATACATCACTTTAAAATAAAATGCAAAAATTATTTAAATATAATTTTCATAAATTGAAATGTAGGGGCTAGGGTTGGGGACAGCCACCTCCCGATTGAAAGTACCCAATAAATAATGATTTTATATATATTAAGCTCACTGATATTTTAAATAATATTGTGGGTTTCAATAGATAATAAAAGGACCTTAGTATACATCTAAGATTTTAATACTTAAATGCTTTTTAAATGTGTTTTTGGTAGTGGGACAGCAGTTTGGACCATATGGCCCATATGTATTTATTTGTTTTTATATAAAGGTATAAGATGTTAAGTTCTGGTCTAAGGACCAAAAATGGTTCTAGGGGTAGTGAGTGGTAATGTCATAGTTAAAATGTTTTATTTTTGTTAAGAAAATAATAGCCTAGTGGTCATCTCTAAAACATTTTACCCTGGAAGTGGTGCTTTGTAATAAAAAGAAATAGTAGGTCGTGGGATATATTTTTTGTGGTATTAAAACTGCCTTATTTGGTCTTCGGTGCTCTCTCTTTAGGAAATGGGACATTAACGGGATTCACTGACGTAGAGAAATTGCGCCATCCAGCGTTTATCAGAAGTTAAAGTCCGGAAGCTGTAGCTGTCACTGACGAAAACATAAACACGATAACAGGGGGGAGTACTTGATAGAAAGTAGCGGAGCGAAACACATGTGCTCTCCTAAACTTTGAAAAATTGCAACATCCATTCATTGACGGGCTCAAAGGAAATAATGTCAGTATTGTTGTCAGTGCTAGTCGGTGTGCTAGCTGCATACATACTGATTTATTACAGCCTGTTTAAAGGAGCCAGATTTAAGAGCAACGTGACGTTAAAAGGGAAAACCGCAATTGTTACAGGTTAGTATCATTTAAACTCTTTACATATTAAACAATCCTTAAGTCAGCACCTCTTAAACGTAAATAAAAACTAAATAGCTTACTAACGTAGATTGTGTTTTGACAGGGGTTACATTATTAAAGTTGTGTAGTTATATTTAATTACCACTGTCATCAATACATTATTTATTTTATATGAATTATGTCTATTGTAGTTAGTTTGCTGTGCATCAGAGGACACTTCACAATGTGGTCACAGGGTTAAGTAATCAATAATCTGTATGCAGGGAGTAATACAGGCATTGGCAAAACCACAGCCTTGGATCTGGCCAAGAGAGGGGCCCGAGTGATCCTCGCCTGCAGAAACAAAGAAAAAGCTGAAGCCGCAGTTTATGACATAAGAAAGGTGAACTAATCTACTAATCTCAGTCCCACCTAGTTCTTATCATTTCTCTGATGCAGGCCTAAAAGACAGACTTTGCTTTGCTTTATATCCCTCAGGAAAGTGGGAACCCTGAGGTACTCTACATGCATCTGGACCTGGCCAGTTTGAAATCCGTACGTGATTTTGCAGAGACTTTTCTGAAGAGTGAACCGAGACTCGATTTGCTTATTAACAATGCAGGTAACGAGAGAAATTCCATTGCTTATACAGTTGAGGTCAAAAGTTTACATCCCCCTTTTAGAATCTGGAAATGTTCATTATTTTACCAAAATAAGTGGGATCATACAAAATGCATGTTATTGTTTTTTTAGTACTGACCTGAATAAGATATTTCACATAAAGTTTCACATATAGTCCACAAGAGAAAATAATAGTTGAATTTATAAAAATGACCCCGTTCAAAAGTTTACATACACTTGATTCTTAATACTGTGTTGTTGCCTGAATGATTCACAGCTGTTCTTTTTGTTTTTGTTTAGTGATAGTTGTTCATGAGTCCCTTGTTTGTTTTGAACAGTTAACCTGCCTGCTGTTCTTCAGAAAAATCCGTCAGGTCCCACAAATTCTTTGGTTTTCCAGCATATTTGTGTATTGGAACCCTTTCAAACAATGACTCTATAATTTTGAGGTTTGTCTTTTCACACTGAGGACAACTAAGGGACTCGTATACAACTATTACACAAGGTTCAAACCAAAGAATTTGTGGGACCTTAAGGATTTTTTCTGAAGAACAGCAGGCTCTTTTTGACTGGACCAAAAGAGCTAATTATACATTTAGTCTTAAGGTTACGGTCACAACCTGATTGTACATCTTTTATGACGCTCGAGATAAACCAGTTTGGTTTTAATCAGACCAAGCCAGCCAACTGTAAACACGCCCTTAGTGTGTGAGGCTTTCTCTCTAGGTCTTATCGCATCAGGCAGAACTGAAGATGGTTTTGGCATGGCGTTCGGCGTCAACCACCTGGGCCACTTTTTGCTGACGCTGTTGCTGTTGGATCGTCTGAAACAGGCAGAGCACAGCCGCGTCATCAACGTGTCCGCCCTGCTGCATCGCCTGGGGTCCGTGGATTTCAACCTCCTCAACACGCACAAGGATCTGGTCACAGGTCAGTCGTCCTGGCACGCCTTCAGAGCCTACTGCCACAGCAAACTCTGCAATGTGCTCTTTACCCGTGAGCTCGCAAACCGACTGGAGGGGACGAGCGTCACTTGCTATTGCCTGCATCCAGGTTAGTAGAGCATATTTTGTCTGCTGATATGTCACATGTATTATTATTCCTTACATTTCTTCATTATCTCGTTTTTAGGCGTCATCTCAACTGAGATCGGTCGGAATATGGGTGTGCTGCAGAAGCTGCTTTTCCTGCCCATGTCCAAGCTGTTTTTCATGGACCCAGAGGGAGGTGCGCAGACCACGCTTTACTGTGCTTTGCAGGAGGGGCTCGAGCCTCTGAGTGGACGGTATTTCTCTTCCTGTGCTCTGCAGAATGTTAGCGCTCGCGGACGAGATGATGCCTTGGCCAAGAAGCTTTGGGAAGTGAGCGAGAGGCTGTGTGGCCTATCGTGAGTGAATTCACACAGGTTTGTAGAACAGTATAACAGAAAAAGAGAGACCAACAGCATTATGAGCGTGAGCTTCTGAAGTTTTACAAGTGTTATAGGTGTGTGCGTAGCTGAGGTGCCTTTTGTATTTGGTATATAATACTTTATAATATATTGTTGCTTTAAATGAACACTGTATATTTAAATTGGGGGTGCACTAGCGTATTTCAAAAAGTCGTACTTTTTTTTTTTTTTTTTGTTATGGCCCTATAAATGGATGAATTTAAAATTCTATATTTCGTATTCAATATTTTGTCTTAGAAGACTGGAGTAATGATGCTGAAAATTTACCCTTGATCACAGGAATAAATGACATTTTAATATATATTCAAATAGAAAGCAGTTATTGTAAATAGTAAAAATATTTCGCAATATGACTGCTTTTGCTGTATTTTTGATCAAATAAATGCAGGCTTGGTGAGCAGAAGAGACTGAAAGAATCTTACTGTTCAAAAACTTTTAGTTAGTCAATAACTATTCTAATATGGTACTACTTCTATATTGTGCATCCCTATTTTATATAGCAGTCATATACAGTATGCATAGCTTGGGGAACAGTAACCAGTGCCTATTATTTTTGTTGAAAGTATGTAGAGAAGTTGCGATTTGTATTCACTCCCTGGACACAATGGACTTTGCATATTCCTTTGTAATAAGGTTTTGTATGGTATATTTTTTGTCATTATTGATCTATCTTTCTTTTTTTCATATATTTCATGTCTTTTTATTTAGTTTCATATCTTTATGTCCTTCTTTCATATAAACTGCCTTTCAAAAGTGGGGATCAGTAAGATTTTTAATGTTTTTTAAAAAAGCCTCTTATGCTCATCAAAGTTCATTTATTTGGTCAAAAATATGGAATTTAATAAAATATTATTGCATTATTGTTTTTATATAGATTAAAATATAATTTATTTCTGTGATGCAAAGTTGAATTTTCATCAGCTATTACTGCAGTTTTCAGTGTTACATGATCCTTCAGAAATCATTTTAATATTCTGATTTATTATCACTGTTAGAAACTGTTGTGCTACCTAATTTTATTTTATTTTTTTTGCAACTTGTGATACTTTTTTTCAGGATTCTTTAATGAGTAGAAAGTTAAAAAGAACAGCATTTATTCAAAATAGAAATTTTTCTAACAATGTAAGTTCTTACTATCACTTTTTATCAATTTAACACATACGTGCTGAATAAAAGTATTAATTTCTTTCAAAGATAGAAAGAAAATGAATTTACCCCAAACTTGACTTGACCAGTAGTGTGTATTGCTACAAAAGATTTAGATTTTAAATAAATGCTGTTCTTTTTAAACATTTTATTCATCAAAGAATCCTAAAAAAAAGTATCACAGGTTCCAAAAAAACAACAACAAAAAAATTAATCAGCACAACTGTTTCAAACATCGATAATAAATCAGCATATTAGAATGATTTCTGAAGGATCATGTGACACTGTAGAATGGAGTAATGATGCTGAAAATTCAGCTTTGCATCACAGGAATAAATTCTATTTTAAAGCATATTAAAATTGAAAACCATTATTTTAAATTGCAAAAATATTTCACAATACTACAGTTTTTAATGAAATAAACACAACCTTGATGAGCAAAAATACATAAATACTTTTAAAAAACATCTCTAAAAAAATCTTACTGATCCCAAACTTGTGTATGTCAGTCTATATAGATAAATATCTCATTGGTACACTTTAATAATATTTCATTAAGACATAGTTCACTTGTTACTATTTACTATATGTCTTTATTACGTTTCCATTTTTATAATCAGTTCCTTTGACATAAATGAAAAGCACTGCATCCACCTTTTTCTTGAAACTCATGACCAATTCAAATACCTCATGTATTTGAAAATCAACATCATTTGAAGAAATTAAAAAAGTATAAAGTATACATTTCTGTTTAAGAAAATCAGTGTCTTTCATGCATTTGAATTTTTTTTTTGCCTTGTGTGATAAGGTGTTGTTCTGTTTTGCTTCACTGGGTGGCAGTAGCGTGTCACATTTGGCAGCCTTCGACTCAGGGCGACACAACCTGAAGAGTCTACAGAGACCTCTGTCAAGATGACAATCATTAGAATAAAGTAGGTTAGATTACACTGAGAATTGCAGAAGTAATTTCATGTAATATTAGAGTTTGCTTTTCCACTGAATGAAAGTGGGCATCAGGGGCTACAGCCATTCGGTGTGATGGGATAACCAAAACGAGGACTTGTTATAGACCCTTACCCATATCCATGCATCTTCAACAGACGCCCCGTTACTAATAGATCCTTTACCTCACATTGGGTCACATTTTTGACAATGTGTAGACCTAGCTTCCTGTTTATATATGCTGACATAATATCTGTATGCGGGTCCGGGTCCGAAGTAATTTTCTCCAGTCTCCTTTGTGCTCTATTGTTTTCTAGCCTGAAAGTGTCATATCCGTTGACTGTCACTTGTACTATATTTATAAAATGCATTGTGTGTCATGCCACTGATCATGCCAGTCATATCTCGGCCTCCTCAGTGTGTTGGTTCTCATGCACGGTAAGTGTGTAACTACACCGTCCCCTTCGATTCGTTTTGTAGAAGCAAAACACATTGATGAGTGACGGCAGGTGTTTACTTTGGACGCACTCCCGAGCTCTTTGGCACAGTACTTAACGACTGGATTAGTGCATCAATTAGCAATCACTGCATGGGAGGAGCCTGATTGATCGAGACTGCTGCTGCTGTTGCTGCTGCTAAGGCTGGGCGTAGGGCATGCTGGGGCATGTGAGTGTGGGAAGCAGCTGTATGTGTGTGTGTGAGACTGTGTGGTGGCCAGCTGCTTGAGAATTAGTTCAAAGGACTAATTTAACTGCATGATGTTGGAATAAAACCATTCGGCCCTTGTTGACCTTGTAAGGATATCATATGCATACCTGGAACTGTCACATGATTGTGATTTGCTAAATCTGATGTGTCGTCTTTTTAAAATGTTAAAACGTAGAATCGGCTATAATATAAAATTGTTGTTTATTATATTATGTTCCAGTGTATGACGATACAAAGAATATTATTATATTATTACAGCGAGACAACTATAATTATAATATTTGGCTCATATTTGTCTTGTTTATATTTTTATGTAAGTGACCATGGACTACAAAACCAGTCGTAAGTAGCACGGGTTTATTTGTAGCAATAGCCAGCAATACATTGTATGGGTCAAAATGATCAGTTTCTCTTTTATGCCAAAAATCATTAAGCTATTAAGTAAAGATCATGTTCCATGAAGATATTTTTGTAAATTTCCTACCGTAAATATATCAATGCATGTAATATGCATTGCTAAGAACTTCATTTGGACAACTTTAAAAGTGATTTTCTCAATATTTTGATTTTTTTGCACCCTCAGATTCTAGATTTTCAAATAGTTGTATCTCGGCCAAACATTGTCCTATCCTAACACACCATACATCAATAGACAGCTATTTATTCAGCTCTCAGATGATCTATAAATCTCAGTTTCAAAAAATGGACCCTTATGGCTGGTTTTGTGGTCCAGGGTCACATATTACAACACGAAATTCTTATAATATTACGATTAGAATTATTATTAAATTGCATTGAATTGTCATAATAAATGTATGATAGAACTATTAAGTATGAGACTTATTTTATTATAAGAGCGTGTTATGTTTTTAGAAGACATTAAAATAGTTGTTTGATGTTATATTATAATTAGTATAATACAATATTGTATATTAGTTGTCTTATAATATAAAGTTTGTTGTTTTATATTAAAATACAAAACATTATTGTAGTATTATGTTGAGAACTACCAAATTCTAGTTGTCTCATAATAGAATGTAGCTTTATATTAATAACTATTTTGTAGACAAATATAATACACTGTGTTTTCTTATAATTCTGTATTAAGGTATATGTAATATATATATGTATGTATGTGTATATATATATATATATATATATAATTACACACACACACACACACACACACACACACACAGGAAAAGCCTTCAGCAGAAAGACAGTGTTTTTACAAATTTGCTGATACTGTTATAAAATATGATAAACAGCTTTAGTTTTTATTTCATATGTTAATTATGATGCATAAATAATAATAAGCAATGACAAAGTTCACTTTTAGCATATATGTTCCTCTTAAAATTGTATCCCAATTTTCAGGGATACAGGAAAAAAAAAAAAATATTGATGACTCATCCTGCACTACACAGGTTGTCTTCCAATCAGATACTCTCTAGTTTGACAATATCCCGCCCCTAATACCACCTGCAAGTAACTGTTTGCTAATGACTTAAGTAACTTTTTTTACATTTAAATTTTATTTGTTTTTTAAAAAATTTTAAATTATATTTTTGTGACACATCTCTAATTGGAGTTGACCAATGATCGTTCCACTGGCTCAGAGTGTACCAAGGCATTTCCTCCGAGAATGGAAAGGAGGCAGTTCGATGTGCAAAAATAAAACAACACCAACATTACAAAATATAACATTAAAAGGTATATAAATCACGCGTTTTTCTAAAGAAACATTGTCTAACAGCGACACCAGAAGTTACAGCCAGAGTCCGTGAGAGGAGCAATGCCTCCATTGTGATATGATTGGATATGACTGGTTATGCTTGACTGTGATTGGTTCCGTGTTCGAAACATTCTGAGTGAACAATATAATGGCCTTTATGGGAAGACTAATTTAAAAAAGTAAGTAAACAACTCACATACTTAGATAAAACCACTTTGTTAGGTCAAAATAACATTTAAAATGTCATAAAAACGTGATCTTTAACGTTTATTTAACCATGAAAATGTGACTGAAATAAATTTACATTTGATTTAAAAAAAAAAAAAAAACTTTGAGGACTTTGCCTCCTCATTTCAGAGCACCACTGGTGTGTACAGTGGCTTGTTTTCAGTGTGGCGGGTAGCAGGTGGTCAGGGGACCAGCACTCTTCCATCTCAGTCTGAGGGGAGGGAGAACGTCAAAGTGATGCTGGGTCTCACTTTAGAGTAACACGTGAGGTGTGAGATGGGAAGAGAGGGGGTTCGATCGTCAGACTGGGTGACAACATTTTGGAGAGGCATTCAAATACAGGCTGCTTGTGTCACAAGCAAAGCCTTCCTATTTTTCCTTCTCACCCGCCTCGTGCGGAAATGCCATCTGAAGGCGGTAAATAGAAGCATCCTTTGGGTCATGTTATTTCCACAGGTGCAATTAACACCCCCATCTGCTAATCTGTGATTAACGATGTTTACAAATATGCTGCACATGCCGGAGAGTGTCAGAATAGCAGCTCACACCTTCCTCTTACTCCTTCCCTCTCTCGTCTGTCTTCGTCCCTGCTATTGTGTTTCTGGATTAGTAATTAGCGTTTGGGTGGGAGGTGGCAGAAGGAAAGCAGACCCTTAAAGCAGTAGGCATCACAACATGGCATATTTGCCCCAAAAATCTGTTCATTTGTGTCTGTAAGGTTCAGACGTCTAAGAACACTTTTGACTGTGCTTCTGTTTTTCTAATTTAATACAATTTTTTAAATTATAGTATCTGCATACGAATGCTGAAATGTTGAAAACTGAAGTGAAAATTGTAATGAAAAAATTAACCTGAATTTCATATTTATTTGTCTTTTTCCCCCCATTGTTTTTCATGTTCTCCATCATAATTTTGATCAAAAGAGCTTCATTGGCCTCATCTGACCTTTTGTAAGTAGTAAATCACATAAGTGATATGTATATAATTGACATGTATTTAAGTTACTGGTAAATAGAACATTTATATTAAAATATAAAATATAATTACAATTAAAATATTATGAAAATATATAAAATATGACTATAATTATATTATAATTATTAAATTATATTAAAATCAAATATTATAAAGCTTTAAACATATAAAAGAAATATGATAATTTATTACATAATAAAATGTTTTATAATTATAAATTATATTATTAATTATATTATAATTATATTTCATAATGCAGAATTGACGTAATAAAATCACTGATCTATAACAGAGAACATTTATATTTAAAATAAAATATAATTACAATTAAAATATAATGAAAATATCTAAAATATAATTGTCATTATATTATTCTAATTATTAAAGTAGATTCTTATATTATTATAAAAAAATATTGTAATATAAAAATATAAAAAATATAATTATATTGATAATTATTTATATAATAATATTAGTATAATTACTGAACTAGATTCTTAAATTATTATAATAAAATAAAATTACATTAAATAATTTATATTATTTATTATAAATTATTATGTTAATAATAATAATAATAATAATATTATTATAAATTATATAATAATTATATTATGTAGCTCAGAATTTACATATATTAAAATCACTGATCTATAACAAAACACTTATTAAAATATAAAATATAATTACAATTAAAATATCAAATATGTAATTATAAAATTATAATTTTATTATATAATTATGTAATTATATTATTAAATTAGATTCATCAATCATGTATATAATAAGTTATTAAATAATAATAACATTTTTGTAATTGTTATTAGTTATATTATATTATTATAATAATAAATAATAATAATTATTATTTTAGAAAACTCAGTTTTGTAATATAAATTAAAGGTTTTTTTTTGGTAAATATTAAGACCTCACTGTATACTGTATGTCACTATTTGTTCACCGATCTATATTAATTATATTTTTGATATATTATTGCTTTGTAGTAAATCCTGATTTATTACACTGTTTGAAATTAATCTTCAATTCAAATTTTATACAGAAAATATTCAAACTCTATCTCTTTGTTTTTTATAAATATCTATTTTTCTACATTAATATTAAAGTATACATATAATACATTTTTACAATGTTTCCAATTCAAAATCATTATAATCACCATCATAATGTTTGCATATTGATTTGTGCAAGGTGCTGAAACTTTAACACGATTCTTTTGTTGTCTTTTAAGCACTAGTATTTCCTTCAGGAAGTTACAAATATAGTACACTCTTTAAAGCTTGTTCTATGCATTTTATAGTCATTTTTAGGATTAGTTTGACCCTTTCATTTGTTCTATAGAGGCTGCGGGATGTGAGTTCTGTACCTGTCATATAGTGTTTTAAAGTTTCTCCGTGATGTGCTGGTTTAAATGAGCTTGTTGCTCTTTGACTGTGCCTGGAGACAGGAGTGCATTAAAAAATAGACAAGCAAGTTATTGCTGCTTTCGTAAAAGCTTCATAAACATACATTCATTTACACCATTTAGGTAAATGAGCCCATTTCCTTGTTTTAGCAATTTGCTGTAATCTAATGAAGAAATGTAGCTTGCTGTGCACAGCTCTGAAAGCATGCTGCTCTGTAAGCCAGCTTTATAAACGCTATCAATTAGGCTGATGCTACAATGCTCCACAATTGTTTTACTAATTGCCAATTAGCTACCTTGGAATAAAGCAGCGTTTTTGTTCTATTTTAGAGATTTACTAAGCAATCACTCATTTTCAAACGAGTACAGGATATTTGCAAAAAACATTAACGCTGTCCCAAAGGATGAAGGTGATATCTTGTGGTGTTTGCAACACAGAGGGAAGAAAGCGATGTGACATCAATCCATCTCGTGTGTTTCTATTTGTATGGAGGAGGAGAACGGACAGAATCACTGTTAATCACAATTTACTCTTGAAACACGCATGACACGTGCAGTATTTACTCTCATTTTTAATCTGTCGTACTCCTGAGAATACATAATGTATTACCAAACAGCAGGCTGTTTAATAATTACTCAGGCCGTCTTTGGTTAAACAAAGAGAAGGGAATGCTCCAGGTCTTTAATAGCGGGTTTCAGTCAAGTTGTGACAGTCATTCATTAAGACGTGTCTTCTAAAAAGCCCAGCTGGAGCAACAGTCATGCTCTGTGTTTCTGGAAGTGTGTTTTACAGTGAAGAGGTGAGACTCTGAATGGATAACAGCTTCTATGGGGCTGCTTTTGTTGTGATGCATCACATGAACAAGCGTTACATTTTTCTTGTCAAGCGCCCAGTCAGGTGCGGATTGCCCGGTTACTCAAAGACAATGAAAGAATTCCAATTATGCACAAACAACTTCGGTTGTAGAGCTCGGCGAAAACGTTAACGTTGCTGTGAAGGTAAACAAGATGCTCTTATTGACAGTTCAAGGCTTCCTCTTTGTCTGAAATCCACTGAAAATTGATAGAGAAATTTAGAGGAAGCATGATTATTGATTGGATACTAATTGCACTCCTGAGAAAATAAACAGGCTGCTTTTGCAGGCCCGGTCGGATCAAACATAGCCATCAGCTGCGCTATTAACACCCCATTCACTGTGTGAAAGAGTAAGCAATGTTTAGGACTTATTTTAGAGCATTTTAGAGGGAAAGCTTACCACTCACTCTCATTTTGTTGTGTATACAGTAGTCAGCATTTGAAGTGGATCAAAAAAGTTCATCAAAGTTGTCCTAAGACAAGAATGGGTATTGTTGAAAGGTTTTGATCCACTTCGAATGTTGACTATATACTTTCTAACTTCTGTGGAACACATAAAGAATGTGAAAAAAAAAAAATGTCCCAGTGTTTTTGTGGGATCCAGTGCCCAGTGTTTTGAACCCCTTTGTATTTGGTTATGTGGTTTTCAAAATGCCATCTGTTCATTCATGCATTCATTCTTTCTTGCATTCATTAATTCATCCATCCATCCACTCATTAATTAATTAATTAATTAATTAATTTATTAATTCATTTGTTCATTCATGCATTTATGCATCCATCCATTCAGTCATTCATTCATTCATTCATTTATTAGTTCATTTGTTTATCCATGCATTTATGTATCCATCCGTCCATTCGTTTATTTATTCATTCATGGATTAATTAATTAATTCATTCATTTGTTCATTAATGCATGTATGCATCAATTCATGCATTAATGTATTTATGCATCCATCCATCCACTCATTCATTCGTTCATTCATTTATTAATTCATTTGTTCATTTATGCATTTATGCATTCATTCATGCGTTCATTCATGCATTTATGCATGCATTCGTGTTAGTTCATGCATTCATGCATTCATTCATAATTTCATCCATGCAATCATGTGTTCGTTTATGCGTTCATACATTCATGCGTTCATTCATGAATGCATGAATGAACACAGGAATGCATGAATGCATGAATGAATTCATTAATTCATTAATTTAAGCATTCATTCATGCATGCATTCATTTTTTTGTATTCCAGCGTAGAAAAACAAAGTCATGTGATATGTAACATGTAAAGATGCTTACAATATTAAAAAATATTTTATTTAAAACAAGTGCTGTTCTTTATATAATATAATTCTTAATATATAATACATTATAATAATTAATGCATGAATGAATGCATTAATTCAAGCATTCATTCATGCAAGCATGATTTTTTTTGTATTCCAGAGTAGAAAAACAAAGTCATGAAGGTTTGAGATAATATGAGGTTGAGTAAATTGATTATTTATTTTTGGAAGAAATTAATACTTTTATTCAATGTGGAAACATTAAATTGACCAAAAGTAACAGTAAAGATGCTTACAATATTAAAAAATATTTTAATTTAAAATAAGTGCTGTTCTTTATATAATAGAATTATTTTATTATATATATATATATATATATAATACATTGTAATAATGAATGCATGGATGGACACATGAATGCATGAATAAACGCTTGCATGCATGAATGAACACATGAATGCATGAATTAATGCATGAATAAATGCATGAATGAACGCATAAATGCATGAATGAATGCATGAATGAACACATGAATACACGAATGAATGCACAAATGAACGCATGAATGAAAACACGAATGCATGAATGTATGCATTAACTCAAGCATTCATTCATGCATGCATTAATTTTTTTTGTATTCCAGAGTAGAAAAACAAAGTCATGCAGGTTTGGGGTAATATGAGGGTGAGAAATGAATACTTTTATTCAATGTGGACACATTAAATTGATCAAAAGTGACAGTAAAGATGTTTTTTATATAATATAATTCTTAATATATAATATATAATGCATAATAATAATAATAATATTAAATATTCTAAAAATCAACATATTAGAATGATTTCTGAAGGATAATGTGACACTGAAGAAGTAATGGCTGTTAAAAAATTCAGCTTTGCCATCACTAGAATAAATTAAATTTTAATAGATATTGAAATAGAAAAGAGTCGTTTTAAATTCTAATAATATTTACTGTATTTTTTATTATATAAATGCAGCCTTAGTGAACATAAGAGACTTTTAAAAACATGTAAAAATCTTACTGCCCCCAAGCTTTTGTAGCATACATTTTGTTTACCTGTGTTTGATTGCTCTGCTAGCACGCGATATTTAAATGGTGGAATATTATGACGGCTTGTTCGCGAGGGGACTGGTGCTTTGACGGCGGTTCCTTTGAGCCATTTTCTCAGGGGGGCTAAATCTGTTAATTAATGAGCATGGTGAACTAACTCCTCTTGGCTCCGGCGACGACGGGACCGTGCCAAAGCAACAAACACAAACAGATGTGCGAGGCAATGGGACGGAAAACAAAATCCACATCATCTCGCAACAGCGTGGAGCAAGTTATGTTGCGCATACTTCTCTACATCTTATTTTTAATTTTCCGTTAATGATGTCTAATTGCCGCAGCTGCTGTGGTCTCAGTCTCTGGGTCAGTTTGTCTTGCCAGGCCCGCGTAGCCAAGAGGGCTTTTTATTTATGGGTAGAAATGTGAACCGAGAGGACTACTTCTGATCGCTAGCAATTTATCTAATAAGGTGGAAAATCCTTAACCACATGTGGCCGAGGGTTTGGGGCGCGTGGCGTAGAGGGGGCGGCGTAGCTGTGCCGCATGGGGAGCTTGTGATTCCTGTTCTGAATCAAGAGTGGAGCTCAGGTAGGGTTTTAATTATGGTTCCCTACTTCCCCAGACTCTTCAGACGCACAGGCCTCACAGCTGGGACTCTGTTGGTCTCCAGACCCCCTACCTGATGCCATTGAACCAGAGAGGTGCTCTTGTATCCTTTTACTATAGTATCCCAAGCTCAATGGTGATCAGGTGGAGTGTGCTGATTGGATTCATGGGGTCTTATTGATCTCCACTCGTTGATGCACATGCATTTTTGCACTCGTTTTTATAGGAGGGATCGATTGACCGTGCTTGCAGCGGCAATGTAAACTCAGATAGTAATGTGGCGTCCGGACAACTTATAACTCGGAAAACTTCCGATTTGAAAATAACCACTAGAACTAGACAGATAAATCAACCCTGACTTCTGTGAAATGTGCCATTTGATGTCCAGGATGGGTGAATACTGTGCTAAGGCCATAGAAACAAACAAATTATAATAAATATATAATATTATTAAAATGTATAATAAAGGATTGTGTATCAAGAAATAACATTAAACATTTTACAACATTTTTTACAGCATTTTTTAATCTTAATGTTAATTTGTACATGCAAGTTGTAAAAATGAATTAATGTATTATTAAAGAACAGGAACATCTAGATTATTTTTGAAAAATTTGAACCTTATTGCAAATTGTTGGCAAATTATTTATTAATTATTATTAATTATAAATTAATTAATTATTTATTTATTGTTATAGTTTAAAGGAAACATTATTTAATACAATTATTTAAATTATGTATTTATTTTTATAGATTGATGAAACCATGGTAATTTTGTCAATTTTTAGTACTCATTTAAGTTCATTATAATTATAGTTAATGTAATTCTAATTTGTAACAATTTAAGTATATTGATAAATTATTGTCAATCTAGAATCTCTTTATATATTTAAACTAATGTTAATAAATTTGACCTTTATGCGAAGCGTTACCGAAATTAAGATATATGTATTTATTTTATTGTGTATTATTTTATTATATATTATTATTATGTAATTATAATAATTTATAACAGTCAAGTATATTTCTAAATTATTTTCAGAATGTTCATTATAATTATAGTTAATGTAATTATAATCATTATTAACAGTTAAGTAGAAATTACTTTCAGATTCATGTTTAAAAATTAGTTTAAGATATTTAAACTAATGTTAATAAATTGAACATTTTTCTAATGTGCTACCAAAATTATTGAAATGTATTTATTTTTCTAAATTGAAAAGAAAATTAAACAAGTATATTTCTAAATTATTTTCAATCTAGACTAAAAATTAAAAACGTAAAAATAATGTTAATAAATTAAACTTTTTTGCAAAATGTTACCAAAATTATTTCAATACTTCATAGATCAAAAAAAGTTAATAGATTGAAAAAAACAATCTTACAAATTTTTAGTACTCAATTAAGTTCATTATAATTATAGTTAATGTATTATTAGTTAATGTAGTATTAATTTATAATACATTCATGTTTAAAAATTGCTTTGAGATATTTAAACTAATGTTAATTGAAAATTTTATGAAGTGTTACAAAAATTATTTATATATATTTTTCCGTTTATAGATTTAAGAAAATGCAATTTTGTCTGAGTAATCATGATGTTTATTATAATTATAATAAATGTAATAATAATTTATAACAATGAACAGCAAAATAATTTTAATCTAGATAATTTTTTAAAAACATTTTTTAATAATTTAATGTATAATTATTTGTTTCTCAATTGATTAAAAACAATACAATTTTCAGTAGTCAATAACTCTGTTCTAATTATAAAAAACTTATTTGTAATAATATATATGTATATATAATATTATATATAATAATTATAATTAGCTTTTTTTTTTTTTTTTGCATTTTCCAGTCAAACGTTTTATTTTTGTGCCATCATTGCCATTAAAAAAAAACAAAACTGGCTTGGCACCATCTTGTTTGGTTTACGTTTGATTGACCGTGACGTATGATTGGCTGCAATGCTTTAAATTTGGCGGTAGGGAATTTCAGCTTGACTGTTTCCACCGCTCTTGTCTGGAGCACAGCATTATTTAGTCATCAGTTCCAACAATGGCCGACAGTGATCAACAAGTGCAGGGAGACAGAGGCCCGCTGCCCGCTCCCCTCTTGGCAAGCTTCTGTGGAGCAGACGGGACATAGTCATCAATATCGGCCGCTGGCCATTGATCGGCTGTATTGATCAGGATGGGCAGTGGGGCCAGGGGAAGGAAAGGCCTGCTGGATCTCATCGGAGCAATTGTTTAGGGTCACTGACAAATTCAATTGCCTATCAGGGAGCGATCATGGAAACAAACGGCTGCTGTCGATGCAAGGGCTGTACCCTGTGGTAGCTGTCACTCAGTATTACTCCCGGTTTGGGAGAGCGTCAGGGGTTGTTTGCGCGCACACACACGTCAGTTAGGTTACTGGGGCACTGGAGGGCAAACTCGTGCCCCTGACTGTCCACCGTGTCCTGTTTGTGGCCAGTGAAATCTCTAATTCTTTGCACTATACTGCTGTCCTGTTCATAGTCTGAATTAAAGCTGTATTGCCTCGAACAGCTTCCTAAAACCACAAACCTGCCCTTTTGTGACATTTGCTGAGTGTGTTCAAGTTGGCTGCCACTATTGACAGATAATGTCATTCATAGATTGCCTGCAGTGACAAGCATTTTAGCTTTGTAGGGTGCTTTGATGTCGATTTTGGGCTTTCTTGTCAGTTTGTTGTCTTAGATGTTTTTGCTGGTATAGTAGCATGTATTTTTTTTGTGATTTATGTTGCACTGTAGCCGTTTTAGTTATAAGGTTGAGTGTAGAATGGCATACAGTATATACAGTGTCAAATAATTAGATTTTTTTGTTTTATTTGGTGTTTTATTTTTCATTATTATTTAGAATTTATTAGATTTTATTTATTTAAAAAAGACAATAGTTAGAGACAACTAATTTAAGGTGGGACACAAAAAAATAATAATACATTAATATTATAAATAATATTATAAGGTTGAGTGTAGGAAGGCATAGAGTATATGCGATATCAAACAACTGAATATTTCCCCTCAATTTTTATTTATCATTTAATATTAAGTAATAATTTTTTTTTTTTAATTTGTTTAATTTGGTATATTATTATTATTATTATTATTTAGAATTTGTTAGAATTTTTTATTTTTTTTTGTCAAACAACTGAATATTTTATGTTAATTTTTTATTTACATTTAATATTAAACAATTTTTTTGGCATTTATTATTATTATTGTTATTATTATTAAGATTTTTTTCTTTTTTTTCTTTTTTCTTTTATTTTTTGTTAGACATTTATTTATATTTAAAAAAAAGACTAGTTACAGATACCTAATGTAACCTAATATTACATTAATATTATAAATAATATTAAAAGGTTGAGTGTAGGAAGGCATACAGTGTCAAATAGCTGAATATTTAATCATATTTTTTATTTTATTATTTGTATTATTTAATATGAATACTAATTTATTAATATTAATATTAGTTTATTTTGTTTTATCTGGTATTTTATTATTATTATTAATAATTAGAAAATGTTAGACTCTTTATTTTCTTATTAGACTTCAGACAAAATCTCTCCCTCTCTCTCTCTCTCTCTCTCTCTCTCTCTCTCTCTCTCTCTCTCTCCCTCTCTCTCTCTCTATATATTTTATTTATTCAAAAAGACAATAGTTATAGACACCTAATTTAAGGTGAAACACAAAAATAATATTACATTAATATATAATAAATAGTGTTAAGGCATCAAACAATTTAATGTTTTTTTTTTTTTATAATTTTGATTAACATTTAATATTAATTTTTTTTTTTTTTTAAATGTTGTTTTATTTGGTATTATTATTATTATATTATATTATTATTATTATTATTATTATTATTATATATTTTCTTTTTTTTCCGAAAAGACAATAGTTATAGACACCTAATTTAAGGTGAAACACAAAAAATAATTTTACATTAATATTATAAATAATGTTAGGGCATCAAACAATTGAATGTTTTTAATCATTTTTATTAACATTTAATATTTATTTTGTTTTTTAAATTTTGTTTTATTTGGTATTTTATTATTATTATTGTTGTTGTTGTTGTTGTTGTTGTTGTTGTTGTTATTATTATTAGTTAGAAATTATATATATAATTTTTTTTCAAGAAGACAATAGTTAGAGACACCTAATTTAAGGTGGAACAAAAAATAATATTACATTAATATTATAAATGATCTTAAGGCATCAAACAATTGAATGTTTTTTTAATCATGTTTTCGTTTATTTGGTATAATATTATTAGAAATAATATAATATAATATGGAAGTTTGGTATTATACTACAAGAAAAAATACCTAATAAAAATATTTGATTGCCATGATTTTGTTGCATTATTACTATTATTATTATTATTATTATTATTATTATATTTTTTTTTAGTATGTATTAGACTATTTCTTGTTAGAATTTATTTCTTTTTTTATTTATATTTAAAAAAGACAATAGTTAGTGACACCTAATTTAAGGTAATATTTAGTAATATTTAAAATAATATTACTGTACATTAATAAGCAATGCTTATGACTTTTTTGTTGTGAAATTGTCAATGCAGTTAAATATTTTAACAAATATATTGCAAAAATAATGCAAATTGCAGTTACAAGCAGATTTTCACTTAGGCAAGATGACCTTTGTCTCACAGTAAAACTATGCATGTCACAAAAATTGTAATATGCATAATGATTTTGTGAAAAACAACAACAACAGCAAAAATAGAATATCTGAAAACAATTTTTTTCAGTATGTTGTTTTTAGACCTTTAAATTGTGTCTCTCACATCTCTTTCATTGTATTGTAGTACCTCACTTTTTTACTTGCTAAAGCCATTTTTCCTTTCATTTTGCTTTTAGTGAGTATTATTTTGCACTCCTGTTTGTATTGCAAACAAAAATCTCATTTTCAGTCATATTCAACAGTGAAATACCTCAAAAGCTGCAAGCAATTCATTCGGTGCTCTGTTTACCCTGTATAACCAGAGTGGAGATTCTGCATGGTCATGTGACCTGCTGTTAAGGCTGACTGCTTCTTTCTGTTCAGGGTGTCAGACGAAACTCCTAACTGGCTTGCGGGGCCCTCAATCGAAAGAGTGGCTCGGGGCTCTTCGTTAACTAATTACGGAAAACAGGAGTGCCCTCCCTCATCCCCCTTCTCCACAGCAAGGTTTTTTTTTTTGGAAGGGGGGTGTTTTTGATAAGGTTTGCACTCTTGTCAACAAGCTCGTATTTAATTAGTGTTGATTGTTGTTAGCGTGTTCAATAGTTATTAATTAGAGCTGGGAGGGGCCCGCCACTTGATTGCATGCCCGGAGCAGTGACATCTTGTGCTGTTTCACACTCAGCCATGACATAGTGGAGAAATGAGGGACGACAACAAAAAAAAAGAAAGATGAGAGGAGAGAACGTTTTTTTGCCAAGAATGTGGGAAATTTGTGGTCGCATTAGTAAATAGGTCAGTGATACATGGAAAACACCCTCAAGATGCTTTGTTCTAATGATAAGTATAATAAAGTCTAACATTTTAATAATGAAAAATCACTTCAGAATCTTTCCGTTTTCAGTCACTAAATGTTATTATTATTTCATTTATTTTTGTTGCTGGTCAAGATATTGGCACTAGTGCTGAAAGTCTCTGCAGGTTCCTGCTTTTTTTTTTTTGCGCACTGCGCATTAGATCCCAGTTCAGCTCGGAACAAGATGCATTGAAAGCTGCTGCTTAAATGCAGAAATGTTGCATAAACCTGGAGACGTTTGGATGAGGTCTGGTAGAAAATGATTTCTATATGTATGCATATTTCACTATATACGCGACAGAGATGGGCTAAAATATATCATTTTCTGTCTTTGTGCACCAGGAATTGTCTTGAGGTTCATTCTAAACTTCTGCTGTGGGGTGCATTTCCCGCTGTTCAGCTGAGCATATACCCTCATTCGAAGTCGGCGCGAGCAGCTCTGCCTATTAAAATGTAAATTCCCTCTCGGTGCAGCAGGCCCAGACTGTGGAACTCAGCGGGTGAAGAGGGTGTGTGTGTGTGTGTGAAAAGAGAAAGAGTGTGTGTGTGTGTGTGTGTGTGTGTGTGGTGAGCCTATTTTCCAGCTTGGTCTGCTCTCTGGATTGGCAAGATGTGACAGTACAAAAATAGATGTTCGTTTTCTGTTCATAAATGCATAAATACTGTTCACATACTTTTTCATTAAAGTTAAATTAAATTAGCAACTGTGCATAGCACAGCTGTATATGTGCAAAATGAACAAAACAACATCGAAGGTATCGCTTAGAAAACTAAAATTCTGGAAGCTGCTTCTTTGAAAACTTGAATTATTATTAAGCAAATAGTGAATTAAAATAGAACTATGTAGTATAAATACATATATGTGACCCTGGATCACAAAACCAGTCATAAGGGTTATTTTTTTTTAATTGAGATTTGTACATCACCTGAAAGCTGAATAAGATTTCGGTTGAAGTATGGTTTGTTAGGATGGGACAATATTTGGCTGAGATACAACTATTTGAAAAACTAGAATCTGAGGGTGCAAAAAATCTAAATATTGAGAAAATCGCCTTTAAAGTTGTCCAAATTACGTTCTTAGCAATGCATATTACTATTCAAAAAGTTTTGATATATTTCCGATAGGAAATTTACAAGCTATCTTCATGGAACATGATCTTTACTTAATATCGTAATGATTTTTGGCATAAAAGGAAATCGATAATTATGACCCATATAATGTATTGTTGGCTAATGCTACAAATATACCTGTGCTTATGATTGGTTTTGTGGTCCAGGGACACATGCCATTTTGTTTACAAATCAACACTGAAGGTAAAAAAACAAAATTAAAACAAAAAGTGTTCATTTGTACATCACATGCAAAGGTTTTGGCAGAGAATGTGATTATGTTTATGTCATTTCTCGTAGTAAATTGACAATGGGAAAAAAAATAAAAAATTTGCATGCTGCGATTTTTTCAGTAGTGCCTTGGTTTACCTTTTTGTATTTGCATTTTTTAATAGACAGTTCAGAAATACGGTCTTGGGGTTTCAGTAAGTCTCACAGGACAGTCAGTATAAGTCTTTAGTGTGTGTTTGTCTCTTCTTGCAGATCATTTTAGCTAAACTGCTTGTGTAGCAATTTAAAAAAGTGTCTATTAAAAAAAAACCTTTTTTTATCTTCAGTGTTGTTTTGTACATCACATGCAAAGGTTTTGGCAGAGAATGTGATCATGTTCATGTCATTTCTCATAGTAAATTGACAATGGGAGAGAAATATACTTGCATGTTGTAATTTTTCAATAGGGCATTGATTTCCTTTCTTGATTTGTGTATTTAACAGTGGTACATTCAGAAATACAGTCTTAGGGTCTTAACTCTGTGAAGACAGTCAGTGTAAGTCATTAGTGTGTGTTTGTCCTTTTTTGCAGTGTTATATTTTATTATTTACAAGTCTTCTAGAAAATGTTGTGCATAGAAAACAAGATAATTTTAACTAAATTGCTTGTTTAGATATTTATTTTTTTTTAATGAACTAAAGCTCACACAACTAAAATAGTGATTAAAAACAGAATTATGTAGTATAAATACATATATGTAACCCTGGACCACAAAACCAGTCATAAGGGTCAATTGTTTGATCTGAAAGCTGAATAAATAAGATTTCAATTGATGTGTGGTTTGTTAGGATGCGACAATATTTGGCTGAGATACAACTATTCAAAAATCTGGATTCTGAGGGTGCAAAAAATCAAAATATTGAGAAAATCGCCTTTAAAGTTGTCCAAATGAAATTCTTAGCAATGCATATTACTAATCAAAAATTTAGTTATAGTTTAGTTTAGTTATAATTATGGTAGGAAATGTATAAGATATCTTATGAAACATGATCTTTACTTAATATCCTAATGATTTTTGGCAGAAAATCATCGATAGAAAATCGATAATTATGACCCATACAATATATTGTTAGCTATTGCTACAAACATACCTGTGCTTACGATCATGAGGAACGTTTTTTTTAAACCTTTAACATTGATTTGAATATTACATGCAAAGGTTTTGGCAGTGAATGTGATCATATTCATTATAAGTCATTAGTGTGTTTGTCCTTGCAGTTTTTTATTTTTTACTAGTCTTCTATAAAAAAAGTTGTGTATAGAAATCAAGATTATTTTAAGTAAACTGCTTGTTTATCTATTTAAAAAAGTGTCTGTTTCAACCTTCAGTGTTGATTTGCATCACATGCAAAGATTTTGGCAAAGAATGTGATCATGTCCATGCCTTTTCTCATAGTTAATTGACAGAAAATTGGAAAAAAATATACTTGCATGTTCAGAAATACAGTCTTAGGGTCTTAATATTTTGGTCAGGACAGTCAGTCCAAGTCATTAGTGTGTGTTATGTTTGCTCTATTTTATTATTTACAAGAAAAAGTTGTGCTTAAAAATAGTTTAAACTAAATTTTTATTAAAAATGGTCTATTTACTAGCTATTTTTGTAGGTTAAAGAGCAACTTCTAATGCAAATCTGATGTAAAGCATGTTGCAGAGATCATAGTTGTGTCAGTTCAGTTCACTGCCATTCGTTTCTTGTAGATTGCACTAGGTGGAGCTGTGATCTTTTGGTAGAGGCCACTGAGACGTGCATGTGAGAAAGCGAGAGGGAAAAAGAGTGGACAGGAGGGCTGGAATGGCTTTTTTTCTCCTTTTTTTATATACCTGGTAGGCGCTGTGCAATTGCAGAGGCATACTTCCGTGACCCATTGGGTAATTAGAAATAATAGAGCGTACTGTGAAAGACCCAACATTCAGAATTAATCGATTACTCTTGTAGTATTAATGTATGACTGTGATTTGTAGTGTGTCCAAACCGAAAGTCGCTGCAATGCATTGGAGACCCCAGTGTACCTGCGTCCCCCAATTCAAAAGAGAAATGCATTTAAAGTATCTGGGAACTAACTAGGTTTTAATTAGTTATAGCGTCCAAAAATATATACCTCATTTCTTGAATGCATACTGTATGATTAGTTGAGTGACTGTTTACAGATGTGTTGTGTTTGATTGGTTAATAGCGTTTTGCATGCACTCCAGTGAAATTAAGTGTGAACGCTTACTTGATACAGCCTGTTCTTGTAAATCAGTATAATCCTGTCATGGACAAGCCAATACGATTCACCCAAACCAACATTTCACTGTCTTATATTTTCCTCTGGTCCTTGTTAAAGAGTGGCAGAAATAATGTAGAGGCTCATTTCAGATGCATTGCTGTCAATTGTCTCACAATAATTGGCATTGATTTAGCAGTTAGAATCTGATTTAGTCAAGGCTCTTGTCCGTAATGTTCCTTGGGCTTTAGGTGCCGGAGCCTTTTCTTAGACTTTGGTGGTGATTAATCCGAGACGATCTACATAACGGGGACTTAATATAGTGGTTGGTAACATGAAATGATGATTTAGAAGTTGGCATAGTTGCACTTTTGTTTGAGAAAAGAAAAATAAAGCTTGTACTACATAACCCAGTCTATCTCAGGAAGATATAACAATGTGCTCGGCATGTTAATTCGAAACGGTGGATATCAGAATTAACGGCGCAACCAATTGCACTCCCTCTATGCCGATTTGGAAAGCCATTTCGACTAGACTAAAGAGACCTCAAATTGTTCGCCCATTTTTCTTAGCCAAAAAAAAGAGAAAAAGTCTTGAGTGGAGGCCAATGGCGAAGACATCATAATTTGAAAAGACTCAAAATATCTTCCATGTAATTAGAGGTCATTTTAAGGAATAGCGCTGCAGCCTATTTTGAAGAGGCCACCATTCAGCCTCGATTGTTGAATTCATCCAAAAGTGAAAAAGTGAGGCTGAATGATGTTTTTTTCCAGGCCTTTTGAACCCAGAGTTCAAACATTATTGTTTGCAGCTCTTGCTGAATAGTAGGCGCCAAATACTGTTGTTATTGCTGATTGAAAAAGCACAAGCACCCTCATAAAAGCACTGAAGTACCCTGGAAAAAAATGATATAAAATACTCCCTGTCCGTCTTGTCAAAATATCGGCGAATGTTTGTCGTCCGACTTGCAACACAATGACTTAATGTACTGCGAAAGCAAAGGACTTTATTGGCGCACGCGATTAGATTTTTCTATACATATCCGGTCAGCCTTGAGCACTTACGGGGCTCTTCCAGGGTTTGTGTTTGTAACACGTTCATGAGGTCGTTTAGAATGGGTTATTGATTCGTTCTTTCCTGCGGACTATGAGGTGGTCATGATAACTAATTGCGTCAGACCTCTGAAGATGTTTGAACGCAAGTATAGGTATGTAATTACTCGGTTTAATTACAGATCTTTTGAAGATCAGTGACTGGGATGTATGCGGCGGGTAAATGTTGTGATTGTACACACAATATCAAAGTGATTGCATTGACCTTTCGCACCCCGCTGTATGAACGGTGTCATTTGTTCTGTGGTCTCCTTATAGATCGGAGTTATCTGAAACTAACACTTCCATCGGACGGAGAACGTGGCGGAGAAGTGTACTTTTCTTAGTTAACATTTCAGCATGTTTTTATTTTACTTGACAAGGCGGAAAACAAACGTCCAGACGGAAAATCCATTCTTTGGCTTAAGCGAGGCACACAATGAGGCGAATTTGCCTCGACAACAAAACCTCATTGTTTACCCAGAAGCATTGACTATTATTATCTTATTTTCTCTGTAAGCCATTACACTTGTTTGGCACGCTTTATTTTCAGGAGAGCGTTTAAAAGCAGTGTGAGGTGAATTGTCGAATGTGCCTCCTGATAATGACCTAAGATTTCACCAGACCTGTTTTTCCGCCACAGCACGTGGAGCTCGAGGCCCCGGGCTCCTTGAAAGGCGAAACGCACACATATAAAGCGATGAGACTCCGGCGGGTTCGGCGCAGCTAAACACATTGTGATTTATTGTGCTTTAATTTGGATGCCGTCTATTGTTTGTGGCTTGCGGAGGGTTGCCCGCTGACAGTAATTTCTGCGGTTTGTGTGGATTCTGCCTGAGCTAATAGCACTTTCTTTTACACTTTCTTGTGTTTGGCCCCAGTACGACAGAAGGAAGCAGGAAATAAACAGCGGTTCCTATTTACCCTGCCAATTTCACTTGACGGCGCGCTGCGTATTGAAATGAACTGGGCAGCCTTCTAATGCTACGGGAAGTATGGAGCCGGCAGTGGCAGAGATAGATTGTAGCAGGCAATTACGGCGGTCCGGCCTCTGATTAGAGAGCTGCCTGCTAGCCACTCAGCCTCACGGCTGCCTCTTATCATGATGAGGCTGGTATTGGTCCGGACATTGTTTGATTGCTTTCAGACACATTTACTAAATCCAACGCACACAATGTTTCCTGTTTCTTCATGCGCTGCCGTGCTCACAAACTGCTCGGATTGTTTAACTTTCACCCCGTCACTTTTACAATTTGCCTTTCGCTTCTCCGTTTAGCACGTTTTTCTTTTCCGGATCTATTGGTCTGTTTTATTTTGGGCTCTGTACTTTCTATTTTTCGAATGTGGAAGTTTCCTGTATTTCGAACTGGAAGCCTGTTGTCTTACACTTTACATCACATTGCTTTACATTCTATTAGCTGACAGAAGTGAGAGTTTGTTGTTTGTGTAGAAATTTGCATAAATGTCTAGGTGTGAAGTGAGAGATTTGGTGTCAAGTCTAAGATTTGAGCCAGTTATTTTATTTTATTTTCTTTTATTCAAAAGGGAAAATCTGAAGTCTTAGCTGCTTCTAGAAATGGTTGTTTAATAGACAAACAGGATACAGAATAAAGACACACCAAGTGTGTTTACACATATTTTAAATATTCAATGTCATACAGACCATTTAATTTAAATAATTGGTTTTATTTTATTTAAATTGTATGTTAAATTCTTCTTCTTATTATTAAAGTATTTGGATTACACTTCATAATTGTGAATTATATATTTAAATATATGCATTTTTTAAATGCGTCTTTTTTCGTGCCAATCATGTAAACTTGTGTAAAATCGCATTACAGTTGACCATGGTGACGTGTTTTCAAAATATCTGATTGTGCATTCTCATCTATTTTGAATTCTCATTTATACTCATCTATATTCATACTAAATTAGATTATTGGAGTGCGTTTTACAGGAAAATACCATTTCAAATACCAGTTTACTAGCAATTTTTAGTGAATTTTTTTGTGCAAATTTTCTCCAACTTTATGCAAAACCAAGCATATCCACACACATGTATGTATATATGAAGAGTTCAGATGCAAAAGCCTTTAAATCCGCGTTTTTCTTTAAAATAAGCGTATTTATCAGGCTCCTATGTATAGGTTTCTATTTAAAAACCGGTGCTTCTGAGATTTAGCGAATTTGAAGTAAAAGTATTTGATGGACATGTATTAAGTGTCAAAAACACTTAGTCACTAATCACTTAGTATCATTATCTAATTTTTGACCGACATGGGTTTTGCATCTGAACTCTTCATATACAGTTGAAGTCAAAAGTTTTCATACACCTGGCAGAATTTGCAAAATGTTAGAGGGATACCAAAATAAGAGGGATCATACAAAATGCATGTTATTTTTTATTTAGTACTGACCTGAATAAGATATTTCACATAAAAGACGATTACATATCATCCACAAGAGAAAATAATAGTTTAATTTATAAAAATAACCCTGTTCAAAAGTTTACATCCTCTTGATTTTAATACTGTGTTGTTACCTGAATGATCCACAGCTGTGATTTTTTTTTTGTTTAGTGATAGTTGTTCATAAGTCCCTTGTTTGTCCTGAACAGTTAACCTTCTTTAATAGTTGCATATGAGTCCCTCAGTTGTCCTGAAAAGATGGATCTCAGAATCATACAGTCAATGTTGGAAAGGGTTCAAATACACAAAAAGGCTGAAAAACCCAAGTATCTGTGGGATTTGAATTACTGGAAAACAAAACAAAACAAAACAAAAAACAGCTGTTGAACATTCAGGTAACAACACCAGTGTATGTAAACTTTTAAACGGGGTCATTTTTATAAATTCAACTATTATTTTTCTCTTGTGGACTATATGTACACATCTTTTATGTGAAATACCTTATTCAGGTCAGTACTAAATAAAAAAATAACATGCATTTTATATGATCCCTTTTATTTTGGTAAAATAATTAACATTTTGCAGATTCTGCAAGGTGTATGTATACTTTTGGCTTCAACTGTGTATATATATACATGCTTTGGACTGAGTTTTACTATTAGAAATGATGTGGGTGACCTAACAGCTTTTTTCTACTGGGAATAACAGAAGACAGATGCCTCTCATCTGTATCTCTCCCTGTCTCTGTCTGTTCTTTTCTTACTAGATACTGAGCAATCAGTCAGTTAGTTATGCTGTGAAATAACACTCTGCCCTTGGCCAGACGCTGCTTATTTGCTGTAAGTTCTCTCTCATCTACAGGATGTGTGCATATATGTGTGATTGCACGCCTGATGCAAAGCTTATTTGAACGTGACCTCTTCAAATGGGTGTAATGCAGTGTAGTTTCACGTTATTGCAATGATAGATGCCTTGAAACCATGGATGCCTAAGGGAGAACTAGTTGCTGACTGCTTAAGCATGGACCTCTGGTTGAAAACGGCGTTAGATTAGCATTTATTGTGAAAATGGCTTTGAAATGTTCAAATCTACCTAAGTCACATATTTCATTTGCCTGTGTTTTTTCATGTTATTTATTTGACCAAAATACAAAATGCATGTTATTTTGTATTTAGTACTGACCTGAATAAGATATTTCACATAAAAGACATTTACAAATAGTCAACAAGAGAAAATAATAGTTGAATTTATAAAAATGACCCTGATCAAAAGTTTACATTCACTTGATTCTTAATACTGTGTTGTTACCTGAATGATCCACAGCTGTGTTTTTTTTGTTAAGTGATAGTTGTTCCCAAATCTCTTGTTTGTCCTGAACAGTTAAACTGCCTGCTGTCCTTCAGAAAAATCCTCCAGGTCTCACATATTCTTTGGTTTTTCAGTATTTTTGTGAATTTGAACCCTTTCCAACAATGACTGTATGATTTTGAGATCCATCTTTTCACCCTGAGGACAACTGAGGGACTCATATGCAACTATTACAGAAGGTTCAAACGCTCACTGATGCTTCAGATAGAAACTCAATGCTTTTTAAATTTGAAGATCAGGGTAAATTTAAGTTATTTCATCGTCTGTGGAACAATAATATCTTCTGTAGCTTCTGAAGGGCAGTACTAATTGAAAAAAATGTGCTGTTTACTTCTGTTCAAAAGTTTACACCCCCGGCACTTTAACACATCGCTTTTCCTTCTGAAGCATTAGTGAGAAAGATGGACCTCAAAATCATACAATCATTGTTTGAAAGTGTTCAAATATTTGTGGGACCTAAAGCATTTTTCTGAAAAACAGTGGGCAGTTTAACTGTTCAGGACAAACAAGGAGCTCATGAACACTAAACTATCACTAAACAAAAAGAAAAAAACACAGCTGTGGATCATTCAGGTAACTACACAATATTAAGACTGATTGAATTAAATTTTTAAATAAATATGCTGGTATGCAATATGACCATAGTAAATAAATAGTACAGTATATTTTATTGTTTGGTTAAAAAAATCAATTATATATCGTCCAGCCGTAGTCATCATCTCCACTTACAGTAACTGTGGATTTCACTAAAGGGAGACTACATTATGAGAAGCTATAGCCGAACCCATGAAGCCGTTTCCTCCACAGTGGGTCCACCATCATCAGCTTCGAGATACTCAGTTAAATGTACGAACAGCCAACCGCAAACATTGCTCAAAGCCTACCGTCCACTCCTGCTGTAAAAGTGCTACGGTCAGGCCGAATGAAATGCAGCCATGCCTCAGAGTGCTGGTCCATTAACTACAGTACCCATCTGCACCCCGCAGGAACAGTTTGGTATGACCGAGAAATAAAACATCCACAGCATAGCATGCTTTTACATTCACATCCCCAATAGGGTTGTATCATGCACCGGATGCTTTGATTCTTCACACACAGTCGTAATACGCTTTCGCCTTATTTACACACATGAACACATGATCCTGCATGTTTTGAGATGATACAGCCGAGCTCTGCATTGGACATGGATAAAGAGGAGAGGGGGACTGGCTGTTCTTAGGTGTGGCTGCAAAGATGAGAGGGGCCAAAAAGGTTTAATTTCCTTATCGTATTGTACATGTATGTTATTATTGGCTAAATGCCTTTTAAAGTTGCACCACTGACTCCAGCCCCCCAGTCTCAGCCCCTCAATGGGAGCAGAGTCACCGTTAATAAACAGACCATGCAACCCCAGCATATCGCGAGCACGGGTGGAGAAAGCTGCACGCGCTGATCCCAGCTGTGTGTTCGCCGCCACCCAAATTAATCCCAAGCAATTTTTTCTGCACCACTTGTGCTCCTGATAAAAAAGCCCCTGCATTCAAATAGCAGGGTCCCTGATGGCATTAAGTTCTTACAGTATTGGGCTGTAGACAGACCTGCAGTGCAAAAAAAAAGACCTCGGACCTCTCAGGCTTTCGGTTCATTTCAATTCCACATCAGTAGCGTTCCTTCAAAGCGCTTGTTCTGTATGTGGATCTGTTTTGTAAAATAATCTCATTAAATTCAATTCATCAAGTTTTATTTAAAACATTTGCAGTTCATTAGCTCAGGGTTTTCGCTTACAGAATGAGGTTTTGACCGTTTAGCGTCGAAGAAGTATTCTGAGAGGCTGGGAGCAGTTGGAGAGTGAAAGGAGATATTAACAGTCGAATAAAAAGGAATTAAACAAGTTAGCATATATATACAGACTTGTTGCATTGGCATCATAAGATGAGAGTGTTGGCGAGGCATTGAGGGGAGGCTTTTGTGCCATCGGCTGCGAGTGGAATGGTCAAGGCGAGGTGCCTCCTTATAATGAATATCACAGCTGCTTTAGATATAATGATTGAGAAGCTGCAATGCGCTGTACTCAGACAGAATAAGTATAAAACCCACTTGAGTATAAAACCCACGGCCCTATTATAGCCACTCCGCTGAAGGAAATAGTCTAATGATGTCTGTCTTCCCCATTTCAAAGCTATGAAAGTCACCAATGAATGCCAAGACCACAGAAAGAAATCTCTTATGTAGGACTGCAGTAGCTAATTGATGATGAAAATAATCAACAGATCAACAGATTTTTTATTGCTGTGCATAGAAGACAAGTCTCTTTACAGTATAAAAAAATGCATTTCTATGGATGAAATAGACCTAAAAAATAACTAAGGAAAGAGAGTGAGCTGTTGACTCTGGTTGACTAAAAATGAGAATGCTTTATAAAGGGTTTCAACGTTTGAGATGTTTTCCCAATGCATAACTTGCATTTTATGATTGTATTCTGACCTGTAAATGCTAAATGTAAAATGCTTAATCGCTCATCGTAACACGTTTTTGTTAACAAAGTCTTTAACAAAGTCACGATGAGTAGCGACAGATTTTTTTATGTATTGTGACATACATTTATATGGAAGCCCGTTTCCACCACTGAATAAAAAAAAAGGTAATATCCACCCTTTATTGTTGTAGGACAATATGACAGGAAGCAATGTGGGAGAGATAGGGGGGTGGGATTGGGAAAGATCCTTGAGGCGGGTTTCGCTGCACACAAGGCTATTGGTGCAAAATTCTGACTTTTTGCAAGTTTACATTTCACAATTCTGAATTTTTTATCAGAATTGTAAGATATAAAATTGCAGTTGCAAGTTATAAAGTCAGAATTTAGTTTAAATCAGAATTAAACAATTCTGAGGAAAAAAGGCAGAATTTCAAGTTTATATCTCGTAATTCTGACTTTATAACTCAAACTTGAGGGTTTATATCTCACAATTCTGAGAAAAAGGTAGAATTTCAAGTTTATGTTTCGCAATTATGACTTTATGACTCAAAACTGCGAGTTTATATCTCACAATTCTGAGAAAAAGGCAGAATTTCACGTTTATATCTCGCAATTCTGACTTTATAACTCACAATAGCGAGTTTATAGCTCACAATTGCAAGATATTAAGTCAGAATTGCAACTTTAAATCACAGAATTTTATATCAAACAATTCTGAGTTTATATCTTGCAATTCTGACTTTATAACTCAAACTTGAGAGTTTATATCTCACAATTCTGAGAAAAAGGCAGAATTTCAAGTTGCTATCGCAATTCTGAATTTTTTTATCAGAATTGTAAGATGTAAAATAGCAATTGCGAAAAAATAAAGTCAGATTTGCAAGATATTAAGTCAGAATTGCGGGACACAAACTCGCAATTCAGACTTTTCTCTCAGAATTGTGAGTTTAAATCACTGAATTTTATATCACAAAATTCTAAGGAAAAAAAGTCAGAATTTCAAGTTTATATCTCGCAATTCTGACTTTATAACTTTATATAAAAAAAGTCAGAATTGCGTGATGTTAACTCGCAATTGCGAGGAAAATGTCAGATGTGTGAGATATTAAGTCAGACTTGCGGGACAAGAACTTGCAATTGCAAGAAAAAATGTCAGATTTGCAAGATATTAAGTCAGAATTGCGGGACGTAAACTCGCAATTCAGACCTTTTTCTCAGAATTGCGAGTTTAAATCACAGAATTTTATATCAAAATTCTGAGAAAGTTTATATCTTGCAATTCTGACTTTGTAACTCGCAATTGTGAGTTTATAGCTCATAATTCAGAGAAAAAAAGTCAGAATTGCGAGATGTAAACTCTCAATTGCAAGGGGAAAAAAAAGTCAGAATTGCAAGATATTAAGTCAGAATTGTGGAACATAAACTTACAATTTTTTCTTTTTTTTGAGGAAAAAAAGTCAGAATTTCAAGTTTTATATCCCGCAATTCTGACTTTATAACTTACAATTGCGAGTTTATGTCAAACTTCTGAGAAAAAAGGCAGAATTTTAAGTTTATATCTCGCAATTCTGACTTTATAACTCGCAACTGTGAGTTTGTAGCTCATAATTCTAAAAAAAAGTTGAGATATAAAATTGCGAGATATAAACTTGCAATTGCGAAAAAAAGTCAGATTAATCACAGAATTTTATATCACACAATTCTGATGGAAAAAAAGTCAGAATTTCAAATTTACATATCATAATTATGACTTTATAACTCACAATTGCGAGTTTATAGCTCACAATTCTGAGAAAAACTTGAAAATATGATATAATTTGATATAAACTTGAAATTTCGACTTTATAACTCGCAATTGCGAGTTTAAATCTCAGAATTGTGAGCTAAAAATTTAAATTTTGTTATTAAGTGGCGGAAACGGTCTTCCATACATTTTATTGCAACAAATTTCTTTAAAAGAAAAAATGTAAGGTGGGCACTTGGTTCTAGGCATTGTTTATTAATTGGACTTTGAGATGTGGGCGGGGTTTAAAAGGATTAAATGATTGGAGGAGTTCTGCATACATCACCCGAGAGAAGTCTGTCATTTTCACTGGAATTCAGTTATGGCATTTTGATTAGACTTTAAGTAATAAATGACATAAATATAATACATATACACAAATGAATAGATTTGTGTAACAATAAGAATTTAAATTCACACACTCAGGTGCAGGCGTGTAAAAGTGCGATATAATGTGAGCACAGTTATTCTGACTAAAATACATTGCATTTTGGTCAAATATTTGTTATTGAATGTTTAATGTAGTTTTAAAATTCTCTAAGATGAATAATTGTTTTTTTTTTTAATCGTTGTTTTTGTTTTCTTTGCACACAAAAGTATTCTTTAGTTGCGTTGCTGAATGTGTTCCGAAGATGAACAAAGGTCTTACAGTTTTGGAACAACATGAGGGTGAGTAATTAATGACATTTTTGGGTGAACTATCCCTTTAATGTTTAACGTTGAATAGCACATATGTTTATTTTTGTTTAGTAAATAGTGATTATATAAATACAACAGCTTACTGTTCTGTTGTAGAGACCATGAATCATAGAGGTTATTATCTGCAACTCAAGGATCCTCATGTAGATAATGAACCACATCACTAAACATCACTTCATGTCCCAATCCCCAATAAAACCTTAAGACAAGCGCTTCTGAAAGCCTTGCAATTGCTCATCCATTGTGTAACCGTCCACTCTGCGCAATGTCTCAGTCCTTGAGGCTTTGACTGTACCCTAAAAAACCTCGGCATCATAGGTGGTAAGTGTCTGTCTCAAGCACGTAGTGTTCTGGAGGAACCTGCAAGCTCTCGCAAGCAAGGCTGCGATGAGCTACGGCCTTAAAATGAATTCAGAGAGGGGAGGGATGAGATGGAAACTTCGGCCAGGCCTTGAAATGTATGGGTTACAGGCAACACTGATAGCCCACTTGAGGGAAAATGAGGCGGCTCTTTTAAAGGATAATAGTGATAGTGCATCGATTGGGTCTGGAATGCTCTCTTGTGATTATTCAGATAGGAGAAACACATTCTGAAACCGGGTTTTGGTCATCTCACAGCCACCTAATCATATAGCCAGTGTCTGACCACGTCTTTTCTGTCTCAACTGGCCACTAAGGCCAAACACTTAAAGAACGATTACACAGCACTGAATGCTTTACAATAGCCATGCTTTTTTTGGGTCCTAGTTCATGCAATGGATGTCATTTTGTTCTTCAAACAGCAATTCTATATTACGGATGATACTATCACTGCTTAATTGGACCCTCATGAAATTTAATCTTTATTGTTTTTTAAATTCTTTTAATGTGTTTGAAATGGATTGAAATCCAGTGGATGGATGTTATTGAAGATTTAATGTCTTTTGTATCATAGAGTGGACATGACGTTCCAGAATTGTGACCGAAATATAGTTATGTTGTTTTTGTGGTCAAGTGAATACCAATGAACACAACTGACAAATGTATTCAGTTATGTATCTATATATTTATGCTTACTTATTTATTTGAAAACAAAATTTAATGCATAATTAACATTTTTAATTGGGACAGTCATATCCCTCTTCATTAAATAAGTATTAGGGTAAATGTCATGAACTGTCAGGAAATTTTCAAGTCACATTTCATTTCAAAAACGAAAATGTAGTCTGCTGCTGGGACCCCCTCACCCCCCTTTTTTAAAATTATATTTAGGACAATGAATTTTCAGTACCAAAATGCATCTCTTATCATTTTATTGTATTTTATTATTATTAAATATATATATATATATATACATATATATATATGTATATATACATATATATATATATGTATATATATATATATATATATATATATATATATATATATATATATATATATATATGTATATATATATACATTTATTATCAATTTTTAGGTTTATTTATATTACAATAATGTGAGACTGAAATTAGTTTTTTTTTTTTTAATATTTATCATTCATTTTTTAGCCTTATTTATTTTACAACATTGTGAGACTGATATTCGTTTTTTTGTTTATTACTTACTTTTAGCTTTATTTATTTTACAGTAATGGGAGTGAGACTGAAATTCGTTTTTTTTTTTTAATTTATCAATCATATTTTAGCCTTATTTATTTTACAACAATGGGAGTGAGACTGATATTAGTTTTTTTTTATTTATTGTAAATGTTTAGTCTTATATATTTTACAATAGTAGTAGTTAGACTGAGATTATTTTTTTTTTAGTTTCTTTATATTTTTTTAGCCTTATCTATTTTACAACAATGAGAGTAAGACCAATATTAGTATTTATTTATATATTTTTAGTGAGATTGATATTAGTTTTTTTTTATTATTATTCATTTTTAGACTTATTTATTTTACAATAATGGTTGTGAGACTGATATTAGTTTTTATTTATTTATTATACATTTTAGCCTTATTTCTTTTTACAATAATGGGAGTGAGACTGATATTATTTTTTTTATTTATTATACATTTTATAGCTTTATTTATTTTACAGTAATGCGAGTGAGAGTAAAATTAGTTTTTTTGTTTATTACTAATTTTTTGCTTTATTTATTTCACAGTCATGGGAGTGAGACTGAAATTCGTTTTATTTTTATTTTTTTTAATTTATCAATAATTTTTTAGCCTTATTTATTTTACAATAATGGTAGTTAGACTGATATTAGTTGTTTTTAAAAATGTATTAATAATTTTTTTTGCCTTATTTATTTTACTACGACGGGGTGAGACTGATATTAGTCTTATTTATTAATTATTTATTTATTTTACAATAAAGATATCAAAACTGATATTAGTTTTTATTTATTATACATTTTTTGCCTTATTTATTTTACAATGATATAGTTACACTAATATTATTTTTAATTTATTCATATTTTTTTTGCCTTATCTGTTTTACAACAATGGGAGTGAGACTGATATTAGTATTTATTTATTTATTTTTAGTGAGATTAATATTATTATTATTTTTTTTAAATTCAGTTTTAGACTTATTTATTTTACAATAATGGGAGTGATATTGTTTTATATGATATTGTTTGATATTAGTTTTTATTTATTTATTATTAATTTTTAGCCTTATTTATTTTACAATAATGGGAGTGAGACTGATATTTATTTATTTATTTACTCATTTATTCATTTTTAATCATATTTGTTTTACAATAATGGTACTCAAACTTTGCGTTTCACATAACAGAAATGATAACTGAGGGTAAAAAAAAAACAAAAACAAAAAAACTATTGAGGGCATTTCACAATGCAAAAAATCTTAAGGGTCCTAATAGCTGGCTTTATTTCTTCTTTTCATTTTTGCAATAGAATGTGATTTGGACAATTCAGAGACCAAAATGATTAAACCAAAAAAAAAAAAAAAAAACCCTTTTGTAACACGGTTTCAGAATATTTTTCATGAACGCAGTGAGTGTTTTTTTAAACAGCTATTTTTGCTGATTACACAAGCAGTACTAGATAATACTGCCAAGGAGGTCAGCAGAATTAAGCAGCATTGGCAGCTCTGCTTCTGGAAATCTGCATGAGAAAGCCTGCTGCGGATACCGGGCTTTGACAGAGGAGCCCACCTGAATGACATTTACAAATTACCCCGCCGAAAGTGCTCTGTCCCCTGACCCCTGCTCCTGTGTTCGGCACCCTGTGAGATTTGCAGCATTTTGTCATATAATTATGGTAACTCCCCTGAAAATACAACCCCCCTCCCAACACCTCCCCTCCCTCTCTCTCTCACACACACAAAGCTGTAGTGAATTGTAATGCGTGATGCGGTGCTGTCCGCACAGCCAGTCCTCTTGACAAGCTGGAGGGATTCAAAACCACAGCAGGGGCAGAAAATAAGTGCAGAGGGAGAAAAAGTGGGAGAGTCACAAGGAGAGATGGGCTGTGTGGGTGGGGGGGGAATCAAAGAGCAAGGCTGGAGGAGTAGGGACTTCTCTCCTCTCACCCCTTACAAAATGTGCAGTGTTTGTACATTAGAAAAAATGGTGGTATTTTATTGGTTCTATGTCCAAAAAACAAGGCCATAGATCTTTTCTTTAGGGCACCATGATGGAGCGTTTGCAACTCATTTCACTTCCGTAACGTGACATGTTTCTGTGTGAGACAGGATATTTAATGAGAAAAAAACCTTTGACAGCACCTGATGTTATGGAATATATTGGATCATTAATAGTGGCCGTAACATGTCAGACTTAAGTCAGGCAGTTGGAGAAGGGAAAAATGTAATGGATTGCTGATGTCAATCAAAAGAGAAAATTATTACTACAGTAAAAAAAAAAATGCATTAATGTATAATTATTATATATATTTCATATACAATAAATAATAATATAATAATAATGTATAATTCTAAAAATAATGTGTGCATATATATATATATATATATATATATATTTTTTTTTGTTATGGTTTATATACCTCAGCCTCTTCAGTATGTTTCACTCTTTGCATTTAAAATGTAATAAAATTGAAAATCTGTTTCCTAATAATAATTATAGTAATAATACTGTTGATATTAACATTAATAATAATAAAGGTAATATTGTTATGTAACTAATATTATTTTTTAGGTGTGTTATTGCTTATATATCTCAGCCTCTTCAGTATGTTTCACTATTTGCATTTAAAATGAATAATTATTGTATAACATTAATATTAATATTAATACGTTTATAAAATGAATATTAATAAAGGTAATATTGTTATGTAACTAATATTATTTTTTGAGGTTTGTGATTGCTTCTCAACCTCAGACAACCTAATTGTCTAAAATGTATTATTTTTTCCATTTTTTTTTTTAATGTTACAAATCGCTATTAATAAAATATTTTCTTTATTATTTTATTACTTATTTTATAATTATTTTTATCTTTATTAATAATAATAACAATAATAATAATAATTCATGTAATTCTTTTTAAAAAAATAAAAGTGGAAAAAATTCTTGTCCAGTTATAAATTAGATTATTTTATTTTATTTTATTTTATGTAACATATTATTTTTTAAGTTTGTGATTGCTGATATATCTCAGTCTCTTCAGTATCAATAGTTTGTAATGATCTAAAAATTATTATTATTTTTAATAATCTAAAAATGTTTCAAATTGCTGTTAATAAAATATTTTATTTATTATTTTATTAATAATTGTATCTTTAATAGTAATTTATTATTATCGTTATTATTATTATTCATAATAAAAATAAAAATAATTAATATAATTATTTTAAGTGAAAAAAATCATGTCCAATAATAATCCAGATTATTTTATTTTTTGTAACTAATATTATTTTTCAAGTTTGTGATTGCTTGTATATCTCAACCTCTTCAGTATCAGTATTTTGTAAATATCGAAAAAAAATTAAATTGTTATTTTTAACATATTTTCTTTATGGCTTTATTAATAATTTTATCTTTAATAATAACAATTTAGTAATAATAATAATTATTATTATTTCAAATAAATAAAGGGAAAAGAATCATGTCCATTAATAATAATCTAAATTTAATTTAATTTAATTTAATTTAATTTAATTTAATTTAATTTAATTTAATTTAATTTAATTTTATGTAACTAATATTATTTTTTAAGTTTGTGATTGCTTATATATCTCATCCTCTTCAGTATCAGTATTTATAATGATCTAAAAATATTATATATATTATAAATATTATTATATATAAAATATTTTCTTTATGACTTTATTAATAATTTTATCTATAATAATTTAGTAACATATAATAATAATAATTTCAAATAAAAAAGTAAAAAGAATCATGTCCATTAATAATATTCCAAATTATTTTATTTTATTTTATTTTATAATATATATATATTATAAACTAATATTATTTTAAGTTTTTTAAGTTTGTGGTTGCTTATATATCTCAACCTCTTCAGTATGAGTATGTTTACTTCTTTCAGCTCACATTTAAAACTGAGAGTCTGTTTTCCACATTTGCAGAATCTTTTCTTAGCATTTATCGTACCTAGTGTTATGGCTTATTTCATACACGTCAGTCATCCACAAATTGCTAGATATGTCAAGAATAAGTTATTACACTTTGATGAAAGATGATGAAGACAAACATTTTTTTCTTTGGAATATGAATCATGCATAAGGACACGGTATGTATTAAGAAAGTAGAACAGTAACTGTGTAAAACAGGCGATCTTAGTCCCAAAATCAAGGCTGCAGATCACGTTTACGGTGCTTACTTGTCATTCTTATTTCTCTCTCACTCATTTCCACTTCCTCGTCCGGCCCATCTCTTCCCTTTCTGTCCAACTCTGTTGTGAATGTATGTGCGTGTTCCTTCACATGTGTATGTGAGGCTGTGCGTACATTTTTTTGCCGTACGTCTGCGTCTTGAATGCGCGCAAGAAGAAAGAAATGAAAAGGATAATCTAATTGAACGACTTTAAAGCGGCGTGGCCGTTTCATGTAGTCCTTTGGAATGGACGTAATTTGAACGCGCTTACCCGCCCGAGCATGTCTGCAGTGAAGGTCAGCTGTCTGCCACCAGGAGCATGCAGAAAATGTAAAATGAGTCTTTCTCTCTCCTCCTCCTCTTCCTCACGTTTCCCCCGCTCTGTCAGGAGATAAGCCAGAGCTGCTCACACAAATAAACATTTACAGCTGTAAGTAACCCTTGGATAGACTACTTCAGCTTCTCCTAGTAATGGAAAATCCAGATCATTCTAATTGTTTTTGTGTAATCCACGAAAAATTTTGAGAATATATTAGCCCCATCAAGAGTTTTAGATAACTGATAACTCTTATTTGTAGAATAATTATGTGATATTTTCTGTCATCAAATCACTTTTGTCATACAAAAATAATTTACTTTGAATAAATAATAATAAGATATTTTGAAGAATGTTCTTGCAGCTGTCTTACATACAACAACAGCCATACCATAGCTGTGTGTTAGAAACAGACCCGTTTAATAAATATGATTTTTGTCAAATAAAATGATTTTTTTGTTAATTTTTTAAAAATGAATTAGTAAATTAAAATTAAAATGTATTTTATTAAAATGATTAAACATTATTAATAAAACCTTAAAGAAAATATTTTATTAATAATGATTAAAAACATTTTTAAATAATTGTAAATAATTTATTATTATGATAATTATTTATATTATTATATAATAATCTTATGAAAATAATCTTATGAAAATATGTGAATTTATTATTATTATTATTATTAGAATTATAAACATCAACAGCAATAATAATCATAATAATATTAATGTTATTTCTGTTGTTAATTAACAAAAAAAATCTTAATAGTCATGAAGAAAATATTTTAGCATTAACGATTTAAAACTTTTTTACATAATAAAAAACATGAAAATATGTGAAAATTATTATTATTTTTATTAACAGCAACAACATTAATAAAAATAATAATGTTGTCGCTGTTGTTAATTTTATTAAAGATAAAATTATGAATAAAATCATAAAGAAAACATTTGATTAATAATGATTTTAACATGTTTTAATAATTAAAAAAAAAATCTTACAAAAATACCATGTGAAAAATGTTATTATTAGTAGTAGTATAAACAACATAATAAAAGTACTAAGAATAATGCTGTTGCTGTTTAATACTATTACTAATAATGCTACTAATAATAATAATAAAAAATAATCTTAAATATTGTGTGAAAATTATTATTATTATTATTATAAACAGCAAACAATGTAAAAAATAATAATGTTGCTGTTTAATAATAATAATAATAATAATAATAATAATAATAATAATAATAATAATAAATAAAAAAAATGTTATGAAAATGTGAAATATGTTTATATATGTTATACAATAACATAATAATAATAAACAATAATAAATAATTTTAAAATAATGTGAAAATTATTATTATTAATATTATTATCAGCAACATTATTATTAATAATAAAGTTTTTACTATTTATAATAATAATAATAATAATAATAATACAAATTTCCCATATTTTCATAAGATTATTTGTAAATTATTGTATAAGAATTAAATAATCAAATAATAAAAAATGATAAAGTTTTTCTTTATGGTTTTAATAATAATAATAATAATAAATAATTTGAAAACAATATGTGAAAAATATTATTATTATTATTATTATTATTATCAGAAACAACATTAATAGTATTAATAAAGTTTTTACTGTTTATAATAATAATAATTTTTCCTGTTTATAATAATAATAGTAATACAAATTTCACATATTTTCATGAGATTATTTTTTAATTATTGTATAATAATTAAATAATCAAATAATAAAAATTCTCAAATCTTTTCTTTATAATTTTAAATAATAATAATAATAATAATAATAATAATAATAATAATAATTCTTTGAAGTGGGGAAAAAATGATGTCCAATTATTTATTTTATTTTATTTTATTTTATTTGCTCTTTTTGCTGGTGTTTTGGATATGTTTTATTTCATGGAAAAGAACAGCGTGTGCACTCTTCCTGATATGTGATTTATTTATTTTTTTGCCATGGAAGACAGTAAGTTTGAAAAGTGAACCATCCGGTCATACGTTGCACACTAAATTACAGTTAGCTAAGAAAAGCATTGACTTAACTCCACACGCTTTTATTAGCCTCTTGACGGCTAGTTCATCACATGCATTAGTTACACTGACGGCCGACCCGTTTGGCCACTGTCAGCCCGTGGCATGCCGTTGACTCCCTTCTGTAGGTAGATTGCTTTAGTTTTTCTGTCTGCTTGTCGAAGGCCAAGCAAAGTGACGAGAATGCATAGGTGTGCGGCTCCCTTTCTTTAATATGCAGGCCGAGTCACTGGTGTTTATGTGTGCAATGCATCACTGTACCACTGTGGCCCTTTAAGTCCATTGAGTGCCACTTTGAATGAGGCCCCTGCACTCACACAACAAACAAGATCTGCCTGAGAGACAGAAGCTTTTAAAGCAGCGATGGAATAATACAACTATCCCCTCTGTATTAAACCCCAGTCAAATTTAAAGTGGGGGGTCTTGCTAAGGTCACCTCAGTCTCGACGCTCGACGGTTCTCCCAGCTCGCACGTGTTGGCGCTTTTGGTTTCCGCTTCAATAGTTTCTTGTTCTTTTTAGAGTGTCAGCGTTTCGGAGTTTGATTTTCAAGGGCGAGAACATCTAATCGTGTCTAGCCTGCTCCGAACGGTATCTCTGATTCACAGCCCAAAACCACAGAAGAACAAGAACACTCGAGGAGCGAGCGCGAACCTCCTTTTATCTGGCAGTCGTTTAATTTTTTCCACGATATTGTTTGAATGCTTCTCGTATTTCTCGCATGGATTTATTAGTAACTCTTTGATCTATTTCTGTCGCGCTAAAACAGTCTCTTTAGATGAAATACTTGAAAGCCGCTTCGCAGACGAACTCCATTATTTGTTTTTACATCAAAAGTTTCATTAGTTATTCCATTAATCATAGGGGCTGGAGAGTGACGGAGCGGCGCAGGCGGGCTTGAGGCCGTGCGGCCCCGCTCTGGGGAGATCGGGGAAGGGTAGGTGTGCGGACGGGCTAGTTAAAGCCCAGGAGGGGGACGGGAGGAAAAATCTAATATGAAAATGAAAATGTAAATGCGGGGGAAGCAGCGAGCGGTTTCTCCAGCTGGCCTAATCTCGCGTCCGCGGGGCTCAGATAGCGATCGCTAACAGGAGGGCTCGCGCTGGGCTTCTTTGAAATGCAGAACGGCTCTGTGTGTAAATTGGAGCCACCGCGATGGTGCCACAAGATGACACGTGGAGCCGTGACCCTCTCGCCTGAGCGGGGCCAAATGCGGCAAAGGTAAATCTTGCACATCAGACAATTTCATTTTCAGCGCAGAGGGGATGAGCAAGTACAATGACTGGATCTTTTCAAATGATACTACCCCCCTTAGAGGCGTATCATCATTTAGGATTTTTTTTCCTTCGCTCTACTCAGGTAAACTCACTCTGGTTGGAAAGAATGACATTAGTTAGTCTTTTCTCAGAATTGTCTGTTCATTTTGCGGTTAAAGGATTAGTTCACTTCCCGAATCAAAATTTCCTGATAATTTATTTACCTCCATGTCATTCAAGATGTTCACATCTTTCTTCTAGAGTTGAAAAGAAATTAAGGTTTTTGAGGAAAACATTCCAGGATTTTTCTCCATATAGTGGACTTCAATGGTGGCCAGTGGTTTGGAGGTCGAAATTGCAGTTTTAGTGTGGCCTCAAATGACTAAGAGTCTTATCTAGCGAAACGATCAGTCATTTTCTAAAAAAAATTACAATTTACACTACTGGTCAAAAGTTTTTGAACAGTAAGATTTTAAACATTTTTTCAAGATGTCTCTTTTGCTTACCAAGCCTGCATTTATTTGATCCAAAGTATGGCAAAAACAGTAAAATTTTGAAATATTTTTACTATTTAAAATAACTGCTTTCTATTTGAATATATTTTAAAATATAATTTATTCCTGTTATCAAAGCTAAATTTTTAGCATCATTACTTCAGTCTTCAGTGTCACATGATCCTTCAGAAATTTATTCTAATATGCTGATTTGCTGTTCAAGATTTTTTTTTCTTTTGAATAGAGAGATCCAAAGATCAGCATTTATCTGAAATAAAAAGCTTTTATAACATTATACACTGCCATTCAAGAGTCGGTATAATTTTTAGAAAGAAATGATAGAAATGAATACTTTTATTTAGCAAGGATGGTTTAAATTGCTCAAAAGTGATGATAAAGACATTAATAATGTTACAAAAGATTTCTGTTTCAGATAAATGCTGTTCTTCTGAACTTTCTATTCATCAAAGAAAAATGAAAAAAAAAAAAAGATCTACTCAGCTGTTAAAGGGTTAAAAAACATAAAAAATCTTACTGTTCAAAAACTTTTGACTGGTAGTGTATATTTTTTTTTAACCACAAATGCTTGTCTTGCACTAGCTCAACTTCACACATTACGCAGTCACGTTGGAAAAGTCACACGTGACGTAGGTGGAAATATACCGTAATAGTATATTATTAGTAATTAGTAATTTCGTATTAGTAATTTCTGAAATTACCATGTAATGTGTGTAGTGTGTTGGGCTGGTGCAAGATGAGCATTTGTGGTTAAAAATTCTATACATTTTATTTTTTTGTTCACCACTCGTTTCGCAAGATAAGACCCTTATTCCTCGACTGGGATCATGTAGCCCTGCATTGAAACTGCAGTTTGGACCTTCAACCCGCTGATCCCCACGAAGTCCACTATGGAGAAAAATCTTGGAATGTTTTCCTCAAAAACCTTAATTTCTTTTCGACTGACGAAAGAAAGACATGAACATCTTGGATAACGTGGGGGTGAGAAAATTATCAGGAATTTTTATTCTGAAATTGAACTAATCCTTTAACTCAAATATCGTGTATATCTGCCTCCCAGAGCTCTTTGCATTTCTGATCATGTGCGTCTCCTTAAGTTTCCCGCTCCTCGACTAGTCCGTGAACACTCTCTGTAATCCATTTATCCAGTTTGTGTTGTGGCTTGTGTGATGTTTTTTTGCATATGCCACTTTGTAGCAGATCCCCTCTGAGCGACTCTATTTCATGGCTGCTCTTGCCATAACATGTGTAGCCTGTGAGCATGGCACACATTGTATTTCACACCAGCTTACATACATCCACACACATTGGCACGTCTTTTAGCAACAGTGGTGAAACTTGCTGATATTGAGCAGGCGCCGCGGTTCATCCGCATGGTTCTCCCCCTCCCTTCATCCGCTCAGACAAACATAATCGACTGCTTCAGCATTTCAGAATGCACTGATGAAGTCTCTAAGCTTTTAGGTGCCACTGGACATTTCTTGAACCAAGGGGATATTATATATGCCAGGGGCATATATAATATACAGGGGCATAATTCTGTTCTTGGCAAAAAGAAGGATAATAATGGTGTACAATTCCAAAATATATTAAAACAACATCAACAAAATACTACTACAACTACTACTACTAATAATTCAATTGAATACTTTATTATTATTATTATTACATTTTATAGAAGTAATGCTACATGCAATATAGTAGAAAAAAATATGGAATGTATATATTGTCAATTATATTATAATAATAGTTTTTAGTATTTATATGTGCATTTTTTGTATGTATGTTTAATAATTTTATTGAAAGTAGATTTGTGTGTTTTAATATAAAATTAACCATATGAAAAATTAATATATGAAAAAAATATATAATTTTTTTAGAATAAATATGTTTTAATTATGAAATAATACTATACAATCTAATATTATTATCATAAAATATTATTATAATTGCAAAATTTCTAGTTGTAATATTTTATTTTACTCTGTCCCTGTGAATAAATAATATATCATAAAAATACATTTTTATATAATAATATAATATACTACAATACACATAATATAATTATTGTAGTATTCTATTTAAATCTGTCTTTCTGAATAAGTAATACATTTAAAAAATTACACTTTATATAATTATTATATTATATGTGCATCTATAATATAATCTAAATAAATCATGGACTTGTATAGAATTTGTAATTATTGTAATATTTTATTTTTAAATAATTATTGTGTAAAGTTATATGTGTTTTAATTATTAAATAATACTATACAACATATTATTATTACCATAAAATATTGTTATATCTGTAAATATTATTTATGAATATTAAATATAATTATGATTGCAGATTTTGTAATATTGTAGTATTTTAATTTCCTCTGTCCCTGTAAATAAACAATATATTATAAAAAATACACTTTTATATAATAATATAATATACTATACTATAATATAATATAATATAATATAATACAAATTGTGACAGAATTTGTAACTTGAAATTGTTGTAGTATTTTATTTTACACTGTCTTTCTGAATAAATAATATATTATAAAATACACTTTTTTATAATTATTATTTGTATAATATAATATAATATAATATAAATTGTAACCTGTAATTATTCTAGTATCTTATTTTACTCTGTCTTTGTGAATAAATAATACATTATTAAAAAATTACAGTATATATAATTATTATTTATGCAGATATAATATAATCTTAATAAATTGTGGACTCGTACAGAATTTGTAATTTGTTTGTCATTTTAATGCTCTGAATGTAGGCTTGTGTCTTGTTTGGCGTAATAATTATTTATGGCAAACCAAACAAACCATTCAGTGTTGATAAACTTGTTTAAGCCGGTTTTTTAATGTGTAACCCAACAAACAATGTTTCACATTTTCTGTTTGCCTCACTCACAACCAAGTCTATTAGCACTTGACACACAAAGTGTAAGGATCATTCCAACTATGTCATCGCATTTTGATGACAAGCCGGCGGTCCAGCCTGCGTTAATGATGCTTTTCTCATTGGCCACTCCAGCAGGGCTTTAATAAGAGCTAGTGTGGAGGGAGACGGCCGCCGCGTCCGGGCCAACCCCTCCTCTCCTCCCAGCCCGCTCGGCGCCGTGATGGAAAGTGACACTGTGATTGTGTGTGGGGCTCCGCCATGCTCAGATGAGGGTGTCACTTCTGCCTAGTCTGATTGCCACTTTCGCGGTGCTACACGGAGGAGTTAAATTGAGGCAGAAAAGGTCAGAAGCCAGTGGTCATCTGCTCTCTTCTCTCCCAAATTACTTGTCCTCTTGGAGGGGAATGAAAACAGACAGGGCCGGCTTGGCTGCCAAGTGGAGATGATCCAGGAGCGGGCAGAGAGGAATGCAAACGAGTGCAGAGGGGGGCTGAGAAGGGGTGTTTGGGGGAGAGGTGCAAACTGAGAGAGATAGAATGACAGGATCAGAGAAAGAGAGAGAGTGAATGGAAGGTGGGTGGCTGCACTGCGACGGAGCAGGAAAGGGCACCTGTGAAGGTCAGGCTGAACTGAGGTGTGGATGGTTGTGACTCGAAAGTGAAGAGAATCTGTCATAACCTCTTGTTGAAATGCCTATATTCAGCATGATCGTGATTAGCTACTCTTTTCAGCACCATGGACAGCGGCACATCAAGTCTGCTGCTAATTACTTCTCAGCTGCATGCATTTCACGTCAACTCATTTTACGTTATTATTGTGTTTGTATATCTGTCTGTTTTTTGAGGTGTAAATGATAGCTTCTGTCACATATCTTCCTACTGTACAGACCATGAAACACCTGTCCTAAATCAGTGTTTCTCAACCTTTTTGACACTTAATACAATGTAAATCATGTCTCTTACTGAAACATGTAGTAGAAAACTATGTTATTTAAAAAAAAATCCACATTGTTTTATACGTATTTTAGACTATGGGGGGCGCCATTATTTCAATGACATCAAATGGTTGCACTCATGAGCTTACTGTCACTACCTGTTGCTATCAGGGATGCACCGAAATGAGAATTCTTGACCGAAACCAAAACTGAACAAAATGAACCACTAGGACGAAGGCCGATTATTGAACACGGTTTTTTGTGTTTTTCCCCCCCATGTATTTTGCCCATTTTTTCACCATTGCATAAATGAAATAGCCAAAATGTGTTTTTTACAGTTTGTCTTTTCAAAGAAATATTTACTTAACACTGAACCATTTTTTTAACATTCTAGTAGACATTACAGCCTACCAACAAAGCACAATTTAACCTAAAATTACTATGTTAGTAAAATAATGTTCTTTGGTTATTTTTAAGACCTTCTTCTTGAATCAGGCATGTGTTTTTAATGTACAAATAAATGCAGAAGAGACTTCTTTTAAAACATTAGAAAATATTACAGATCCCAATTTGAACACTCTGTGTGAATGTTATAATAAATGTATTAATAGAGCTGTTGTAATTATTGTTATCATTATTTTTGTCTTACTTTTTTATTTTATTTTACAGAACATCAGTAAAATTACAATACTAACATTAATGAATGTTGACTTAACGCTGTTTCAGCGCAGATTTTCCTTGCGCTTTGGACTTTGAACCCTGGCTAACAAGCTCCTGCAGCGCTGTCAAAATACACTGTAAAAAATAAAAAACACAATTTGTTGAGTCAGCTTAAAATAATTTGTTACTCTGCTGCCTTAAAATTTTAAGCTCAGTCAACTAAAATAAGTTTAGTCCACTTGAAATGTTAAGTTGTACTAAGTAACAACATGGGTAAGTAACCCAGCTACCTTAAAATTTTAAGTTGATTCAACTCAAATATCTAACTTGTCACGTATAATTTAACATTTCAAGTTGAATGAACTTTTTTTGAGTTGACTGAACTTAAGATTTTAAGGCAGCCAGGTTACAAATTATTTTAAGTTGACTCAGCCAATTGTTTTTTACAGTGTACATACAATTCATGTGTATTAGAAAGCATAATGTTCTGTAGTTCATTTACTAATGGGTTAAGGCCATTTCGCGATTTCAGTCATACAGTAACCAGCAACAACCACCCCTTCCTCTTCTCATCAAAGACATGCGATGCGGTACTAAACAGTCTCTCACTGTCGGTGCTTGTAATGATTTTCTTTCTCGGACAATTTTAAATGCTTCCACATTGCTGACATGTTTGCTGCATTAGTGCGGGCCTCTATTTGATCGCGTCACGTCATTGTTCGGTATAATTTATTCGTCTTTTTGCTTATTCAGCCGAACACAGAAAGCTTTTTTTTGCTGTTTTGGTTAATAATTTCGACTGTCGGACATTCAGTGCATCCCTAGTTGCTATTTTTACAGCAACTCGAAACTCGAAAACTAAAACACTAATACGATGACCACAGCTACTGAAAGTGCTTACAAGTGGTGATGGATATAAGTGTAGGCTTAAATCAAATACCGTACCATCGATTTTCCCCCACAAGGAGTCTAAATGCACCCAAACAGAGCCTAAAACTAAATTTTTGCAAAAATAGGCAGTTACTTTAATCATATACATTTGTTGTATACATGGTGTAATTACTACATTTTTGTGTCGCTAAAACACAGAGAACCGTCATGATTTTCTGATGTTTGCTTATAATGTTTCCATTCCATTCCAGCATAACCCCAGGTATGTGTCACCATGTTCTCAGGTTATGAAGAATAAACTAGGGAAAAGTTAATCTTCCGAAATAAAGCAGCAATATCTTCTCAGGTAAAAGTTATTAGAACCTTGTCTAGCGACAAGCTAACCGTCACACTGCTCTGACCTTATCAGCCCGTTTGTATCCTATTTAATTCGCTCTTGTCGCTTATGACAAAGCAGTTAACCAGTCACAATGATTTTGCCTTCGGAAAAGATAATTTTCCGACACATGACAAGTGCTGGATATTTACATCCTGCCAGGATGGCACCTAGCATTTCTTGTCTCTGCCGTTTGTAAGATCATTCAGTAGCTGTGGTCTACTAAAAGCTTCAAAGGCATCAGCGCTTAAGTGGAGAGAACAGAAACATGGGTCTTTAGGAAGTTTTATTCATCCACAGGCATCTTCCCATTCTTTTCTCCTCTTCTGATCGCTAGGAAAGCAGTGAAGATTTGCATCACTTCTCTTGTTGCCCTTCGACTGAAAATTACATCCAAAGGCCTTACAATATGGGATTGCATCAGTATTTTATTTTCCAAGTTGCTTTTTCCTAGTTGTGTTGCGGTAAAAATAGCAACAGGTAGGGCCAGTAGCTCATCAAGTGCAACCATCTGACGTCATCGAAATAATGGTGCCCCCCATAGTCCAAAATGTGTATAAACCGATGTTAATTTTTTATTAAATAACGTAAATCTTTCATAGGTTTTCTACTACATAATTCAGTAAGAGACATTATTAATGTTATTTTAAGCCATATAAGTCTTAATACTGGAGTTCCTTTGAATAGATTTTTTTAATTTAATGATGCTTCTACATAATCATGGCAAAACTGTTTTTTTTGTCAGTTTTAGTTGATTAAAATATTCAAACATTTATTATTTTTTAATGTTGAAAACAGTTGTGCAGCTTAATATTTTTGTGAAAACCAAAACAAATAAATAAATAAAAAGTAAAAAAAAAAAAAAAAAAAAAAAAAAGTGGAAACATAAGTTGGAAAGAACAGCATTTATTTAAAATGTAATCTTAAGTGTTAATTTAATACAAAAAAAATCTTCCTAGCAACAAGCTTTTTAATTATAGTGTATAAAATGTTAATTCAGTTTTTTTTTGTGGAATTTTAAAATATAAATATTGTACTTTTTTTAAGTTTTTAATTAAGTTAAATCAGTTTTAGTAAAACAAAATGATGTTAAGTCATTTTGCAGCCTCCTTAGACATTTAAGGCCCCCTAGTGGGCCCCGGCCACTGCTCTGGAGGCCCTCCGTTCTCTGAGGTTAGCCGTCAGGACGGTGCACAATTAAACCGAAGGCGACCCTCCTGTGATCCAACACTTGCCAATTAACCTGCTAATACACTGCACTGTCTCCACAGCCAGCCCTGGGACAGAGAAAAGCCAGCGGATTTGACAAAACGCCAGTTTCGCATAATGCGTCAACTCAATGGCTGATAGTTTAAGTAAATGGATTTGTGTTTGTTTCCCAGAGAATGACCTAAATGACCTTTTTTGGAATATTTTATGAAACGCACACAATCAGCCCCCGCAAACCTTCAGCAATTCAGCTCTGGACGCTGAGTTGTGATCAAGATAGCAGATAGACCAGCATGCCTCTGTGGTCTCAGCAGACCAGCCTGAATCTTCTGAAATCTCTAGGAGAAATAAAACACAGCGCAGAGCGAATTTGCTCCGAATCTCTCAGGACAATGCGCGACGTGTCTTTAGATCTTTAAATCAAAACATTAAATTGCATTCGTGGACAACACAAACACGACATGCCCGTAAAATAGCCGCTATGCACTTTGAAACAGACTAAATACAGTCTGTAGCAGTGAATAGTAAAAATGTAATTACTGCCACCATATATTTTATGAGACTTTTCAGTCTGACCTTGGATTCCTCACATAGAAATGAAAATGGCACGGATATGTTTGTAAACGTACGTGTGTGTGTATGTGACAGCCGAACAGGCCAAGCGAACGGGCACTGCCGCATTCATGTGTGTGTGTGTTTCCGTACGCCCGTCTTTGTACACGGGTGTGTTTGTGTGGTCTCTAAAGCGACGAGATGGAGAATAAATATTTACCATCTGTGTTCCTCCCCCCTCCTCGGCAGATTCCAGCGTGTTTTATCGGCTCTGGAGTTCAGCCATGGGCTTTTTTAATTTTCTGCTTTTGTGTTTTTAGCCGAGATTGACAGGCCGCTCGCTCCCCGGAGCATTGTTCTATTAATCTGTTTAATATGCTACAGAAACACTTGAGCGCTGGAACAGGCAGCCTGGTAATGGAATCGCAGCAGGTAAAGCAGACTTGCCCATCCGATGGCGGCGCAGGGCACCGTCCGTATTACGGCGCAGCTCTGTGCAGGCGTGGCACCGTTCCGGGCATCGAAGGGGGTGTGCCACCCACCCCCCGCAGTGACCCTCTGCAGAGACAGACAGACGGACAGATGGAGGAACTGAGGGGGCCCTTCCCGGAAAACCGCCACCTTCTGCGTGCTCTCGCATTCTGAAAAGACCCCTTTTAATGCGCTGCGTCCTGTCGCCTCTCGGCTCTGGGACGACGAGACGTTTTCTCTTTGTTCAGCGGTACCTAATGACCCACTTTTAGCTATGAGGAATACTGTGCGTGTGGAATGGCGTGGACTTCTTTCCGGGGCTGTTGAGCTGGTGGGGTACTGCGTATTAACCAAACTGCAAATTGGATTTGGGGTTATGTTGATGAGTCCGTGGGCGCTGGATGGCACAAAAAAATTTCAGCAAATTCACAGTTGTCTACTACTTATAGGGGCCCCATGATATGAACTTGTTGTCTGAAATGACGTTTTTGACAACAAATTGGTGGTTTTATTGAAATACTAAGTTTACAAAGTTCAACCAACCCCGCAACCTTTGTTGAAAATTTTGGCTTATTTTTGTGCTTTCTTTTAGCTACCAATAATAATAATAATAATAATAACAATTATTATTATTGTTATTATTTTTTTTTGTCGTTGTTGTTAACGTTTATGTAGCACTCTAGAACCATAATTTTCGTTATATAATACAAATAATTCAATAAAAAAAATATTTTTAAATTCTTTTTTATTATTGTTGTTAACATTTAAATAGCACCTTTCTAGAACCATACATTTAATGATATAATAATACAAATAGATCAATAATAATAATAATAATTTAGATTTTTAGATTTTTATTATTATTGTTAACATTTAACATACATTTCATGATATAATACAAACAATAATAAAAATAGTCATCGTCATCATCATAGTCATAATAATAATAATTTGTATTATTTATTATTATTATTATAGATTTTTTTAGTAATATTGTTGTTAACATTTATATAGCACATTTCTAGAACCATAAATTTAATGATATAATAGTACAAATAAATAATAATAATAATAATAATAATAATAATGATAATAATAATAATAATAATAATAATGTTTTATTTAATTTTTCTGAGTTCATGTTAATTTCAGCATTTACTAATGCATTATTTAAATCAAAAGTTGTGCTTGTTAACATTAGTTAATGTACTATGAACTAACAATGAATGACTTTTCATTAAATAATAATGTTAACAAAGATTAATAAATACTGTAAAAAATGTATTGTTCATTGGTTATTGTTAGTTAATACATTAACTAATTTTAACTAATGGAACCTTATTGTAAAAGGTTACTATTTATTTTATGTTATTTTATTTTATTTTATTTTATTTTATTTTTTTTATTTTTAGTTTATTTAAACAATTTGTAGAACCCAAGGTCTGTGTTACAGAAACAAAGAAAAAAAATCTAATTTGCATTTATTTATTTTGCATATTTATATATATTTGCATATTCATACACATTTACATATTTATAACTTGCTCTAGGTCTAATCTGTTTTGTCATTCCTGCTTTAAACTGAAGTTTTGTACTTTTCTTTTGGAAGTTTTTTTAACAGTTGCACTGCTTATTTATATAGAAATATTGATTAATAACATCAAATCAAAGTGTTTAGTTCTAACACATTTTACCATCTAAAAAACTCCCTGAAAATCAGTGCAAAATATCTGGAAATGTCTGCTGATTCTGTCTTGGCCGTCCTATGTCCTAGCAGCATAACAAGCTAGGCTAGTCAAGTCTATCAGGGGCCAAGTATTGTAATGAGCTTTGTATTTTCATGTCACATTCTATCGTACCGACGAAACCCTGACATCGAAAACTATTACAGGACTTGATACGTCCCTCAAATCATTAACAGGAGGCCCTGGATATCTGAAAACCTCCTTTCACTGCCAAACTCAGATTAAAACCACTCATACCCCGCGCGGCCCCTGCGAGCCCGGGCTCTATGATTGATATGAAGCTGATGAAATTAATTTAATACTGCAGTCTTTAACCCAGCCTCCAAATTTTAATCAGGTAATCAGAACTCGGACTCATCTTTAATCCCATCTTCCATCTCCTTAAATGCAGCGGACTTTGTTTTGAGCCCCGTCTCCAGGGAGCAGGCGGAAGCGGCGCTGTGTATTTTGACAGTATTTGTCAGTGCGCTCAGTTAATATGTCAAGCCGTATCTCCCCCCCTAACTGAATGTGTATCGGTGGAATAAGGAGTGAGCCAAGACGAAATGAACCTCTAATGAAATGAGATCCCGGGGAAGCCGAAGCAGTGTGAAGTGCGGGCCTCAGATCAAAGAGAGCCACTGGTAATTAGAATACATGCTGAAGAGGAAGCCGGTGAGGAAAATCAGCATTTTGCTGGAAAATTACCTGTTGAGCTGTTAAATAAATTAGAACTGTCTGGGGAGTGCCGGCCCCGGCTTTACTAAGCCAGACATCGGGAGCCGCTCTCATCTCCCTGAGGCGATGCTCTATTCGCAAATATCTATTGCTCTCCCTGGATCTAATCTGAAGTTTTGTCATTTATGCCTCAAGCTGAAGTTTTATACTTTTCTTCTTGAAGCTTTTTAATAGGTGCAGTGCTTATTACTTGAGTAATGTTGAATAAGAATGTCAATTACACATCTGGTCCTTGAATCTGAACGGCCTTTCTAGAGTGCTGAACAGTCCCGTTTAAATGCTGATTCATTCAGGAATTGAGTCATTGAATCATTATTTCAACTGATTGTTTCAAAGATGCTAAATCATTCAGAAACAAAAAGAGTCTCTGTTACAATGAGTCACTGAATCATTAATTCAACTGATTAGTTTTAAGATGCTGATTCATTCAGAAATGAAACAAGTCTCTGTCATAATGAGTGAGTTATTGAATCATTCATTCAACTGATTAGTTAAAAAATGGCAATTCATTCAGGAACAAAATGACTTGTTAATTCATTAATCATTAATTTAGGTGATTAGTTCTGGAACGAAACAAGTCTCTGTTATATTGAGTGAGTCATTGAATCATTAATTCAAATGATTAGTTCAAAGACGCTGATTCATTCAAAACGAGTCTCTGTTATAACCAGTCACTGAATCATTAATTCAACTGAATAGTTCAGAGACGCTGATTCTTTCAGGAATGAAACAAGTCTCTGTTATAATCAGTCATTGAATCATTAGTTCAACTGATTATTTCAAACACACTGATTCTTTCGGAAACTAAACTAGTATCTGTTATAATGAGTCACTGAATCATTAAGTCAACTGATTAGTTTAAGAACATTGATTCTTTCAGGAATGAAACAAGTCTCTGTTTTAATGAGTGAGTCACTGAATCATTAATTCAACTGATGCTGATTCATTCAGGAATGAAATGAGTTTCTGTTATAATGAGTGAGTTACTGAATCATTAATTCAACTATTTAGCTCAAAGACACTGATTCGTTTAGGAATAAAATGAGTCTGTTATAATAAGTGAGTCATTGAATCATTAATTCAACTGATTATTTCAAACACACTGATTCTTTCAGAAACTAAACTAGTATCTGTTATAATGAGTAATTGAATCATTAATTCAACTGATTAGTTCAAAGACGCTGATTCATTCGGGAATGAAACGAGTCTCTGTTATAATGAGTGAGTCACTGAATCATTAAGTCAACTGATTAGTTTAAGAACATTAATTAATTCAGGAATGAAACAAGTCTCTGTTATAATGAGTGAGTCACTGAATCATTAATTCAACTGATGCTGATTCATTCAGGAATGAAATGAGTCTCTGTTATAATGAGTGAGTCACTGAATCATTAATTCAACTGTTTAGCTCAAAGACACTGATTCGTTTAGGAATGAAATGAATCTCTGTTATAATGAGTGAGTCACTGAATCATTAATTCAACTGATTATTTTAAAGACACTCATTTATTCAGGAATGAAAGAAGTCTGTGTTATAATTAGTGAGTCATTCAATTATTAATTCAACTGATTCATTAAAAGAGACTGATTCATTCAGGAACAAAATGAGTCATTGTTAATATGATTAAGTCATTGAATCATTCATTCAGCTGATTCATTCAAACACACACTGATTCATACAGAAATTAACCCTTAAATGAACAGTTAATTCTGCTGTGGTTTTGTTGATAGATCAAAAACAGTCCAAGTAACTGGCAACATTTCTTAGTATTAATTTTCAAACAAACCTTGTTTTTCTATTAAAAATTGGACTAATAAAAATAAATCAAAGAGACTGTTGTCTTTAGGCTGTCCTTGCTAAATTTATCTATGCAAATTCATTTTTCTAAAAGGCCCTGCTTGTAACACGTTCAAACAAGCAAACTTTTGAAATAAAAATCGAAGGGCAAATTTGAGAAAGAGAAAATGTTTTGGTGTTCATTGAAGCACCATCATCAGATGTATGTCCAGTGATTTTAATAAAAATTCTTGTTTGACTGAACGTATCACAACCTGGACATTTTAGAAAATTTACAAGGATAAGTTTCTAAGATTTAACTTCTTGTTCATTAAACTGTTGTATAAAAGCAGTATCAAAAGCAATATTGTGTTTTTGTCATCCAGTTGATTGGAAGAATTATTTACTAATTATTTGTTCACAAAAACAATCATGAGTGCACATGTGATATTGCTTGCTTAATATATATGTATTAAGAATCTGATTTAATAAAAACTAAATAATCATACATTTATACTCAAAATTTGAGTCTACATAATCCTGTGTTTTCCCAAGTCTACCATGTTGCAGTATTGGTGGAAAATGGCTGCTAGCGTGAATTGACTTGTGCTTGCCTCCTGGGCTCTGTGCTGTCTGCTGTAGTGGGCTGGGCGACACGGTAAATGTCACTGATCGTCAAGCGCTTGTGCAATGGCTGCCCTTGCCAGAGAAAGTGCCGAGGTGGCAGATCCCGCCTTTGATTTAGACACTAAAGGCAGCAGAACAGCAAAAGCACTGAAGCATGAAGGTAAATTCTCATAATTCACTGCTGAAAGGTTAGCCAGTGGCTGCCTCCTTCTTGGTGCGGGTAACTAACAAATGTCACCTGATTGAAATAAGTACACCTGCCTATAGGGCTTTGGTGCCTTTACTTTGAAACTGATATTTATTTACAGCATTTTCTTTTTTTTTTTTTTGGTGGGGTGGATTAAATTTAGACTTAAGCCAGAGGGATGCTTACTGAGAGAGTTGAGCCGGAGTCCTTTATCTTTTTAGCGCACAAGCTAAGGGCTTTTGTCATTGGACACACTAAGGCTATGTTAATACAGTGCTTTGGCTATTACATATTGTTTTATTTATCACTGTTAGTGGTTGGAGAAGTCTTATGATGCCTTTTTTTATTCTGCCCTGTAGTGGGTGGGTAGTCAAACTTGATGTGCACAGTTTTAAAGCTGGCATAAAAGAGAAGATGCAAACATCTTTCCTATTCTGATGCAAATCTGAGTGAAACATCTTTATGAGAAAAAAATTGTGATTTTGTCCATTGGAAATTGATTTGCTAATTAGTGCGATCGTACGTGACAGATTACTAAAAGTAAAGATGATTATAATGATGTGCACATATAATAATATAATATTTTTATTTAATAAAATACTCAAAGTTTATGCTTTATTTATGTAACTGGGGCTGTCACTGGCGATTATTTTGGTGATTGAGTAATCAGTCGATTATTCTGACGATTAATCGAGTAATCAGATAATAATTTTTTTGTTCTTATAGTACAAATAGGCCTAAACAAACAATGGCCTTTAAAATGACTGAAAATACATATTTAATAGTAATGACGCAATAATAATTGGTTTAAATAAAGTATCAAAAGCAAGTAATACAACCCTGGTATTTAGCTGTCTGATTTTTCTACTCTGCATTTAAGCATGAAAATGACCTTAAATATAAATGAGTTTCATAGTTTTGCCTTCAGTTAGATTAGGTTATCAAAACATTTGGGTGTGCGCTTCAAAAATAATAAGTGTTTATTGTGATATAACTTGTTTTATTTGTGTCCCCATTGTCAACTAAGTTACCCACTAGAAAACCTCCCCTCAAAAAGGAATGGTTTGTCCCATTCTTGCATAATTTGCGCAGTATTTCCTCTAGAAGCACATGGATGAAACACTAAAAGTTCTGTTCTCTCTCTTTCCCCTAATATTGGTTAAACTAGCAAACCAAAAGTGAATTAGTTGACTGTCAACAGTGTTACACAAGTATTATTGCTGCAAATTTTAACAAGATAATTTAACTAAAACTTATGTTTTGTTTATAAAAATATATTTCTAAACATACCATATGCTCAGTAGTTATAGGCTTCCATGTTGAGTATAGGCCAAAAAAACACTAAAAATGTCAACTAAGTTACCTGTCAACTGTGTTACCCTGTAAAGGTAACATGGTGGACAGTAACAAACATAGATGGTATTTTATGCACATATTTATATAGCACTTTATACAATATAGATTGTTTTAAAGCAGCTATGTACGGTCATGTTTGGGTTTGTGGGAAACAGGAAAGCTTTTTTCTTCACATTGTCAAATTCTAAATGTACCCCTAATTATAGAATGACCCTTATAATCAACTCAACAGCATTTGCAAAGATGATGTTTGAGATGCTCCACACATAACAGTTGATAACATGATAACAGTTTGTGTGGAGCAGCATTTACTGTGAACGAAGCTGCTCTGAGATCCGGGGTTGCCAAGTTTTCGCTACAAAACCTTCCCAATAGCTACTCAAAACTAGCCCAATTGCATTTCGGACAATGGTCCCCTTGGTAAAAACTGCAATCCAGGAGGTAAAATACATGTTTTGTGGCAAGGTTCCCCTGGTAAATTTCACACTCCAGGGGCTAAATATCGTTGCTTCAATCTGCGGACATGAAAAACAACCTGCGGCAACAGTGTTAAAGTAGTCCAGGAAAACTGCAGACTTACAAGCAAAAAGTGCATAAAAAATCTGCAGCTTATATATTTATTTAATTAAATTGTAGCGGCTTGTGAATTCACAAACACATGATTTTTAAATGGGTTTAATATATCAATGTGTTTTCATGGATTCTCGTTGAATGTGCCACTTCTGGTATTTTGCGGGGCAAATTGCAGTCTGTAATCTTATATGTGACCCTGGACCACAAAACCAGTCTTATGTTGCACAGGTATATTTGTAGCAATAGCCAAAAATACATAGGATGGGTAAAATTTATCGATTTTTCTTTTATGCCAAAAATCATTAGGATATTAAGTAAAGATCATGGTTCCATGAAGATGTTTTGTAAATTTCATACCGCAAATATATCATAACTTAATTTTTGATTAGTAATATGCATTGCTATGAAGTTCGTTTGGACAAATTTAAAGGCGATTTTCTCAATATTTTGATTTTTTTGCACCATCAGATTCCAGATTTTCAAATAGTTGTATCTCAGCCAAACATTACCCTATCCTAACAAACCATACATCAATGAAAAGCTTATTTATTCATGGTGTATAAATCTCAATTTCGAGAAATTTACACTTATGACTGGTTTTGTGGTCCAGGGTCACATATTTGGTTCCCATAACAAAACGAACAACAACTTTTTTTTCCTGGCTAGATCATGTATAGATTGTCCTGTGGTGTAATATAACATAGATAACAATTGTTTAATTTTCAAATGCATGATCATTAAAAAAGCATTACTGAAATGTTGTTTAAAAAAATTTTTTAGATACCATGTGGCATCGCAGGAAATGTCAACATGTCAGAAGTATTTAATGTTGACTGGCCATATGTCATTACTTCTTCTGTTCAGCCTCTAATTCGCTCCCTGCTGGTAAATGATACAGCATTGAAAAAACGACTTCATTTTACACAGCAGAGCTGTTCTCAATATGGACCATGAGTTCATCTGATCATTTATTTAAATGTGCATATTTGAATGAGCAGAGGTGTCAATAAGAGCTAAGTGCTGGTTTTGTTTGATTCTGATGGAGGGGTCTGAGGCTAATTGCAGTTATTGAGGGAAAGGCGGCTGCAGTTATACATCTCTCATTAGTGCTAATTTATCCGACGGACATTTCTTATTTATGTTCGAGATTGTCTTATTTCCCTGGGCTGTATGAGTTCTGATGCTGTCTGTAGCGGTCTGACTGGGGCTTTGGAGGAGGCAGCTGTCAGTGGTGGGTGTTGGACTGCTGTTCTGACATGGCTGTTGGTATATTTACAGCAGTGCTGGGGCCAAGGCTTCATCAATCTCTGAGCGAAGAGAAGGGGGCTCTTTTCCCCACTACCTGCTCTCCATCTCAGCTGCTGACCTGCAAATGTGCCTCTGAAAACGCAACCCCCACAGACTCCAGGGACGGCTGGCCAGGACTGGATGAAAGAGCAGCGTTTGAAGTATCAGGCTGACCAGCCTCTTCCAGACTGGCATGATGCTTGATGTGCTGTTTTGTGTCTCATTTCAAATTAAGCACAATTGCTTGGCACTTGTTGTTGAGCAACTGTGTGCACACTATGGTGCCTGTCTAGTAATGAATTTTCCATTGCAACATATTAGTCACGACAATAACGAGGCTTATACAAAGCCTAGTTTAAAGTACCATCCATGTTTTCTTCTTTTAAAGCGAACAATAATGTTATACACTAGCAGTCAAAAGTTTTTGAACAGTACGATTTTTAATGTTTTTTTTAATGTCTCTTCTGCTCACCAAGCCTGTATTTATTTCATTTAAAGTATAGCAAAAACAGTAAAATTTTGAAATATTTTTACTATTTAAAATGACTGATTTCTATTTAAATATATTTTAAAATGTAAGTTATTTCTGTGATTTCAAAGCTGAATTTTTAGCATAAAAATAGCTAAAACGTCATAAATAAAAATTATTAAAAAACAAACACATACACACACAAAATACTTAAAGAATCTAATTCTAAATCTATATTAGTATATTAATAATATTAAAATAACACAAGCTCACACTGCACCATTGGACAAGTGTTTAAAATGTGTAAAATACAACCTCTAAATGTTTGTTTGTCAGAATGATGGATTAATTATTTGTGTGATGCACATAATATCTCTCATACATTGTCGTCACGTACTCGATCATGCGCACACTCCCAAACACATACACATTAGGATGGGAGGCAGTGTTGTGCACACGCAGGGCCAGTGAGGTGAGAGGTTCAATCCTTGATTGGTGGCATGCTCCACAGCCAGCCGCTGTTGCCCCAGGCGAGGTAAATCCTGCCAGGCTGACAGAAAATTACAGCAGGGACCTGGAACAGCCCTGACTCCCCACAGGCCTCAGTGTGCTAGCCAGCTCTGCCTCTGCAGCCAGGGTGAACCGGTGCACATGTGCACACACACACAAACATACATACCCGCTGCATAAATGTGTGATACCCACGGCTTCATGCCTCATGGTATACAAACAAACAACGGCAGGCGAGAACAGTGTCCCACATCATGCAGTGAAACTACACGCTCAAACATCTGTGATACTGAAAGACTCTCGCTCTCTCCTCTCAGGAGATCCCTACTCAAATAGAGATACTCAACACACAAGATTATTATTTTTTTTAGTGTTTAACGTCTCAGTGAAATGACTTGATGAGTGCTTTTTTCCTTAAATTCTGCTGACCTACAGTATTTCTGACTGAAACGGGAAGTCTGGCTCTGCGAAGAGATTTTTCTTGTGTTTTCTTGTATCTTTGTATCAGCTACAGTTCTAATAGATACATTATTAAATTAAAAATGAAACTATAATTTCTGACATAAATCCAATCAGTTACTTCAGTAGCACCATTCTAGTATTTTAGTAATGGAATGAAAAACTACTATGCAGATCTGACAAATCATGACAAATCGATTAATCACGATTAATCATATCCAAAATAAAAGTTTGTGTTTCCATAATATACATTTGTGTGTACTGTGTATCTTATGTTTATATGTGTAAATAAATAATAGTTATATATGAATTATATCAAAAATAAATATATATTACATATATATCTTAAATATCGTGCATGTGTATTTATATATGCATATAGATATAAACAGTACACACACACATCTATATTATGGAAACAAGCTTTTAATTTTGATTAAAGTTTGTGTCAAATAAAAAATATATAAAAAAGGGCTTAATCGCATCCAAAATAAAAGTCTGTGTTTCCATAATTTATGTGTGTACTGTGTATATTTATATGTATATATAAATATGCACAAATACATGTATATATTTAAGAAATATTTACGTGTATTATATGTTCATATTTCTGTATGATTTATGTTAAATATATGCATGCATGTTTATTTATAGATACATATAAATATACACAGTATAAACACACACATATATATTATGTAAACACAAACATTTATTTTGTATAAAAGTTTGTCAAATCAATAGAAGTGCTGTCAAATCGATTAATTGCGATTAATCGTGATTAATCGCATTAAAAATAAAAGTTTGTTTACATAATGTGTTTGTGTGTACTGTTTATTTATATGTATATGTAAATACACACAAATACATTTATATATTTAAGAAATATTTACATGTATTATATATTCAAACGAATAATCACAATTAATCACATTCAAACTAAAAGTTTAAGTTTATATAATATATGTGTGTGTACTGTGTATATTTATTATGTAAATATAGACACGCACATACAGTATATATTATGAAAATATTTACATGTGTTTACATGTATATATGTATATTAATAATATAATATAAATATATTTAATATGTAAACATAACATTTTGTTATATATATACATGCATTTGTGTGTATTTATATATACATAATAAATATACACCGTACACAAATATTTATTTTGGATGCAATTAATCACGATTAATCGTTGCCCAGCACTAATGTTCATATTTACATATGATTTTTATTAAATATAAATATATATGACAAATATTTTTTAAATATATAAATGCATGTGTGTATTTATATTTGCATATAAATGTACCCAGTACACACACATATATACACAAACTTTTATTTTGAATGCCATTAATTGCGATTAATCAATTTGACAGCATTAATAGTAACTAAACGTGATGATGAAAGACCCATTGATTTATAATTCTTTAAATAATTAGTGGATTTGACTTTCAAATGACTTAAAAAGGTAAAATAGTGAACTATACATTTGAACTTTTATTTAACCCTGAATATTCCTTCAATATTGATCTTATATCTGATTTACCAGTTCAAGGGATGAAAATTCTTCATTCATCATTTACTCACACTTATGTCGTTCAAAACCTGTAGGAATTTATGAAAGTATTTATGGTCCAGTGTTTGTTTTGGATCCCATTGACTTTTTTATTGTATGGACAGAAACATTCTTCAAAATGTCTTCAAAATGCTCCACAGAAGAAAGTCAGTCACACAGGTATGGAATGACAAGGTGAGTAAATAATGACAGAATGTAAATGTAAATGTAAGTGAGCTAATTAAAGTACAAGAAGCAAAACCAGAGAAAGCCAATATAGAAGCCCCTGGTCCTGATATCCTGTTTCTTCCCTTTTTCCCTCTTTCCTCTCTCCACCCGTTCCTCCCTCACTTGATTTTCCCTGTCCTCCGTCCTACACGCAGGGGACATTAATCCAGAAATCTGCATATGTGCTGCGCGCCTCGGGAGCCGGGGCTGTCCAGACACGCCGGCGTATGATTTCACATTGTTTTGAGCAAATTGCAGCTTCTGATGATGGGAATCTAATTCCCACCGAGCTCGAGGAGGGAGGGGATGGAGGAGGAGGGAAGCGTTACCGAGGCAGCAGCCGTCCTGTGGCATGGCAGCGCGTGTGCCTGCGTGGTGCCACTCATGCAGACACTTCCACACGTCCAGGGAGGGGGCATCCTAATACACCAAATTGCTGATACACATGTAAGCAAATATCCTCTCAAATTACTTTCTCTCTCTTCAGGCCCAAGCTTGCGATGAGGCTTGTTATTTAAGAAAGCAAGGGCGGTGATTTTGTTTTTCCTCTAAGAAGGGCTCTAATTTGCATTGCATGCTGAATTACATGAACAGGAGGCCCACCCCTGGCAGGGCTCGCACCGCCTCCATATGCCTGCATTTTTGTCACGTTTAAATTTAGTTGATTTAAGGACAGATGTGGTGTGCAATCAGTGGCACACTCCGTTTATTTCTCATGAAATTGGACTTTGTGCTAAGAATGTTTGCGTTTGCGCTAAATTGCCGCGTTTATTGGGGTCTTGAGTGTGCCATCGTCTTCCATTTGCGACGGCCATGCGTACATATGGGACCGGCATAAGAGATGCCTGATTTGCTTTAAACGGCAGCTATCTTTGGAAAATGATGTCTGTTTGAGTGTATAGACGCTGCACGGTATGTAGGCAATCCATCTAGACAATTAGCAGAGTGATTCAGACTGCGGCAGCACGGAAAAAGCCACCAGCTGTGTGCATCATACCAATCATACGCCGTACACACTGAAGAAACAAGTTCGTCCCTCTTTATACACATCGCTGCATGATATATATTACTTTACTAACTGCGTCCCTGACCAACCTTTCAGCGCAAGTAGATTATTAGCAACATATTACCAATAAAATCAGTAGCAGTAGCTCTCCAGTTGACGTTATGCTAATGTTATGGGTCATAATTAGCCCCTTTGGTATATTTATTGGTTATATAAAGAAAGAAAGTGGTCATTAAACCACTGCCGACTATAGTTGTCGTTATTATTATGGCTTTTTATAATTTTTTGGTAAATGTACATGCAAATAAGGTATTATGATGCATTTTATTTATTAAATTGGTGTAGAAAGTTTTCGAATTGAAATTACTAGAAAATTACAATTAGAAATACAGAAGATATTTTGAGAAATGTCAACGTTATTTACTTAAAGTGATAGCTCACCCAAAAATAAAAACTGGCAGCAAATAATTACCCTCACGTTGTTACAAACTTGAAAAAGAAGATATTTTGGGAAATTTCAGTGGAAGTCAATGGGGTCCAATGATGTCTGGCTCCCAAAGTTTTTCAAAACATTTTTTTTTTTTGTTCAACAGATATGGATTGACATTCAATGAGTAAATAATGACAGAATTTACACTTTTGAGTAAACTACCTCTTTAAAATCAGTAGGACTGGATGATTTACAGTTTTTTAATGCATTTTTTTTTTACTAGAAATACAGAAGATATTTTGAGAAATGTCAATGTTATTTACTTACTTAAAGTGGTAGTTCACCCAAAAATAAAAATTGTCATCAAATAATTACCCTCACATTGTTAGAAACCTGAAAAAGAAGATATTTTGGGAAATTTCAATGGAAGTCAATGGGGTCCAATGATGTCTGGCTCCCAATGTTTTTCAAAAAAAATTTTTTTTTGTTCAACAGATATGGATTGACATTCAATGAGTAAATAATGACAGAATTTACACTTTTGAGTAAACTACCTCTTTAAAATCAGTAGGACTGGATTATTTACACTTTTTTATGCATTTTTTCACTAGAAATACAGAAGATTAACGTTATTTACTTACTTAAAGTTATAGTTCACCCAAAAATAAAAATCGGCATCAAATAATTACCCTCATGTTGTTCCAAACCTGAAAAAGAAAATATTTTGGGAATTTCAATGAAAGTCAATGGGCTCTAATGTTGTTTGGTTCAAAACATTTTCCAAAACGTATTTTACGAGTAAATTATGACAGAATTTTCATTTTTGGATGTACTATCTCTTTAAAATAAATAAGACTAGTGATTTTGGATGCTTTTTTTTCCCAAGAAATGCACGTTGAAACCAAGAGATATGATGCATTGTGTTAAGATACTGTAGTAAAACCTTGACCATGGGCTGATAAAAGAGAGGGGGAAAAATAGAGAAAATGGAGGTAGCCAGAAAGAAAGAAAGAAAGAGAGAGGGTGGGCGAAGTTGTCAGGCGGAGTGTGTGAGCTAGCCAGATGATAATGTGGCATGACACTTCTGAAATGAGACACTGGTTGCCATGGCAAAGAGGCAGGAGGGACAGTCTCTCAAGAGGCCCAAATAAAACAAGCTGTAAATGATGTTTGATTAGAATTTAGATCATGTAATCGTTCGGGACAGGCCTTTTGTCAGCTGCTTTAAAGCCCAGGCTTTTTGCAATTCTTCACAGAGCTGCTTCTGCCATGGCGAAAACACTCTCTCCAGTCCTTCCCATCTGTATCTCGTCCTCTCTTCCCATCTCTTATGCTTCTCATTATCTCACCTGTTTAACACATCGTAATGATCCTCTTCGGTAAGACTTTCGTAACAGAGTCAGACGTTAGCACGTGTTTAATTTTGGTGTGAAATGTACGTGGAAAAAATCTCACATGCACGTTGTCCACCAGTCTATATCAGGATGAGGATTGTAAAAGTGGTCTCTTTTTCATGGTCCTTAGTGCAATTTAAAAATGGAAACACAATGCATTAAGAGCCGGGGGTGAAAACCTTTGAACAGATGTGTACGTTTTTCTTATTTTGCCTAAATATCATAATTTTTTTTATTTAGTACTGCCCTTCAGAAGCTACATAAGATACATGTTTCCCAGAAAACAAAGTAAGTTAAATTTACCCTGATTTTCAAATTCAAAAGTTTTCACCCCCCAGCTCTTAATGCATCGTATTTCCTTTTGGAGCTTCAGTGAGCGTTTGAACCTTCTGTAATAGTTGCATATGAGTCCCTCAGTTGTCCTCAGTGTGAAAAGATGGATCTCAAAATCATACAGTCATTGTTGGAAACAGTTCAAATACACAAAAAGCTGAAAAACCGAAGAATTTGTGGGACCTGAAGGATTTTTCTAAAAGACAGCAGGCAGTTGAACTGTTCAGGACAAACAAGGGACTCATGAACAACTATCACTAAACAAAAAAACACAACTGTATAAACTGGTCCTTTGCTGGTTTTTGCTGGTCATGTTGCTGGTCAAGGACCAGCATGAATCAGCAAAGGACCAGCATAAACCAGCTAAGGATCAGCATAAACCAGCAAAGGACCAGCTTAAACCAGCATCAAAACCTACCTAACCAGCATTCCAGCATCAAAACATACCTACCAGCATATGCTGGTTTTTTCACCAGGGAGGTCAGTACTAAATAAAAAATAACATGCATTTTGTATGATCCCTCTTATTTTGATAAACTGCAGATTCTGCAAGTTGTATGTAAACTATTGACTTTGGCTTTTGACTGTATATAAAATTTCAGTTTACAATTTCCAATGTGGTTATTGTGTACTTGTAATTTTAGTTCAAAAGTTTATCCTGAAATGTAGTCAATGAGACCTTAAGAGATTATTTTTTGTTGCCATGTTTTCATGTTGCACATTATAAAGAAACACTTATAAAGTTAAGATCTGAAAGGAAGAAAAAATGTAGATTCTTTCCACTACGGTCATTTATTTTGGAGTAGTTATTGAATATACTGTTGAATATACTTTACAGTTTCTTCATTTCTTTTGAAAAGTCACAGCTTTTAATACCTGCTGAAACAAAAACAAGCATATTCTTGTACTCCGTGTTAGATAGCATTATGCTCAAATACTGATGAATCATAATGAAAGCAAATATTTGTTCAATTCATCGCCGGTGCTGTGAATGCAATAGCTGAACCCTTATATCAAGGTCACTCAGAATAGCACAAGCACAACACGATGTGCAGTAGAATGAAACGCACAAATAAAATGCGCATAAAAACACATCTTAATATCATAGAAAGCCTGCAACCTTGTGTACATGAGACGACGGTCTCACACTTTTTAGTTATTTCTGTATTAAGCACTGAAAAACATATTGACAGCTAAACAGCCCATAGATTCTTTTCATGCAGCTAAATAAATATTGAACACTGTGCAATATCAAAAGTAAGTGACATTTATTTCAGTTACAAGCACACTTTTCAAGCTAAATCATCTGCCAAAAACAGTTTGTTAGATCTTAAAGGGCAGACCAATAGATATATGGTTCAAAATTAAAAGAAAATAATTACTGTGTATGTGTATGTGTGTGTATTTTAGTCTATATGCTCACCATGGATGTAAAAATACAGTAAAGTACTGTATGAAGTACTGTAATATTACAATTTAAAATAACTGTTTTCTATATCAAAATTACATTTTTTCCCTGCGATGGCTGAATATTCTTCAGAAATTATTGATTTCTTTATTATCTTTTATGATCAATGTTGCAAACATTTGTGCTGCTTAATATTTTGTTGAAGTTGTGATACTTTTTTTTTAAACTTTGATTAATGGAAAGTTTGAAAGATAAGCATAAGCACTTTTGTGACATTATAAATACCTCTAATGTCACTTTTTAATGCATCCTTGCTGAATGAAATTAATTTCTTTCATGTTTAAAATGAATAAAATGAATGTGTTCCATTTAAGAAAGTTGTACAGGTCTGGAAAAACGTGAAGTTTAGTGTGAACTTTTATTTTGGGGTGAACTGTCCCTTTAAATGTCTGAATACTTTCGTGGCCACTGTATGTAGTACATACACTGTGATTACATCTATGATTTTGATGTAATCCTTAAAAGTATATAACAAACAAAAATAGGACCCAGTCCATGAAATTTCCCGTGTTCTTTGGAGGGTTCAACTACTTTGCCACCCCCCTTCTCTCTGCCAGCCCGGGGAGTAATGAACTGCTTACCAAGCCTGAACTAATCAAGTCTGACTGCTCTCTGTCATTGTCAATTACACAGCAGCCTTCGCCTGCGAGAGGGCTAACGGAGACTTATACTATAGCTACAAATTGAAAAGTAATGTGTGGAAAGGATGCGATCGGATACAAACTCCCAGTGCAAGGCTGCCTTTTGTTCTGCGCTGTGTTTAAAGCCTGTCCTCACATTTACCAACTTTAAAGGCAAGATGTAGGACGCTTCTTGGAGGAACATGTTCCGTTTGCTTCATAAAGTTGTCTGAGTGGGTGGGAACTAGTAAATGTGACTTGTTTACATTAGGAGTGTGTCCTGGAGCATTGAACGGTCTGTAGTGGACTCTGATGTGTAAATATATAAACTCATGGAGACCCATGTTGGTCCCAGCTGTGTGTCTACCTTTCCCACTGTGTTTGGCTAATCAATGGCAGACATCATCAGTAATCACAGCAGCGCAGCTTCGTGACACTGCTTGCCAGGCGCTTGACACACACAGACACACATGCTTTTCTGTGTTGGGGTGTGACCTTTGTGACTTGTGCAAGCAGAGAGTGTATATATCATGATGCTTTCAAAACATTTAGCAGAGCGCTAATCAGAATCAATTTAAGATTAGCACGACTGGATAACAGGCTAAGTTTATGACTAATTGAACTGTGTTAACACTGATATTATGTTGATTAAAATAGATGATCGAAGTGAATTATTTATTAACGTTCTTGCTGTTACCTATAGACGACTGCTTCCACCACTAAATAAAAAATAAAAAAAGGTATTTGCGACTTTTTATCTCACAATTCTGACTTTTTTCCCGCAATTGTGAGTTTACATATCGCAGTTCTGACTTTTTTGAATTGTGAGTTTATACCTCACAATCCTGAGAAATAAACTCACAATTCTGATTTTGTGAGAAATTCTTACTTTTTCTCAGAATTGCAAGGTTATATCTCACAAAAACTTCATTACTTGCAATTGCAAGTTTATATCACACAATTCTGAGAAAAACATATTTTTTTTTTATTTACTGGCAGAAACGGGCTTGTATATATACCAGTATGACTGTTTTTCTTCGAGATATAAACCTGCAGTTCTGAGAAATAAACTCGCAATTATAAGAAATAAACTCACAACTGACTTTTTTCTCAGAATTTCCAATTTATATCTCACAATTCTGTCTTTATAACTCGCAGTTACATATTAGTTATATTAGTTATAGTCTTATTAAACATATTAGTCTTTTTTCTTCGCAAAAATGTATAACTCGCAATTGCGAGTTGATATCTCACAATCAGAATTGTGAGATATAAACTTGCAGTTTGGTAGAAAAAAATTCTGAATTGCGAGATACAAACTTGCATTTGTGAGAAAAAGCAGAATTCCAATTTTTCTTGCAATTCTGACTTCATTTCTTGCAACAGTGAGTTTATTTCACGTAATTCTGAGAGAAAAAAGTAAAAATTGTGAGTTTATAGCTTGCATTTCTGAATTTATAACTTGTAATTGTGAATTTATTGCAATTACGAGAAGAAAGTCAGAATTGCGAGATACAAACTCACAATTGTGAGAAAAAAAGCAGTTTTCTTGCAATTCTGACTTTTTTCTTGCAATTCTGACTTTTTTCTCACAATTGTGAGTTTATTTCACATAATTCTGAGAAAAAAGTCAGAATTGCGACTTTTTATTTTAGTTAAGGTTATATCACAGAATTCTGAGAAAAATCATAATTGCGAGTTTGTCAACAATTCTAAGAAAAAAAATTAGAATTGAGAAATTCTGAATAAATTACTCAGAATTGCAAGTCTATATCTTTCAATTCTGACTTCATAACTTGCAATTGTGAGTTTATGTCACAGAGTTCTGAGACAGTTTTTTTTTTATTGGTGTAAACAAACTTGCATACATACCTGTATGACTATTTTTATTCCATGGAAGTTTAAATAAAATGTTACTTTGAATTTGGCCTGTTCATCACACAAAACTATTGCATGGTTTTGGGAAATCTGGACATGCACTTTTGGATGCTTGTGTAAATTTGAGGGAAAAATTGTGTAAAAGTCATAAAATTGCTCTGAAGTTGTAAGAAAAGGCCTAGTATTTATTTTCAGATTTAATGTTTTGTAACACTGCAGTTTTATGGTTTACAAAAGTGAACTAATTGATTAGTTCATGATCAGATTCTCGAGTCAATGATTCATTTACAGCAGCTCACTGGAGAGGAAGATTATTAGAAAATAAATCTCAAAATTCAGCCTGTTTCTCACACAAGGAAGTGACTTAGTTGACTAAAAATTATTGTGGGACCAATTGGGTAAAAGTCATCATGATTTTTGGTGTTTTTTGACTTGTTAGTATAGGACAGTATAGAAGAGACAGGAAGTGAAGTGGGAGAGATAGAGAGGGAGAAAAGGGAAGGGATCGGGAAAGGTCCTCGAGCCGGGATTCGAACTTGTGACGCCCATAGCCTGTGAGCATATCAGTGCCATCTTGGTTTGGTGTGTTGTGATGATTCATTACATTCACAAAACTTGACTCACTGCTGAGTAGAGTGGAAGATTATCAAAAAATTTCCCACACAGTTTTCATAACGGGTTCAAATCGGTGACATGAATTTACTGCATTGACCAATAGAGGGCTGCTTGGTTTGAAAGTATGAGCTTCTGTATGAGCTGTGCTTAAAGGAGAAGTCCACTTCCAGAACAACAATTCACAAATAATTTACTCACCCCCTTGTCATCCAAGATGTTCATGTCTTTCTGTCTTCAGTCGTGAAGAAATTATGGTTTTTGAGGAAAGCATTTGAGCATTTTTCTCCATATAATGGACTTATTTGGTGCCCCGATTTTGAACTTCCAAAATGTAGTTTAAATGCAGCTTCAAAGGGCTCTAAATGATCCCAGCCGAGGAAGAAGGGCCTTATCTAGCGAAACGATCTGTCATTTTTTTCGGAAAAAAAAAAAATTGTATACTTTTTAAGCACAAAAGCTTGTGTAGCACAGGCTCTGGGATGCGCGTTCACTTTGCTACGAATTAGTGATGGGTCGTTCTTGAACGATTTTTTCATTTTGAACAAATCTTTAATGTTGAATCACGTCGAAACTATTGAATCACGTCGAAAGGTGATTCGTTCAAAATGATTCGTTCAAAATGAAAGAATCATTCAAGAATGACCCATCGCTAATTCGTAGCACCGTGAACGCGCATCCCAGCCTGTGCTACACAAGCTTTTGTACTTAAAAAGTATACACATTTTTATTTTTCGAAAAAAATTACTGATCGTTTCACTAGATAAGTCCCTTCCTCGGCTGGTATCGTTTAGAGCCCTTTAAAGCTGCATTTAAACTGCATTTTGCATTTTGTTCAAAATCTGGGCACCAATGAAGTCCATTATATGGAGAAAAATGCTGAAATGCTTTCCTCAAAAACCATAATTTCTTCACGACTGAAGACTTGTTGTTACATGCACATCTTGGATGACAAGGGGGTGAGTAAATTATTTGTAAACTGTTGTCCTGGAAGTGGAGTTCTTCTTTAAAGGGATAGTTCACCAGTTAATTAATTACCCTCATGTGGTTTCCAAACCTGTAAGACCTTTATTTTTTTTTAAATATATCCGAGAGCTTTCTGACCCTTCATAGACAGCAACACAACTGACACATTTATGTCCTAGAAAGGTAGTACAGATATGATTAAAATAGTCCATGTGACATCAGTGGTTCAACCGTACTTTTATAAAGCTACGAGAGTACTTTTTGTGAGCAAAGAGAACAGAATTAACAACTTGATTCAACAATTTCCTCTCTTTCGTGTCAGTCTTTGATGCATGTTCACAACAGGTTTAGAATAACATGAGGGTGAGTAATTAATGACAGAATTTTGATTTTTAGGTGCACTGTCTCTTTAAAATAGTCACTGAGACATCACAATGCTGTATTAGATATACTGCACTCAGATCTCCAGAAGAGTGAGGCTATTGTGGCCTCCTCCTTCATCTTGTTCCAGCCAATGGCGCTGTCACTCACCCCTCTGTGTTCTGGGATTACTGAACAGGAGGTCAATGATCAGCCACCTCGGCTAATAAAACGTGCTGCCGGATTGTTTGCAGTGGAGCTCATAGCTCCATATTCATTTACAGTGTGTGTGTATGTATGTGTCCTTGGCATAAGTAAGAGTGATTTCATGCGTATCTGCTGGGTGCTCGTCCATGAAATCCGGCGGATACCTGCGCTATCCATTACAACTGTCCTGAGAATAAAGCGCACTCTTTTCAGTCCGCTTCCAGCCACGTTATTTAAAGTAATTAACCTTAATTTGCCGAAAAGACAGAAATCTTTATTAGACCGTTGCCACTTAACCAGACCCCGAGCCCACCGAAGTCCATCTCCCTCAGCTCCAAATGGGGTCTGCATTTAATCAAAATTCATCCATCAGATTTCAGTGTTGAATCATCTTTTAATTGGAAGTTACAATTCTGGTTAATAGTCTTATAATTCGCCGGCTCTAATAGTGGCACCGCTGGGAGCCGCTCTATTTTCACTGACTCTACACCTTCACGTGGAGCCCAGGAGAACTTTTTTTCAGCCACTGTCTGTCTGCACACCTTGTAGAAAAAACATCACTATAATGGCTTGGCAAAATGGGTCATTTTTGAGCTGCTTACTTTCATATTTGACGATAACCCAAACATGGAGTGAGGAGACCAAATGTCTGCTTGCACGGAGAAGATTGACACTGTATGCATTTTAGAATAATTGTAAAACCATCAAAGCTTTGATATAAAAAAAATAGAAGTATGGGAATTATGCAGTGACCAAAATTGTTAAATAAACAAAAAATAATTGTTTATATTGTTTAAGAATATGAACAGTTTATTAAATAAAAATATATATTTATATATTCTCAAAATAATCACCATTCACCTTGATTTGTTAAAAATAAATTAAACTACATTCAATTTTAGGTGATTTTTGTAAAGAAATGCATGCAGTATAGGAACAGATTGTATTTTAACAGATTTAATTTTTTTTTTGTTGTTTTTTGTTTTTGTTTAAGTGTAAGCTTGTTTTTTTCTGTAAATATGATAACTGCATATTTTCAGTATTTTTTATTAGGAAAAAAGAGGATTTTTTTTAATATATTTTACTTTTTAATTAATTTAAAATAATGTTTAGTACTGTAGTATTGATCAATATTTTGAATTATCTTTTATTTTCATGTTTTCAGTTTTCATTTAACTTATAGTTTATTTTAGTAATTTTGTTACAGTATGTGATTTTGGCAGTTTTATTTGATTTCTCTAAAAATATTTCTGTGCATTTCTATTTAGCTTTAATATTTTAATTTTAGAGGTGTTTTTATTTTTTAATATTTAATATTTCTTTTAAATGTTTATTTGTGTGGATTCTTTCTTACTTTTTAATTAATTTAAAATAGTGTTTAGTACTGTAGTACTGATCAATATTGTGAATTCTTTTTTATTTTCATGTTTTCATTTTTCATTTTAATTATAGTTTGTTTTAGTAATTTTTTTACAGTATGTCAATTTGGCAGTTTTATTAAATTTTAATATTTTAATATTGTTTAAATGTTTATTTATGCAGATTTTTTAAATTTCCTTTTTAATTAATTTAAAATATTGTTTAGTACTGTAGTATTAATCAGTATTTTGGATTATTTTTTATTTTCAGATTTTCAGTTTTCATTTTAGTTATAGTTTGTTTTAGTAATTTTGTTACAGTATGTGATTTTTGCAGTTTTATATATATATTTAAAAAAATTCTATTTCTGTTTAGCGTTAATATTTGAATTTTAGAGATGTTTCATATTTTAATATTTAATATTTTATTTTAAATGTTTATTTTTGTGGATTTTTAAAAACTTTTAGATTAATTTAAAATAGTGTTTAATACTGTAGTATTTGCAGTATTTTGAATTATCTTTTATTTTCATATTTTCAGTTTTCATTTTAATTATAGTTTGCTTTAGTAATTTTGTTACATTATGTGATTTTGGCAGTTTTATTCATTTTTTTTTTTAATATTTCTATTTATTTCTATTTAGCTTTAATATTTTTAATTTAGAGATGTTTCATATTTTTTATTCATATATTTAATTTTAAATGTTCATTTGTGTGAATTATTATTATTATTATTATTTTACTTTTTAATTAATTTAAAATAGTGCTTATTACTGCAGTATTTATCAGAATTTTGAATTATTTTTATCATGATTTCAGTTTTCATTTTAATTATAATTTGTTTTAGTAATTTTGTTACGTTATGTGATTTTGGCAGTTTTATTTGAATAAAAATATTTATTTGTTTCTATTTAGCTTTAATATTTAATTTTAGAAATGTTTCATATTTTGATATATAATTTCTTTCTTTCTTTTTTTTTTTTTTTTACATTTTTTATTTTATTTTATTTTTTTACTTTTTACTTGTTAGTTCATTTGCTTAATTAACCATGATTCCTTTTGTAATTCCAGAAAATTCTCATTATTCTGGTATGTTTTTAAAATAAAAAGAATAGATATTGAGGACAAAAGATTTAATTTAGATTTATTTATTTACCTTTTTTTTTCTATTTATCTATCTCTGCTTTAGAGCAAAATGTTTTTAAGATCCAGTCAGATTTCACTAGTTCACTGTGTTGTGAACACTGTACATGGTGAATTTTACACTGATGGTTTGCAGCATCAGTTTTCTTTGTATGAACGAAAAATGGGTTAACTATCCTTTTAAGGGAGCGTTTGTTATTTATTTGTCCTTTTAGGTCAAAGGTGGCTCTGATTCCCAACACCTACTCCATTTCCTTTCACAGTTTTTGCGGTGTGTGGTTTGTGCAACAACGCAAAATGTTTCAGCCGTTAGGGAAGTTTGACAGTGGAAAGGACAACCGAGTCCATACGTTCCATACATGTAAATTGACCTTGGACCTTTTGAGAGGTCCTGTGTGTCGGGTTGAATCGGCACACAGTGCAAGCCAGACTTAAGAAAGCAGCAGCTCCACAAAGGACCATGAAGTCAAGACCAAGTTCAATGTCTTGGGGTCAGAACACGGTGTTTTTGCATTCACAGCACAAGTCATGGGGTCTGTGCGGAGGCTCTTCGCGGTGAAAGGGTGAAGAGAGGGCTCTGTCACAGGCCAGCAAAAAAGACTGCGTGCACAACGTGTCAGCCGAGTAACAACATCCTGCTTTTGTCTCTGTCTTGCCTCATCTTTTGCTCCTTGTGTCTTGCTGATTCAATATCGATTGGTTGGGATTCGGCCGGCCAAGATGTGGCATTTCAGAGGCCGAGTGTTCAAGGCTGGCACTAGGATTCTGTCTATACGTAATTTCGCTCCTCGCCTGTTATTTACATTGTTGCACAGTATTTGAAGGCCAGAGACTGAGGAGGCAGGCGACCAATTCAACCTCTGCATTGTTCTCGGCTGTGGCTGGAGAAAAAGCCCTGCCAGTGCTGTTTGCTTCTGTGCTCTCTGCTAAAAAAAGAATTGATTCATGCATAGGGTGAATAAACTAAGGTGACTTGGAGGAGAAAAACAGATCAGAATTTTGTCAGGTTTGTGTTCCAGACTCCAGTAAGTTTTAGACCAGTGCTTATCGATTTATTTTGCTTCAGTGCTTAGATTTTATGTTGGACATCTGTACAATACCAAACCTGTAACCGGTATTTAGTGTAGACTAGAATTAGCACTAGACTGTATTTTTTTATTTTTTATTATTTATTTATTTATTTTTTACTTTTTAGGATGTCATGCAACCCATGTTGGCTTGCTTCTATAGGTTATACAAATTGGGAGATTAATTTATGGCAAAATTTGATTGGATGCACACCATTTTATGTCATATAATTTTATTTAATTTATTTTGCAATCCTGTATCAAAAAAGCTGTTTTTGTTAACTAAATGCAAATTTATTGGTAATCAGCCATAACAATTTTTTTTGTTATGGCTGATAAACAGTACCTTTACATTTAGTTGGTTGGTTGATTAGTTTTTCCATTTAGTTATACTGTATATATTTATCTTTCATTTTGTTATTGTACATATATTATTTTTATATTTTCAGTTTTCATTTCAGTTTTACTTTTAGTAATTTAGTATTTAGTATATAGTTTGTAATTTATTAAGTAATCACAGTATGTGATTTTGGCAGTTTTATTAGTTTTTTTTTTTTTTTAGCTTGAAGCTAGATTTTTATTTTAGTATAGTTCTAGTAATTTTTGTACTTCAACCTAAACTTTTTTTTTCAGTTTAAGTTTTTCATCTAATGATCAGAAATGATTTTTAATAGATTTAGCTTTAGTTAACACTAACAATAAATCAATCTCTCCCTCTTTAATACACTTTTAATACACACATACATTATAGTAAAATATGTTTTACAAATAAAATATAACAAATTACTTTTGTTATTTGTTTATATTTATATCTTTATAACAAATTAACTTTTTACTATTATTTATATGTATGTATGTATATATATATATATATATATATATATATATATATATATAATTTTTCATTTTTTATTATTATAAAGTATATATTATTTTTATAATTCAGTTTTTTTTTTTCAGTTTTCATTTTAATTTGTTTTAGTCATTTATTTAGTATTTTTCTTAATGTATTAATTTGGTAATTAGTCATTTATTTAGTAATCACAATATGAGCTTTTGGCACATTTATTTATTTATTTATTTTAAATATGAATATGTTTATATATGTATGTATGTATATATTCAGTATGTATGTTTCATATATATTTCTTTTTAGTTTTAATATGTATATATATATATATATATATATATATATATTTTTTTTTTTTTAGTTTAGCTTTAGCCATTTTTGTACTTCAACCTAAACATTTTAGGGCAATATTTTCCCTAAACATTTTAGGGAAAATTCTATTTTCATATTTCAGAAAATTTTTATAATATACATTACATTTTTTTTTAACTTAAGTTTAAGTTTTAGGTTTTTAACTAATGTTATATTTTTTAAAAAAAGGTAAATGTAATTTACTGGCATTATTAAAATTAATAATTGTTCCTTTAGTCTCTCTTGCTAATACAAACATTATAGTAAAATATATTTTACAAATAAAATATAATAAACTATTTTTGTTATGGCTGATAACCAACTGCATTTAATTGGTTGGTTAGTTACTTAGTTGTCTTGGTTGGTTGATTAGATTTTCATTTGGTTATACTGTATATATCATTCTTTTAGTATATATATATATATATAATGTAGATATTTTGGTAACACTTTATTTTACGGTTTCTTAACTAGTTTATTAGCATGCATATTACTAGAATATTAGCCATTTATTAATAAGCAGCAAATTGGGAATTTATTGAGGGAAAAGTTGTAGTTAATAGTGAATAAGTGTTACCTATTCTAAAGTGTTACCAATATTTTATTTTCAGCTTTATTTCAATGATCAATTTTAAATTTACTGACATAATAAAAAATTATTTTTAATAGTTTTAGTTTTAGTTTCTCGCTATACACTTTACATAGTAAAACATGTTTTATGTTATTAAATTATTAGTGTATCTCTATGCACGATTATCTACTTTATTGTTTTTATGGTTGATTATTTGTATTCAGCGTTTTCCCCTTCTGTCCCTACCAGAACAGACCCACCACTGGAAAACAAATCTCTTCTCGTTGCATTCTGACACGCTGACTGCAGTAGGTCCCATGTTGCTCGGATGTCTTGACAAAAGTGTTTGCAGGCAGATGCGTGAGTGTGAGCCTATAGAAACCAATGACAGAGTGTTTCAGCGTGAGCTTGTCAGAATGTCTATGCGCACACGTGTGTGCAAGTGTGTTTTCCTCCGCATCTGTGCCCCCCTCCTCAGTGTGTAGCGCTCCTCTATACTCTGCTGCTGTAGGGTAATCTTTTACACTAGGCAGAAGAAGGCAGTGGAGGGTGGAAATGAGCTTTTCAGTCTCACTCCCTCCCGTATTCCCCCCTCAGCCTCGCTTTTGTACCCAGTGCCCTCCTTGCCTTCCACCTCTATTCTTTCAGCTCTCTCACCTCCATTGTTTTGCTCCCTTTCTCCCTCGGTGTACGTTCGGGGCACTATCTGTGACTGTGAAATCAGACGGTGTGGCGTCACCTTCCGCGCGGCGCTGTTTAAAGCAAATTGCCGCTTGATCATTTGCTTGCCTGGTTTTGCTGTCGTTTGTCTGTACTTTGGTAAAAAAAAGTTTTACTTTCTCCTTTCTTTTTCGGGTCTCCTTTCTCCGGTGACCTAGGCTTGCCCTCTAGGGGCTGAGGCAAATCACTGCAGCGGCACCGTTGCCCTCGTCGAAAGTGTGCTGAGGCGTCGGCTCCGGGAGCGAGGGCACAATGGGCTGCCTCTTACTCCCTCCTCAGCAGCCTCATTCAGCTCCCCACATATTAGAATAGTTCACAGGGTGCCCCTGCTTTCCAGGTGATAATGAAAGGCGTTCCAAAGAATGCTTTCAACACGACGGTTCCTCTTCAGTGCCCCTCACAAAGTAGCGCACATTCGGGGTATGAATATACCTCAGTGTGAGCAGTGGCTCTTGTTGAAATTCAATTTCCTTGGTATATTTCTTTAAGTGGACCGAAGGTCTATCAGGAAAACTATCAATGCTTTTACGTCTCTCTGTTCCGCAAGTGTCACTGTTTTGTGCTCTCAAAATGGGGGGCTGTTCAGTTCTTCAAACAGGATCTAATGAGAGAAAAACAGACGAACTGATGAATCTCAGATATGATGAGAGTTACTTTTTTGTCTTAGTTCAGGTGGCTTCAGTGTCGAAATTAACATCACAGGCTCGATAGTTAACATATTATACAAACTTGTGGTAATTTATTATATATCATATTCTATTCCATTTAATCCTATTATTATTCATTATTTATTATATAATATTATTATGTTATGCATTTGAAGGATGCATTTATCCAAAGCAACTTACATTGCATTTATGTACAAGTTCATGCATTCCATTGGAATTAAACCACTGACCTTGGTGTTGGTAACATTACACTGTTTGAGCTTTTATTTTATTTTATTTTATTTTATTTTCAAGCTTTTGAACAGTAAGATTTGTAATTATTTTTAAAGAGGTATTTTCTGCTCACCAAGCCTGCATTTATTTTATCCAAAGTACAGCAAAAAACAGTAAAAAAATGTAAATATTTTTACTATTTTAAAAAAAAAACTGTTTTCTATTTGAATATTTTAAAATGTAATTTATTTCTGTGATTTCAAAGATGAATTTTTAGCATCATTACTCCAGTCACATTATCCTTTAGAAATCATTAGAATATTCTGATTTGCTGCTCAGAAAACATTTATTATTATTATTATGTTAAAGACAGCTGAGTAGAATTTTATCAGGTTTCTTTGATGAATAGAATTTTCAGAAGAACAGCATTTATCTGAAATAGAAATTTTTATAACATTATAAATGTATTTGTCATCACTTTTGATCAATTTAAAGCATCCTTGCTAAATAAAAGTATTAATTTCTATAAAAAAACTGACTCTAAGCTTTTGAATTGTATAGTGCATAATGTTTCAAAAGCTTTTTATTTGAGATAAATGCTGATCTTTGAATCTTTCTATTCATCAAAGAATCCTGCAAACAAATATACTCAACTGTTTTAAATATTGATAATAATAATAATAGTGATAATAATAAGAATAAATGTTACATTTTAAAATATATTCATATAAAAAACTGTTTTTCTTTAAATAGTAAAAATATTTCACAATTTTACTGTTTTTGCTGTACTTTAGATCAAATAAATGCAGACTTAGTAAGCAGAAGAGACATTAAAAACATTGAAAATTTTACTGTTCAAAACTTTTGACTGGTATTTTATATTGTATTATATTATATTATATTATAGAGCTTGGTCTCAATTTCTCTTAATATGTCAATTTGTTACTACTGATGCTTATAATTTCAAGTAATGCCTACTTAAAGGGATAGTTCACTCAATAAAAATTACACGTGTTATCTTTTACACATGGAACACTATCATGGAACACAAAAGAAGATATTGATAAGAAATATCTCTGTGTTTGCCCATACAGTGGAAATCAGTGGATACCAAAACTGTTTAGTTACCAACATTCTTCAAAATATAATCTTTTGTGTTTCATCATTCATGCAATCCAAGTTTGGAAGGACATGAGGGTGAGTAAATTGATGAAATGTTTATTTTTGGGTGAACTATCCCTTTAATTAACATACAAAGGCGACATGTATTTTTTATTTTAATTTGAGTATTAGTATATGAATATTTACTTGAACGGTTTAATTTCATTTTTTGCAGTAGAGTCAAAATTAGTGAAGTGTCGTGAAATTTATGTTGTATTGGAATCAATTATTAAAATTTGATACTGTGACAACCCTAGCAAAAAGTGCTTAAACATTTTTAAATGGCTAACTGTATTTTTAAGTTATAAAGCATTTGTAAAACATCTCTACTTCTGGCACACAAGTAAATCTCCTGACTGCTGAAAACCATGGTTTTACTTATGACACTGTGGGCTGCCTTTTCTACTCCGAGCAGCTTCATTTCTCTTTCTGTCTCCTGTCACCAGGCCCTCTTCCATCTTTTCATTTGCTTTCATCAGTCGTTCTCTTGCTCTGTCCATCTCTCTCTCGGTCCATCCCTCTCACACTCCGTCTCCGGTCTGAGAGCGCTGACAGGGCTGGCAAAGACAGAGTGCGGACGTCCAGCTTAAAAAGTGACCGCCCTGTCCTGCAGCTGCACAGCTGGGGAGCTGCAAATCTATCATGGCCAACTGCAGCCTGCAAGCCAAACGCACCTTCTGTTAGGAGGAAGAAAGAGAGAGAGATGCATAACAAGACAAAGAAGGAGATGCAGAACAGGGTGATATCAAAGCATGGCTGCTGGTGAAGGACGCCTGGTTTTGAGGCGTATGCAAAAGGAACGGAGGTGGGAGAAGAAACGGGGGACGGAGGCGCCGGGGACGGAGAAGGGGGGGGGCATTAATCATTATTGGCGCACACCTCCGTCCGTGCCGCACCCTGACGGCCCTTCCACCCCTGACATAAATCATAATTCCTCCACAATAGATCCCCTCTCCAACATGCTGCGGAAAAGTCTGCTACTCTTATTGATTTTTCCTTTTCTCCCTCTGCCTTCCCTATCAGCACCTGCACCCCCTCCCCCGTGTCCACCGTCACCTCTGCCAAGTCATTAGGAAACATAACTGATATGATATTCATAGAATACTAAATAAACTTTACGAGGACGCGACGTTGTACGTTCCAGCGCCCCCCGCCCCACCTTTTTGATGCATGAGAAGCAAGTGTGGAAAAAAAAAACACAAAACTAATGATATAAAAATTACAAAGCGTGCTCTGTGCTATTACACCTCTATTGATTTGTTTTTGAGGTGCACCTAGGCTTATAAAAGTTGCTGGAGGAGATTAGAGAGAGCGAGGGCCCACAAAGAGAGAACACGGAGAGACAGATAAAGAGAAAGAAAGAATATGGAGTTGAATAGGCTTTGTTCGCAGACCTTGGGTCACAAAGACTGTAAGTGTGTTTTGTGTGTTTTGAGTGATGCTACAATAGCCTGTAGTGATTTCACTCAGAAAATTGCTCATTGATTTGTGAACCTTGACCTCAAAGTGACCCCTGTAGTGCAGTGCATTACTGTGGAGATTTTACAAGTATTTTTGTATCTCATATATTGTATTTTTTATATATGAATGTAGTTTTTTATATTATATTGTATATTTTTATTCATATTTGCATTTGCATTAATAAATGTCTTTACTACGTTTTACAAATGTATAGTATAATACATAATTTACTATTTGCTACCAAAAGTTTGATTTTTTTAAGAAATATACTTTAAAATTACTTATTTTTTTGTATTTTTTCATTTACTTTGAACAGACAATAGTGCTACATACATGTAGCACGAGCAGTTGTTTTTGAATTAGATGTATAATTTCAAGATTTAAAGCAAAAACAGAATGTTCTGAAATTATGCTACACAAGACACCTGCACAAAACAAAAACAGCAGACGGACTGAATGAAAATGCAAATTCACTCTCTGACAGCAGGTGGCGCTTATGTAACAGCTGCGATATAGAGTTTCCTTGGTTATCGCTGTAAACAAAGCAACGCTGTGCTTGTAAACACTACTTTAAAGGTGACCTAATATTACCCTTTTTTACAAGTGTGTATATATGAAGTTTTAGCTCAAAATACCTGACATTTTTATATATATTCTTTATAGCTTTATAGCTTATATAATTTTTATAGCTTGTTAAAACTGACACTTTTAGGGTATGAGCAAAATGCGCCGCTTTTGTGTTTGTCTCTTTAAATGCAAATGAGCTGGTGCTCCCGGCCCCCTCTTCAGAAGAGGGCGGAGCTTCAAGAGCCGGCAAAAACAAAATAGGACAATCTCACGCACTGAAAATGTCACTCTCAGCAGCAGTGTTCAGCCGTATATGTTCGAACCGGAATCAGTTTAAAAGTCAGTTATCTGATAGTACTGTGCATTATAAATGCGCATTTATGAATTACACAGATGGAAGCACGGCGTGACAAAAATAATGACACAGCTGGTCTCATGGTGCCTTCACGTGCTATCATACACTTTAAAAGTCCCACTTGTGATTATGAGCTCGACAAATTCTACAGCTTCTCCCTCAATGCCGTGTCTATGCTAGTAGGGCCGAGGTCGTCACAAATGGGTGGGACTTTTTCCCTACGATGACGTGTTCATAGGGAGAAATCTGAAATGGCTTGTTTAGAGAGAGTGTTTATGATTTATTGGGATAAAAAAATGAGTCGGTGGATTTTTACCATTATAGGCTGGTTGTTTTCACACACTGTGGCCACACAACTGTTTAAACACCATATAAAAGTGAATTTTGCATAATAGGTTCTCTTTAATATGCATTATACAGAAGTAAGTGGAAAAGAAAATACCATCTGAACTTGATGATCTTTTATTAGGTTGGTGCATAGATCGTCTCTTCTGCTCTTTCCTGTTGCACAGCCCCTTCTGGATTGATCGCCTATGACTGACTGTATTCGTCATCTGACTGCGTGAACCGAACCGTGACGATTCAGGATGAATACGTGTACCGTAACACCCCTGCTTGAGACTTGTATGTTTCTTATGGAAATATTTATTTAGTCAGAATACACTTTTACTTTTGAATAGCTGTCAAGGGGGGAACGATGCTTTTGACCCACAGAATGATGTAGCTACCGTGTCTATGAACAGGTGCTAAGTGGCTAACCAGCTAAAACTTGACTCTTTGCTTTCGCTCTCCTTCTTAGGTTTGACCTTAAAGTGCTAAACTGCCACTGCTGCAGAGCAGAAAGCATATTCTGAATCAAAATAACCATTGTGCAGACACGTGTGACACCTGTGGATAAATCCACGCATACTGTGGATACAGAGGATCCTTCTGCATCCCTCAATCCCTAATTTCCTTGGCATTTTTCTTTTTCTGACCCGGGTCTCCATTGCCTTCATTTCTCTGCGACTGGTTCCATGTGGATGTTGCATGCACTTGACATGGGAGCAGTTCAGGCGGTGCGGGCTGAGGCCTGGCCGGGATTAAAGCTTGGGTGGAGGGATATTAATGTGAAGCGGAGGGGACAAGGGCGCTCCTGTCCAATTACTCTGTACCTAGTCACCGCCATCCGGCCGCAAAACAACAGAGGAGGAAAGGATTAATTGCCTTGGACTCTGCCCCCACTACAGGCCCAATTATGGAAACATATTGGCTCCCAGCGTTGCCACAGACACTGCTGTGCTGGGATATTGTGTGAAATTTCTAACCGTTTCCAGAGGTCAGGACGAGTGGACTGAAGCAGAGGCTGAGAAAAGAGTGGTTGTGGGTATGTGTGTGTGTGTGAGCGCTGCTGTGTTATCTCGGTTAGCACGTTGTTGATGTGACCTGTTATGGGTGTAGAGGATGAGACTTCGTGGTAGGAAGCAAAACAAACAAACAAACGAAATCGGAATGGTTTCTATTGTCAGATGTTTTTTTGTGCACTTGGCTTGTCCTTGTTGATTAGAGGGGATATCTATCTATCTATGTATCTATCCATATCTGTCTGTCTGTCCGTCTGTCTGTCTGTTTGTCTGTCTGTCCATCTGTCCGTCTGTCTGTCCATCCATCCATCTGTCTGTCATTCTGGCTATCTATCTATCTATCTATCTATCTATGTATCTGTCTGTCTGTCTGTCTGTCTGTCTGTCTGTCTGTCTGTCCATCTGTCCATCTGTCCGTCTGGCTGTCCATCCATCTGTCCGTCATTCTCGCTATCTATCTATCTATCTATCTATCTATCTATCTATCTATCTATCTATCTATCTATCTATCTATCTATCTATCTATCTATCTGTCCGTCTGTCTGTCTGTCTGTCCATCTGTCCATCTGTCCGTCTGTCTGTCCAACGGTCATTCTGGCTATCTATCTATCTATCTATCTATCTATCTATCTATCTATCTATCTATCTATCTGTCTGTCTGTCTGTCTGTCCATATCTGTCTGTCTGTCTGTCCGTCTCTCTGTTTGTTTGTCCGGTTGTCCGCCCGCCCGCCTGTCCGTTTGTCCGTCTGTCCTATCTATCTATCTATCTATCTATCTATCTATCTATTTATCTATCTATCTATATCTATCTATCTATCTATCTATCTATCTATCTATCTGTCTGTCTGTCTGTCTTTCTGTCCATCTGTCCGTCTGTCTGTCCATTCATCTGTCCGTCATTCTGGCTATCTATCTATCTATCTATCTATCTATCTGTCTGTCTGTCTGTCTGTCTGCCTGTCTGTCCGATTGTCCGTCTGTCTATCTATCTGTCTCTCTGTCTGTCTGTCTGTCTGTCAGTCCATCCATCCATCTGTCCTATATCTATCTATCTATCTATCTATCTATCTATCTATCTATCTATCTATCTATCTGTTTGATCATTCGTCTGTCTGTTGTTCTGTGTGACCATCTTTCTGGCTATCTATCTATCTGTCCATCCATCCGTCCATCTGTCCATCTGACTAGCAATCCAATTCAAATAGGTTTGAATAGTTCAAATAGTTTTGGCTCCACAGTAGCATCAATACAAGTTGCATCAAAACAATCAGTACATTTTTACTTTAAATCCTTAGCAGACCCTAATAACTTCCTTCCTTAGATTTTCTTTTTATCGTGTTGGTGGAAAAGCAAGAGTTTTCTTATTTCTGCCTTAAATCGAAGTAAATGAAACCATTATAGTATTTTCTAATCATGGAATGCTGTACTTTGTCTCTGGACGCAGCAACACCGTAGCCCTGCAAATGGAGACTGCATTGAGCGCAGTTTACCTGGCATGTTGACTGATGCAGACTCCATGAATCCTGAATTAAATTGGCTCTTGATGAATCTCAAATGTCCTTTCCTGTTCAGAGCAATACAAATCCAATGAAACCCAGTCACAGCTCAAATAAAGCCATACATTCCACCTGGAACCACTGGACGGGGAGCTGGGTGAGGAAAAAAATGACTGCAGCATGAGAAAGTCGTAGCCGAGGTGCGGGAGGCCTGGAGATGAAGGAGAGAAAGCATTGACCGGGCTGTGCTGCATTAGGCCTGTCCTTTAGCGTGCAGAGGGAAATATTATAGGGATGAGATCCTTGTGTCGCCTCTATGCCTTCAGCTCATCGAGTAGACAGGTCAAGCCAAGAGTAAATCAGCCTGTGCTCCCCAGGCCCAATTTCCCCCGAGAGCTCCATCCTAGACCCACTCAAATCAAGTAGGCTGGCCGACTTTCAAACAGAAAATCAAGGAGACTCAGCAACCGTGGAAAGTAGCGCCTCTCAACAGAGTAAAATGGAATTTAGTGAACTTTCTGTTGATCTGCCACACAAAATACACATTGTTTATTCCCTACCCCTCTCTCTTTTTTTTTTTCAAGACGCAGTCCAATTGAGTCGCCTTACAACTTAATGCGTGGAAGGGACCGAAAACGTTATCATTGGGGTCTGGGGAATTGATGTTTGTGCCCCTGCAGAGCTATGAGGTGTGTGGATGATGGCTGGTGTTCAGGCACGCTCCCGGCGTTCCGCAGCTGCGGTGACTAAGCACCCTCTCCTCGCACCCTCGCCCTCCTCCATGCATACCCTAATGTGAATAATGTTTCTCCTCAAACTCCTCTGTTATAAATGGAGTGCCACTCTGCACAATGGCAAAGTCAGGGCTCGTATTGATTAACTCTCGTCATCGACTCCCACTCCCACTTCCATGATTTATGATTGTCTGTTATTTTTGCATTAGCAATCAAATTCATCTTGTCTTTCCTGACTAGGGTCTGGCTGAGCAAACAGTAAACATATTTAGCTTGCACGGCGCTGCTCCCAGCGCTGGCCCATTAAACATGCTGCTCTCAAAAAAATGCTCCCAGAGGCCCCTGAAGGGCCCTTCAAGGGCCAAAATAGTACAGTTAGGTGTGTTCTTATTTTTGTGAGGTCCTAATCCTTCATACTTCGTACAAATGCTGGTTTTGTGCTACCGTGACTTCATTTGAATTACCATAGCATGCATAAAACTTCTAAAATGTTAATGAAAATAATTCTCTTGCTGGTATTGCGTAATACTAATGCATTGTTCGCATAAACAATGATTATGTTTAATTAATTAATTTTTAATTTTTTAATTTTTTTTATTTATTTCATATTTATGGAACATGAAGACTGCTTATGTACAATAATAATTATTATTTTTAAATCAGTCTAAATCATTTATCTACATGGGATTCTTCGGTTAGGTCTCATGAAAGTAGTATCAGACTAGTGGCGTATTTGCTTTTTAGACATGAGATTAAACAACACCTATAAAGCTCCATCACAGTTGAGCAAATTTGCACAATACTGGACGTCTGTAAAATTTCCATAATTTGCTTGAGTTGAGTTATATCGAATGGACAAAATGTATTTGAAAAAAAGTAGGCTTGTTTCTCTGAAGCTGAAAAAAGTGACAGTCCGGGAGACGCCTTGAGTCCAGATATCTATGGTTTGTCTGTCTATTTATGATTCAGGCTTTGAAAATAAAATAGGAGATGACTACAAGGCTGCGATCAGCTATCAGTTTAAACACAGTGTCCACTGCTGTCAATTTGGAAGACTGCCTATTTCCCTCCAAACCAGATCTAGAAAATGTCAAGGTACACAGCGATAAGTAATAGTAACCTCTTTTCTTCTGTGCTTTTTTCCTCCTAGCCGCCCGGCTCTTTAGCCTGTGGCTTGAAGCGATAATAACAGCCGTGAGTGAGAGGTGTCCGGGTGAAGGAGGGTCCCTTCTCGTAATGGCGAGGGCTGTCTGCTCCCGTGGACCCTCGGCTCTAGCTTCATTGAGATTCCATTAGGAACGTGGGAGTGCGCTCCCCCCCGTTCGACTGACACTTGCGCGGGATCGCGACAAATTGGCTCTGTCATAGTGGACAATTTTGAGATGAGAAGTAAATTAAACATGTAATCACGAAAGGAGGTTCTCGGTGAAGTTCAGGGCCATCCGTGTCATAGCCTTGCATCGCAAAACTCTGTTTCTCCCCGTTCTCTTCAAACTCTTCGCCGGGACTAGGTGTCACTACCAGAGGCAGATGGAGTAGCGCACTTGAACCCTAGTAATGGCTTTGGATTGTGTTTGAAACACTCCAGAAGTCTCCTCTTTGCTGACATTTGATTTCTTTGTGGAGAGCCGGATAAAGGCACTCTAACTTACGGCGATTGAACAGGTACAATATCCTGCAAAAAAAGAAACTCCATATTGCACTGTGCTTACAAGGTATCCGTCATTGTAGCGCCGAAGCTACTTGGATGTGGTAGAGTTCTTGTGTTTTGTCCCTGTGATCTCAAGGCCAGATCCCATAATCAATGCCTGAGCGGTGGCTTTGGCACCAAGCGTGTTTGCGGTGAGTGGAGGAAGCAGCAGGAAGTGTTCACGGCTGCTGAAAAATTAAGTCCCGTTGGTGTAATTCAGCACTACACTGATAGCATCAGGTTTCAGTTGGCTGTATCAGGCAGGTATTACCACCCACCAACTGTAATCACTAATGAAGCCGGCAGCGAGTTTATAACGCGCTAAATGATGCGGTCCACTCCAGATAAACACGTCCTAAATAAACGATTTGGGTGGTAATTGCACTCTGCCAGGGCCCCGTTAATAGAGTCAACTCGGCTGATGAGAGGGTTAACTTCTTTTCCGAAGGAGCCTCTCACTGGCTCATTGCACTCTCATTTCTACGGAGATCTTGGCATTCCCTTGGTTATCAGTGTACTTAAAAAGAAAACCTAATTAGACCAAAAAAGGCCCTCTTTTTTTTTTTTTTTTTTTTCTCTAATTAGGTCCTTAACATAATTAGCAGGTAATGTTAATAACCCTCTTTTAAACTCTATTAAAAGGCTGTTTTGAGAGTAAGTGGTTGAGGAGGATGTCCTGCGTGGAGCAACGGGTCCCTCGGTGGGTGGAAGCGGGAGACCGGAGAGGCATGCTGGGACGTCGGTTCATCAGGGTTGGAGTGCCACTGCATTATAGCTCGGGCCCCACAGGAGTCCCCTCATCATCAGACTGTATGCCCAGTGCATTAATATCAGCAGCACCCACCCCTCCCGTCCCTCGCTCCATCTCCTGGGCGACACCAGGTCTTCATCGGGGCGGTCTGCGAAACAATGGCTGATTTAAGGGGGAGCCGGCATTTGAGCGACATTAACCACGAGGCCGTACTCACTGAAGTACGGCTGGAATTAGAATCCACCAGGGGGCATTGTGTCTTCAGTAATGTTCTCGCAAATTACCATCGAGAGGACTGGGACCATTGTCATTAATGTGACTCCAGTGAAATATTTATATGGGTTTTGGGAAGTGCTCTAGGTTCCAGTGAGTGGTCTGTTGGCTTCGCCGAGGAGGAGGAGGATGAGGAAGAAGCCGCCGTCGACCAGAAGAGCCCAGTCCTCGTCTTTAATTAAGTATCTGAAACATCAATTTAAATGTAAATATCGGTGGTGCAGCTCCACTCATGCGTAAATTAGAGCGTTGGCCCGGCACATTGCTCTCTCTCTCCCAAGTCCCCGCTCACTTACTCTGACATCTGCTCACATCTGCTGGGCCCCGGGCTTTCCCCAACACACACACACACACACTCGCACAATTAAAATTGGACTCATTCTTGTGCAAGCAGATTTGCATTTACAAATCTATACAAACGTATAAAGCTGCATATACACAGTGCTATATATCACATGCATTATTAGACTAGCAAAGTTTTGGGAGTGACAGCCGTGTTATCATTCTGTGTCCATACATAACGAAGAAGTCACTCCAATAGTACTTCACCAGACTCATAATTAGTGTAAACTATTGTATTATCATGCAGCTTTAAACATGGAACATTACAATTTTACACTTGATATTGGCTATTTTGGCTATACTAGCCTTATCCCACTGAAATAGCTTACAGTACATTTATACTTTTGGATTTTTTCTAAAGCAACTTACATAGCATTTTATCAGTTCTTGCATTTTCTGGAAATCGAACCCTTGACCTTGCCATTGCTAGCACTCTGCGCTACTGTTTGAGCTACAGTCTTTCCTGTGTTGACTTTTTTCCCAGTAAATGTTCATGTCAATCACAGTTTTTAATAGGCAAGGTAACACTTTAGTATAGGAAACAATTCTCATTGTTAACTAGTTGCTTAATAGCATGCCTATTAATAACATATTGGCTGTTTTTTAGTACATATAAAGCATTTGTTCTGCATGACAATACTCTACTTCTCTAATCCTACCCAATACCTAAACTTAACAACTACCTTACTAACTATTAATAAGCAGTAAATTAGGAATTTATTAAGGGAAATGTAGTAGTTAATAGTGTATAAGTGTTCCCTATTCTGGGTTGTAAGTGTTAGCGGTCACACTTTAGTTCGGAGACTGATTCTCACTGTTAACTAACTATTAACTACAATTTTTCTTCGATAAACTCTCAATTTGCTGCTTATTAATAGTTAGTAGTTGTTAAGTTTAGGTATAAGTGAAGAAATAAGGGATCTAAAATAAGGTCATTCAGAATGAGGCATTAATCTGTGATTTATAAACAGCCATTATGCTAATAATACGCATGCTAATAAGCAATATGCTAGTAATACGCATGCTGATAAGACCCTAGTGGTCACACTTTATTTTAACCATTAACTGACTTTTGCCTCAAAAAGACTAATTTGCTGCTTATTAATAGTTAGTAAGGTAGTTGTTAAGTTTAGGTATTGGGTAAGATTAGGGATATAGAATATGGTCATGCAGAACAAATGCTTTATATGTACTAATAAACAGGCAATATGTTATTAATAGGCATGCTAAAAGCAACTAGTTAATAGTAAGAATTGGTCCCTATACTAAAGTGTTACCCAACTAATAGTGGTACCCAGTTTATTTAATGAAGATGTTTACAAATTTTTATTTAGTCATTTTTTTTAATGCTTATGTGGGTTAGTGCACTGCTAATCAAAAAAAAAGAAAAGAAAAAGAAATTAAGTAAAAATAAAATCTTATTTGTTTTTTTTTTAATATATATTTAAAGGTATAGTTCGCCCAAAAAGGACAATTCTGTCATTAATTACTCACCCTTATGTTGTTCCAAACCCTTAAAACTTTTGTTCATCTTTGGAACACAAATTAAGATATTTTTAATGAAATCCGAGAGCTTTCTGACCCTGCAAAGACAGCAATGTAATTCAAGCCCAGAAACGTTGTGTTCCGAAGATGAACAAAGGTCTTATGGTTTTGGAACAACAAGAGGGTGAGTAATTAGTGACAGAATTTTCATTTTTATCCCTTTAATATGCAAAATATTGTTTAATATGTGACCCAGGACCACAAAACCAGTCATAAGGGTAAAATTTTAGAAACTGAGATTTATACGTTATCTGAAAGCCGAATAAATAAGCTTTCCATTGATGGTATGTTTTGTTAGGATATCACAATATTTAGCCGAGATACAACTCTCAGAATATATGGAATCTGAGGCAGCAAAAAAATCAAAATATTGAGAAAATCACTTTTAAAGTTGCCCAAATGAAGTTCTTAATAATGCATATTGCTAATTAAAAATGAACTTTTGATATATTTACAGTAGGAATTTTACAAAATATCTTGGAACATGATCTTAATCTCCTAATGATTTTTGGCATAAAAGAAAATTTAATACATGTATTTTTGGCTATTGCTACAAATATACCCCAGTGACTTAAGACTGGTTTTGTAGTCAAGGGTCACATATGATTTCAAAAGTATTTAAAATACTTGTTTTTTTTTACTATACTTGAAATGAAATTCAGATGTAGAATTCGGTTGTCACTTCTCTAAATCACTAAACTTTGACTCTACAGACCTATTTAGCTGCAGTGTATACGTGGCCTTAGAGAGACTTACCTGACTACCTGTTATGATGATGATGACACCAGCGGTGCGCCGTGGAGCTGTCTCATAACCTGTCCCAGTGAGTAAGTGTGCGTTCTCCCCTGGTCCTTTTATAGTCCAGTTCATTACCAGTACAGTCAAAGCACAGTATATGTCTTTTTATCTGACTGTTGGGTGTTATTTTCCGAGCTGCTTTAAGTTTTATTCTCGGACTGACGAATGGTGCTATTTTCTGTCTGGTCCTATTCCTCAAGACCCTGTTCCCTGACATGCATCGTAGCCTGTCGGTGTAGTTGCACTGGCATATGGTCCCGTTTCCCGCCTGGATGTTTTGCTAACGTGTTTTGTGAGGTGATGTAATTCCGGCCTTCCAGATCTAATGAAAAGCCCCCGTGTAGGATGAGAAACTAAAAGTCGCTAAAGGGTTTGTCCGTCTAGCTCTCCTAGCCAGCTTGCCAGAGCCTCTTAGAACCAGTGCCATGACATTTTGGCTCGAGGCGTGAAGGCTGGAACAGTGAGACAGAAACAAATCCCCCCACACAGCGGAATCCTCTGAACCGTGGTGCGAACCCGGCGCGAGGCGGAAAGGCACCTGTGCTCACTTGCTCTAGCAGGCCACCTCACCCTGTCTGTTAGGCCATTAGGACACAGCTCATAAAGGCCGGGCGGGGAAGGAAAGTAATGATTTAATGGGGCTACGGGGGACGGACGCTTCTGCTTACGACCCCCCGAGGACCTCCTTCTCCTGCCCACGTCCTAATAGCGGAACAGCGGCCGAATGGGCGCAGGGGAGACTGTTCCACCGCTTAGTTCCCCTAACCTGCGGCTGAGCTGATTAAACAGCTAATATTCAATCGTCTGAAAGGAGCCCGCAGTGGAGAAAAATGGAAACTTTGAGTAAAAGTGGGGAGGGGGTTCATAATGATATCTTTTGTGCTCCTTCTCTCGATCGCCGTAATCTCCGTCATCTCATTAACTGGTGACACTCTCGTAATGACTTAAGAAAATCTTTACAGGGCTCACGGAGGCTTGACATTAAGTCAGTGCTGCACTACACTGTATTGAAAGGGCCTGTGTATGACACTGAGCTGCTAGTCTAGTCTAGAGTTAAGGGTATTAGAGTGACACATACACTCTGAGGAACAATGAGAAGCTGTCTCTCAGAGTGGAAATGTCATATCAGCTACAGCTTTCTCATAATGTTGTGCTAATTCTGTGATTGAGGTTCAACAGCTTCTCCGGCCTTTTCATTATTGTGCTTTGGTACCACCTGACAGCGGATGACAAAGGGAGCGGTGCGCGTTGGCACCGAGCTGCCTCCGAAATAGCAGGCCGAAAATGGCTGGTAATGCCCTCCGTGGCCTCATCGTAAAAGGATGGGGAGGTTCGCGAGGCCAGGGGAGAGATAAAACAAACAAAAAAAGACACACAGTTAATTTGCAACTCTATTCTAATGCAGTAATTTGAGAAAATCCCTCAATTCCAAGTCCTAGCTGGGAAATTGGCCTTGGCGGGCACTGGGCGAGCAGGGGGAGGGAAGAGAGGTTGTCGACGTGGGTGTGCCAGCCTAACGCCGGTGCCCGTTGGCAGCGGAAGATGCTCGACGAGGACCACCCTGGCATGGTGAGTAATTCCCTTGTGTACTCGGCAGACTGAGCTCTTTGCATCCTGGCATGGCTCCCTGTGCCCATTCTTAGTCAACAGGATTAGGTCTGCTTATTGCTGGCTCTCCAGGATCACCTATACTCTGCATTGTACACGCACAATGTTAGCTCACCAGTTTGGCTACGACACGAACGTGGCTTTTTATTTTGTGTTCCCCCCCACCCCTCTATGTCAGGGTGCTGATGAGGCTGGAATGGTGATGGAGCGAATCCGTCCCTGCCTGAAATGACATTAGGCTTGAGTACATTAGCTATGCCATTTAAAGCATAAACAGAAACAAATAAATATTCCCCTTTAGTTCTGATTAAAAGCCCATTTTAATTATAGGGTTATTATGTGCTGCTAGCCAAGCACATATAGGTTCGGTTTGCCATTTGTTTTTCATTACTGTTACACTCTCAGCAGGTGATGGAAGAGGCAACAAAATATTTTGGAGAGCTGATATTGTTAAGGAAAAAAAGACTGTATGTGTTTACATTTTGATTGGTATGTTGAAATTTGTTGGTTATGCTCTTAAAATATATTAATACTATTTGAAAATTTTATTTGCAAAAAACGATAAACACCACTTTTTTAAAAAAATAAACTGAGTGATCTGAACCCTAAACACGTTTAAAAAAAAGCGGGTTTTGTCCACCTTCAAGTCACCTAACGTTTTGCTGCAGAAGCCGACAATCGCCCTTGTTGTTTGCGAACAGAAGCCGGTAAGTCTTCTATAATTTTAGCAAATCAGCACGCTGTATTCAGGTCACGTGACAAGGCTGGCGCGCTAGCTAAGAGGAGTTCTGTCAAAGCTGACTAAAAGTGATCAAGGATGGATAATTTCGACGAACTTGATGAACCCGTGATATCGTAAAAGGATCATAAAAGCTGAAACTTTTTCACGTTACAATGGTAAGGAAAAGCTCCGTGTATTGTGTGTAATCACAACCATACAGTCTATTATCACAACAACAACGCTTGACAACAACATTGTCAGTTGATGAGATTACAAAAATAAAACAAGTGTTTTTTGTTTAACTCTGAAACATGAAATGTGGAGTCATCTAGTATAGATGTATAGAAATATACATATATATATACATATATACATATTTTCATATATTATACATATAGAAAAACATACTTTCAGTGAACTTTTTAAGTTTTTGCAAGTTACCTGTATTTATTTAAGTTATTATTAATCAAAACAAACTAACTGCGGTTTGATTGGTATTACTTGGAATGCACAATAAAAAAAACATGATTTCTGAAAATAAATAAATAAAATATTTCAAAATAATGTTATGTTTTACAGTAGGTAATCATGGTATTAAGTAATATAAATCTATAAATGATACACTAAAAAACCCAGTGGTGAGTGAAATATGGACAAACCCAGTGATTGGGTTGTTTTGACCCAGCAGTTGGGTTACATGTTTAATCCAGCCTACTGGGTAGTTTTATTTAACTCAGCTATTGCTTAAAATTACTATATTTCTTGCTTAAAATAAACCCAAAATAGGTTGGAAATTAACATGTATTAATATGTTCAAGAAATGAACATTTTTAATAATAAGTTTAATAAATAAATAATAAATATTTTTAAAAATTGCTTACTAATAAATATTCACGTTTTGATTATTGCTGATGCCTCTAGTAATTATGTGTGTGATTTCTAATCTATTTTGCGTTAATTTTAAGACAGCCATAAAGTAATTTTTAAACAATAGGTGAGTAAAATAAAACTACCCAGAAGGACATTAAACCCAACCGCTGGGTCAAAACAACCCAATTGCTGGGTCTGTCCATATTTCACCCAGCACTGGGTTGTGTTGACCCATTTTTAGATTGTAAATATATATTTTAAAAATATTGTTATATAATGTTTAATGTTTTTGAAAGAAGTCTTCTATACTCATAAAGGCTGTGAATATGATCAAAATACAGTCAAAACAGTAATATAGTAAAATATTTTTATTTCAGTATATTTTAAAAAGTCATTTATACATGTGATGGCAAAGCAGAATTTTCTACAGCCTTTAGTGTCACATGATCCTTCATAAATCATTCCATAATATGCTGCTTTAATGCTTAAGAAAGACATATATATATGTGTGTATGTATTTATGTGTATAGATTTATAGTAGTCCATTCTTACTTGGTATTTTTGAATATCAAAACCTAAGATTTAATGTTCTTGAGATAAGTGAATTTGTTTGAATGTTATAGCAGGTAAATCACATTCATGGAGATTGACAGCCTTGGGAATGTGCTCAGGCCAGCCGTGGCACAGGACTGACCTTTGTTTTGGTGAGCACTCCACATAGAGCCACACCTCAACCACATACCGGGACCCCTCAGTGCATTTAGGTTAAATTGTGTTGAGTGCCGTTTGTGTCACATTTAAAATGTTAACGGTACAGAATGTCATTTACGAAATCGGGCGTTTGCTCCAGAAAATTAATTCGGCTTACCCCCGGATCTGGGCTCCTGTCTCCAGGCCAGTATTATGCTACCCTTTTCACAAAGAGTAATATTTAATGAATAAGACTATTAATAACGGCAGGGTCTCGGGGGGATGTTTCTTGGTAACGGATAGGCGCAGACAAGATTACGTATGGGAGAGGGCATTGTTAAGGTTTGGATTCTTTCATGCATCCTCAGAGGGAGGATGTGCTGTTTTTTTTTTGGAGCGGGTGGTACAATGTGGTCCTGTAGCTCCGTGTTTTTATATTCTCCCATAACAAATTTTTTTTTTTTTTTTTTTTGCTCTGATATTGTTGCTCTCAGTGTTTTTTAAATCACTGCGTTATGGCAGGTGCTCTGCAAAATGTAATACCATCTCTCATCTTAGTGCGTAGTCGTTTGTCTTATAGGTTTGTGTGTTTGAAAGAGAGAGCGACTCCAAGAGAGGGAATAATAGAGAGAGAGAGTAGGAGAAAGAGAGCGAGAGAAAGATTATGAGAGTGTATGTATTGTACACCCTAGTCTTTTATTATGTCTATGAGCACATGTCTGCCAGCATGCATTTCCATGTGTTTGTTCATCTGTGTCTGGATGACGATAATAATGATCACGTGACTCAACTTAATGTCCCATGAAAATAGCAGAGAGCAGTTTAATTATAGACTACAGGAGAAATGAAGCCAGTAAACTTGTTTTTTCTCCTCGTCTATATATTATTATTTATTTTCCCTCTACTTTATTTATTTATTTATTTATTTATTTATTTATTTATTTATTTATTCTTTTGCAGGCAGAGAGTCTGTGCCATAGATGCCTCAGAAGGTGCATCCTGTTGACAAGCAATCCAGTTGTTGCTAAATATCTAATCAAGGTTTTAAAAACATGTAGCATATGTAACTAAACCTGGCACAACATAGATGACAATTTAACAAACAAATACATAATCAAACGAATCAAAACATTCAACAGTCTAACAAACAAATACATAATTAAATGAAAGAAATCAAACAGTCTAATAAATAAAAACATAATTAAACAAAACAAAGCAAAAAAACTTAAACAACAATGTAACAAACATACAATCAAATGAAACATAAATAAAACAATCAACAACCTAACAAATACATAATCAAAAGAAGCAAAACAAAAACAACTGTATATAACAAGGAAATACTTAAATGAATCAAAACAAACAAAAAAACAGTCTAACAAATACGTAAACAAACAAAATGAAACAAAGCAAAACAACAACAATCTAACAAACAAATACATAATAAAACAAATCAAAGCATTCAGCAGTCTAACAAATAAATACACAATCAACTGAAACAAACAAAAAACATAATTAAACAAAACAAAACAAAAAACTAAACAAACATACAATCAAATGAAATGAAATACAAATAAAATAATCAACAACCTAACAAATACATAACAAAAAATCGAAACATTTAACAGTCGAACAAACGTAGATAAATAAACATAAATAAACAAACACATAATCAAACAAAAAAAAACAACAGTTTATAACAAAGAACTACATAATATAACAAATAACATAAATCAATTAAAACGAAAAATGAAACGAATAGTCTAACAAATACATGATCAAACGAAATAAAAATCTAACAAACACAATCAAATTAAACAAAACAAAAAGAAACAGCAACATAACAAGAAAATACATCAAACAAAACAAAAACAAACAACAGTCTATAACAAAGAAATACATTAATCAGTCAAAACAAAAAATAAACAAATAGCCAAACAAATATATACATGTAATTAAACAAAACAAACAAAGAAAACAACTATGTAACAAACAAAGACAGTTAATTAAAACTAAGTAAAAACAAACAGGAACATAACAAACACATAAAAAATAGCTAAAAACAAAACACACCAATCTAACAAACAAATACATAAAATACATAAATTAATCAAAACAAATAGTCTAAGAAATATATAATCAAATGTAACAAAACAAAACAAACTACAATTTAACAACAAATACAATCAAATGAAACAAAACAAACAAACAGCCACATAACAAAAAATACATAATAAAACAGTGAAAAACAAAACACAACAATCTAACAAACAAATACATAATCAAACAAAACAGGAACAAAACAAACAACAGTCTATAACAAAGAAATAAATAAATCAGTCAAAACAAATAAACAAAACAAATAGTCTAACAAACACATTAATGTAACGAAATGAAACAAAACAAAAACAAACAACGTAAATACATAATGAAACAAAGAGAAGAACAAAACACTACAATCTAACAATTATATACATAATCAAACAAAACAAACAACAGTCTATAATAAGGAAATACATAAATCAATTGAAACAAATAGTCTAACAAATACATAAATGTAACAAAATGAAACAAAAAACAATCTAACAAAAATACAACCAAATGAAACAAAATAAAAACAAACAAACAACAACATAAACAAATACATAATAAAACAAAGCGGAAAACAAAACACTGTAAATATGTAGCTCAGACAATGAAGCACAGATTCGGTGTGATTGTGTCATGCTGCAGTCGTGTGCTAACTAAATTTCAGGGTAGCAAATTTCAGCAGGTACTCTAAGCAGGTACAAATCCTAGTAAACAACTATCCTCACTTGCTCATAGACGTCCCTGTCTCTTTCAAGAGTGTTGAGATCATTTTCTCCATTCTAATTTTCTGCTCCGCAATTGATTTTGATAACGTCTGATTGTAAGTAGCGACAGCAATGAACAACATTAGAACGTGCGTGTCCTAAACCAGAAAACTTTCATTTGGCCATCGCGAGCACTAGAAACACCATCGACTGTCTAGACATATGTGAAACGGCGGCGTGCCGTCACCTCTGTATTTTTAGCCACGGCTTGAGTTGGAGCGTCCTGTTTAGTCACGGTGCCGGCTGCTGACCCCTGCATGTCCTTCACACAAAAGTGAAGACCACCTTATAATTGCAGCGGGCGGTAGCTTAAAACTGCCAAATCATAAAAGCCAGAAGAGATCCAGTGAATTACGAGGAAATATGGCCTTCCTTTACAGCGAGGGCTGTGAATGAAGCCATTAAATTATGAGCAGTTTTTATGATGGGCCATTCAAGGGGGATGCTTGTATATTGATGGTTCACAGGCTGTATCCCTCTTCCCCTTGTGCTGGGGAAGAGCTGACTAGAGGCCCCTGTGTAACTATTTTTCATGCATTTAATATATTAATTATCCGGTAAATGTTCCCCAGGCAGTGCTTGGGATACTGGAGAGTGACAGCTTTTCGATGAAGCTCCCCCACCAGCCCATCATGCAGCAGTGTATTACGTGGGAAAGGTCGGCTTGGGGTTAATGTAACTTTTTATTTGCTGATTTTTCATAGGCTGGGAGGGAAGTGAGGAGCAAGGCTAGTTTAGTAAAAGGAGAAAGAGAGGGAAATGCCCTGTAAATGCTGTGGTCCGAGATCATCATGTTGTGTTTGGACTGTTTTTCCAGAAAAACAGAGCCCTGACATTCTTTGCCAAACTACAACAAAAAAAAACAACAAAAAAACAAATGCACCCCTAACAGGGAGAAAAAATGAAATTGATCATAGTATTTATAGTTATAGTAGTAGGTAGTTCACCCTAAAATGAAAACTGTCATTTACTCACCATCATGTCATTCCAAACCTTTATGACTGTCTTTCTTCAAGATATTTTGAGAAATATTGTTTTGATGTACACTGACTTTCATGTTATCGGCAAATAAAAAGGCATTTTTTTTTTGAGGAAAAGAAAATTATCTTTTGTGTTCCACAGAAGAAGGTACATTATAGTTTAGAATGGCTTTAAGTAAATAATGACACTATTTATTTTGGGGTGAACAATGCCTTTAAAGTGTTGTTTATTGCAATTTATTTTCTCTGAACTTTATTTATTAAAAAAAAACAAAAAAACAATTGGTGCACATATTATGTTTTTTAATGTTTTTTTATGTTTTTTTTTTTTGGCATTGTTTTATAATATTTTAATTATTTTTTAAATATTACGTACAATTATTAAATATTTAACAATTAATCAATTTATTTGTTTATTAATTGTATGCATGTATTTAAAAAGCACCTTAAATATCTTTAAATACTTTATTTTCTAAATATTTATTTACTTATTAATTTAAAAAATTTCATAGTTTTGCACTATACAAGAAATCTTTTATTTTATTTTATTTTATTTTATTAGTTTGTATTGTTGTTGTTTCTTTTTTGGATCAATATATGATCATAAAAAAACATCCAATATGAAAGAATATATCAAAATATTTTCATAGTTTTTCATTACAAAAGAAATGTGTATGATTAAAAAAAAAGATAAGAGTAAAAAAAATAAAATCATCTTTTGTGATTGATTTTTACTGATAATTTCGATTATTTTTTACTTCGTTTTTTTTTTAGATTTTAAAAAATAATATTCTGTACACTTATAAAATATTTAACAATTAATCAGTTTATTTTTTATTAATTTTATGTATTTATTTAAAAACATTTGAAGTGGACCAAAGTTGTTAGATTGCTGTTTGTTTGTGTGTGTGTTGTGTGTGTGTGTGTGTGTGTGTGTATATATATATATATATATATATAATTTTATAAGCTAATTTTTAAACATTTTTAAAATTCTTTTTTTTTTAAATATTATTTACAATTATAAAATATTTCAATTATTTTTAATTAGATTTAAAAAAGACATTAAAATATCTTTAAATATTTTATTTTTTTAAATATTCATATTTTTGCACTATAAAAGAAATTACAATATTTACTTTGGGGTAAACAGTGCCTTTTAAAGTGTTTATTATTATTTATTTTCTCTCAACTTTATTTAAAAAAGGAAGAAGACTGTGCACAGATTATATAAAGTTTTTTGTAAAGGTTTTTTTTTTCTTTTTTAACTAATTGTTTTTAATAATATATTTTTATTATTTTTTTACTTTTTTAGATTTTTTATAAAAATACTTTTTTACATATTATGTACAATTATAAAATGTTTAACAATTAATCAGTTTATTTGTTTATTAATTGTATGTATTTATTTAAAAAAAAAAAACATTTTATTTTTTACATTTTTACTTCGTAGTTTTGCACTATAAAAGAAATCTTTATTTTATATTCTTGCTTTTTTTATTTAAAGCATTTATTGTTATTATTATTTATTTATTTATTTTCTCTCAACTTTATTTATTTATGCTAGTAGACAAGCTATATCAAAGATGCTTAGTTAAACTGTTTGGTCAAACAAACTAGTTGTTAAATATCTAATTGAGGATTTAAAACAGTGTAGCATAACTAAACAGCATAACAGGATGCATTCTACAAACAAACAAATAATCAAATGAAACAAAATAAAACAAACAGCAATCTAACAAATACCTCAATAAACATCAAACAAAACCAAAAAGCAGACAAATATAAGTTGGTAAATTGATAAAATTTGTCTCCTATAAGGCTATAGGATAAAAAGACTTGCCGTATCATAACCAGAGTTTTGTTTTCGCTCTGAAAATCCGCTAAACCACCCCAGTGATGCAGCATATAATATAACCATTAGTGCAGACCTCTTCCATTTTCTGACAATTAGGACGCTGTGCTTTTTGATGGGAGAAACAGCTTTTTAATCACCATATGTAGCTCTGCTAATTCAGCTGCTCTGAAGTGCTGTCAAGAAACAATTGAGTGAAGAGGGTCTGAAGTGATCAATTGTCTGCGGTCTCTAGGTGAACTTCTCATTTTCTGCACATTCCGGCGTCTGTTTGAGTTAATTAGGCTGCCCTACATTCTACTGATTGGATGTAAACATTAATATGCCAGAAAATGACTTGGTCGATGTTTACTGTTATGTTCGAAGGTGCGCTAAATTGATCAGCTATAGAGAGGCAGTCGCTTCTGATTTGATTCTGGTCCGAGATAGCGAGTGCGAGCGCGAGCGTCGTTTTTGGAAAATTGCAGGGTTTTTTTAATTTCGATTGTTATTATTTTCATAACAAGTCCTGTGGATTTGATTCGCTGCAGTTGTTGAATGAATTTAATTTGAGCATTAAAAGTGGGCCAGGTCCTCAAGAAATATTTCAATGAATTTTTACTCTATCTGTCAGTGAAATACGGGCCGGTGGATGTGGTGGTCTCAGCGAGAGCGTCCTATAAATCACGGCGCGACGGCCTGCGCGGTTCAATATCTCATCGTCGTGCTGTGAACTAAGGGCTTCGTGCAGCGGGCGTAAATACAGCACATCTCTGAGCAAAACACAGACGTCCATCCTATTTACATCAGCCTGCAGTAAGGGGCGAATTTCAGCCCCTTGACTGATGGAAAATGCGCTAACGTTATTTTGGCTGTAGTAGCATATTTATGTTTGTAGTGGTATTGAGAGCCCGTGGGTGGGGGTCTCAGCTGGGTTGTACAGTGCTTTATGGCTCCGTCCTGTTTGAAACCCTATGCCCTCCCTCCCCTTGCCCCTTCCCTGGCACCCCGGCGCAGACAAGCCCCATTAACCCCCGGATGCCTCTCGCTGGGGCCAGTGTGTGCTTAAGCGTCGACGTTAGCGTAAACGATGTCCTCAAGCCTGGAATGAGCTTTGCACAGTTTAATAGAGGTCTGCAGGTCCACATTAATACAGTGGTGCTGGAGAGGGCAGAGGGCTGCTCTCTGTGATGGGCTTCTGTCATATCTCTGTGCCGGCGACACATTCAGGCCAGTGCTGAATTTGAAAGGCGCGCAGCTCTGACACTGTGACTCCTCTGCTAAGCCGCGCGGCTTTGTTCTGTCTGAAAAGGCTGAATCAGAACCAAACACAAGTCTGCGCTTTTAGAAAATATCTGATTTTTACATGCACGAGCAGTTTGTGGAGATTTTGCATATACACTTCTGTATACAAAATTAAAGTCATCCCTATGGTGTTCTAAACCCTTATGCTATCATATATATATATATATATATATACATATATATAAATATGTATTTATTTATTTATTTTATTATTATTATTATTGATTTTTTTAAACCTGAAAATGTAATAGTGCCCATATCTGTCCATAAATACTCAATAAATAAATAAATTTAAAAATATATAATAAAATCTGGAAGACTTGTTTGTTTATTAGAATGTTATTAATTTGTTTGTAGACTGCATTCTGTTATGTTGTGTTTAGTTACGCTACAGTATTTTTAAAATCCACAATTTGATATTTAAGTTTGTTAGACCAAATAGTTTAACCAAGCATCTGACACAGATTGTCTAATGAATAAATGAATAAATAAATATTTAACATTTAATTTTTTTATTAATTGTGTGTATTTAGTTTAAAATACTTTAACCCTTTAACTGTCACTCCCATTTTTGAACACAGACATAAAAATGCACTATCCAGACTTATATTTTTATAATTCATGAATGAGAACATTTTGTAATATAATTTTGATGTACATTTTCCATGGTAATGCAATGTCTGATTTTAAAATGCCTTTCAAAGGATGAATTTTTTTAAGTTGCACTCTTGACATATATATTTATCTATTTCTTTTCCTACCTTATTTTATAACAAAAACTCCACTGGGGGGACAGTGACAGTTAAAGGGTTAAAATATCTTTAAATCTTAATTTATTTGTTATTAATAAAAATATTTTCGTAGTTTTGGACTATAAAAATTTTATATGATCATGAGAAGACATCCCATATGGAAGAATATATCAAAGTATTTTTTATAGCTTTGTACTATAAAAGAAATACTTATTATTGTGTTAAAAAAATTAAATCACCACTCAAATGAGATTTCATATGCACCACATTTTTGATATTTGTCCTTCTTATGATCAGTTAGTCAGATGTCATCTCATTTAGACCAAATCAAATTTATTAAGATATTTTTATCAAATTGTCTGTTTGCATAAATAAATAAATATTTAAAATTTAATTAAATAAAACAATTTATTTGTTTATTACTTGTATTTATTTAAAAAATGTTTATTTTTAAAATATTATTTATTTGCTTATTAAATTATTGACATAGTTGTGCACTATAAAAATCTTTAATTTATATTTTTTTGTTTAGTTTTTTTTGCTCAATATATGATCATGAAAAGACATCCCATATACAAGAATATATCAAATATTTTCATAGTTTTGCACCATAAAAGAAGTATGTATGATTTTATTTTTATTTTATTGGTATTATGATCAGTAAAAGATAATATGATGATTTCATCTCATATAAATCAAATAAATATTAAGATATTTTTTATCAGTTTGTCTAAATGCATAATTAAATAAAAAATAAAATGTTATAAAATATAAGTTTATTTGTATATTAATTATATGTATTTATTTTAAAAATGCTTTAAAATGTCTTTAAATATTTTATTTGTATTAATGAATTATTAATAAAATAAAATACAATTATTTTCAGTTTTGCACTACAAAAGAAATATGCATGATTTCTCATATGCACCTCATATGCACCCAATTTTTGATATTTGTCCTTCATATGATTGATCAGTCATCGATCGACTAAATATATATTAAGATATTCTTCTAGTTTTGCATCACCAAAAAATCATACTTTTTTCTATTAATTTAGCTATTTATTTGTTTATTTATTTATTTTCACGTTTGTTTGTCCTTTGTTAAAGGTTTTTGTTGCTTAATGCCTTTCTTGTTGTTGTTGTTCTTCTTCTTTTTTTTTTAATTCTCCTTTTCTGTCCCACTGAAAAAAATACAACATGAGGGAGAATAAATAACAACAGCATTTTCATTTTTAGGTGAACTATCCCTTTAACAAAGCCTGGGAACACTACAGGTTTCCTGGGATTTCGTCATTGTCAGTGTATAGATGGATACTCATGCTTATCATGTTATTTTTCCGCTGCAGGGCAATAGTTCGATTCTCTGCACTCCAAACCCTTCTGTTTTTATGTTTGTGTTTGTTTACTCTCATCTCAATTTACCTGAGTGTTTACATCACAAACCAGCGCCTGTGCTTCTCCCCATTGTCTATATAGCTTTCCTGCAGCTTCTCAACTTCCACAGCTTATCTTCTCCTCAGACCGCCTTTTCACTATTCCTCTTTCTCCATCCTATACTCCCCATCTCTCTCTCTCTCTGCTTCCTGTTTCTGGGCCTGCACAGCCGTCACTCTGAATTATTTTCAATGAGCTCCTTTATAGCATGCGCCAGATCTCAGCTCCAACCCATCACCGAGCGCCATGCCACAGACGCGGTCTGCATTTCTATCAGCCCTGAGCCTTCTGCGTGCTATTAACCTCTCTCTCTCTTCCTCACACTCTCTCCTTCTTTTTTTTTCCAGCGCCTCTATTTCTGTTTCTCAATCTTTTTTTCTCCCCCTCTCCTCCTACCCCATTTTGTCTCTCCTTCCCCCCGTTTTTCTCTCCATTCTTACACGCCCTCCTTTTACCCTGCATGCTTTCTCCCTGACCCTTTCCCCCCTCTCGCTCTCCTTTCCTTCAGTCCTGCTGCACCTGTGCTGACTGTCGCTCTTCATTAAGAGGAAAGACACTTTATTATATTTTCAGTGATATTCATTTTCTATCTATCTATCTATCTATCTATCTATCTATCTATCTATCTATCTATCTATCTATCTATCTATCTATCTATCTCTAAATTTATAAATGATTCAGTTATATAAACTAAATGGCTTTGGCTTCACTAAAATTATTTATTTATTATAGACATTTATTTATTCATTGATTTATTTATTTAATGACTTTTATTATATTTTCCATGTAGTTATTCATTTACTTATTTTCCCTGAATTGTAAATGATTCAGGTAGACAAACTAAATGGCTTTGGCTTCACAAATTTATTTATTTATTTATTTATAAATTATTTATTTATTTATTTATTTTCTCAGTATTATAAATGATTCAGTTACATTAACTAAATGACTTGGGCTTCACCAAGTATATTTATTTATTTATTGACTTTTATTATATTTTCTATTTTTTTATTTACCTAATTATCCAATTAGATAAACTAAATGGCTTTGGCTTTGGCTTTGGCTTTGCGAAAAGTATTTATTTAATTATTTAAAGACTTTTATTTATATTTTCCATGTATTTATTTTCTCTGAATTGTAAATGATTCAGTTAGATAAACTAAATGGTTTCCGCTTCACTGAAAGTATTTATTTATTTATTTACTTTTATTATATTTTCCATGTATTTATTTACTTATAAATGATTCAGTTAGATAAACTAAATGGCTTTGGCTTCACGAAAATTAATTAATTAATTTATTAATTAATTTAATTAATTTATTTATTTAAAGACTTTTATTATATTTTCCATGTATTTATTTTTTCTGAATTGTAAATAATTTAGGTAGATAAACTTAAGGTTTTGGCTGCATCAAAAGTATTTATTTATTTATTTATTTATTTATTTATTTAATTATTTTCTGTCTCTGAACTGTAAATGATTCAGTTAGATAAACTAAATGGCTTTGGCTTCACAGAAAGTATTTATTTATTTTTAAAGACTTTATTCTATTTTCTATTTGTTTATTTATTTGCTTATTTATTTTCTCTGAATTGTAAATGATTCAGTTAGATAAACTAAATGGCATTGGCTTCACTAAAAGCATTTACTTATTTGTAAGACTTTTATTTATTTATTTATTTATTTATTTATTTATTTTAAAGGCTTTTATTTATTTATTTATTTATTATTTTCTCAGAATTATGAATGATTCAGTTAGATCAACTAAATGGCTTTGGTTTCACTAAAATTACATAATATATTTAAATATAAATTATCTAAAGCTTAAATATGACAACTGCTGTAGCAGAGAACGGGGCTAGTGGTCACTTTTGTCTTCACTGAATATTTCTTAGGGTAGGTTGATGTAACTTTATTTAACACACACATTGACCATATTGGGGCATGTTGTCACACTATATAGTGTAAGTTTTCACAGTGAAACTTGCAGCTTGCAATTTTTTTCTGCAGAAATATAAAAAACCGTAAAACAATCAAGAAACAGAAAGACAAAATATTCTAGTTTAAGGTTTTGAGCTATTAAAAAATGCATTTCTCTATTGTCACTCTGATATATGTGTATAGCGTTCCTGTGTGACAACTAGCCCCAGTCTCTTTCACTTATAAGTATAAGCAACAACAGATTTGCATTGATCATGTTAACAAAATGTTGGCTTACTAACACTTTACTTTTCCATCAAACAGATGCATCAAAAAGTCACTCTTAAGTGCTGATGACAGTTATGCTAACTGTGCTATTACCCCGTGGGCAGGATTACACTTTGTAGGGTAAAGTTTGATCGTGAAAAACAAGCAAAAATGAGAAGTTCACTCATCCTTTATTGTCTGCAAGGCTCCTGGGCTCATTGTCTTTCCTTATCAAAGCATTTTTAAATGAACAGAGACAGGGTGCCACACAACACAATTAGCCTTCATTACAGATGTACATTACTCTCCCCCTGTTGCAGGCGTATTGTAGGTAATCTAGGACACAGTCACTGTTATCTGCTTAATGTGAAAATACATCTCCGTACGGAACATGTCATGCTGCCCCAGGACCATTCAATTTCATCTCATCAGCGTGCAAAGCGCTAATCCCATTCTGCATGCTATCCCTTTTCCACAGCGAAGAATTGAGATTTTACCTGATCTTAAGAAGTTAATTAGTTTGACAATATTTGATATTCCTGTCATCACATATTTCCCCAATCACTGTCTCCCCTAGAGGCCTCCACAGCTGCCCGCTGACTGCCGAGCACATGATTTCCAAGGCACGCTCAGCTGATTGACCATGTGAGCTTTGTGTTGTTCCACTAAGAGGGCTTTTAAATACAACTTCATACATCATTACAAATTATTTTTTAAATATTAATATATGTGAGCAACCATGGATTTAAAGCTGATAGCTTTATATTTTTTCTATTCTTGTCAGATGAAATCTCATTTTATTTTATTTTATATACATGGTTAAGTACTATTATTTGTCTTTTGTCTTAGCCCAATCTCTTTTAAATAAATAATTTTATTTTATTTTATATTTTATTTTTATGATAAAAATATGAATATAGACATGATATAAAAATATAATATGGTATTATAGATATAATAAAGATATAAAGATATGATCATGATTTTTATTTTTTTTTTATTTTATGAAAAATGGATTATCAGATAATATTCTATATGGACCAGATATATTAAGATATTTTTTATGATTTCATAGTACAGTAAAATAATTTCATACTACATAGTAAATAATTATTTTATGTTATTTTATTTTATGAAAAATAGATGATCAAATAACATCCTACAGTATATAGACCAAATATATTAAGATATTTTTCATAGTTTCATAGTATAGTAAGATATTTTCACACTACATAGGAAATCATTTTTTATTTTATTTTATTTTTTATATTTTATTTTATCTTATTTAATTTTTTATTTTATGAAAAATAGATGATCAAATAACATCCTATATAGACCAAATATATTAAGATATTTTCATAGTTTCATAGCACAGTAAAATATTTTCACACTACATAGGAAATCACTAGTTTATTTTTATTAATTTATTTTATTTTATTTTTATTAAAAATAGATGATCAAAAAACATCCTATATAGACCAAATATACTTAGATATTTTTCGTAGTTTCATAGTATAGTAAGATATTTTCACACTACATAGGAAATAATTTTTAATTTAATTTAATTTAATTTAATTTAATTTAATTTTGTTTTATTTTATTTTATTTTATTTTATTTTTATTTTATTTTATTCTATTTTTTATTTTAGATATATGGTCAGATGATCAGATAACATCCTAAATGAACCAAATACATTAAGATATTTTTCATAGGTTCATAGTATATTAAGATATTTTCACATTACATAGAAAATCTTTTTATAAATAATGTTTAATTTGCTTTAACATTATGTAGTTTAATTTAATTTATTTTTTATTTTATGACAAGCATATGATTACATGATTTTATCAGAAAAGATCTCATACTGACCAAATGATGTTCATATACTACACAGTTTTATTCATATTATTTATTTGTTTTATTATATTTAGTAGATTTGTTGTTGATATTCATCCTTCATATGTTCCATCCGATGCCATCTCACATAGGCCAAATCAAGTATATAGATATTTGTACTACACAATACTATTACTACTACTACTGCTACTATTAATAAATAAACAAAAAGAAAATAAAAACCATATTCTTCCTGTCTTATTTTTCTTCTGTCCTATGTATGCATGTATTTATTTATTTCACAAACACATTGCTATTGCAGTATTTATGGAATTTGATTTTATTACGTTTTATGAACTTTATTTTCTAATTGATCTAATACTCATATTTTGCAGTGTGTGGACCCCTGGCATGCAGTTTGTTGGCTTTCTCTCTTCTGAATTGATAAGGACATTAGGGTTGAGTGGCCACAGAGACACACAACGTGATGTACGCAATACATCCTCCTCTACATGGTTAAGTACTATTATTTGTCTTTTGTCTTAACCCAATCTCTGTTCGCCGCCATACGTCTGAATCAGTTCATCTCTCTGAGAGATGATAAAAGGGGATTGTCGTGCCATCATTTCCCAGTGACTTATTATTTGTTTATCCGTTTGTAGCTTTGACACTGCCATTGTCATATATGAAGTCAAAGGCACATATTTATCTGTCTAAGCAGCTGACAAGGGTTACCACTTCAGTACATTAAGGTCTGTCAGGCTCACAGAGCAATTTGTCTGTCGAAGACATATAAATGTAGCGGGAAAGGATCCTCTCTTTCGACCAGTTTTGTACAATATCAGTCAATACTACTCAGAAACATAACGTCGAATGTGGAGACTTGAGGTTAACAACTACCTCCCATTACGTTATATCCATAAACAACAACAGAAACGAGCAATCCGTGTTTCAAGATGGGCTGAGGTGCAGGAAATTATAGAGTACACAAAAGACGAGAGTGAAGTCGCAGTCAATAAATCCAGTGACGATTATAGCAGATAGTGGTAACTATTGCACGTAACACTCCTCCTACTGAATCCCCAGCATTAAAAAAAGTCTGTAATAACAGTTTACAGAGAAATAGCGCACTGATACATAATAGCTGTGTTATAATTTGCTCTAACAACTCCAATTACGCCTTGTATTGATTCAGCTACACGTTTAATAGGAATAGCCACACCTTTTGCATTACGAGTCATTAAAGGTGTTCAACAGTGAAAATTTTAAATTGTGTCCTCCTCATCCGAGCTGGATGTGTCCCTGACAGCATAATTTTGCCTGCTATTTGGCCACCGTAAACATCGCACAACAATCATTTCTCTCTAACCTTTTCTTTCTCTCACAAAAGCTAGACAGGCTGCGCGAGAGAAAGCAAAACAACACAAAGGTAGCTAAGCTAGTTTTTGTTGACTGTATTTAAGTGGGTCAATTTCTGTTTTTTTTTTTTTTTTTTTTTTTTTTTTCCGTCTCCCCCGTTTCTTTCGGAGCATTGGTTAGTTATAATTGCGCAAGAGTCTGGGCTAAAGTGGAGCAGTTTTACCTTCTGAATCTCACCCGCTTATTACGCCTCTTCAAAATCTGGCTCTGCACCTTTCTCACACACACACTTTGGTAATAAGTATGTGGTTAGAAGAAACTTAACTGCTTGTAATTGTTTTTGTCTGCTCTTAGCTTTAGCTGTCAACTATGTTTAGTGGTTCGTGTGGCCATTTAGACGTCTGTGAGATGGCACTGGGTTTTGTTGTAGCTGGTGTGTTGTGATGTTGTGTTGCCTCTTCTACTTCCTGCTGGTCATTTTGTTTAGGGCTGTTTTCGCTCCACTGGTCCTCTAAAAACAACACAAACACACTCTCCTGCTCTCCTACAGCTGTACTTCAGCTTTAATACACCAACTGCAAAAGAGAACGATAAAATTTGAGTGGATCTCAGCACTGATAATTTTGCATCTTAATAATAAATATATGTGATTACTGGGTTTTAAGCGCTTTAGGTATTTAAGCACATAAGGAAAAAGACATTACATATTATTTAGCAAGCCTGTAACCACCTAAATCAATGATTACAAAAAATTAGTCAAATCCAGGTGATTTACCATGGAAATATGATGTTTTTATAACATTTATGACTTTTACCAGCTGTGGTCCGAGCTCCCTGAAACTTTGCATGCTTGTTTAGAATCACTTGTCGCATGTGCTCAGCGGGTTTCGTGAAGTTTTGAGTTTTGGTTTAGACTTTATAGGCTTTTGGGTATATTTGGATGGGCCCCTTTTCTAAAGGACCCCGTTATAGCTTCCCAAAGGGTAAATTTTTAACATGTTTTTGATAATTACTAACCTAGAGAGTCCAGAGAATTGCACTGCTGTGTTTTTTTCCAGACTGAGCGTAAAACATAGGACTAGTTCACAAGAGTACGTTTTTCACATCTTCTCAATCAATTAAAAAACGGTTTGATTGACAGCAGTGGTTCTAGAGGCAAAGTTGTTCGGAATGAGAAGGTCTATCATACAATATGAATATCGCATTTATTTGCTGAAAACTGTGCAATGTACAGTCTTTCAAAAAATGCATCACCGCCCCACCCCAACCCCCAGTGGCCGATTTCTTTCAAATTTCTGACCTTCCGATCGGCCTCCGTTAACCTTGTCTAATAGGTGCTCAAACTTCATCGGCTAATTGCGGCCATATTTTTTTGAGATATGCAAATATAGACACTTGTGGCACTTTGGACCAAGAAATATAGCCATTTTTAAGTTTTTTTCCCTCTTATTGCACCACCAAATGGCCAAGCTCTGCAATGTTTTTCCTGTGACCTCAGCTTGAGCTCTTATATAAGCGTGCCAAGTTTGGCGAAGATATCTCATTCCGTTCAGGAGATATAGGCATTTTACTAAAAGTGGCCTTGCCCCTTTGAACGTTTTGGCGTCCCTTTGTAACGGTGAGTTGCAAGTTAAACTTAAAATTAAAAAATAAAAAAAGAAAGAAAAAGAAAATCCATAATAATACGAAAATGCTTTATACTTTAGATCCTCATTGTCCATGTTTTAGATATGTTTTACATTTACGTTTAATCATTCAGCAGCCAAGGATTCCAATGACATAAGACACTTGAGCCTGCAACTGACGGTTTAGGAGTTATGAGTGATTTTGTACTTTTGTTTGCTGTAGCGCCCCCGTCAGGCCGATTGGGGCGAGGCTTGGTCACGTTGTAGGCGGTGTGAGTACTACCATCCCTCCGAGTGTCAAGTCGCTACGACTTACGGTTTGGTCTGCACAATCAGTTTTACATGGAGATCGCTGGGCCATGACCGTTCTAACAATTACAATAGGGTTTCAACACTACGCACTTGAACCCTTAGTAATAGAAATAGAGAGTTCTAGTGTTAGAGGGTCAAGTGTAGACGAAAAAGATGTATACATAAAAAAACATTTACATTTTTCTAAGTAATTTCATTGTCAAGATTAACACTGGTTTGACTATATGCATTTTAAACATAATAGTCCTTTGAATATATATCTGTAAGTGGTTAGTAAACAGTAGTGGTAAAGCTGATGCCAGACAACTGTGCCTTTCAGAATACGCTTCTTCCTTTGAACTGTCCATTCAAGTGATCAAATCCGTCCGTCGCCCTTACGAGCTCCAGAAACAAACACCTCACCCACTCTCCTATATAAACATATGTTTTGTGTTTTTCTATTTACTGTGGCACAGATGTTGTTTATATTCATTTTCCTTTGATATTGTGAGGTTCTTCTCAAAAAACAGATTGGAACAATGGTGTGAAGTGTGTCTTGAAGCCTGGCGAGCTGTAATCAGCTCCCCTCACAAATGTGCCTCCTGTAGTCTGTTTACCCCATCAGACACTTGCCATGAACAAGCATTGTGTTGGCGCATTCTTCTCGTGTTGGTGGGATTTTCATTGTCCGACTGTGAAGTCCCTGTAAGTTGTCATTGATGGCGAGGTTCTCTGAAGCTCTGGGCTGCTGGGATGGTCGTGCGTCTGGACGTGAGGGTCTCTGAGCAGGTGTGTGAGGACAGGAGAGCTGGCCTGCGTTTGGTCCAGCTGGTGGGGCGATGTTGAAGGTATGACGATTGGGTGCGAGAAGGCTGTTCGCACACAAAGGCACACAGAGACCGCACAAACAGGCCGGCCTCAGATGGGAAGGGAGGCTCGGTTTAATTTTCAGCCAAGCCGTGAAGTTAAACAGCATTGCCAGGGGTCAGTGACACAGAGGTATCACTAGTGAACAAGCACTCACTCTTTTTTTTGTAATCTCTGTCACAGACCACAGGATCAAAGACAGGAGTGCTCATGTTAACAGAACATTCCGGTGTCCAGAATATTCACCATTTATGGCATAATGTTGAAAATTTCTACTGATAACTTATTTAAAACAACAAAAAATCTGGGTTACAATTTGTAAATGTTAAAATATTCAAAAAGTGTATCCACAAGACATGAACAATGCATAAATTAATATGATTTTAGTGTGAAACAGGGTTGTTAGCAGTAGCTAATACTAAAACTTAACACTAAAATTACTAACTGGAAATAAATAAAAACTGAAATAAATTAAACCTGAATAGTATTATTAAAAATGATATAAATGACAAAAGCACATAAAAATTACTTCAAATTTAACTAAAATTACTATTATAGTAAACAAAATGAGTTTGAAGGTTTTAAGTTTGCAGTAATTTTATGTTAGTTTAGTTAGTTTAGTTAGTTAGTTTAGTTTAATAGTTTTCAGAGCTAGAATGTTCAATAGATAGAAAAACAGACAAAAATAGATAATTGCTATGTGGTTGCTAGGGTACTTGGAATGGTTGCTAACATGAATGAAAAAAAACCCCACTATAATCAGTTAAAAACAGCTGATTTAGTTAAATAAATAAATAAATAAATTAATTTTAAAACCAGCACAAAAAAACAGCTAAAACATTTGTTTTAGCAGAAAACTGCTAAAACCAGTTAAAACATGTTTTTTCAGTTAAAACCAGCTGATTTAGCCAAAAAGGTAAAACAGTTGACAACCAGCTAAAACCAGCTGATTTAGTAAATTTTACAGCTCGTAAAAAATCAGCTTTGGGAAGTCCTGCTAAAAACACCTGATTTAGAAAAAAAGTAAAACACTTGACATTCAGCTAAAACCAACTGAATCCACCTAAAACCAGCTGACTCAGTGAAAAGAGCCAAAATCTGTTAAAAACCAGCTGATTTACTACAAATCAAATAAAGAAAAACAGTTAACAACCAGTTAAAACCAGCTAAAACCAGCCGATTTAGTACAAAAAAAGTTAACAACCAGATAAAACCAGCTGATTTAGCAACAAACATCTAAAATCAGCTGATTTAACAAACAAACAAAAAACACTTTAAAACCAGCCTGGGAGACCAGCCAGAGCAGCCAACCAGCTTAGGCTGGTTTTAGCTGTTTTACCAGTAGGGAGTTGTTAAGCTTTGCTATAGCAATAGACACCTTAAATAATACCAGAAATATCATTGTTCAAAAGTTTTCACTCCCTCAATGCAAGTCATTGGGATTTTTGATGGTTTAGAAAGCCTGGTCTAAGATCTGACCCGAGTTTGGTGTTTGTAGGTTTAAAGCTCTAGGAGGAGTTAGATTTGGCTCAGAAAAAAAGCTTAAATAGTAGTATTGATCTACTATTTAAGCTTTTCTTCTGAGCCAAAATCCTGGCTTTCTCAACTGTGACTGTAAAAATTATGAATTGGCCACATTTAATTTCATTGTAAAAGTAGCTGTAACCTTGGTTTCTCTTTCTTTTTATATTTAACAAAATTAATTTAACCAAAAGTTAACCAAACCGACGTGGTAATCCACACTATGCCACATGTTATTAATCATTTTAGACACAGAATATTCCTTTAAGCCTGAAGTGGGACTGAAAGCAAGACAGCAAAATGGGTTAGAAATCAAAGACTCTACAGCATTTGAGCGGCGAAGGAGTCCTATATAACCATCAAAACTTTTACACAATCAGACACAGAGCCCTTTATGATAGCCACTGGGCTGTGGAGTCCCAGTAGCGGCCCAGCCCAAGGTCAGTGGGCCAGACAGTGCAGTAAGAGGCCTGGGCTCGCTGTGGATAAATGTCTTCCCCATGCCACTGCACCCAACAACCCTCTATCTTTAATCCCTGCTGCTCCGAGTCAACTATATAAACTATTAACTGCACATCCAGTAAATCCCGCCGCAGAAAGGGCTGTAAAATTGCACCCCCCTAGCAAACAGCACAGTAAACTGCCCTCGCTGTATAACATGATGGGGGCCAAAAACAGTCATTTCCCTCTACAGGCTTCTCAAATTGAGTCTTATCCACTGTGGCGACGAGGTGCCCCCACCTCACCCGCCACCCTCGGCCTCTCTTTTCCTTAAATCGTGCTTTCATCAGCAACCAGTGAGATTGGGTGGAAAGGGCTGACCTTGGAGATGGGATCTTAGCAGGTTTAACGCCACCTGTCTCGACAGTCATTCAGCCTGGTCGACCAGCTTCATTATCCCAGTGATGAGCCGCCAGTCTGCTACCATGGTTAACCTCTCACCTCCGGAGCACCGGGGCGGCACACGAGAAGGCCTCCTGTGATTTGGCCTCATTTTGTAACGCACTTTGACTCCTCTCAAGGCTTTTGACTTGAGACACCCACATCTACCTGACTAGAGACAGTTGTAGGTGAGCTTGAAATGATCTGTCACTGATAAGGGGATAGTTCAAATTAAAATTCTGTCATCATTTACGAACTTTCATGTAGTTTCAAACCTGTATGACCTTCTTTCTAGAAGGTGACAGTGGGGTTCAAACAATATTGACTTTCATAATATCTTATCTTTTTCAAAGTATCTTATTTTGAGTTCCACAGTAGAAAATCAGTCATACAGGTTTATTATTGTAAGTTTGTAATTTTTTGCTTAAAATCTTTCACATGTGCTGAGGTGACTATAAATAAGCCATTTGTTTCTGTCGTTCTGTGGCACTATCAAAACTGTTTACAAAAATCTGACCATCTTTACACAGCAACAATGGCTCAACCAATGGCATGAGTTTGGGGGTGGGGCTTTCTGTTTGTGTAACCAATGAAAGATAAAGGGAACTGAAAACCAGTTTGAAGTAAAAACCGATATGTAAAAAAGTGACTGTGTAAATTATTTAAACAGCTTTGAAGACAAAATAATACATAATTTTGAAAAACAAATGTAAGTGCCTTTATAAATTTATATAAGTTTCTTATTTTTCCTTTTATATTTCCAGATGTGCTGAGGTTATAAACTATAAACAAGCCATTTTATTGATTCTGTGAGGCTGTGAAAACTGTTAACAAAAATCCAACCAGACTAACGTGGCAACACTGGTTCAACCAATGGCGTAAGTGTGGGGGGCGGGGCTGTCTGTTTGTGTAACCAATCAAAGGTGAGGGGATCTGGAAAACATTGAAAAACATTATTTTTGTAGTTCTGTGTAAAATCCTAAAACGTGCTATATAAAATAAGTTTCTCGTTTTCGCTTTTAAATCTTCTAAATTTGCTGAGGTGACCATAAATAAGTCAATTGTTGGTTTATTCTACCCAGCAGCTTAAATTGTATTGTTATTTGGCACTATCAAAATGAAAATCCGACCAGCCAGACATGGCAACACTGGCTCAACCAATAGTGTGAGTTTAAGGGCGGGGCTGTCTGTTTGTGTAATCAATGAAAGATGACATATCTAAAACCCTAAACTGACTGTGTAAATGATTTAAACAGCTTTGAAGCCCAAATAATACTGTTTTTTTTTTTTTTTTAAATGAATGTAAGTGTTTTTATAAAATCATAAGTTTGTCATTTCTGCTTTTAAATATTCCAGATGTGCTGAGGCAACTATAAATAAGCCATTTTGTTCATTCTTTGGCACTATCATAACGGTTTACAAAAATCTATCCAGACCAACATGCCAATACTGGCTTAGCCAGTGGCATGAGTTTGGGGGGCGGGGCTGTCTGTTTGTTTAACCAATCAAAGGTGAGGGTATCTGGAAAACATGGAAAAACATTATTTTTTTGTTCTGTGTAAAATCCTAAAACTACTGTAGAAATAATTTGAACAGCTTTACATCCTAAATAATACATCTATTTAAAGAAAAAAATATTGTAAGTGCTTTTATAAAAACAAAATCTCATTTAAATCTTCCAAATGAGCTGAGATGACTATAAATAAGTCAGTTACTGGTTTATTCTACCCTTACATCTTAAACAGTATTGTTTTTTTATTGCTATCAAAACTTTACAAAAATCTGACCATTTTGACATGGCAACAGTGGCTCAACCAATGGCATGTGTTTGGGAGCAAGGCTCTCTGTTTATGTAAAGAATGAAAGATGAAAGAAACTGAAAACCAGTTTGAAAAATAAAAGTTGCACATATCTGTCTAAAATCCTAAAATGACAGTGTATTAGTGCCTTAATAAAATTCTAAAAGTTTCAAATTTTTCCTTTTAAATCTTCCAAATTTGCTGAGGCAACTACAAACAAGAGATTTTGTTGATTCTGTGGCGCTGTCGAAACTGTTGCCGAAAATCTGAACAGACTAACATGGCAACACTGGCTTAACCAATGGCAAGATTTTGGGGGTGGGGCTGGAAACTTTAAAAAACATTGTTTGTTTTAGTTCTGGGTAAAATATTAAAACAACTGTATAAATAATTTAAACAGCTTAACATCCTACATAGTACATAGTTTAACAGAAGTATTTAAGTGTTTTTATGAAGCAAGTTTCTAATTTTTGCCTAAAATCTTTCACATGCATGAGGTGACTATAAATAAGCAGAAATTGGTTTCTGTGTTGTTCTTTAATTGTCTGACCAACCTGACAACATTGGCTCAACCAATAGTGTGAGTTGGGGGGGGGGGGGCTGTTTGTTTGTGTAACCAATAAAGGTTAGCGGATCTGAAAACCTGTTTGAAAAACATTATTTTTGCAGTTCTGTTTGTAGACATTACTGGTTCCAAAATTACGTTCTCCAGCTTGAGGATAAATGTGCTTGTTTTCACAATTTAACTCCATTAAAACTCTTTGGAGGCTTTTTTTCCTGCTCCCCTCATTCCCACAACAGCCTCTCGCCCCTCCCAGATTGTCATCCACTACATGTCCAGCCAGCAGGGGAGGTAAAATCGCATTCTCTGCGGTTTCCATCACTGACCTGAATACGCCTGCTCTCTCCAATAACAGCTTTGGGAGAGCACAAATAGAGACGAGAAGGAAAAATAAAGCAGGAATACAGACAAGGAAGAGAACATGACTGATTTGCCTAGGGGGCAAGAGGCGGTGTGATTGTGGAACGAAGTGAGATGGTATCAGTTGGACAGTAGCGTGGAAGCTCTGCCAGCTTCAGTGCTGTTCTTCCCCTCAGTCTGCCACTTTATCCTGCCCTCATGCCTCCATGACCATGTCTAGTCCAGAGCCTGCTGGGAGAATATGACCTCACCTCTGTAAGCCCGTACAGTGCTTTCAGTGGTCCTGCCTGGTCTTTTTCGTCCTGTAGCCTGTTGGAAGAATCTATAGATGCTGCTTTTTTCATTAACTAATGAAGTTGATTTTATCATGGTTATGGAAATGACAGGAGGTAATGGATTCTTTTGAGACTGTAAATGAATCCTGATACATGCTTTTTGGACTTTGGATCAGTTTAATCTTTTTCCACTTAGGTGACCATTCATTTCAGCTCATATCGTTGTAAATCTCCCTACACATGTCTTCATTCATTTGTATGTGTTTTTTCTTTTGTACAGTTAATGACTCTCGAGAATCTGTTTTTAAATAGAAGATGAAAATATATTGAGGGAAGTTGTTGTATTGAATAGGACACTAATATGAATGACTTCATTAAAATTATATTGCAAGGTTATAGGATAAAGATACAGAGCAGTGATTTCCAAGCAAGGGTATGTGACCGTATACCACAGCAGGTACTTTCATTAAGATTTTCTCACAAATATATTTCATACTTGTTTCATACTTCATACTTGACTCTATGAAATTCCACAATAAAGTGAGAGCAAATGAATTTACTTTTTTTAAAATAAATTTAAAATTATTATCAGCATCTCATTTACAGATTGAGGAAGTCTCAGAGAAAGTGAGTTTTAATAAATATAAAATAATTTTTATTTTCATTCTAATATTTTAATTTGTTTATTTATATTTTTAAAATATAAGTGATTTTTAAAGATATTTATATGTAACACTACAATTAGGTGTCATTTGTTAACATTAATGTAAAAACTTACATAAACAAACAATGAAAAATACATTTATTACACTATTTATTAATCTTTGTTAATGTTAGTTAATACAAATACAGTTGTTCATTGTTTGTCCATGTTAGTTCACAGTGCATTAAAGGGGTCATCGGATGCCCATCTTCCACAAGTTGTTATGATTCTTTAGGGTCTTAATGAAAAGTCTCTAATATACTTTGATTAAAAATTCTCAGTGGTTTTGTAAAACAACACCCTTCTACCTTGTCAAAATCAGCTCTGCAAAAATCATCTCATTCTAAGGGGTTGTTCCTTTAAATGCAAATGAGCTCTGCTCACCCCGCCCCTCTCTTCTCTCTGTGGAAAGACGATCTTGTTTACTTTAGCCGCATTTAGCCGGGTTTAGCTGCTAAACTTCCTAACTACCACATTATAAGGAAAAAAAAAACAAAAACAAACAAAAAAAACGCTTATACACACTTCTGCTGTAAGTGAAGCTGGATTTTTATCATTATAGGGTAGATTTGTACATACACTGCCAACACGCTTTAATGTTCAAACAACATGAAAAAGTGAACTTAGCATCCAATGACCCCTTTAACTAATGTTAACAAATGCAACTTGTGATTTTAGTAAATGCTGAAATTAACATTACCAAAGATTAATAAATGCTGTAGGAGTATTGTTCATTTTTAGTTCATGTTAACTAATGTAATTAACTAATGAACCTTATTGTAATGTGTTTTGTACTATGGCATGGCATACCCTGACTAACCAGAAATCCATGTTAAAACGGGGTAAAAAAGATTGACTGAATTGAAACTTTTTCAATGTAACTAAATATTAGGGCTGTCAGTCGATTAAAATTTTTAATCTAATTAATTACATGATGTTTTGATTAATTGATCTAACTAATAGCAAAATAAATTTGATATATTTGACTGCTGAAATACCCACAAAATATTATTCAAAACTATTTTTGTGTTAAAATAGATATTAAGAATTGTAGCTTTTTTATTTGATTCAGCATAAAATTGATTACACATAAACATTTAGGCTGCAAAGGCCTAATGTAAACTATGGAATATAAAAGAAGATAATTTGAGAAATATCTCAGTATTTTTTGTTCATACAGTGAAGTCACTGGTAACCAAAAAAAAGCTTGTGGTGGTAAATGATTTGTTCAAAAGGTTCAATGATTCGTTCAATGATTCGTTCAAAAGGCTTAATAATTCAGGAATGAAGTAAACGGGTCACTTTATGAATGGGCCTTTGAATCATCGGTTCACCCGATTCGTTTAAAACGCGGATTCATTCAGAAACTAAACACCTATGTTTCTCAGAGATGCACAACAATTCTGCTATGGCTTCCAAGGTAATATGCTCTCTGCAAAATTGAGCAAAAACAAATAATATTGTGTTTAAAATATAACACAATATCAGCTTCTTATTTACTGAGCTATTATAGGCTATAAAAAAACATTTAAGCTTGTTATAGATCGGGACAAAATCAGGACTTTTGTCATATTGCTGATGCCCTTGATATTGTGTGATATGTGATGTGTATATAAATATGAAACACACACAGGGGCAGTTTTTTTGTACCAATATCTTGAATTTTAGGGCATAACTGCATTTATGGAGTTGTTGCCCTACATCATATTTGTCATCAGTCAATTGTATGAAATATAAGATGACGTACAGGTTTGGGGACGGGGCCAGTGCATTAACCACGTTACAATATTTTGATAACGTTATTTTTTCATTTTCAAAACTTATTAATTAACGTGTTAAACTGACAGCCCTACTAAATATAAAAATGTGCAGGTTTAACGTTATATTATCGGCTCGGAAAATATAATAATTTAGAAACACCATAGACTGAAAATGTAAAGCACCGATTTAGTCGGGCGTGATTTCCGCATTCAGAAAAAGGTGGATATGAAAATTGTTATATTCAGTAGCTTCTCCTACTTTTATTAGTGATATTTACTGCCAGTTTATCAGGAAGTGACGATTTTGTTCACTTTGACTTGGTGGAAACTAGGGATGTCACAATACTCAATATAATATCGAACCGTTCGGCATCCACGGTTCAATACGCGCTTGTGAATTGCGGTTTTTCGGTTTTGCATTTAAATAATTTCCTTGTTTTATTTCTCTCAAAAGTTGCTGTGTGTGTGCCTGTGATTTCAAATGCTGAGATGAGGAAACGTCTCCCCGTTTATACCTGAAAATCAACACTTGCAGAGCTTGTTGTCCAACAAAAGAGAACATTAGAACTTATTTTTACTTCACAGCATCAGTCGAGTGTTTGAAATAACTTCCTTCTGATGTGGCTTCTTATCACAGAATGAGACAGACAATATATTCTATACTGTATGTCGATTAGCAATAGCTTAGAAATATACTTAATCATTATGAAAATACCCGAGATAGCTTAAAGAACACAAATAAACCATATATTATTGCAGACGAGTGTTTATTATCCTTACATTTCGTCATTCAAAACGTTTAACGTTATATCTTGTTTTTATTAGAGAAGCTGGAACGGAACGTCATCAGTGATGCTTCTTTGACGCATATGTGGATTTTCTGCACGAGGACACCCTCTGGTGTCCAGTATGAACCATATTTTGTGTAAAAATCTGAAAAATAATACCTCTCTCAAAAGAAACATTAAACAGACATATAATAATCCACGCTTTTTCCAGTGTACATAGGTTTACATGAGTATTTAGTTGTTAATTAGTTGCAAAAAACAAAAAAACAAAACACACCGATGTGGCAAGCTATTAGATCGAACCGAAAACCGTGGTTAAAAACCGAGGTACGTATTGAACCATGTACTAACTGTATTGTTGCATCCCTAGTTGAAATGGTGCTTATTTACAAATTTTGTATGTTTTTTATTTGTGTAAGACAGTTTAAAAGAAACATGTAGGTTTGATGTGGGTGATGCTTTTAATTGTGACCATATACACTAAAAATGGTTGGGAAACACTGGAATAGACTCACAGTGTTTTTGTTCTGATAACTCATTTGTGCTTATGAGGATAGTAGCTCACCTGTTGGGTCACACGTCAACACCAGGGCCCAATATCCCGCCTCGTACATTACAGCTTTAAAGTGAGAAAATGACACCACCAGGTGACCTGAATGGACTATAGAAGTTTGGTGTTTCATAGATGGTTATTACGGTTGAAGATATATAGGAGCCTGCGCTCTCATTGCAACGAAACTTGCGCTGAGGGAGCCGCAGAACAGCCTGTCTGTGAGTGGCTCCTGGTATATGATAGGCTATGAATTACATTACATCTCTAAAATGGGCCCCAGAGCTGAAGCAGCACTACATCTTAAATTTCAGGACACTGGGTGAGAACGAGAGAGAGAGGGAGGGAGAGCCAGAGAAGAAGAAGAAGACGAAGGCGTCAAAAAAAAGAAATAAGATTCAATCTTCAAGCGCCTTACAAATGTTTGCGTCAGTTTTCTTGTTTAAAGCAGAAGCCACTGAGAGGAAGAGGTAAGAGAGAGAAACAGAGAGCGGAGAAGTAATGTCCACGTCTAGTTTTTTTTTTCTTCTTCTTCTTCTCCGCGTTCTCCTTTTTCCCCCCCAAACTGTAGTGAAAAGATTAAATTGTTTACGAGCTCGGAGCCAGGCTGGCTAGAGAGGATGAGCCAAGAGCGACAGAGATAGACATTCTAATTCGTGGCTGTACTTAGCGCCCCGGCCCCTCTGTGCAACCGCTAATTCTTTTATCTAGCTTCAACACTCCAGGCTGCAGCCACATTCATGAAAAAAAGTAAGTGAAAGAGGCAAAAATGACTGTTTTATACGGCGTACAACTGATAAAAAAATCTCTACTTGAATACTTGATTTCTTCGTCCCCCTTTCTTCCGTCCCTTCTTTCTTTTTCACGTTCCCCTCATCTCACAAAGCACCAGGCCGACTGTAGTCTTTAACCCTTTATCTAGACTGAGCAGAAAGACGTTCGCTGCATCCCGCGCTGAGGTTTCTCTGCTGGTGTGTGAGTGCCTGCGTGTGCCTGCGCGTTTGACGGCGTTCGGTTGAGGAGCGAGATTGGTGTAAGTTGATTGTGGCGGCGTCGGGTACCGGGGGGGCGTCGGGAGCGCGGGGGACTGGAATTGGGGGTCCGGAGGGTTGAAAATACAGCATAGAGAAGAATTACTGTTATCTCAGAGGCAGAAGAGGAAGAGGCGAGATAAGAAACTGCAGCAGCTGGGAGAGAATCAGGCGTGCGAGAAGCCGTGTTTCAAGGGGGCCCGGGTTGTAAATTCACTGGATATTCAGCGCGAGCCGGCCCCGCTTGTCTGTCACATGGGGTTCGGGGTTTTTTCTGTCTCTCTCTTTGCTCTACCCTCTCCCCTTCCCTTTTTTTCCTGAGGTCTGCTCCTCCGATAGAGGTATTGTGCGGGCTCTGCTGTATAGAAAGCTCATCAGCGGCGTTTGCCTCTTGGGTGTTATCGGCCAGTAAGGTAACTGCGCGCTTATAGACTGCATGCAGATAATAGTGGCAGAATAAAGAAGATAAAGGGGGACCTCTTCTCATTAACAGCTATCTCAGCCACTGCAGACACTGCCAGTATTGAGTGCTTAGTATGCTGAGCATAAATTAAAAAAAAAAGGCGACGAATAAAAATGGGAGGAGAACTGAAATGAATGAGGGAGAGGGGTGGTTGTTGTAGTAGGACGAGCAGGAGGGACCGAGCGTATAGGATGAGATGCATGGAATATGAGATGTGGACGCACACAGAGATGCAAACACGCGCAAACAATGGCTTATGTTTTCGTGGCTTTCCGAGGAGACGCCACTAAGGCCGGTTTCTACACGTAGACTTCATCCGGCATGAGAATAGAAGTTTATGAGCCTTATTATGCGTGTTCTTGTTCGCTTGTGTTGGCTGTTTAATATCTGCATATCCCTCAGGAAGTCTGGGAGAGGTATAAAGGACACAAGAGCATCATTTGTCATAGCATCACATAGATCTTCTTCATCACCTTTTGCTTTTTTATTTTATTTATTTATTTTTTATTTTTTGGAGGAGGATATGGTGGCACCAGTGGTGGCTGACTGCCCTGAAGTTATTCTCTCAGAAATGTGAATTAATAATGCAATTATTTTTATATACAATGTTTTATATGCAATAATTCTTCTATTCTTCATTAAAGATTAATGTTTTTTTAGAGGTCTCTTATGCTTACCAAGTCTGCATATAAAATTATATATATATACATTAGGGGTGTAAAGGTATACAGATGTCACGGTTCGGTACATACCTCAGTTCGAGGGTCACGGTTCGATACGATTTCGGTACAACAGAAAAAAAATCTACTATGCTAGGTTTCTTTTCATGTATTTTAAACAGACAGTAGTACAAATTTAAAAAAAAATCCACCTACATGTGAAAATACTAAATATTATATCAAATTAATGTCATATATAGGCTAGAAAATCTGCAGTACATATATACATACAAGGAATAAATGCTTGAAATATATTTAATTTAGTTAACTGATAGACAAGGGGAAAAAACACGTAACATAGCCTATATTTGCTGAGTTTCAGTTCAGTTTTGTGACAGAAAGTAAACTCAAATGGCAGAAAGCGACATCCTATTTGTTTTTTTTTTTGTTTATGTTGATGGTATGAGGAAAGTTGAAGTAAACGCGTCAGCGCGATATATATATATATATATATATATATATATATATGTATATTTATATATATATATGTTTTTTTAAGTCTCTTCTGCTCACCAAGCCTGCATTTATTTGTTCCAAAGTACAGTAAAATAGCTTTTTATTTTAATATATTTTAAAATGTAATTTTTTAAAATTCAGTGCTGAATTTTTACCATCAGTACTCCAGTCATATGATCCTTCAGAAATCAGTCTAATATTTGCTGCTCAAAAAAAAAAAAAAAAAAAAAAAAAAAAAATATATATATATATATATATATATATATGGGTTTATCATCACTTGTGATCACTTTAAAACATCTGAATAAAAGTATTTATTTCGATAGTTTATTTAAAAAAAAAAAACACTCACTCCAAGCGTTTGAATGGTGTAGTGTATAATGTAACAATGTAACAAATAGTAAAAATATTTAAAAAATTGTACTGTTTTTACTTTACTTTGGATTAAATAAATGCAGACTTGGTGAGCAGAAGCGACTTTAAAAAACATAAAAAATCTTACTGTACAAAAACTTTTGCCTGGTAGTGTATATAAATTTGAATAATACTATTAAGATTTAAAGAAAATATTTTTTTGCAGGTCAGTTTCCAAAACCGAACCAAAGGGCTTTATTATTTTCCAGAGAGCAACATTGCACCTGAGACAGGCCATTTCCCTTCGAGCACTGGCAGTGGAGGGGAGAAGGTTAAGTCTGGTGGAGCTCTTCTGTACAACACACACACATACACGCAATCTCTGTCGACAGTGCTGGCGGATTAGAGCCATTTCTGAAATGCATGGAGCTGTCTTTTTTTGAAAAGCCTTTCAACAGTTACACCAGAGTTTAAAGAAAAAGACCCATGAAAGGAGCAAAACAAAACCGTGAATATGTCCCCCCACCTTCCCACAGAAGCCACAGCGCAGTAACAATTAAGAAAGAAAATGACCAAATTGGACAGCAGAAGTATGCATTATCTTGGAGCCACTGTGTGTGTGCGTATGTGTGTATGTGTGTTTGTCTTGAGCTCTAAGGATGACCATTGAGCTGTAAATAAAGCAGAAGCCCCCCAGCCTGCCAGTAAGAGGAGACAATCCTGCGCTGCTCAGGCAGACATGTTCCTGATAAACCGTTGCTCTCTCGCAGGCTGTACAATAGGGCCCGGATTCATTTGCATGACACAATTGGCTTGCCGTGCTGATGTGTTGCGGCTAGACAAGTGTAGCATTACGAAGAACAAGTTACCATGGGGAAGGTTAATGCAGACAATAAGGGAAGCAGATAATGGGAATTGGGCTCCTGTTTTTCAAACCTCTTATCTGGGAGCCGAGTAAAATCGGCCTGCTTTGAATACGGGCGACCGCTTTAAAGGGCCAGTTCCCCATGTTCACACAAGCATTAGGAATTATAATTTATTCACTCCAAGGTGTTTATTTACATATCCAAACATGGATCTATTGAACAATGAGGTGTTATCCAGGTATGTGTCATGTGTTTTTGGATTTGAGATGTTAGATCTTGTTCTGTATCAGCCGTGTTAACAATTAGGCCTTCTTGTCATAACAGCACATCTATAATGGGTCATTAACTAACATATGTCACTTCAAATATGTCATACTGCTGTAATATTGTTTTAATTGGTGGAGTTTTTTCTGTGCTTTCCCATCTGTTTTGGTCTGGAAAATTGGAATTGTTTTGTGGGAAAAGAAAAAGAATGAAAGAAAGTATCAATTTCTCAGTGTGCTTTCTAAAGATTGTTTGTGATTTGTTGTATTGACAGCTGTAGTTAAAGAAAATGTTGTTTTGTGATTTTATTTTATATATTTCAATATTTTGAATTTATTTTAAATATAAATTTTCTTACTTGAGGCATATATACTTTGAAGAATAGTTTGTATTGTTTTATGATGGTAAACTAAATACGGAGTCCCTAAATGGACATTGTGATGGTTTAAAATAAAATAAAATAAAATAAAATAAAATAAAATAAAATAAAATAAAATAAAATAAAATAAAATAAAATAAATTAATAATAATAAGATGTATTATTATTATTATTATTATTATTATTATTATTATTTTCAGTTTCAATTTCAAAGCTTTTGCGTTCTCTCACAAAACTTGTGTTCCTCTAAGAAACTTTGCAATTTCGCAAGCATTTTGTAAAGGAAATAAAATAAGGTGGGAGAAAAACTATATTTTCCTCCTTAAAATTTCTCTGGGATACAAAATCATTTTGCAAGAGAATGCAAAAGCATTGAAATATATATTTTTTCGTTCTATATTTAAATGAAAAAGATATTTCAGTACAAAGGACGATTTTTTTTAGATATTTCAGCACTTTCTTTTGACTTAAGCATGTTGACAATATAAAAAAATTGCATACAGCTGATTGCCTAATATTAATATCAATTTGTTTTTACAATGTCATGCTTAGGCTACGTTTTTAACTATTTCTACTATTTTTATTTTCTAAAAAAGGTCCCTTGCAAGGAGTGTCATCATTTGGAGGGTTCTCGAAAAGTTTGAAAACCCCCACTTTAACCTACTGATCTGTGTGAGCGTGTGTGGGTTGGTAGGGGTGGTCTCCAAAAGGCCTGCCCCTCCGTTCAGCGCGCGCCCAGATCCACCCAGCAGGTAAAGGCTCAATTACCATCCTTCAGCAGACCCCTAACAAGGCGACAAAAGGCCCTAATTTTTAATTTAATATTTGGGCTGCTGAGGAGTAGGGGCAGAATAAGGGGGGAGGTCGTCCGTCTGGGTGGAGCCTCCCACCGTGGCCTCCAGATGGGCCAGGCTGGCAGAGAGGTTGTTAAGAGCGAGGATTGAGTACCTTACATAGTGAATTAAGTTTGAACCCTGGGGTGCCTGGGCTCTGCGGAGAGAAAGACAGTCCTATTTCAGCGATGCTGTGCTTTAGCTCTGCTTCACTGTCAAGTTCCCTTCAACCCCCAATATCATGACATTTAAGCTGTTCATTAATTAGAGGCCTGCATGATGAGCTTTTTTTTGCTCTAGTATGGAAATAAATAAAAAGGGATGTGACCCCTCCTCCACTTTGTTCATTATGAAGAAGCATTGTGAGACATTTTACACTGTATCAGTGCTCTAGAAGACAAGGATGTGTTACTACCTGTTGCCTATCTATCTGTCTATCTATCTATCTGTTTATCTGTCTATCTGTTTGTCTATCTGTTTGACAGACAAGCTTAGAATGACCCATAAACATACTTGTAGCTAGGAATGTGCCCAAATAGTAAGTCCATATTCAGAAAGGCATGAAAACAAATTCACGTTCTACGGAGCCACTAAAGGCACATGGCTAGCCTCTTGCTAGCGGTAGCATGCTACATTACAGTACATAAAATTTTGCTTACCACATAAACAGAGTAAGAAGAGATGACTGATAGGACGATGGCGAATGATTTACAGATCCTGAGCACTACTGACAAACATGTAATGTTGTAAAATGTGTGGTAAGTACTGTCGCTCCTTAGTATAAACCTAGAGTAGGTGTGATCACGAATATTGAAAGTGAAGGAAAAAAACAACATAGATTCAAAAGGATTTCAATGCTTCGCATATTAATAGCAACTCACCGATGCCCGCAATTTATATACTGTATAATTACCAAACGATACAAGTGAGAGAAAAATCACTGAAATATCCCATCCCATATTTATTCTGTATGGGGGTTCTGGGGGGTTCAGTAGTGCCCTTCATTTCCTTTCTAAACACTGTATATAGAGTGTTTTCAAGACCGGTCATCAATCGACTATACTGGCGGCACTGAATGTAAACAATGCCACTGAACCGAACGAAACTTGCATATTTTGCAGACTATTGCTGGTGAAAATGGTCAATTATTGTCATGTTTTGTGCTGTACAAATAAGTCAGAGAGGGAAAAACATTTGGAGTACTAACAAATCAAGGAGAAGAGTGCAAAAAATGTCTGAGGAACATAATGCGTTTGAGGTTGGCCAAACTAAACCAGGATTTCCAGGACAACAATTTTGACAACATTCGTGTTTGTTCTTATCATTTCTGGTCAGGTAAGTGAAATATTAGGCTAATATCTTAATTAATACTGCTCGTACGTATCTTTACCACCTATTAACTTTAGTTTGTCAAAACATTGCGCCCTTTCCTGCTCACTAAGTCCTTCTAGTTATGATTTAGCTGCTTCCACATTTTTTTCATGTGGTTTAGACAGCATAAATTAACAGAACAACATTTTCAGTAGTACATTAACTGTGCAATCCATGCTGTTGTGCACATCCGGGTATCGCCAAATCGTGACGTAAGTGCAAACCCATCTTGTATTTATTCCCTTTAGAGGTTTCGTAGCACATGGTATTCATCCCTACTTGTAGCAGAACTTTCTGATCTTTTGTATATGTATAGTATGCATGTATGTGTTCATGTTTGTGTGTGTGTCTGAAGGAACGGATTACTAAAAATAGAAAAGGGATATATTTCCTCCTGGGGATGACACCCCATTTGTTTTCATTTCGTAGATGGTCGTCCGTGCCAGATTACACGGTTTTCCCTCCCGCAGGGCTTCTCTCCGGTCCTCTTACCTCCCACCTTCTAATAATGCAGCTCCTATTATTCCCTAATGGATCGAGGACAAAAACAGTGACCTACTAAAGACCAGACAGAGAATTCACCTGTGATTTATCTATTTGCTCTCACACTCTCTGCCATAGTCAGGGGCACAAATCATCTGTTTTGCTCCTATTGTGGTCTCTTCAGTCCAAGTCTACTTCTTCAACACTTAAACTAGGCCTTGTGAACGTCATGAAAGTAAAGCTTAGGAATTTGACATTCGAGAGAGTTGTAGCCTAAATTATTTATTTATTTATTTGCCTGCTTAGTTACATATGTGCAAAGATGTTTTTTTTTTTTTTTGGTTTTATTTCAAATCTTTTAAAGGATAGGTTACCCTTATGTCGTTCCAAACCCGTAAGACCTTCATTCATCTTCGGGAACACAAAAATATTTTTGATGAAACCTGAGAGCTTTCTGACTAAAAATATAGATGCTAATAAAGTCACTATTTTTGTTTTCTTTGTACACAAAAAGTGTTCTTGTAGTTTCTTAAACTTAAAGTTGAACCACTGATGTCACATGGACTATTTTAACAATGTCCCTACTACCTTTCTGGGCCTTGAACGTGTCAGTTGCATTGTTGTCTGTGCAGGTCAGAGTGAGCTTACTTATTTCATCAAAAATATCTAAATTTGTGTTCTGAAGATGTTTGGAACAACATAAGGGTTAGTAATTAATGACAGAACTTTCATTTTTGGGTAAACTAACCCTTTAAATACCAAGAAAGGTTCCTTTGTGTCATCCTCAGGGTATGCAACAGAGGAGAAGACATCGCCATCAAGTGCTCACAGGAGCCTCCAAGTGAACTTCAGAGACAGAAGAGTTTTTTTATTTTCGGAGACAGTCAGATGGTACCCTGTTTGACAATGTTTTAAGAAAACGCTGATGTCTATTTGGGATAAGATTGGAAGACTTTTCATTTAAAGGGAATTTAATTAAAAAGCTGGAAAGCACCAAAAAGGAGCTGGAATAAGTAGGACGATATGAAACCGCCAGCAAATGGATTCCTCAAACCCACTCGAGGAAAACCACACAAGCCACTTAGCAAACGAATAACTTTGCTTCTATTTTCACTTTCATATCACAACCGAATGTATTATTTAACGCACGTACTTTGATGTATTTTTTTCTCTCCGCTTGTTTTGCGTCAGCTGTTGTGGCGCTGGCAGAGATTGCCTTGTTAAAGATTAATAAGACCGGTGGCGTGTGATTGTTTTAAGGTTAGGAGCGGCACTGATTCGCTCTGCTAATGCCGTATGTGTGTGCGCTGTGAGCCGGGATATTGATCGCCTGTGTGTCTGCCCAAAGAGCGTTTGTTCAGTCAGGCATTGAGAGGCAGAAAAAAGTGAGGTAGAGGAGAGAAAGCACGACTGGTTTGGCTGACCCCGGCCCACGATCCAACACCCCAGATGTATTTCGGCTACGTCAGCAAGCGGGCTCATCTTCCTTGTGGAGAAAGGATGTGTGTGTGGTCTACCTAATGCTAATCTGGTGTTGACGCTTGACAGAGACATAGCGCTAACTACTTAAGTATCTCGGACAGGCGAATGTCCAGCTTGACGCGACTCGCACGGACATATTTCTCCTGTTTTTTATAGTGCTTCCCTGGGGAACTTAGCATTCTGGCCGTGACCCATATTGACACCTTTGAGCCATTGTGAGAAGCGTTGCTTTATGGGACATGTACGCATGCAGTGACCTCAATTCTCCTCACACCGGCACCGCTCGACCTCCTTTTTTGTTGACGGTGATTCATTTTAAAAGCGTTCCCAAATGTACAATTAGCATACTAGCTCTTACGGAGGTTATACCCCATCGCCAGTTATTGACCATTAAGCTGTCCATTAACACATTGCTGCTTCTTCCACAGACAGGTTCCTTCTCTCTTCATCGGCTTGAATGCTGAATGAACTGATTTATGTCACAATCTCATTTTGGCGTGTTTTTATATGTGCGTTGTAAACCTTTAACGGCTAATGCGTTAACAATATCCCAGATCAAAACTCTGGGTGCCACACATGGGATTAATCGAGTCTGTTCGGAAATCTCGGCGCATCTAACCGTCTTTCCAATTGCCGCAGTAGTTAACGTGGAGGTTTAGGGCTGTTTTATCTCAAATTTATCAGGAGGGAATTGGGCCGAGGTCATTGTCGGGCGCCATAACCCTTTGTGCCGCCTCTATTGTGGTTTGAAGATAAAGTGCTGAAAGACAGGCGGCCGTCATCCCCCTCTTCAGGCTCTAATGCGTGCGAAGACGAAGCGCGCATTTGCCTCGAGTGCACGACGCGGGAACGTGGTTTCAAAAAACACTCGACGAAGACCAGTTCCATCATCGCGCTCCAGGATAAAAGGCGTCATTTCAGAGGTTTTCATTGCCCGTTTAACTATCCTTGTTCCCTCTCTCTCTAATATCGCCTCTAAATTACCATCTCAAATCTACACACGATTGCCACACTAGAGACGTCTGCACCGGAGACAGCCGTCCACCCACCAACCCTCAGGCTCCGTGGCATTTTACAAACCCCGACCACGTTTGCCTGCGAATTTCCCTCGGATTAGATTTGTAAATCAAAAACCAATACATAACATGCAAGAATTAATCTGTTTTATATACCTTGGTTACATTTTTCCTGCTGCACATTTGGAAGATTTAGAATGTATTTGCACCTGCTGGTTTCAGCCATTATATGCTTCAGTTCATACATCTATTTGTGAGGCTATAAAACAGGCATTGACTACCCATGTAAATTGTGTTCCTCACAATAAATTATATGCATATTTGCAAAAAAAAAAAAAGGGGAAAAAAATACATGACTGCTGTCGGTCCTCCCCTGTGTATCTGGAATACTAATAACAGCTGGGCGAGACGCATTTGCTTCCTCCGTGTTTTTCTATCTCAGTGTGATTTGGATTGAAGTTTGGGTTTTTAGCATTTCGTTCCCCCTGTCTCCCTGTCTGCAGCGTCTATTTATTTGAAGCGAGTGATGTTCTTACTGTAGCGAGGTGGTTGAAAATGCCATTGACCCGCACGCACCTACGGTTCAGCAGCTGATTTCTGTAGCGCCGGCATGCTCTCTCTCTCTACGAGATGCCTCTGCTGCTAGATGTGTACATTAATCCAGCATCTAGTTGTGTACAACCAAGTATTAATCACATTCAGCCTGGGGTGATGAGTTTTAGTGATGCTAGCCTGCATCCAACACTGAAACACTTGCATGAATCCTTTTTTTGATGCGAAGTCTTTCTGAAAACGTTTGACTGAAATAAGGGCTGTCGTATGGTTCTTGGGTTTCACTCTGAGTGTGCAACATAAATCTGCAGCAGTTGACTTTTCTGTAACCCTGCTGATAAATAAGATTAGAGCTGACTGACTCCATACTTAGAAATAGGTCCCATCTTCATATTTTCTCCTGATGACCTTGGCTATCTGATTCGCATTATCTTTCATGCCATGATGTCACCAGAATTACCAGTGTCAGATTTTGGGCTACTTAGCAAAACCACACACAGGCTTTTTGGATAATTCCTTGCTTTTGGTGCCAAACAGGGCTTGTGTAATGACCGTATAAACAGAATAATGAGCCGTGCTGGCTGATGACTGACTAAGATGTAGAAATGCTTTCACATGTGTTCCAGAGTGCTGTTTCACACAGTAGAAGTAGTGTGTTTTAAGGCTGGTTTAATTTAACTTAATTTAAGACTTAGAAGATATTTGCTATATTCACAAAAATGTATTATACTATATTATATTATATTATATTATATTATATTATATTATATTATATTATATTATATTATATTATATTATATTAATTATGTTAAGAAATAATACATAAATATTTAAGTCTTATATATTTAATGATGCCATTTAAAGAATTTGTATTATAAAAATATATATATATATATATGTATGTATGTATGTATATATAAAATTAAATATACATTGTATTTGTATTATATTACATTTAAATTAGATAATAATAAAAAAAAATTCACAGGTATGTAATGTACACAATGTAGGTATAATAGTTAAATAAAATATTGTTTATTCTATTCTATTCCATTCATAAATCAAAAACAAATATTGAAAAATCATGTATATTTATAGAAGCCATTTAAATATGTCAATTTTTTATATTATTAAATTGCAATATATTACATTCAAATAAAATAATTATATATATTATATATCTATATAGGTGTGTGTGTGTACATATACATAAATACGTATTATATTATATTATTATATATTTTTCTAAAAATAATACAGTCTTATATATTTAAAGATGCAATTTAAAGAGCTCAAATATTTATATTATTTAAAAAATGAAATGTATTATTAAATATAAATTCTTTTTGAATTGTTACATTTAATTAAAAGGCAAATATTTCTTTTTTTTTTACATTTTATTAAATGTACAGTACACATACATACATATACATATAGTACAATATTTGCATTATATGATATTATGATTTTTTTTTCCATCCCTGTTAACTGAAATTAGCAGCCATTTACTTACAGCCGCTGCCTACACACAGACAGTGTAAATGTAAGCCTGTTAGTCTGTGTCAGAGAAATGCCGGTGCTTAAATTCTTGGTCAGTCCTGCTGTTAGAGCACTTTGGGATATGCAGTGTGATTGTACCTGAGCTTAGCCGAACATCAGTGCACCTTCATGTCTCACGCCCCACTGAGGATCTGTACAGAGGTCAGAGGTCACCGCCCCACTCTGTAGCCCCTCCTCCTTCCCCCCACCCACAGTGATGTGCGCAAAAAGCCAATAAAATTGCAAATTTCCCCATATTTTCACAATATCCTAAATAAACAGGAGCCAAGCACACATTCCCTCGCTCTGCATCAAATATTAATCTCGGTGTGGCTACAGCGCCGTGCGGCAGCACCGGCCGCCCCTCTCTGGGTAAACATTGGGGAGATTGCTATTCAGCGGCTCTCATCCGCGTGCCTCGCCGAAGAGCATGACAAATTCTCTTCCTAATTACAAGGCGCTCTGTGTGCTCTCCAGCACTGTAAATCCACCCCACGCTCTCTCCTCTCCAATTCTGGATTAGGCCTTCACATTCCCTCCTCATTATAGCTTCAGCTCAGGTCGCATGTATTCAAATGGGTGAACCAGTGTTTCGAAGAGTTCATCATATGTCAGAGGGGTGCTTCGTCAACCCCTTATGTGGGAGTTGGTATGTACCCAAAGATGGCACATTGATTTTTTTTCAATGGTTGAGGAGTCATTCAGTGACCTCTTAAATATCTTTCAGCCATACTATGTAGACTATAGTTATATAGTATCTCTTAATTATTTTATTTAGTTATATATTTTGTATCCTTTGTATATTATACAAGTGTGTCTATTATATTTGTCTAAATATAGTATACTACAATATACTGTAATATACTGTAGATTTTAAATAGCATAGCTATTTAAAGTTAAACTATTTAAATAGTAATTGTTACATATTGTATTTTATCTCATTTTTATCTAATTTACTATCTACTGTCAAGAAGTTATATTTAATGCGATGTACTATAATTCAAATATGTAGAAGATATATTAGAATTTATTATTTTTAATATATTATGACTTAAATGTTTTTTGAAAATAGAAAACTTAAAATTATAAATGTATATAAATATATATATAGTATGTCATGAAAATAATAAAATAAAGAAAATTATTTAAAAGTACTAAAATGTACTGTATATATAGAATTTACTGTAAAGTTTACTGTATATATATATATATATATATAATAAAGTAATAATATAGAAATATAAAAAAAAATTAACTACAATTTACTGTAACATCTACTGTCAAGAAGTCAGATATCTCATAAGATATAATAGATAATTATAGTATATAGAAGATATATTAGAATTTAAACTATATTATGACTTAAATGTTTTCTAAAAATGGAAAAAATTCTGTGTGTGTGTGTATATATATATATATATATATATGAAAATAATACAATAATATAATAATAATATAAAAATATATAAAAATACTCATTTTAAACTACAATTTACTGTAACATCTACTGTCAAGAAGTCAGATATCTAATAAGATATGCTAGATAATTATAATATATAGAAGATATATTAGAATTTAAACTAATTATTATTATTCAAAAAATGAAAAATGTATAAACATTATTAAATATAATTATATAAAAATTAAAAGTACATAAAATAAAAATACAAAAAAAATAATTTATTACTTAATGAATATATTTTTATGTATATGTGTTTACACTGATTATTACAAAAAAAAAAAAATCATGGAACAGGTCACCATGATGAGATCACATGACCAGCCAAATGCCTTTTGCTTTATCTCTGTAATCCTAATGTTATCAGAAGCATTCGCTCAATGAATATATTAATCACGGCTGATTACTACAAAGGCATCTGAATGAAAACCTCTGTTTTTAAATGGTTTATTCATATTCCTAGTCAAAGGTGACCATTTTGGGCAATAAAACAACCAAAAACGGTTTTTATGCCTTTTTTGTACAAGGAAGTTGGCAAAAGTTATAAAAATGGAACTTATCAAAGTTAGAAACTCTGAAAGTCTTTCTTTCTCTAAACTTTCCCCTCTCTCCTCACTTCCTCCCCTACTGCACTTGAGCGTGCCCTTTACCGCTGTCAATTTTCACCCCCTCCTCCTCGCCAGCAGCACTGTGTCCTTTCCATGCCATTGTCTCGCTGTTTTGCAAATGAATGTAATTATCGGGAAAGTAATAAGAGGCCCCTGCTCTGGATGAAACTGGGAGAGAAAGTCTAAATGTTCTCCTGGAAAAACCTTGACAGCAGCCCTGAACAGGTTGTCAACAAGACTGACGTGCCATCTTTAACCACAAGGGGCAGCAAAGTACACGGCATCCAGGAATCTCCTGCCCTTCTGTCCATTCTCGCCTCTGATGATTAAGACATCCTCCATACACCAGAGAACAGGCTCATTTGAATGCTAGAGGCCGGCTTGGGAGTCTTGGGTTCGAGCCTGAATTCGGCCAGGAGATTCTGGACCGGTCTTTCATTCAGCCAGAAAGCCGCCTTCTTCCCGCAATTCCCCTCAGACTCTCAGGCAGATTAACAGGTACATTTCTTCAGTATACAGTCACTGCCAGTCCCTTATTAAACACCACCTGCTGTTATCCGCCACGCTGCTCCTGTTTCTCTCTCCAAACCCTGGGCAGAAATGAGAGCGCGAGGAAGTCGCTGACACAGTTCTCTCAGTCTTTCCTTAATCTCACACATCCTACTTCCTCTCACCATGTTCCAGCCACACACGCAGTCATTTAGTGCTCCTGCAAGTAATTGGGTCTCCTGATGCTCCCTGTGAATCTGGGGTGTTTATTGAAACCGCTGGATCAGATATTGCTTCCCGTGGCTCTCGCTAGCTCATGTACCCAGAGTCCAGGTGTCTCTTGGGATTGTCTCAAAAGACAATCAACTCTGCTTTTTTGCATATGTAAGAGGTCAGTTACTGTGGATATCAATCAAGCTGCTCTGAAACTGTAGAAAATACTCATAATTGAGTGTTTAGCTGCGCATAATTAGTTGCATTTAAACTACTCTAATTGACTCTTCCATTCTTAAAACCCTGTCTCTTCTGTTGTCCTTGAGCTCCTATGCGGTCGGGAGGTGATGGCATGTAGATATGGTAGCTATGAGCTCCATCTATCAGACATCAGAGACTTTCATTATGGTTGAACTCAATGTGGAGGTCGTCACATGGTGGGAGGAGCAGCGGGGGGAGGAAGTATACAGGCGAGAGGTCTTCCTGTACCGGCGATCCAATCTAATCTTGACAATTATAGTGGCTAATTGCTGTCTTGTGTTCATGTCAAGCGAGCATTATTTCTCATCACTCTGTCAGAGAGTAAATGAACATATTTGAGTCTAAACGAGTCTATTTATTGCAAAGATAAATCTTCCCTTACAGATATTTTATTTTATAATTTTTTATTTTTTTTTGGCATTGCATTACATGTATTAGATATTTCCATACATGTAGAAATATAAAAATATAGAAATATAGACATAAATATGTACTGTATAAAAGCAATATTATAACTGACATGTTTTGATAATAATAACATGTATCGATAGATGCTAATTATTTTAATTATTAATATTTAATAATTAAAGAACTGTATATATTCTTTAATAATTATGAACTATTTAAATATATAATAATTAAATCAGATTTTTTATCAAGGTTCTATTTATGTATTTATTTATCTCTTTATATAAATACACACACACACACACACAATATATATCTGTTTACATTTTATTTTAAAATTTTAAACTGTTTAAATATTTAAATATTAAACTATTTAACTGTTTAAACAGTAACAAATGATAACAATTGTTCAATTATGTAAATGATGATATGTATGTAATAAACATAACTGTTTAATGTAAATATTACTGTAAATATGAATTTAGTGTAAATATTAAAATATTGTAACAATTCAATTTAAATAATAATAAATTATGTGAAAAAATTAGGTAAAATTAAATGTGTGTGTGTTATGTGTATATATATATATATATATATATATATATATAACATTCTCTATATAAGTTATATTATAATTTACATGTTTTAATAATTATACAATTTATCAATAAATTCAAATTATTTAAATAATTAATATTTAATCATTAAATAATAACAATAACATATTCTTTAATTATTCATGATAAACTATTTAAATATATAATAATTAAAAATTTATTTATTTATCTAGGTTCTATTATATTTGTAATCCTCTATATACTAAATTATTTTAAATACAGTAGGTGTTACAGTAATATAATAAACTCTGTTTTTAATTATTATTTTTTAAATTATGTTTTTATATTATGTTATCATGCTTTTATTGTGTTAGCTGTATTTTTTGTTATTTTTTACTTAATCAAAATAACCCAACTGCAGCTGGATTGAGATTGAGATTAACTGGAATGCACAGTGAAAAAACTTGACAATGAAATAATGAAATGAAATGACAATGACAATGAAAAAACTTGATTTTTGAAAATATTTTGCATGATTCTTCATATATTTTGAATTCTTCATATAAATATAAATGGTATTTTTCCCTTTTAAACTGTTTAAAGTTAAACTATTTTAATATTTCCTATACTATTTACTATATATTATTTTATACTATATACATACTATATATTTACTGCTATGTATATGTATATAATATTCTGCTGTCATTAAATACTGTCAATACTGTCATTTAATTTATGTTCATCATTATGCATGTATGTGTGTTTCAAAGCAAATCTGACATGTATTTCCCCTTTCTCCTTAATTTCCTTTGCCAGTGATCAAAGGCCTCCTCCCGGTCTCCTCTCAAGCACGGCTCTACCACCCCCGGTCGACACGATTGTCTACCAGGCACACTGAGGACACCCTACAGGGGGGCCTTGTCCACCCCCCCGCTGCTGACGTGCCGGGATTGGTTATCTCTGTCACAGTGTGTGATTGCAACCTCTGGGTGACCCCTACGCAATATATATCGTCACAGGTTATCTACATAATGCAGGGGGAGAGGGTGAGAAAGCTATCACAGAGATAGCGTGGAGCAATCAGACCTTTCCTGTAGACAATGACGGCCGTTGTATGACTGGAAATGTCGCTGAGGTGACAGTAAATGATTCAGAGCGCGTACGACGCAGGTGACCCGCTTGCGTGACTCTACATCTTCTGATTGACAAGCGCACAAGCGTGTTTGTCACGGACATACCAAGGGTATAGGCGCGCCATAGTGACCCGCTAGCTCTTCTGAGGTAGCGCTTCTCTGGTGAATGAAGCCATGATGGCAGATTAAAGCAAGCCATTGATCATCTCCCACCGCAAATGATGCATAATCCCTCTCGTAATGTGTCTTTCATAATCATCATGACAGGTCCCAGGAATGCATGCAAATAAAATGCAAGCCAGGGAAGGAGAAAACCGACGAACGAGTTTTTAAGAAGCAGGCTATTACGAGACATTCGCCTTCTTTTTATGATATCAAACGATCAATTATCCAGATGGCTGGAAGAGGGAGCGTCACGACACAACTGCTTTGCATTGTTTTTTTTTACTCTATTTCTACCGTAGCTGTGCTCCACACATGGCAATAAACAGATGTTGGCTTTGTTTTGCTTTCAAAGGCAGGTATTCCACCACACCACAGTTCCCTGACCAGCTACTGAGCAGCTGAGACTGGCATCTGCTGCTGTGTTTGAGCAGGAGGGACTCACTGCTGGCAGGTTGCTGTTAACTTGGCAATAAAGGAAAGTCCGGGAATATGAAGAACTATGATGCGCTTGATGTGTTTCGATCATTCTGTCTCATCAGGACGTTTGCTTTTATGGTCATGATGTTGGAACATAGCTCCGTAGCGAGACTAGCAGCATGGTTGGCGTCAATGTGGCTGCGGGTGAGAAAACCACCATCACCCTTATGCTCAATCTTAGAATTTTATTTTCCAAACAAGCTAACAAGTATTCAAGATAATATTAACTTTATAAGAATGTTTAGTTGAAGGCTTGTGATGGTTGATGGCATGGTTGGCTCTGAGCATGAAATGAGACTTGTTGCGCTCTGAATGTTGTGGAAATGTGAGTGCTAATTCACAAAGATCACTTCATCTGTTTTATGGATCAAATATAAAAAAAATGTGAATGGTTTCCAAATATATACAAAACAGGTATATAATGTTCACTTAAAGGGATAGTTCACCCTGAAAATAAAACATTCTGTCATTAATAACTCACCCTCATGTTGTTCCAAACCTGTAAGACCTACATTCATCTTTGAACACAAATTAAGATATTTTTTTGATGAAATCTGAAAGCTTTCTGATCCTGCATATACAGCAATGTAACTGAAATGTTCCCAGGCCCAGAAACGTAATAAGGATATCGGTAAAACAATCACTGTCCTTGTGTTACTCTCAGTAATGGTGGAGGATGTGACTTGGAGGATAAGAATTGTTAAATATAGTCGTTCTTTTTGTTTTCTTTGGACACAAAAAGTATTCTCATAGCTTTGCAAAATTACGGTTGAACCACTGATGTCACATGGACGTTGCTGTCCATGGAGGGTCAGAAAACTCTCGAATTTCATCAAAAATATCTTAATTTGTGCTCCAAAGATGAACAAAGGTCTTACGGTTTGGAACAACTTAAGGGTGAGTTATTAATGGCAGAATTTTCTTTTTTTGGGTGAAGTATCCCTTTCAAGTTCGTCTTTAAGCATAGTAATAATTTATAACACTGTTAAATGTAATCTTTAAAAATTATAATTGTACTATAAGAAGTAAGTATAAGGTTTTTTTTTTAATGAATCTTTGCGATCAGCTTTCCTAATAAAGTTTAGTGGCGAAACGTGGCTAAATGCGTCTAAAGTAAACAGGCTTGTCACTCCACAGAGAGAAGAGAGGGGCGGGGCGAGCAGAGCTCATTTGCATTTAAAGCAGCCTCGACCAGAATGAGATGATTTTTGCAGAGCTGATTTGACAAGGTAAAAAGGGTGTTGTTTTACACTACCATTGATAATTTTTAACCAAAGTATATTATAGACTTTTCATTAAGACCCTAAAGAATCATATCAACTTGTGGAAAATGGGCATCTCCACGCAACTAACATTAATTAACAACGATCAATATATTTGTTACAGTATTTATTTAATTAGTGCTGGGTTGTAACTGATTACATGTAATCTGAATTACATAATCAGATTCCAAAAATTCCCAGAAGTACTTGTAATTAGAGTATATTATATTTTATAATACTTATCCTCAGATTAAAGTTACTTTTTATGGATTAAATGATTACATATCGTGGCAGTACATTTTTTTTTTTTATTATTAAAAAATATAAATAAAATTGATTAAAAAAAGTATTTAACATGTAATGTTTATTTACCTAAAATGAGTAAGTAGATTATGTTACTAACTTTAATTTTCATCATGTAATCTGTAATCAGTAATGGACTACAATATGTAAGTAATCTACTTAATAATCTTTGTTGATGCTAGTTAAGAAAAATACAAGAAAAATCTTTATCTGACAGAATTTTCATATTGGTGCTGTCTTAATTGTGATTTGAGAATAGTAGACCAGATTTATCTATTTTCCAAGACACAGTTATGTCATTTATATGGCCAGGTGTAAATAAAATGTGCATAGCTTTACAAATTCTTAAAGGGATAGTTCACCCAAAATGAGAATCTTGTCATTAATTACTCACCTTCATGTCGTTCCAAACCCGTAAGACCTTTGTTCATCTTCGGAACACAAATTAAGATATTTTTAATGAAATCCGAGAGCTTTCTGACCCTGCATAGACAGCAATGTAACTGACACGTTCAAGACCCAGAAAGGTCGTAAGGACATTGTTAAAATAGTCCATGTGACATCAGTGGTTCAAACTACAGTTTTATGATGCTATGAGAATACTTTTTGTGCACAAAGAAATCAGAAATAACGACTGTATTCATCGGTTGCTTCTCTTCGGTGTCAGTCTTTCGACGCACATTTCCACGAGTACCACGACAGTTGTTTCTGTCTAACCTTTATCGCTTCAAGATTTACATCTTAGACTGAAATAAACCTGAACTTCTCAGGAATCGTCTTCTGTGTAGGTGAAGCCTCTGTCAACAGGGTGCCGGCACTTTAGAAAATTCCCTCACTTTATGGGTTATATCGTGCGGAAGGGAAACAATTCTTGTATATCGTGATGGTTTCTGTGTTTTATTGTTTGTTTTTTGCCTTTCGAGTCCCAGCGGAGGGTGCGAGCTGCGTTTTCAGATTTGCTCCTCCGTTAAAGCATAATGTGTGTGTCATTTTGGGAGAAAATGGTGCATCTGGAGAAGCAGGTTGTGAAAATGGCACCTGATATGACCTCCATTTTAGAGAATGGTGGAGGAATAATGGAAACCCCGGGAGGTAAAGAGTGCTGCCTTCTCCCCTGCCCTGCGACGAGACCCTGGGCCAGGCATTAGAGAGGATGAATGACAATACAGAGATCCCAGCCGCCGCTCTGCTTGTTTATGGATGTGTGTGCACGTCTGTGAAGTGTGCCATAGATTAAAGTTGTCTCTGCAAATGTTGTTTTTTTGTGTGAAATCGATGATTGATGTTTCCCTATCACGCAGTGCTGTAATTTTTCTCTTGTAATTAACTATGACACCAAAAATCTACTCTCGTCTGTCAGTGCATAAACACTATGCGTAATCTATGTCTCAAAAATGCCATTTTTTTAGCATAGCAGTCGTTTAATCGTTCACCGTGCGCCTGTAGCTCTTTTACGCTTTGCCCTGATCTCTGGGAGTCAGACACATGGATTCATTTCCAAACTGGCTTTCAAGAGTCGCCACTGCCAGACCCCCTGCTGCGCTAAGCCATCAGCTTTATTTGTTGATCTGTATTTCTCCCCTCCCTCTTGGCTCATCGAGGCAAAGAAGCCTACTCGTGGGTTACCATTAGAGGCAGATAATCTGCAGTGATTAGATAGGTTTTTATGTGGCGGTTCAGGCCTGGTCCCAGAGAGGCAAGAGGAGAGAGTCTTTCAGCGGAGAAGAATAGGGCGCAGTGCTCCGCCAGCCACTCAGCTTTGCCTCTTCCTCTCAGAGCTCAGCGGCCAGGGCAGCTGTCTATTCACACAACCCTGCCAATTAAGCACATTCAGCAGGGCGCTGGAGAGACACCCAGCCGGAGGTAATCAGAGCCTTGATCATCTCTCCTTCTCCCTTCTCATCTCATATCCTCTCATAATTTCTCTTTTCTCCTCTCTCTTTTTTGACTCTCTCCTGCTACCTTTTTCCTCTTTACCTGCTGCTGGTGTGAAAACGACTGAGTGGGAGTTTAAGGCGCTGTGCCCGTGCTTGTCGGATAAGTTTCTCTTCTCTACACGAGTCGTGTAATATTCCTCATTGCTCTTCATGATGTAAGCTCATGTTCAGTGCATATGGTGGGCATTTCAGGTCAGCTTGATCACTCTTCATCATTATTACAGAGTAACTAACTAAAAAGAATTTATACTAACTTAAAGGGATAGTTCACCCAAAATTACTCAGCCTCATGTCGTTCCAAACCTGTAAGACCTTTGTTCATCTTCAAAACACAAATTAAGATATTTTTGATGAAATCCGAGAGCTTTCTGACCTGTATAGGCATATACACAGCAACAAAAAGTGTGTGAAGAAACCTAAAATAACGACTTAATTCAACCATGTCTTCTTTTCCATGTCTTTGATGCACAATAAAGGAGAAGTCCACTTTCAGAACAACAATTTACAGATAATGTACTCACCCCCTTGTCATCCAAGATGTTCATGTCTTTCTTTCTTCAGTCATAAAGAAATTATGTTTTTTGAGGAAAACATTTCAGCATTTTTCTCCATATAATGGACTGCTATGGTGCCCCGAGTTGCTGTCAAAAATGCAGTTTAAATGCGGCTTCAAACGATCCCTAATGCGGTTGTAAATGATCCCAGCTAAATAAGACGGGTCTTATCTAGCAAAACGATCGGTTATTTTCATTGAAAAAATACCATTTAAATACCTTTTAATCTCAAACGCTCATCTTGTCTTGCTCTGCCTGAACTCTGTGTATTGTGTTGTAGACAGTTAGGGTATGTCGAAAAACTCCACTTGTATTTTCTCCCTTAACTTCTAAAATGATTTTAAAATCATCCTGCATAGCTACAGAAGTACCGTCCCAGTCTTTGCAAAGTGAACATGCACAAAAGATCAAACTCCCTGAACAAAAGAGGTAAAACAGCGATATAGGGTGAATTTAAAGTTGAGGGAGAACATGAGATGAGAGTTTTTCGACATACCCTAACTGTCATGAACCGTAAAAAAACTGAGTTCAGAGAGAGTAAGATAAGACGAGCATTTAACATTAAGTATATAAATTGTATTATTTTTATGAAAACAACTGATCGTTTTGCTAGATAAGACCCTTCTTACTTGGCTGGGATCATTTACAACCGCATTTGGGATCGTTTGAAGTCGCATTTAAACTGCATTTTGGAAGTTCAAACTCAGGGCACCATATCAGTCCGTTATATGGAGAAAAATGCTGAAAAGTTTTCCTCAAAAAACATGATTTCTTTACAACTGAAGAAAGAAAGACATGAACATCTTGGATGACAAGGAGTTGAGTACATTATATGTGAATCTTTGTTCTGGAAGTGGACTTTTCCTTTAATGAGGGTACCATAACAATATCCTTACTATCTTTCTGTGCCTTGAATGTGGTAGTTCTATTGTTGTCTGTGGAGGATCAGTAAGCTCTTGGATTTCATCGGAAATATCTTAATTGTGTTCTGAAGATGAACTAAGGTCTTACAGGTTTGGAACAACATGAGGGTGACTAGTGCAGCACACAAACTAATGCAGGGTTTGTAACACGTAGCTTAAATATTCTCACACATGCTAGCATAGCTAAATTTACCGTATTTACTACTTGCCATATCAACACTATATAGAGAAAAAAGTGTGCCAAAATTCAACAGTTTTTTGAAGATTTTGCTGAATATTTATTTTCATAGTAAAAGTAAATTTCTGGCTAAAGTAAATTTTTCATCTCAGCTTTCAGTATTCATTTAAAATGACACAAAGCTGCTATTATTTTAATCTTCAATTAAAATAATAGCATAATAAATAATTTGGTTATTTACCAGTTTAGATATTTTTTAATAATTCGCAAACTAGCAGAAGACACTAACCAGTTTTAAATTCCAGTTGCGCAGATGTGTTACACTGCACCTCGATATTATTAAACTATACTATTCTATGATATTAGTTATGTAAATTACACCATTTTATGAGTTTTAATAAGAAACCACAAGAAACAGGTGAATAAAGACTGACAACTGATGTTTAATGTTCAGAAATGATTATTTCAAGAAATGTAAAGCATTTTGGCTTATTTATGTGATCATGTTCTATGAGAGCTGTGTGTGAATCTGTGTGTTTTTCTGAATGTCTGAATGTGTTTCTTCATTTGCGCACATTGTTTAAATCTATGCTGTATAGCTGTGTCTTGCAATCAGGGCCGTCTCAAGCATGGTTTTAATGTGTTTACTGTCCAACTCCAAAATTAGATAGTTTTTCATTCTTAAAAAAGTGTTAGGTTGTGCCCCGTGCTCGCCTAATTTAGGCGAGAAAAAAATAACTAATATTTATCGACTTACCCAGTTGATTGATTACACTGAAAATTGCAGACATTTTTTGTATTACAAGTTTTCTCAAATGTTAGGTTTAAATATCTAAATGAGACATTATTTAATGAAATATGTGCTAATTTGCATACATTTCTAGTACAATCTAAACACTGGATGAAGTCAGTTTCAAAATTCATGTTTAATTGTTTTGACATATTAGAGCCAAATGTTTTTACAGAGGGAATTTTGGGTATCTCATTTTTGCCACTCCATAATTCAGAAAATACTTGTAAATAAAATAAAATGTTGTATATGATCAAGCTAATTATATATGAACAAATCCCTCTGTAAAACCCTTCAGGATACTACGGCTTCTGAAGTTGAGATTTATGGCTCAGTGTAGGAGAAAAAAACTCATTTTGAGAAAACGGTCTTTAAAAATATATATTGTAATTGAAATCTATTGACACAAATAGACAAAGTGCTATAAAAGAAACACTTAACAGTGTCTTTTGGATGTTTTGTTTCCACTAGTCTGAAAAAACACTTTATGAAAAATCAAAAAGTCCAAAATCTCAGACTTGACAGGTGCATAAAGAAACAGTGTTTTTGCGTGCAATGTCCCCCCTAAATGACAGATTTTTCATTTTTGGGTGAACTAGCCCTTCAACTACTTTTTTAAGTATTGATGTAGCTCAGCTGTTTTCAGAAGTTATTTTTTCCAACAACCCGTGGTATTGCATAACCAAACGCATTGTATTACGCATGTATGTAGCTTTCGCGCATCATTTTTCCCCCATAAATGGTCCTCTCTGCTGTAGCGAAAAAGTCAGATTCATTCCAGTGAATCAGTTTGTTCTGTTTGTGTACTAAATGAGTAGATTTACTAAAAAAGATTTACTAATTTTATTCCCTTCTTTTTATAGCAGAATATTTACTTAATAATATGCTAAATCACTATATTTTAGCTCAGTTGCATAAATTAGAGGCTTTAATTTATGAGACTACTTTAATACTAAATTAGTAAATTGTATGATTATTTTATACAGTTTATAAATGTGAAAAATTGCATTATTAAAATATTTGTAACGAGATCTGTAAGTAAAATCCTGACAAAAACCCTTTTACTATGCTAAAAGTGCTCTAATTAAATTATAAAATATATAATCTGATGTTATACTGTATTATAATATTAATATATTATGTACTGTATACAGTTCTGTACATTTTATTTTTAGGTGAATTATCCCTTAACTCCCTATAAGTCAGTCAGACCACTGAGACAAATGTTTATTAAAATATAAAAGGGGTTCATGTTTACTTAATGTAGATACAAATCTGACACAATCTCTGAGGTATTAATAGGACACGTAGGCCCCATTCAGGACGTGCGCACACGCACACACTCACTCACACATTTGCAGGTTCTAATAACGGCACTCGGAGCAGTCATTAATACTCGGTGTGGCATGAGCACCGTGGGCTGGGCAGTAGTAATGGATGCTGTGACCAGTAATTAGGGTACAGGCTGGTGTTAAAGAGTCAAGACTTTGGGAAACCGATTTGTGGAATAATTAGTCTCTAACAGTTTATTGATGGCTCTTTCATACTTTTCCAATGTGTTCCTTTTGGCCCCTCAGCCCACATTAACGACCCTCTGGGTCTCCCCAAACAGTCGTCCCGTCTAATTAATTGAAATTAGGGCAGATCAAATGCATTTCAAGTTTCTCATATTAAAATCACCTGGGGGAATGAATTTCCAATTTAGAACTTGGGATTTCTGTCTTGTTAAATGGTGCTAAACGATGGTCTTAATATGCACGAGGCAGTAATGCAGTAGACTAATGGCTGCTAATCTAAGGCCATTGTTCTTGTTGCCTTGTTGATACCTCTCAATTTACAGGACCTCATTGCTCAAACCTGTCTCCTGTTCAGTATGACGTGATTTAGCTGTTTTTTAAAGGAAAAACAGCTTGGTTAATTTATTAGTACATATAAACTGTAATGTTTTGCAATGCTTGTTAGGCTTTTTAAGTGTAAATTCTCATTCTCAGTTTTATTTTGCACCTCTTATTGACACATATTGTGTGACCCAATAGGACATGCCTGTGTTTATTTCACCTACTGACCTCTTGGGCTAAACGTCAATGCTCTTTCGCATTCATTTGAGTCACAACATCGCAAGTTTTTCAGAGTCTTGTGGAGGCAAGTCTGTGAACTAGACTTGTATTTATGTTTGCTATAGACAAGCTGTTTCACTGAACTCTTGAGGGACTTGCTCTTCGGGGGCAACGGTCCCGTATGTCTCCCAACAAAAAGTCAATCTTCCCCTCTTGTGTCTTGATTACGAGGCCTTATTGGCATTTACATCTGTATTAACAGCGCCACACATGACCCCGCATGTGTCCGGGCTGGCAGATTGATTAACAAAGGACGCCGCTTCACGCTTTTTACCGTTTGCTTCGGCAAATGGGACTCTGTGAGCTCCAACCTGCCCGGGACCCTGAGGGACCGCAGGCCTTTGGTGAGGCACTGGACCCCAGTGCGGCCCCCTGCTTCAGGGGCCGGATTAACCCTGCGGAGCCACAATAGATGCACATGTCCCCTTGGCCAGGGCCGGCCCATTCAGACCTGCGTTACTTACACCCTAATAAGGATTAGGCTTAATGAACTGGAAGAAGTTAACAATAAATGAAGCAGGCCTTTAAGCAGACTCTAATTCCATTTTGTGTCGCCTTTCTCTCGTCCATTCTCTCCTGCCTCTATTTGAACACAAGGTGTAATCCTCTTGAATATCAAAGATGGTTAGGGGTATGAATTTACACTTTTCTCTGCTGGTTCTGAACCGATTAAACATCCCTAGTGAATGTTCCTGGGAGTGACGCAACCGACAGCTCCCATCTGCTGTCAAGATGCACAAGCTCTTTTTGTTTGTTGTATGGTGCCAAATCACACATTCCCATTCTGGTTTTGATCTAGCAATGATGGAAAAGAGCACAATCTATTTTTTATTTATTTTATTTTATTTTATTTGTTTTTATGCACACTGCCATTCAGATGTTTGGGGTTGAAAACAGCCTGTGCTGTTTTGTGGAAACTGTGATACTTTTTTAGAATTTTTTTGATTAATAGAATGGAACAGCATTTATTTGAATTAGAATTCTTGTAAAAGTGTAAAAAGTCAATTTTGACCAATTTGATGCATCCTTGTTGAATAAAATTATTATTTTTATTAAAAAAACTTTTTAACTGGTGCAATTGTCATGTTCTCATATTTTAGTTAAATATTTTATATTTTTAGTATGATTCTCTAAGACTATATGAATATAAAAACATTTATATTAAAATATTATAATATTATTTGATAACAGTGTGTCATAATAAACACTGATGGGAATAACTTACGACCTTACAACGCTGTTACCGTTACTGACAATACTATAATTTAATAATTATAGTAACGTTACTGGCGTTACTATAATTTGTTCTAATATTATTATAGTTTTATTTTTCAGAGTTCATCAGAATGGATGCACAGCATACCTGTATTTGACGAACCATAAACTCTAGTGTAAAGGCACACGACTAGCCGTCGCTTTGTCTTACACACGCAGATACAAAGCAAGAGAGCCTTATATACCACACAGAATTGACACGCTACATGTAAACAATATTCTTTGTGTGTTTTCCTGTCAAAATAATGGAGTTCCTTTGGAATTCTTCAGCTTTTAAGAACTGCCGGTTTCTCTGGTAGTAGGCGAAACTAATGCGCAAACGGCAATCTCATTGGCTGGCGCTCACCTATTATCGCCCCTGTTCTGATTTCAGCAAATCGGTTCGAACGAACGCAGACAACATGATTAATATTCATGAACCCAGCAGCTCATTAATCCTTAGTGTGTTTTATATTGCTTTTAATAATGGAATAGTAGTTTGTTATCTTATCAGTATTATTTTTAGTTTGTTTTTTTTTTTTTTTTTTTTTTTTTTTTTACAGAAACAGACAAACAATATCTTAAACACCACCACCAATCCTAAGTTCAGTCAACATGAAAATTGTGCATTCATACATGGTTATTCTAATTACTAAAGTTCTAATTACTGAAGTTTAATGCTAAATTATCATAGTATCATATTATAATGCTTGACTGACTGATGCTAAGTGTACTTTCAGTTCAGGTATTTAAAAAACTGTTTTATATTTTATATATATATATAAATAGATAGATATAAATAAAATATCAATATATAAATATCAGATATTAATATTACTCTGGTGAGTAAACAAAAAATTAACTAGCCAATGGCGATTCTGTTGCCAAGGTATCTGTACAGGGTTGATAATATTTACAATAATTTATTGAATTTGATAGGTGTCTCTCATATTGTCCCACATTTAAATAGTATAGCTTAGTGTACAATGTTACTGCTAACTGCTAACTATAATTAATTACTTTTTTAAAATAACATGCCCAACAATGATAATTAAATAATTGAATAAGAATTTAATCATTAGAATATTTACATAAGTCATGATTAGCTATAAAATAATCTAGTAGATCTCAGCAACATCTCAGTCACGTACACTGGATAACATAAATCTGAGCCATGATTCAAAACCCACGTTTAAGTGTAGAGGCTATTTCATTGTGAGGTGTGATTTGTTTTATTGACTTTTCTCTCGAAGGTGAATCCTTTCATTCTCAGCAGTGACGTTAAACTGAAGAGGCACGGCCAGTCCCTGAGTCAATGAGGAGGGCTTTTGGAAGGGCAGGGATTTTTTTCCGTCAGGATTTTTTTGTCGGTGGTTCAGATCATTCTCAGATCTCCAAATGCAATTTCACAAAGCCCTTTACCCAAAACCATATTCTTGACATGAAAACGGCCATTTACAGATGGCCCAGGGATTAAGTGCTTGTATGACTTCACTCGGAGTACAGAAGCAACACAACAGAAAGAGAGAGACTGCAGTAGACTGAGTGGGAGAAAGAAGACGATCCACTCCAGCAATCCCTTTCGCTTTCTCATCCCACAGAAGTTCATGACAAGTATGTCAAAGTATATCCAGAAAAAAACAGAATTGAAATGAAATGAGGTTGAGTAGATTATGGCATAATTTTCTTTTCTTTTTTTTTGGTGAACTGTCCCTTTGACTGGGGAGTATATTTTGAAATGTATATTAGGTTATATCTTTGTATTTTTGTAGCTTTAGCTTAGCAAACTGCGGTTTCAAAGTAGCTGGTGTTTGAAAGGCCTGGTCAGAGGTTGTCCATCTCTGTCTGGCGGGATGTCAGAAGTCGTCATCAGGGCTGATGTTGCTGTCTTGCTCATGGCATGAATCAGGTCAGGGTCCAGTGAGCCTCACATTGCTCCCTCAGCCATTCAGCTCAGGGACACTTTTCATGGTTGTTGTTGTGTCACTTCATAAGAGCCTGCAATTCAAAAGCAATTACGTATAAACTAGCACGAGGGTCTCTGCTGGTGGCAGATCAGGCCAAACTAAGTCAACCCCATCATCGCTGGCACACACACTGACCTGTAGACGTTGAGGTCAGGATAATCGGCCATTGTTTCTTTCAGCGCTAACTCTGATAACTCTCTGTCTTTCTCACTATCTTTCTCTTCCTTGTACTTTCTTCTTTTTTTTTTTTTTTTAGCCAACCTGTATGTCTACCTGTATGTCTGTCTATCTACCTGTCTGTCTGTCTATCTATCTATCTATCTGTCTGTCTGTCTCTCTATCTACCTTTCCATCTATCTATCTATCTATCTATCTATCTATCTATCTATCTATCTATCTATCTATCTATCTATCTATCTATCTATCTATCTACCTACCTACCTGCCTGTCTGTCTACCTGTCTGTCTGTCTGTTTATCTGTCTGTCTATCTATCTATCTATCTATCTATCTATCTGTCTGTCTGTCTGTCTCTCTATCTACCTTTCCATCTATCTATCTATCTATCTATCTATCTATCTATCTATCTATCTGTCTATCTATCTATCTATCTATCTATCTATCTATCTATCTATCTACCTACCTACCTACCTACCTGCCTGTCTGTCTACCTGTCTGTCTGTCTGTTTATCTGTCTGTCTATCTATCTATCTATCTATCTATCTATCTATCTATCTATCTATCTATCTATCTATCTATCACCCTGTCTGTCTGTCCATCCATCGATCCATCCATCGTTCTGTCTGTCTGTCTCTCTCTCTCTCTCTCTCTATCTGTCTATCTGTCTGTCTCGTTCTATCATTCTGTCTGTCTATATGTCTATAAAACTTCAGACAAGGCTTTTTAAATGACCTTCAAATGACCCTAGTTAAAGATACAGTTGAGTTTCAGTTCATGTTAACTCTGTTCCCATACATTTGAATTCATATTGCTTGTTTGTCAAATGTAGAACTTTTATGCACTCAATTTTGAAGTGCACTCATTTCTGAATAGCCTACAACCCTGATCTACACACATTTTCACCAGTCGACACTGTGCATTTTATTAGCCTATTACTGATCTATACCACATCTGAACATTACACAAAAACAAAATCTCAGGTTGGTTACTTTACACGTCAGCCCAACTGACATAGCATATAGCATCTTTAGACCATAAAAGGAATGGAAAATATAGAAGTGGACAGTTGCCAACTGACATCTGTTCTTACAAACAGATATTGATTCCTTGTTGCCTTATTCATGGCCTAGGAGTGAAAGCTGACGTCACCCGGTGGAGCTCTCGACCGGTGGTTGGTTCAGGAGGTGGAGGTGTCAGAGGTTTAGAAGGAGCTGTTTGAGATCACACTGAAGGTGCTGGTTGAAGGTCGTCATCACCGGGAGCTCAGCAGAGCAGGCGCCAGCATCACTTCCTCACTGGCTTCCAGGCCAATCACAACATGGCAGGTGTGACATACGCCCAACCACAGAGAGAATCGCAAAACTATAGGGCGCCCTGGCAGGCCCGAACTTCAAAAAGGGCTCAGCGAATGCTATTGTGAAGGGATTAGGAGAGATATATACAGTCTTTCTTCCAGACTTCAGGGTGCTTTGCTGTCCCTCACAAACAAAACATCAATTACTGATTTGTCGATGTAGAGCATGTTCACAGAATGGCTGTCACTTCATTTCTAAATCAATCATTTGGAGGGGCTTGAAGTATTGGCTGGAGACTGTTTTTCCTTTGGACGGTGCTGTTATTCAAATCGTCAAAGACCATGGCTGATTCAGGCATTTTAATGACCACTTGTCTGAAGAAAAACAAAACAAGTAAATAGCAATGACAGAGTCAATAATTCCCTGGGAGGAAATATCAAAACGCACAAATATCAAAAGTTTACTTTCTCCTCATCTGCCGCCCAGTTCAGAAAGTCAGTCCCAGTGTCAGAGGTGGCCATTACGCTAATTTCTCGGATGTCTCGTAGGGGGACGGCCCCGAATCAATCCCAGCTGTCAGTGCTGTCGACCCAGGTGCGTGTAAGCAGGCGGACACATTTACATTTATATGTATATGTAGATGTGTATGGCATGCGCGGGGTGACATGTAAAGACGTTGACACAGTAATCACAGGGCTGGGGGATGCCACCTGTCCAGCGCTGTGATGAGCACAGGCGAGCCGGACGTGAGGGAAACAAGTGGCCCTCAGATAACTGCCTGAACCGACCGTCACTCTGATGACAACACACAATATTATGCAAATGGTTGTCTGCATGATGGCAGCCTGTACCTCAGTGTCACCGCAACATCCTTGCTGCTTACTGATCAACTTGTCTTTTTTTCTCTCTTCTTTTAATATTGTCTCGCTGCGTTTTACTTTTTTTTACTTTCTCTGCTGTGTATATGTGCTTGCTGTCCATAAAATAGTATTGAATAGTGGTTCTGTGTGTAATTTTACACATGACATTGTTTAAGTTGTTTAAGTATGCTAAAACAAATTTTTGTCTGTTAAAAAGAGATTCATTTATATATTAAACTTTGCCTCTGAAAGTTTTCCCTATCCACCTTATTCTTCAACATGGAAGTAAGCCTATTGGCGGGACTTCGGGTTCATTAGCCAGTGTAGGAAAATAACGAGAAGAATAACAGTGCACAGTAAATGGTAAAACTCTTTAACAAACGGGTGTTTTCGAAATTAATACAGTACATTAAAATAATGTGGTAAGGCAAACCAATTTGCAATATCAAGCAGTAAAACAAGCTGTTTAATACAGTTAAAAATAGACTGGAAGTCAGACCCATAAAATTTACAAATGGACGAGAAGAATAAGGTGGATATCATTTTGTTCTGTGCATTTTTTTTAATATTTTAATCATCAGTGAACAGCTCCAGAGATGCTCTGTGATAAGATATGACCAAAGGTAAAGTTTTAATTAACATTAGTTCAAACGCATAATTAATTTTGTAATTATAATAAATTATATGTATGATATTTGTGCATGTATTTATAATTTATTAAATAAATATGCACTGTATAATTTATAATATAATTGTATGCATATATATATATATATACATATATACACACACACACACACACAATTGTAATATAAACAGAATTTAAATTAGAAATATATATATGTATAATATGTATAAGTACAATATTTTATATTATAAAATAAATGTTACATTTTCTATGAATATGTGTATATTTAAATTGTATAAGAATGCTATAATTATTACTTTTTTATTTAAAAACAGTTCATACATAAATAACATAACTATATATAATTATAAAATATCTAATCAAGCTAATTTTTTTTGATAACTTGGTGATACATTTTTTGATAATAATTGACACTTCGGAGTTGATGATACATTTTTTGATAATAATTGACACTTCGGAGTTTGATTGACGGGCGATTTGACCAATCACAACGTTGAATCTGCCATTTTGTCCAACAAACAAACAGGAGAGTGGATTAACGTCGGTTGACATGAATTAAAAAAAATGGTGTTGATCTCTTTCTTCAGTTGAAACAAGATATCTTATTATGTTTTTTTCGTGTTTATTTTGTCCTTTAACTAGTAATGAAGAAGGGAAGATCGGTTCACCTGCTGCTTGAACTGAGGCGCTTCTGTCACGACACATGAAAGAGCCACAAAACGGTATTTGTTGTTTGAGTTTCTTACAAAATGACAAAATTTGAGAAATGAGACTTTGTTTCATACCAAAAGTAACTTGCTCTGTCTTGTTTGTCGGTGTGTTGTCAGTTTCCTCTTTGCTTCGCGATGTATTTTAACTACTTGAAAACATGATGTGTAGCATAACATAGTAACAGTAACGAAAGGGGGCGGGTCTTTGCGAAGGGTCACCAGAAAATCTATCTATCTATAGGTGCGTTTACGCCATATCGGAATTCCCGTAATTACGAGATAAAAAGCGCTGAAGTCCTCGTAGAATTCGTAATTACAACTTGTGAACTGGGAGTCTTCTGAGAGCTACGACTTGTACTGCTGTACCACCAGACCAGCGTAGCCTCTGTTTATGCGTTGATAGTGTTGCCATAGAAAAGCATATGCTGCATTCACGCCATGCCGTAATTCCGAGATGAAAACACGTCACATTCTACTCTGAATTATGTGTTTCTATGGCAATACTATCAACGCCAAAGCCTCGTAAATTACAACTTGTAAACTCGGAATGTTTTTAGAATTACGACTTAAACCAGTTACAGATGTACCACGTGACCGCCGTCAGGTTCATTTTGGCGCTACTTAGGCGTCATTTTAGTTGTCATCTCGGAATTACGGTAATTACGACATGGCGTGAAGGCAGCAATAATCCTTCTATCTGTATCTATCTTTAGAAGAGTGGGCACATAGGCATGACGCTTGTTTGTGTCAGTTTGTGTTATTTTCTGTCGTGTAAGCCAGGGCAGATAAGGTATTATGACACCTGACCGCTATGGGCTCTCAAAGGTGCTGACTTGAAAGAAACACCCAGAATCTCACCTTTGACTCTGAGAGGACAGCTGACGGTAAACACACTCAAACTAGCTAAAGCTAACATAACACAGTTGCCCCTCTGCTGCTGCTCAGGGCCGCTAATACTAAAACAAATATCAGTCAATATCAAATAGATGAATGAACAGGTGTGAATATGCTCTTAGTATCTTTAAGAGACACTAGTGACGTGCAATAGTTGCTATGCAGAATTAACTCTCTCTGCTTGTCCCATAGTTAAACTGCACATGTCTGCGATTACATCTGTCTCAAAAGCAGCCAGAAATGTCTATTTCTTATTTTTATTATCACATTTGCCCTTCCTCATCCTCCCTGACCACACTAAAGACCATTTAAGGCACACTTATTAAACATAATCTAGTGAAGTTATTAAAACAAGCCATCTTACAGAGATCCCTGCCACAATTCAATTACCTGTGTTGCTGGAGGGAGAGCCGCGCAGAGAAAATGACAAGACTTCCGCTTTTATAGAGCAAGCGAGGAGCATCGTTTCTGTGGCTTCAATTAACACAATGGGGACAGGGCAGTAATGAGCTTGGGGAGGATTTGACAAAGTAAAGTTGAGGTTCGTGGCTGTCTGCCTGCGAGCGTTAAGGGCATTTTTAGGGGCAGGCTGATTTTTCACTTTCCCAGTCATCGTGGCTTTGTAGCTGACTTACATTCAAGCTGCCAGACATTTGTATTACGCACTCAAGGCTTTAATCTCCTTCTGGGCTTTTTGTAATTGAGCAAATGAGAAAAATAATTATAAAATACATGTGAAAATAAATATCCATACAAATTCTCTGCTAAAAATGCTCAGCACCTTTATAAAATTGCTGTAAGTTTATATCAGTTTATTGCAGATATATAATGAAAATAAAACCAGTTACAGTAAATATCATAATCATAGGGACCAAAATGTTTTTCTTAAATTGAATTATTGTTGTTGTTATTATTATTATTGTTTTATAAAATGATAACATTTTCTTATCAATTTCATATAATAATAATGATAATAATAATAAAAATATTATCATAATTATAGGGACCAAATAGTTTATTTTTTAAATGTATTGCTGTTGTTATTATTATTTAATAAAATTGATAATATAATAATTTAATAAAGGTAATAATAATTTTTTTATCAATTTTATAAAATTATAATAAAATATTATCATAATCATAGGGGCCAAAATGTTTATTTTTTATTTCTTCTTCTTTTTCTTTAATAAAATTGCTAAGAAGAGTTTCTTATCAATTTTATAAAATAATATTAATAATAAAACTGGTGCTATACATGAATAAAAATTTGCCCAATGTTAGTTTTTACCGTACTAGATAAATATAATGCATAGATTTTAGATCGAAGCAAACTTTGAATATTTTCCCTTTTTATGTGTTACATATAATTTTCACAAAATCTATTTAATTAGCATCTTATGACCTGTTTGTATTTTTGCAGTCAAATAATCTCTACTTAAGTCTTCATGTTTATTTTCTGCTGCAATTTTTGAAAAATACAATGAAAATAAATTGAAAAATCTAAATATTTTCATAATCATAGGGTCCACTTTTTTTTGTTAGTAAAATTGTTAAGAAATATCTGCCATAAAACTGTTACTTTAGACTACTAAAAATATGCCCAATATTAATTTTCTCTGCAGTAAAAAAAATATAATACATAGATAACCATATTATTTTAATAATATGATAATTTTCCCTCTCCATGTATTACATATAATCTGCACAGTATCTATTTTATGTGCTTGTTTATATGTTTTTTTTTTTTTATTTTAGTAATTAATTAATCTACTTTGAACCTACATATTAATTTCTCTGCTTTATTGTTTGAAAACCAAAAAATAAAATAATAAAACCAGCTAAAGCTAAATATTATCATAATTAATGATAATATTTAAATTATTTATTTATTTATATGTGACCCTGGACCACAAAACTAGTCTTAAGTAGCACGGGTATATTTGTAGCTATAGCCAAAAATACATTGTATGGGTTGAAATGATTGATTTTTCTTTACTTTTTTATTTTTAGGATATTAAGTAAAGATCATGTTCCATGAAGATATTTAGTAAATTTCAGGCTCACATTTATGTTTGTTTGTTTGTTTGTAAAATTGATAAGAAATATCCTCTATGAACAACCATATGTTTATGAAGCAATGTCTGCTTGTAACACTGTAAAATTCTCTGCAATTCTATGCAGCCGATTTGTACCTTTATGCTAGCTAACTTAACCTGTCCCTCACTGGTCTACCTCTCAGCTCAGTATCTTTTTCACCTCAGAGGGTCACTGGGCTATCGCTGAAATTGGATCACTTCCCTGTCATGTTGTCGCTCTGTTTGTTGATAGCTCCCTCTTTAATTTCTCCTTTGTCTTTAATCTGCGGTAGCTGGCCCGGGCGCAGTAATCCTCTCAGATAAGTGGCAGACAGATTGTATTTCCAAGAAGCAGCAGCCAAACGCTGAGACCTGTTTATAAGCCCCATGTAAATATAGGCAGGCGGTTAATAGAGAAAGCAGCTGTGCAGTTGTGTCAGCCACCTTGGAGAACTCTGTCTTTATCCTGAGGGAAAGAGAAGTTGTGCAACTTTTTTTTCCTCCCAAGGTCAGGATTAAGGCAGGGAAGGTGTCACAGCTCTCATTCCTGCAGCTATGGCTGGACTTAAAGCCTATAAAACCAAAACATGATTGTGAAAAATGTTATCATGGATCTATCACGCTTAATTGCTTGCTCACTGCTTAACCATCCTCACACATAAATATTGAAATATTTACAGGTTAAGATACTAAATACACTACCAGTCAAAATGTTCTGAACAGTAAGATTTTTAATGTTTTTTTTTTTTTAAAGAAGTCTTATCTGCTTACCAAGCCTGCATTTATTTGATCCATAGTGCAGCAAAAACAGTACAGTTTTGAAATATTTTTACTATTTAAAATAACAGTTTTCTATTTGAATATATTTTAAAGTGTAATTTATTCCTGTGAGTTCAAAACTGAATTTTTAGCATCATTACCCCAGTCACATGATCCTTCAGAAATCATTCTAATATTCTGATTTGCTGCTCAAAAACATTTATTATTATTATTATGTTGAAAACGTCTGAGTAGAATTTTTCAGGTTTCTTTAATTAATAGAATGTTTAGAAGAACAGCATTTATCTGAAATAGAAATTCAAATTTCTAGAGTCCTTGCTAAATAAAAGTATTAATTTCTATAATCACTTTGACTGGTAGTGTATACACATGAATAAAGAAATATGTGTATTTGTTTTTGTAAGAAGTCAAAATAACAATTAACTTTTTAAAAAATATATATTTTAAAATGTAATTCATTCCCATAAGTGTCACATTATGCTTCAGAAATCATTCTAATACGTTGCTGTTTTCTAACAGGCGTTGTCCTGTTGGATAGATGGATAACTAGAAACCCTTTAGGACAAACATTTATCCGTGTACCACCTCCATAGCCCGGCCACTTGGTGCTGTCTGTCCGGAAAGCCATAGACATGACATCATGAAAATGATGGAGCAGACCCCATTCCTTTGTTTCTGATTGGCTGAGAGCTGGGCTCTTATTATCGTGATGTCATGGGATCCTGGCTGACCCTCCTCACATCAGATGTTTATCAGGGTACTTGCGTGCAGAGTCGATGGGGTTTAGGCGAAGGATTTGGCCTTGACACCTCGGGCACGTAGCCTTCCTACTCTAGGAAAAAAAATCACATCGGGCCCAGCTTTTTGCTGGGAAAGCTCCTAATTCAATTAGGGGAGAATGAGGCCATCGAGAGTGATTTCACATGCTCTGCAAATGCCTTGAGATCTGATACTTAATCTTGGCAGGATCCTCTGCTGTTTTAAGCCAAGACATTAAAACCATTCTGTGTCCAGACAAATGACAGCCATCAGCCGAGTGGGGGAGTTGTGTCCTCCTGGCCTCGTCCTCTCTGCTCGTTCACCGGCTCTGTTCTTCATGTGCCACCCTCAGAGGACAGACCTCAAGTATGTGGTTACCTACATCGAAAATACTTCCACAAATACAGTTGTTTTACTCTTAAAGGGATAGTTCACCCAAAAATGAAAATTCTGTCGTTATTATTCACCCTTGTGTCGTTCTAAATACAGAAGACGTTCAGCTTTGGAACATATATTAGGATATTTTTTATGAAATCCAAAAGCTTTCTGACCTTGCATAGACAGCAATGCAACATTTCAAGGCCCAGAAAGGTAGTAAGGACATTGTTAAAATAGTCCATGTGACATCAGTGGTTCAAACATAATTTAATGAAGCTACAAAAATACTTTTTGTGTGCAAAGAAAACAAAAAGAATAACTTTATCCAACAGTTTCTTCTCTCTACAGAGGGTCAGAAAGCTTTCGGATTTTATCAAAATATCTTAATTTGTGTTCCAAAGATAAATGTCTCCTTGAATGAAGATGAGGGTGAGTAATTAATGACAGAATTTTCATTTTGGGGTGAACTATCCCTTTAATGCTTTCTCAAACGGTTTTCTTACAAGAACATCTTGCATGGACATTCACCAAATCCTATGGGACAACTTTTCACAGAACTATGATTGACACTGTGGTGTTGAGACTCTCACACAAGAAATGTGTGAGAGATGGATTAACCTTGTTTTTTAAAGGGCAAAGGGCAGGATCACACGATCACATAGTAATCCACTGCATGGACTCGAATATCAGATTCTGTTTTTTTTTCTTCCATTTCCTTTTTCAGTATTCAGACATAGAACAGGTTTTTTAATAGCATATAATTACAGTTGTCTTACAAAAGTACAAAAGTCTACAGGATCACAAAATAGGAAAAATGTACACATCTTCACTCTGTTCAAAAGTTTACACCCCTTCCTCTTAACGCAACATGTTTTCTTCTGAAGCATCAGTGAGTTTTTGAACCTTCAGTAATAGTTGCATATGAGTCCCTCAGTTGTTCTCAATTTGTATCATAAATTGTCATTGTTGGAAAGGGTTCAAATACACAAAAATGCTGAAAAAAACAAAGAATTTGTGGGACCTGATTGATTTTTCTGAAGAACAGGGGGCAGTTTAACCCAAGACAAACAAAGGACTCATGAACAACTATCACTAAACAAAAAAAAAAAAAACACAGCTGTGGATCATTCAGCTAACAACACAGTATTAAGAATCAAATGTATGTAAACTTTTGAACAGGCTAATTTTTATGAATTCAACTACTATTTTCTCTTGTGCACTGTATGTAAATGTCCTTTATGTGAAATCTTATTCAGGTCAGTACTAAATAAAAAATAACATGCATTTTGTATGATCCCTCTTATTTTGGTAAAAAAAAAAACATTTTGCAAATTTTGCAAGGTGTATGTAAACTTTTGACTTCCACTGTATTTAAATTTTAATCAATGTATTTTGTTTTTCTTTGTGTTAATAAAATAAGCACAAACAATATTAACAACAAAAAAGACATTACCTTCATTGAGCTGGTGAGATTCCACTGATTTGAGATTAAAATTCTAAATTTTATTCTCATTATTTGATCTGTTTGATGAAAATAGCATTAACTATTTTGAATTAATGTTATTTTTGTTCGCTATAGCCCTGTATATATGTTAAGTACGTTTTACTAAAAGGTCATGCTTTGCTGTTGAGCATAAGTGACATAATTGCTTTATGAAGTTGTTGATTTTTTGGCATTCTTGGTTTGATATTGAGAGGTTGCAGTGTTGTTTCTGTCTCTGACTCAGCAGACTCGGTCTCAGTGTGTGAGTCAGATAATGGTGAGAGGGAGCTGCTGTCTGTGTACTTCCTGCAGGGACGGCCTGTTTGCCCTTTCCTTTTTCTGCCGCCGGCAGCTTTCCGCTGTTCGTTTTAATCAGCACTATGTTTGCCAAAGAGCTTCTTCTTTTTTCTCTCCTGGAGGTGGCAGTTCTTGTGTTTTCCTCTGTGTTGCAGGTGGGACACGACAGGGATGAACACCGGGCCTAGCAGGCAGCCCTTTTATTCAGTTTTTTAAAAATGCAGCCTTTACTGTATTCATTTATTAATCATAAATATACATTTATTGTGACTGAAAATAACTATCAAAAATTGATTTTCTTTAACCGATTCAGTAAAATGAATCAGTTTTTCAGATTAGCAATGTATTCCTTCCTCATCAGTTTCGTACCTCTGTTTGTTTATTCACCATTTTGTGGTGACTCAGATTACTGGCTGCCATGTTTTGTCCTGCATTACCTCATCGTTTGGCAGTGAGGGAGCATCTGTGTGCCGTTGTACCAAAAATCAAGGTGATTCTCACTGGAGAGCTTTGATCTCATCCAGCAGCCTTTTGGTTAACGTCACAAAGTTTGCTTCTATCTATCAGCTGTTCCCCTAATCCTTTCCACAAACAACTGGGCCAAACCTGAAGTGTGCCAACCCAGCATCCTCCACCTTGCATCCATCTGGTTGTTACACAGTTTGATGTTATATGTGGGCCTATATAATCCTTATCTTCCTTTTTTAAAGAAAGCTTTTAGCCACATTTTAGCACACAAAGCCCATGCTTCTGCTTTTGTAGGCTGAGCCTCTATTTAGAAGAAGGTATGGGGAAAAAAAAATCAATAATGTGTTTGGGCTCTCAATCTTCCTGGCCAGAAGAGAAGGTGTTTTTTTTTTTGGAGGGGGGTGGGGGATGTTTTTGTCATTCATAAGCTTCACTGACAAATCCCTGACATCATTTGTGGATTGTATCGATAACTTCTTCCTTTGCAGCAGAGGACAAATAGAAATCATTTATCTGCCTTTGCAAAGAGGTGAGGGCCGTGGAAACAAAGGCCCCTCTGCCAGGCAGCCATGACATTGGCAGCTGAGGGTATTAGCACAATGTTCAAGGTCAAAGATCACCAGAGGACAAGCAGGTTGTCCTTGGATTGTCCCTGCGTTTGTAGAAAAGACAGCTGCAGATTCCCACGAGACAGAAGAGGATACAGGTGTTGTTTGATATACTATTGGTCCCACATAAAATAATTAACTCTGAAAGCATCTTCTCATGCATCTCATGTCCATGAGAGATTATAGGAATATAAGTGAAACTGTAGGAAATACCCAAATCATTATTTCTGTTCACACATTGCTAGACTTTATTTCCCCACCAACATGCTCATCATTTTCTATGCAGTATGAAATAATACGTAAAATTAAATAAGTTAAACAGTGGTACAGAAAGTTTTAAGTCTGTCTATCTGTCAGGGGTGTTTCATTCAAGGAGGCAAGGGAGGAAGTGCCTCCTCAAAAAATTGGATGAGAAAAAAATTGTAGTACAAAAATAAAACAATGCAAATATTACAGCATATATAGTTAAAAAGTGTACAAATCACCCGTTTTTCTAAAGAAAAATTGTCCAATGGTGACACAGCAGGTAAAGTTACAGTGGGAGTACACATTTCTCTTACCTCCCTTGAGCCAATGGAGTTGTAAAGGAGAAAGTCACTTCCAGAAAAGAAATTTAGAAGTTTCTTGAGGAAAACATTGCAGAATTTTTCTCCATATAGTGGACTTCTAAGGTGCCTGCGAATTTGAACTTCCCAAAATGCAGTTTAAATGCAGCTTCAAAGGGCTCTAAATGATCCCAGCTGAGGAAGAAGGGTCTTATAGTGAAACGATTGGTTATTTTCTAAAAAAAAATGCACAACTGATATACTTTTTAACCTCGAGTACATTCTTGTCTAGCTCTGTGGTGCGCATATAAACTCTGTGTAATCCGGGTCAATACAGTTAGAGTATGTCAGAAAACTCCCTTCTCATTTTCTCCTCCAACTTCACAATCGTCCTACATCGCTGCAGAAGTACTGACCCAGTGTTTACAAAGTGAACGTACAAAGGAGGGTCAAACACCCTTTACAAAAAAGGTAAAACAGCGATGTAGGATGAGTATACAAATTGTTTAATTGTACTTTTTTTTTTTTGAAAACAACCGATCGTTTTGCTAGATAAGACCCTTCTTCCTCAGCTGGGCTTGTTTAGAGCCCTCTGAAGCTGCATTTAAACTGCATTTTGGAAGTTCAAACTCACGGGCACCATAGTAGTCCACTATATGGAGGGAAATCCTGAAATGTTTTCCCCAAGAAACATAATTTCTTTAAGACTAATGAAAGAAAGACACGGACATTTTGGATAACAAGGGGATGAGTAAATTAACTGTACATTTTTGTTCTAGTAGTGAACTTCTCCTTTAACAGACCCCCTAAAGCATGCGGTGAAATTTGTGGGGGGGTAATTGAGAATGAATGGGGGAAAGTCACAAGAAAGCAATGCCTTCATTGTGATATGATTGGATATGACTGTCTATGATCGGCTGTGATTGGTTCATTCGATAAATCCTGCCTCTTGTGTTCATGCACATTCCGCATTCATGAATCAGTCTGAATGAACAGTAATGGCGTAATGGGAAGACTAATTTTAAAAAAGTACACAAAAAACTCACACACTTAGATATAACTACTTTATTACATCAAAATAACATTTGAAATGGCCTAAAACATGATCTGTGGAAGTTTGTAGTGAGTAATCAGCTTGGTAAAATTTAATGTAAATTTAATGTAAGTCTGTGACCAATATTTACTGAGCTTTGATGACTGATGATCCGAAAAATAGTTAGAAGTTAACTATTAAAAAGAATGGTTGAACATAACTTGCTGAGATTCATATTTGGATTTAATAATTAGAAAATTGATTACATTTTTTACATTTAGCTTTTTCTGATAGTGGAACTCTGTCTATTATGAGAAAAAAGTAGTCTCATTGACAAGAAATAAAGATGCAATTATAAGAAATAAAATTCAGTTTAATTTTTTACTCTGCTGTGGAAACAGCCCCCATAATGTCATTCTGTGTGATTACTGACATTATCATGCCACACTGGCATGGATATGTAAAAATATTTAAATGTTGTATCAAAGAATCAGTGCTTTTTGTAAAATACAAACATTTCCGAGACATTTTGCAGACACCCAATGTAAAATGTATTTGAAGGTTCAACAATACCCTGATACTCATCTCCCTAATGTATTCTGGTCTTGTTTGGTCTCTTGACACTAAAAGCACCATGGAGGTCTAAAATATGCCTTGCCACAACTCCTTATTCATGATTTGAGGGGGCTGGGTCTCCCTCTACAGCTCAGAAAGTGTGGGGTAGGGGGAGGATAGGGGAACACGTGATTCCCCGGGCCTGTTTTTACAGTTGTGGGAGTCAGGGGGAAACTTAAGACTCTTAATCCATCATTATTAATAGAAAAACAAGTGTGCATGAAAATTTCACACACTTACATGTCCACTTCTGCTTGGCATCACCTGTAAATTAATCATAGACCGTATTCAAGGTGACTGTGATTAAATATATCAGGGTGATTAAACATAGATGTGAATCCTGCTTCTAATTTGTATGTTTTATATGCAAGTAATTTTTATCATTAAATAGCATTTTATGTATTTGCCATTTTTTTCTACTTAAAGTGATCAAAATATACAGTTTTATGTGATACTCGGGTAAGCAGGCTAATCAGAGGATCAAACAGTAACAATTAGAATAGATAGACAGATGGGTGCTAATTACTTCAATCCCAATGACCAGCAGCCAGCACCATTTTAAGTGCAAGATAGAAGCGTGTTGCTGTATTTAGAGGGGAAGCCAGACAGCGTTAATTGTGACCAGTGTCTGGGGCAAAGGTTTATTTTAAAAAGTCTATCTGAGGATCCAAATTGACAGATTAATTGGCGTTATCCATAGTGGACCAAACAAAGGTCATGGCTGCCCGTTCTAACTGAACCGTCCTTGATCAATCGTCAGCGTGTTCGCTTGCCCTCTTGCATCTCTTGTGTGCTCTTTTTTTTCCCCCCACTGAAACGTTATGTACAGACATCAGGCATCTTGACGGCTCCTCTGTTGTTCTCTTGAAAAATGTCATTAACACAGAGGAAAGCGGCGTGTCGCTGAAAAGCCCCTGGAATATTCTTCAAAACACCTACTCCCTCCCCGCTCGAAGGTCTTTGTGTTGGCCGCATGGCGGAATCCGAATTCAAGTGTTTAATTTTCTGCCGTTCCCTCTACGATTTGGTGGTAGCATTCCATGTTAATGCCGCTCAGGATAGAGAGAGAGATATTAAGCTTCCTGCAAGCAGCCGTTGAACCGCCACCTGCACGTTTTGTGTAAAGCCCGAAAACGTACCTGTTGGCAGCTGCTGGTGCCTTCGTGATAACACATACACTAGCATCTCATTAACTCTGAGCACATGCAGGAAAAGGCAGAGGAGGAGCTCAGAAAATATCTGCTGCTGCTTTCCAGTTCACAAAGAATGCCACAAAAGCAGGGATGGAAACAAAACAGAGGAGAGCCAACCTCAAAATGAGAATAAATCTGTTGCTTAATTGATGTCATTAGCAGCGAGAGGCTGGTCTAATTCCTCCCGTGTTGTGGATTTGCTGCTAAGTTATTTAATTTACTCATCAGTCAAACAAACTCATGCACCTGTCCTGACTTCTTTTCTTTATCCACTTAAGAGTATGTAAGCTGTAGGTTGTCATCTTTTTTGTTCATATTTTACACATTCTGTCCTACTGCTGATTGCAAATTTATGCCTTATAATTCTACAATACAATTACGTAAATGTACATTTGTTTTCTTTTTTTTCAGTGCCCATTAAACATCAAAGGGGATGCACTGTGCATTTTTATGCACAATCCGCATTGTTTGGCACCTGAGAAGTGTTTTACAAATCAGGTAATGCTGCTAACTCCCCAGACTTTTTTTTGATGTCATTTGTAGCATAATCTTTATTATCTTGGAGGAAGAAAAAAAAATGAAGCAAAAATCAAGTTTTAAGACCATTTACATTGGAAGTGAATTGTGAATTGTTTAAGTCATTATTCTTACAGTAGTTTTAGTATTTATGCCAATTAGCCGTTACATGAATATATATAAATGTATATTAAGAATGATATTGTATATTATTAATAATTAATACACACATGCAGAAAGGTTTAGTAACTCTTTTTCCCCACACTAAAATGATATTAACATGTGTATTGTTACTGAAACATTCACTTCCATTTGAAGTACCTTATTATGTAAAATTTCTTATAGTTATTTTAAAGTTAACTTTTGTAAGTTTGATTCTAATTTGATCATACATATTTATTTTTTGTATTTTATTTTATTTTATTTTAAAATGATTGAACTTAATTGGAATTTCCTACCAGGCAAATAATGTTACAAATAAAGCTTTTGTAAGTTTGATTCTGTTTTGACCATATTTTATTTTATTTTATTTTATTTTATTTTACTTTACTTTATTTTATTTTTTAAAGAACAAACATGAACAACATTATGCCGCAAGTGCTGCTGATTGAAATAACTGGAATTTCCTACCAGACAAATAATACTACAAATAATGCTTTTGTAAGTTTTATTAAAATTTAATTCGATTTTTTTATTTTATTTTATTTTATTTTATTTAAAAAAAGGAACATGAACAACATTATGCCAGAAGTGCTGTTGATTAACAGTAAATTAACAGTAATTGTAATTTCCCACCAGACAAATAATGCTTCAAATAATGCTTTTGTAAGTTTGATTCTAATTTGACCATACATTTTATTTTATTTTATTTTATTTTATTTTATTTTAAAGAAGGAACATGAACAACATTTTGCCACAAGTGCTATTGATTAGAATTAATTGGAATTTCCTACCAGACAAGTGCTGCTACAAATAACGCTTTTGTAAGTTTGTGTTGATTGAAATTAATTGGAATTTTCTACTAATGCTTTGTAAGTTTGATTCTAATTTGATCATAATTTGCATAGAAATGAATGAGTACCCACAACACAGTGCCTTTAGTGTCTTGTTAAACTCGATTGCTGGTGGTTAGTGAATAAAACACAGGCTTTACGTTGAAATACTGCATGCAAAAGTGCTGCAAATGTTTAGTGAATTCACCCAGGTCTTTTCAAAGTACTCTAAGAGTGGGAAAGTAAAAACCAGAAAGACTGAAGTAAAACTTGCTGAGTAGAAGGGGTCAGAGCCGAAAGGCCGCGTGGATCCGGTGTGACAGGCAGGCACATAAGGCAAAGTTGTGAGCGGCAAGGACAGAGACAAGGTCAGGGGTGTCCTCTCAACGAGGGAAAGTGCATCAGGAATACAAGCCTATTTCTCCACACTATTGTTGTGCCTATCCTCTTGTGCATCCAACTTCATTTCCACTTCAATTTTTAGCAACCTTCTGCTCGTCTCTCAAGGAGATACGATACAAGCTCTGACACGAATTAGCCCTCAGATTGACTGATACTGCAACGCCCAGGGGACGCTGGGTAAAAAATCTCGCCTCTACCCTCCCCCCTTCATGTCCCACTCTTTTCTCTCTAACCCTTCTCTTTCTGCGCTTCCTCTTCGTCTTGTTTTTCCCTGGTGCCTGCTTGTCAGTCACCTGTCTTGGCGACATCACCATCGCCTTCAGAGTTGACAGACAGGCGCCGCCGGGTTCTGACGGAGTAATTTGCTCCGAATTTACAAAACGCCTGGCATCAAAGATGGCAGCGGGGTCGTGGGGAAGTGATTGCATTAAGAGCCGAGTTGAGTGGTCTATTTCCACTCATCAACGCCACTGACAGTCAAGGCCGAATGACATTCCGTATTTTCCTACAAGTTTTTAGCAGGCAGCAAGGGCGGAGACACAGATACACCTCTGCTGTTGAACCTCAACAAAATGAGCAATTCGTACACATCATTTTAGCTCCAAACTCCAAATATCTCACCTTATATATCATCAGACTCTCATAACTGTTCAAAAAGCAACTGATGATTATTGTTGGAGGTCCAGCTTAATGCTGATCTAGGCCCCAAATCTGGAAGGAACCGAGGGATTCGCAATCAGGTATTGATGGACTAGAGCAGCCTCATCTTTCGCTGTCCCGTGACGGGGCGATTCCTCACCGATATTATTGATTTCTGGCAGGGAGCTCATCTATTACAGGCTGACTATGGTCAGATCAACTGGGCTTTATTGCTGAGCAGAGGCATTCTTTACTTGTAGTGCCACTCCAGGTCAATTTCAGACCCTCTGCATCTTTAAAAGGCCCTCTATGTTTGCCTCATCACCATTATGTAATACAGATTTGTTGTGTGGCTTTAAATGAACGCTAGGCAGTTTTCGAAAGGCCTGATTGAGTGTATTGATGAGTGTGGTCAGAGAAGGAGCATGATGTTTTTGCAAAGAATTAACAGCACTGCAGTTATTTTTGTATTTAAATATTATTTCCTCAAAGTTATTTTTTTAATCAAATGTAAATTCAGTTAACTTTTAACTATTTTTGAATTTTTCGGATCATCAGTCATTAAAGCTCAGTACATATTGGTTACAGACACTGAAATTTACTTTAAATTTCACCAAGATGATTACTATAAACTCCCACAGATCATGTTTTAAGGCCATTTTAAGGCTTATTTTAAAGTAAGAAAGTGGTTATATCTAAGTGTGTGATTTGTTTACTTGGTTTTTAAAATCAGTTTTCACATTAACAGCGTTATTCTTCATTCGGACTGATTTGAGTAGTGCACATTAACACGAGGCAGGATTTATCAGATAAACCAATCATTGCCAAACATAATCAGTCTTTTCCAATCATATCATGATGGAGGCATAGCCTCCTCTCATGTGACTTTCCTCATTCATTCTCAATTACACCCCACCAAACTCACCGCATGCTTTATGGGGTCTGTTAAAACTCAGTGGGCTCATGGGAAGTGAGAGAGACGTGGGTAACTTTACCTGCTAGTGTCACTTTTGGTGTCATTATAATATATATATATATATATATATATATATATATGTACAGTAGTCAACATTTGAAGTGGTAATCTGGAATATATATATATATATATATATATATAACATGATTAGTATAGCTTAGATAAAGTGTTATACTATGTTGACTGAAATGAATTCATGTCTCAGCCTATTTCTGTTTGTTTTGACTGGTTTTGAGTCAGGTCATCATCACCCTGTCATGCATTTCTCAGGGTGCAAGCTTTGCAAAATCATGTCCTTGACCAAAGACCTCCCTGACCCTCCCTTCTGATGGACACAGGTGTATTTCCCCTGGGACGATATGAAAAACCATAGCACGTGTAACTATTTTCTGCATCACATCACTCGAGTCAACTGCCCCAAACATACACACACAAACATCAATGCACAACTGGCTCACTTAGGCCTATAATACATGTGGATTTTAACTGAATTTTTGGATGAGGAAAAAAAAATCATAGTACAAAAATAAAACAACGCAAATATTACAAAGTATATCCTTAAAGGGGTCATTGGATGCCCATTTTCCACAAGTTGATATGATTCTTTAGGGTCTTAATGAAAAGTCTATAATATACTTTGGTTAAAAATGATCAATGGTAGTGTTAAACAACACCCTTTTTACCTTGTCAAAATGAGTTCTGCAAAAATCAACCCATTCTGAGGGATTGTTCCTTTAAATGCAAATGAGCTCTTCTCGCTCTGCCCCTCTCTTCTCTCTGTGGAGTGAAGAGCCTGTTTACTTTAGCCGCGAAACTTGCTAACTAGCACGTTATTAGGAAAGGTGATTGCAGAGATTCATAAAAAAACCCTTATACTCACTTCGGCTGTAGGTGAAGCTGGATCACGAATGATTTGCCCGAACATAGACGCATTTATGTAGATCGGAAGGCGCAGTGAACTTTGCATCCGATGAGCCCTTTAAAAAGTGTAGAAATTACTTGTGTCTAAAACAACATTGTCCAACAGCGACACCAACAGTTAAAGTTTCTCTCACCTTCCCTGAGCCCATTGAGTTTTAACAGCATGTGATGAGTTTGGTGGGGGGTAGTTGAGAATGAATAGAGGAAAATTACATAAGATTGAATATGATATGATTGAATATGACTGGTTATCAGCTGTGATTGGTTCCATCCGATAAATCTCTCTCCGAATGAGCAATAATGGCTTTTTGGGCTATCTTACTTTTTAAAAATGACTTTTATATTAATTCTACTTTCTTACATTCAAATTCACATTGCAAATCAACATCCTGTTTGCTGGTATTATCCAAGGACAAAATACTAATATTTAATCGATAAATTAGCATTTCATTGTTGTTCAGCGGCAGATTTGGCCTTGATTCGGTTAATTTTCTCTTTCTCTCTTTTCCCCTTCTCTCCTTGCAAAGCACAGCGAAAGAATGACTCCTGCTTAACGATAAAATAATGAATGTCATTTTAAGGCAGGAGTGGGGTGGGGGTCTGGTTTTTAGTGCATTACTTGTGCCGCTGAATTTGCCCCGTGCCAAGGAGTAAATCTGAGTGAAGCCGTGCGATGTGACATCATTTACTCAGAAATCCCTAATTTGTCAGCATTAATATTTCAACCCTACCATTGCCTGTCAGTGAATGCCAGAGATGACTGATCAATCTATAAAACGGCTGCGGCTAATTTATTGAATATTTATGTGCAATGTCATGTGTGGGGCGCGAGCGGAATTTATTTCGCTCGCTTGCCTCTCTGCTTGAGAACTTTTCTAACTAATCGCACTTTTTTTTTTTTAAGAAGGGGAAAGATGCATAATGATAATGGGATACAGGGACGTGCATTGGCTTTCCTCTCAGCGTAGAAAGCTGCTCTCAAACATATTCACGTGTCTCTCGCTGTGTCACCATTCCAGTCAATGAATTACAGTGCGGTGCCAGCGTATGATTGGGTCGGGATGATTCACAGTCCTGCACGGGGTGTTCCGAACGGTTGCAGTCCATTATAGTCGTCGCCTTCTCCATAATTCCATTTTCATTGTCTGCTTTCTGCGGCGCTCCTGACTGACGCCGTCCTAGAGGATAATACGTCTGTGTTGGTACATCGTGTGTTGTTATTTACCGCTGTGTTTTGAGAAATGTGTTTGTTTGGTAGTTTAGAACGCTGCGCTGCGAAGTACAGAAGGAGGGCCGGGCTCCAGTCACGGTTTCGCGGCGGACCGCTGGGTTTGTCCTACGTTTCAGGGTGAATTAGCGACGACAGGGTTGGTAGTGAGTGTTATTTTGCTCAGCTGGGTCTGTTCATGTGCAGTGTAATCTCTGCCTGGCCCAAATGTGACTCTGTCTAGGTGGAGCTTTGTTTTAGAGCTTTATAGTACAGTGAACAAATCTATTCCTTCCTTACAACCCTGTATTAGCCTCTCCGATACCCTCATTATACCCCCGCTAATTACAAATTCTCAAGTCAGTGCCAAGCATTAAAATAAGACAGTGCAGGGAAGCATATGGCATAATATCCTATTAATGAACACTCTAAATTCAAACCCAGGTCAGCTGCTCGTTTCATGCGCGTGTCACCAATCCAAAGGGGGAGAAAAAAGTGACCTTCTTTTAAAATGCACAGACTGATTTGAAGAGATGGAGGCCTCAGGCAAACTCATTGTTTTACTTGTTTAATTTTTTCCAGCAATTATTGATATAACATTGTGCGGACTAGAGCCGAGTTTTTTCAGCTTTAGAGGAGCAAAGGTAGCGATCGCTTTCTCATATGATTTCTCGTCGACTAGTCTTGTCTTTTTCCCCCTTCTGTTTCCTTCGATCTCTCTTGTTCTCTCTCGAGGGAAACCGAGGCTATTTGCATTGGCTGTCACAACAGTGTGAGAAACAAGTTTCCCCTCTCCGGCACGCTCTCCTCGCACGCGGCTTTTTAATGTGGACTGTCAAACACAAGAGAGATGGATTTCGGTTCCCTATTTAAAAGGGGGATGCAAATAGACACATTTAGCATGCTGGTGTCTCAGCGTGATAGATGCGTCTGTGGCAGCTTGGTTGGAATCGGGTATTTTGAGTTAATCTGCAGCGATGACCCTGTCGGCTGTGATTGGGAATAGCGGAGCGAAGTGTGTAGTTCCTTTAAAAAGAATAAAAGAGAACAAAACCTCACCTCTTTTTGTCACCATTAACCCGTAAATAAAACATACACAGCATTATGAGCTGGGATCACATGCTCAGACTTTACTTCAGCCATCCGGATGCTGATTTATATTGACGGGGACATGTTTCGGTCCCGTCTCTGTTAGGTCGTCTCAGGGGAACTGTCCCTTCGGGAGATGCGAGAGACTGCTGGGGCTTAGGGTTGGACCCCAGCCCTGGGCCCTTGTGGAGCAGATTGGCCAATAGTTTGTTTTAAAAGGCTAAATCCCCCTGAACAGCTGTCCTAGATCAGGACTCAGATCAGTGGTGCAGGAGACCAGAGACAGCTGCAGGTGCATGTCTGGGTTGCATGTGGTCTCTGCAAATATGCGTGTGCATGTGTGCATACCCAAATCCACATGAATGAGGATTTCTAGTAAGAAGGTCTAGAATATGTGGAGAAAGCTGTCTGCTAGCATTCCTTTTCATTTTGACTTATTCCCGTATTCATTCTAAACCTCTAGTGCCTGCTAAAATGCACTGAAATAATTGGATAGTTGTCGATTTTCTAATTCTAAAAACATAGCATCTTGCAGGTTCAGAAAAAGTTCTCGGTCAGCAGTTTTTGTGTCATGATGTTGAAAAAATAATTTTGGCTCATCCATCCTAGTAAAACAGTAATATATTTAAAATACATTTATTTCATACTAAGTATAGTTCAAATCTATTAACATATTTACTGTCACTTCCAGAACAAAAATTTGTTCAATGTCCAAGATGTTCATGTCTTTCGTTCTTCAGTCGTAAAGAAATTATGTTTTTTGAAGAAAACATTTTAGGAATTTTCTCCATATAGTGGACTTCTATGGTGCCTGTGAGTTTGAACTTCCAAAATGCAGTTTAAATGCAGCATCAAAGGGCTCTAAATGATCACAGCCAAGAAAGAAGGGTCGTATCTAGTAAAATGATAATGATAATCTGTAATTCTTCTTTAAAAATTACAATTTATATACTTTTTAACCTCAAATGTTCATCTTGTTTAGCTCTGCTTGTACTCTGTGTATTCCGGTTCAAGACAGTTAGGGTATGTCGAAAAACGTACATCTTGTTTTCTAGAAAATAACTGATCATTCTGCTGGATAAAACCCTTCTTCCTCGGCTGAGATTGTTTAGAGCCTTTTGAAGCTGCATTTAAACTGCATTATGGAATTTCAAACTCGCGGGCACCATAGAAGTCCACAATATGGAGAGGTTTCTTGAAATATTTAGTTGGACCTCAGCACTATTTCTGCACAATTAAAGTGGATTAAGTTATTAGTTGTTCTTGTTCCAATTTAGCAGACTTTAACTATAACAGTTTAGTATACCAAAAGTACAATTGCAGGGTATTGTTATTAAGTACATAAATATGTAAATGTATTTGTTGTGTACTTAGCATGAAATAAATGTATTTCAAATGCATTTTAGTATATTTATTTTCCACTACACTCTTAAAAATAAAGGTGCTTCACAATGCCATAGAAGAACCTTATTTGTCTAAATGGTTCCATAAAGAACCTTTAACATCTGAAGAACCTTTCTGTTTCATAAAAGGTTCTTTATGGCGAAAGAATGTTCTTCAGATTATAAAAAGGTAAGAAAGACATGGTTCTTTAAAGAACTTTTATCGTTCTGAATGGTTCTTTGTGGAACCCAGAATGGTTCTTCTGTGGCATCACTGTGAAGAACCTTTTAAAGCACCTTTATTTTTAAGAGTGTAGGGCCTTAATATTCTTTAAAAATAAAGTGAAAAAGTTACAGTGAGGTGTTCATGATGGAAGTAAATGGGATCGATTTTTGAATTTAGCAGAAATGTGTTTTATAAATGTTTTATCTTGCTGTTTTATGGAAGCACTTGCATTAATTCTTTTAAACTCAAGAATTATTTAAGCTGTAAAGGTGTTTAAATTTTTTTTTTTTTCAGTCATTTTAGAATTTATGACATTTGCAGTTTCAAGTTGTAAAACTGGGTATAACTTCACACACAAAAAAGGTTATTAAGCAATTTTTTCACACTGAAATCATGTCTACATGCATATTGTTTATGTCTTATAGCTATACAATTGAAACAGTAAGTATTTTACCATGTATGGATTGGCCCTATTCACTTCTATCGTGAGTGCCTCACTGAAACCCAGATTTTTGATTTTTGCGCTTTCATTTTGAAAAAATTAATATAAGCGACATGATGCCACAAATGCACAACTAGAACGTTTGGTCAACATGGTCAGTTTTGTGCAGAAGCTTGTTTCCGTGACAGATAATAAAATGAAAAAGGTAATTGCAACTTTTCATCTCACAATTCTGACAATTCAGAATTGTGAGGTTGCAACTCTGAGTTTATATCTCACAGTTTTGACTCAGAATTGAAGGGAGATAGAAAATGTCTGAATTAAACAGTCTCAATTACCTTTTTTTTCCCTCTGTGGAAACAAGCTTCTGTTCCATTGAACGGCCTTCAATGGAGAAAACTGCTTTTTGCCCCCATGCTGTGTAGTTACAGCATCTACCAGTAGGGGCTAACTGGCAAGGCCTTGACTCATTGATATACAGTATAACCTAGCATAAAAAAGAAGGATTTAGCTTTATTTTATAGACAGAAAAGAAGAAAATTATCTGTATGTTCTCTCTCAGTTAGCAGAATGAATCTTTTGGGTTGATGTTTCCAGTGTTTAATGGAGACTTTGAGGTTTTAAGAAATAAGAGGACAAAAAGAGTAGGAGCTAGAGGGATCAAGGCAGCTTAGAGGAGGAGCGCTGGGGCAACTTGATAGAGAACGAGAAAAAAAAGGTCAGTTATGTCCTGAAGTAAGCTGGATTCATTGTGTGCAGTCTGCGCTATGGAGGACTGATAAAAAAATGACCTCAATAAAAACAGCAGTGCCTATGCAATATGCAAATCATTCCATAAAGGACGGGGGCTGAGTGAGAAGAGCCCACGCAGAGCGTGATGTCTTGGCTATCGCTCTTTGTGCCTGGGCCTTTTATATATACCTTCCCTGCAGATAAAAGCCAGGAGAGGGCACTTGTGGAGGGTCACCTCTGCTGAAGGTGAGGGTAGCTCCATTCCACACCCTTCCCTGCTGGACTGACTCATGAAGCCTGCAACAACACAGTGACCCAAGAGTACAGTTATATATATGAGATATGAGAATGTAAGCATGCTCCTGCGGTTTTGATTATGTGTTAATGGAGGCTTTTACATGATGCCTCCTTGAATATTAATCACTTATAGTCATCAGGAATAAAGTGCTCACTCAGTTTGACCTCTGAGCAAAGATCCAACTTACAATACCAGTCAAAAGTTTAGACACACTTCTTACTTGTTGTAATAATGTAGTAGGAGTAGTATTTGTAATAATATATACATTTAAATAGTGATAATAATAACAATATTAATAATGATAATAATTACTAGTAGGAGAATTAATATAATATAATATAATATAATATAATATAATATAATATAATAAATTAGTAGGACTAGTATTTTTAAAATTAATGTATACATATAAATAGTAATAATAATATGTAGTAATACAGTAGTATTTTAATAATAATATGTACATTTAAATAAAATAATATGAATAATAATTAGTAGTAGTCAGAGGAGGAGGAGTATGGTATAATATATACGTAATATAAGAAATAATTAGTAGTCAAAGGACTACGAATAGCATTTTTAATAATGTATACTTAAAGAAAATATACTTAAAGAATAATCAAAATAATAAAAAATGTATAAGTAGTAGTAGGAGGAAGATGAGTATACTATAATATATACATTATAAAATACAATATAATTAATAGTAATGATAATAATTATTAGTAGGAGGAGGAGTATAATACAATATATACATTATGTAATATAATAAATAATAATATGTAGTAGTCATAGGAATAAGAGTAATATTACTAATATTAATGTATACATTTAAATAGCATAAGTAGTAGTAGCATTAATAATCATAGATACATCATTAACATTATTAATATTATTATTAATAATAATGTTAAATATAATAATAATTATTAGTAGTAGTATAAGTATTATTATGATTATGTTTTTTGTTTTAATAATAATAAGAATAAATAATAATAATCATAAATACATCAAAAATAATAATTAGTAGTATTATTAATAATAATAATAATAATAATAATAATAATTAGTAGTAGTAGTAGGCGGAGAAGTATTAATGATATTAATAATAATAATAATAATAATAATAATTTTAGTTTTAGTAGTACAGATAATATTATTAATATTATACAATTATTTATACATTTGTTTATATATTTAATTTGCTTATTTTTAAACATCATGGAAAACAAATTTAGTCAGGTATGTGCAAAGCATAATTTTTTCCCTTTCTTTTTAATATTACACCCAAGCTGTATTTTGTAAATTGCAACCCATAACCCAGACCATAACACACAAGTTCCCATACAGTCACAGTGGCAGGCATTAGAAAAACAGCAGATGATGGCCCATTGTGGAAAACAAGAGAGGTGCGAGATGAAGATTTTGAAATGGGGGAAAACAATTGGGATGACACAGAGGCAAAGCAACACAAATTCACTAAGGGTGTGTTGCAATGTGGGCAGACCCTGGCACGCTCACTTGGCACACTGGTCTGCCAAGTTGTAGGATTTACCTCGAAGCCTGAGGGTTTCGACATGAAAAGACTTTATCGGCTAGAGAGGGCCCTGTGGAACGCTCCGGGGAGGCTGGTCTTGTTGTGGCAATGGAGAGGAGGAAATGCAGGATGAATGGGGGGGGGAATAAGAGAGGAAGACAAAGAGAAAGGATGAGTGGTCCAAAAACCGCAGCCAAGTCGCTGAAACAGAAAGTGAAGGAGAGAATGGGAGGATGAGAACAATGATGTAAAACCATGGTGTGGAACAGCTGCCTCTGGCAGCGGTGGCTGCGATGCAGTCACACTCATGTGGAGAGGCAGCGCACACACATACACAAGGTATCGCAAAAGGAATAAGCCCACCGAGTCCTAGATGAATGCATTATTATTTCACCCCGTGTTTGTGACCGTCTTTCACTCACGGCTTCAAATTCGTCCCTTAATTTTAAATCCGCGCCTGAGTGCGTGAATGCGGCGTGTGTGAGGATGATCGTGGCCTCCTCATCAGCGTGGGGCTGCAGGTGTGCGTCTGCTCGCTGGAGAAGAGCTCGTCCGCTGTACCAGGAGCACATGGTCAAGTGGTCAGCAAATTGAAAACGGAAAATTGCTGCCACTTGTTCCGGCCATTGAAATGTGTGTGTCGGTAGAAGTGGCTGGGTCACAATAGATGGCCCAGTTTTTTTGGTTGTTGAGAAATCGCCCCCCTTAATGCTGCCCGCTTTCAAAACAGGTATAAACAAACATGTCATGAAATCTGCGTCATAACAACTGAAATATCTTAAAGATTTGAGTTAATTAAAATTCTGAATTGTATCTTAATCCATTTTTATTCTGTTATGCAAGCTAAATATGTTGGCTATTTACTGACCTTTCCTAATAGCCAAACAACTTTATTGTGCTTGCTTGTTTGTTTGTTTGTTTTTGCTTGTTTGCTTGTTTCTGAATTCTTTGATGAATATACAGTAGTCAACATTTGAAGTGGACCAAAAACCTTTCATCAGAGTTGTCCTAAAACCAAAACAATACCCATTCTTGTCTTAGGACAACTTTAATGAACTTTTGTTGATCCACTTCAAATGTTAACTACTGGAATAAAAATCTTTTGTAGCATTAGAAATATCGTTACTGTTAGTTTTGATCAATTTAATGTATGCTAAATTGAATTTAAATCGTACTCCAGAATTTTGAACAGTAGTGTATCACGGTTTCCAAAAAATGATAAGCTGCACAACTGTTTTCAAAACTGAAAATAATTAGAAATGTTTCTTGAGCATCAAATCTGCATATTAGAATGATTTCTGAAGGATCATGTGACACGAAGACTGGAGTAATGACTGCTGAAAATTCAGCTTTGCATCACAAGAATAAATTACATTATAAGAAATATTCCAATGGAAAACAGTTTTAAATTGTAATAATATTGCTGATTGTTACTGTATTTTTTTCTAAAATAAATGCAGCCTTGGTGAGCATAAAATATGTCTATAAAACATTCAAAATATTAATTATTCTAAACTGTCTATGTGTGAGTGTATTATATAATATGGCACATACTGTTGACTATTGGTCAACACTATCAGCCATTACCATGCTTTTTGAACACTACTGACCACAACATTCTTTGAATAGACTCATAATTTTATGTTGGCATTAGTGGAAGTGCATTGGCATAGTTCAATTCGTATTTATCTGACAGCCATCAGTTCGTGGCAGTGAATGAAGCGGTATCATATCGATCACACGTGCAGTATGGTGTACCTGAAGGCTCAGTACTAAGGCCATTACATTTTACGTTTACACGTTACCCTAGGGAGATATCATTAGGAAACATAGTGCTAGCTTTTACTGTTATGCTGATGATACTCAGCTCTATATTTCGCCGTGGCCCGGCAAAACATACCAATTTGAAAAACTAACGGAATGCAATGTTGATATAAAAAACTGGATGACGAGTAATTTCTTACTGCTAAATTCTGAAAGAATATACGTGCTAAATTTCGGACCTAAAACCTCCACATGTAATAATCAAAAACATTGTCTAATACTTGATGGCTGCTCTGTCAATTCTTCGTCGTCAGTTGTGCTATTTGATAGCAATCTTTCCTTCGAAAGCCACATTTCTAGCATTTCCACAGATCTATCAAATTACTGTCAATTTTGATCAATTTAATGCATCCTAAATTAATTTTAAATCTTACTTACTCCAGACTTTTGAACAGTAGTGTATCACGGTTCCCAAAAAATTGTAAGCAACACAACTGTTATCAAATTTGATAATAAGAAATGTTGCTTGAGTACTGAATGAGCATATTAGAATGATTTCTGAAGGATCATATGACTCAGAAGACTGGAGTAATGACTGCTGAAAATTCAGAAGAATAATTTACATTATAAGATATATTCTAATAGACAACAGTTATTTTAAATTGTAATAATATTGCTGATTTTACTGTATTTTTCTAAAATAAATGCAGCCTTGGTGAGCATAAAAGACGTCTTTTAAAAAACATTCAAAATATGAATTATTCTAAAATGTGTTTGTGTGAGTGTATTATATAATATGGCACATACTATTGACCATTGGTCAACACTATCAGCCATTACCATGCTCGTTGAATTCTGCATAGACAAATGCAAAATCAGATACTTTCCAAACTACTGCTTGTGGGGAAAAAAAGAAGCTACTCCAATCTGAACTGCAGTGGTAATAGTGTGTGAAGCATATAGCACACTCATTTAACCTCCATACCTTTAATCACCAACATTTTCCAATTCATTTCCTTACCCTCTCACCCAAGCCACGCACAGCATGATAAACACTGAATATTTACTTAGACATGCAGCTAAAGCATATTAATATCACTTCCATCGGGAAAGGATGGAGATGTTCATATTCATGGTTTCAACTAGTATTTATGCATTTATGCATAGGCAAAAATGTTAGGCGTAATTCAAACCATTTGAATTACAAATGATTTCATGTAGATTTATGTCAACATTGATTTAATCCTCCAAATGTGGCAGCACATAAGACGAAATTATTATTATTGATGATAATAATAATAAAGAATTCATTATGTAGTTATTAAACAAAGGTATCATTATTACTGTAATAATAATTATTATTATTATCTATTTTTTTTTAAATAAACATTGGGTCTGTTTATTAAAATACTGTGAGGTTTGGAGGAGAGGGGGGTGACAAGGTTAGGGGTTAGAGGCATATGGAGAGTCAGGTCTTCTGTCAGCGTTTTGTTACAAGAGCGGAAGGTGCCCCTCTCTACGGGGTGGGGGTACAGTGATCCCTCTCTGACACTCCTGCTGTGAAACACACCTCTCGCTCTGCCCCTTGACCAAATGTAGGACACACAACAACATCCTCTCTGAACAGAGGGCACTGATACTGCTGTGATTTTTATAATGCTCTGATCGAGAAATGACATATCACTTATAAGAATATGGATGTTGCTTTTTTGTTTTATTTTTATCCACCAATGTGGAAGTAAGCTGTTTTCTGGTAATATATTAGACTTCCAGTTCATAAGCCACCATAGGGAAATAACGAGAAAAATAACGAAGTGCAGTAAACTGTAAAACTATTTGCAAACCATTGTGTTCATAATTAAGACAATACATTAAAATAATATGGTAGAACACACCAGTTTCCAATATCAAACAGCAAAACAAGCTGTTCGAGGAAGCCAGACAAATTAAATTTACAAATAGCCACGTCCATGCTTACAGGAAAAATAAGGTGGATAGGCTATTTTTTTCATTGCACATTCTTAAAGGTGCTCACTAGAAAGGATAGGCAATGTTTTTCATAAACATTTTTTGTTTTATTGGTTAAAAGTCTCTTCACAGCCTGACAGCTATCAATAATTAAGTAGTCTAAATATCTTCTCTGGAAGTCTCAGGAACATAAAATGTTTGTCCAGTCATTGCATTTAGATGTCCTACCTGAATGCCAATCTATGTATGTTCATACAGCCAATAGCGAGAGGTTGGGGCGTGGCTACTGGCTGAGCCACAGAGTCAGAGGGCGTTTATTCGATATTTGCTTGTTAAGTGTGACGTCACGCATCACCGCTTCCGTGTCCAAGAGCTCTATCAGATGCCACAAGAAAACAACAAAGGTGCTAATATACGCTCACAATGTGATATAATACTACCAAAAAAGATATAATCCATACTCCATACCGAAATACTAAATACCCAGACAATGAAAATATACATATAAATAAATAAATTATTTGAGTTTGGGATGCTGTGTGAGCACGGAGACTGTAGTGTACACCGTAAGTTTAAACGTTTAGCTTCAATGTTTAATATGAATAAACAGTGCCTATAAATGGCTGTTGAGATAGTATTCTCAAGTGAAATAAGTTGAGGCTTGGACCCGGAAACAGCATTCATTGGTGCATTTGTTGGAAGCACTACGTCATCACTTAACAAGCGAATGGAAAATGAAATTCAGATTTCATTACAGAAGTGCAATACAAAATTTTAAGGCTTGCCAAAACACACTGAGACAGACAATGGGGTAAAACAACAGTAAACACTGGCAGTGTTTTTATAAGATGGAAGAATTTGCTAAAATATTTGGGTTTCAGCTGATACGACAAACTTGCAGAGTTTCTTAAAGACAGATAAGCTAAACTTCAAGTTGAAAGTATTCCTAAAATGTTGTACCTTTTATTAAAAATAGCCGACTTTTACCTGTTGACATCACTGTAAAAATTAATTTAACGGTAAAAGACTGTAAAAATGCTACAGTAGAAACCTGTTAAATGGTTAATGATAAGTTCACCTACTATATACGGTGAAAAACAGTATTGGATGGTTAATGATAAGTTTACCTACTATATACGGTGAAAAACAGTATTGGACATTTTACGGTATTACACCGTTTTCAGAAGTGAAAAAGAATGTAAAATTTACAGTGAGTAACCGTAAATTGACATTCCCAAAATTCCCTGCATTACGAAGTTTTCAAGTTTTTTTTGTTGAAGTTTTTATTTCAGCTATCTGTTTTCTCTTACCAGTTATGTTCATTAGAATTGTATGTTATATCTAATTTTGTTAAATTAATGTTTATTGGATTATTTCAGTATCGTGTGTTAACATGATGGTGTTTAATATTTGTGTGAATGACATTGTGCACCTTCTATGTACATTGGTGTTTTTTTTTTTTCTCAGCTTGTGAGTTTTGGTTCATCTTGTAATTCTCATCACCACCTGCTTTTGGTGGTTATCAGTGTATTACAAAGGTACTAAACAGTTTTTAGAACTTCAATTGGTCGGTATATTAACATTATGTCATTTAATGAAATACATTTCAATGCAAATTTCAGTTAAATCCATAAAATTTAAAATGTTGGTACTATAGCTGGCAGGTTTTTTTTTTTTTTTTTTTTTTTTTTTTTTTTTTTTTTTTACAGTGATGTCTTCACTTAATAATAAAAAAAATAAAAGTAATAGCTGTTTTTGTAATGTTTGAGTTGGGGGTACCATGACACACGAAAGAGGCATTTGCAAAGGACATGCTTTATTTTTGAAGCTCCAACAGGTGACACTAATAGTGCAGTTAACTGCATACTCCAGTAACTTCACCTGATCCTTTGATATTTCTTGAACGAAATGTGTGATAACTAGTTCATGCAACATTAGATAACTTAATTAGATAAAAAAAAAATTCTGAGAAAAAGGTCAGAATTGCGAAATATACATGAGAAAAAAAAAGTCACAATTGATAGTTTATAACTCACAATTGGAAGACGTAAATTGCAATTCTGAAAAGGAAAGTCTAAATTATATGATATAAACTCACAATTGTGAGGAAAAAAGGCAGACTTGTGATAATAAAAAGTTAGATACTTTCTATTTTTCTTATTCCAAGTTGAAAATAGGCATACATACGGAGCTTACTATTATATCACTGAAAACATGTCTAAAAAGTTTCAGCTTCGTTTTAATTGAACAAGACTTTTCATTTCCATATCAGAGAGTATTCCATTTCTCTATTTGTATTGCAGGTTTAATTATACTTCACAAATCTCAGAAACAGTAACAGAAATCGACCAAACCGTCTGGTTTAAAACAGACCATGAAGAAGAACTTCGAACAATGTTATGTCTCATCCCGCTGTCCCTGTTTTCCTGCTTGCTGTCTTTGTCTTTAACCACCTGCCATAAATAAGAATGAATTAAAAATGAGTACCATGCAGAATGAGACCCATTGATCTCGCCGTAAGGAGCCCGCACTTGCCTGTTTCCTTGATTGTCACACTTAGTGTGAATTATGTGGAACATGTGTTGAATTTATAAGATAACGGGCTGGAACCAGATTGCTCTAGACGCCATTAGAAGTGAGTGTGATAGCCGCTTTGACAGACGGGATGAACGCTGCCCCATCTTCAATTCCTGTCTTGTGCTTTTTGCGAAATGTGAGGAAGAGAATATAGAAAAGAGTGTTTGTTCTTTAGTATTTACTTGCTTATTTTTTTTAAAGATGTATACACATTCTCATCAGTGGACTATAAAGAGTAGAAGAGGCCAGTATGTTGTATATGGAGCAGGTCGCCTCATAGGGGCCGCCATATTGAGATCACATGACCATATGAATACTACTAACTTCTTCTCATTAATCCCCTTTAATAGAATCCTCTTTTTGCACAAGGAATATATTATTAATGGCTGATTCTGAATAGCACATTTCTACAAGGTCATTGTGCATGAAAACTATTACTTTTGCACAGTGCTGCATCCACACCATTAGGTGTCAGTGTACAAATCAGACATAAACAACATTCTGAGTGCGCTTTTAACTTTTGCCATTTCTTTGTGAACCATTTTAATCCCGTAATGAAGCTGTTTACTTTATGGGGACTGCAAAGTAGGTGCCCATAATGTGAGTTTGTCTATTTTTGTAAGTGCATTTTGTGCGTCAAGCAAAAATACCTGTTCACACATTTGCGTATATTGCTCCAAAACGCCTCTATTTCAAGCAATACCGGTGGGCGTTTGGGAACAGCGTCTCTAAATGAAGCACGCAGCTACGGCGTGGAAAATGAGCGATGAATCTCCAGTGAGAAGCGAAGGAGCTGTGTGTTTATGGTGCGGCTTCATTGTCTTCTTCTCATTTATAGCATCTGAGAGAGGAAAACAGGATGTTCTCGGTCAAAGCTGATACCTTGGCCACTGTTTGCAAGTCCACACCTCATTTGCATTTTACACACGATTAGCAGCATTGCGTACGTGTGCGTGTTAGAAAGTTGCTTTGCGATATGAGAGCTTGAGCACGCAGCTCTTTTGTCTAGTTTGAAGGTGGAATCATACATTTGTATTTGAATGTCTCCACGCCCTCTTTGCCTCCCCACCCGCTACCCCCCCAAAAACACTATTACTGACTCAATCTTCCTATGGGAAAACAAACTTTATAAAATTCTCCATAACCCACCAAGCGGAACCTATTTTCCTCCCGATGCAATTAACTGCACCAACATTTACAATAATATGATTACAGCCACTTTGGAAAAAGTCAGAGAGGGTGGGAGAACGAATATTAGGTATCAGCAAGGGGTTGATCGTGATGGTCGTATTTTCAGGAGACTTGCATTTTCTTTGAGCAAATAAAGAGCCACTAAATTCTCCTTAGGCAGTAAAACCCAATGCAGTGGAACCACGATAACAAACACACCAGCCACTTTTCCTCTCTCACCAGTTTCTTTTTCTTTGGCGCTCTCGATCCGGGTTCTTCTCTCTTCCTACCTCCCTCAATTAATTAAGCCTTTCACGGGCATGTAATTAGGAACATTACCAAGTCATAAAATTGCCACCAGCCACTAAATTATGTGCAGGCCCACAGCAATTTGTTAGTAATTCCTTTCTTGAAGACATTGACACCGTGGGGTCCAAAACATCTTCAGGTGTGCCCGCTGTGCCTCAAGTATAGGTATATTATGAACTTAAAAAGGCATTGTCGAGATTCTTATGCTGTAGTATAGACGTGGAAAAGACATCCCCACTTACAGATATCACGATGTTGAGCCGGTATCTTAATTCCTGGCCGCAACCCGCCGAATACGAATAGAGTACAGACCATATGACAGTAAAAACGAAATGTTCCTGTCAGCCATTATACTATGCTCGTAGCGCATGTTCTTCAATTGCATGCACAAATATGGCAGCGTGTGCTGTGGCCTGTATAATTTTATATTAAAGTGCGAATAAAACTACAAATAACAAATAACCTAATAACCCAGCTGCTGTGATATCTGTTAATCAAAGAACAAAAGGAAAAAAAGAGGAAATCAATAACTATTGTAACTTTAGGGATTTATCTATATTTATGTTTGATAACTTTATTCAGTTTCTTTATATTTCCTACTTGCTGAAGGACACAGGTAAATAATGGGTTTATGTTGAGGTTGTTTTAAATCTTCATTCTTCAATAAATCTTCGAAAGTTCATATAAATTAGAAGTGCTTTCTAAGTTTAATAAATGTTAAAATTGATAGCTCTTAATTATACTGTAATGTTAGTAGTCAACATAGAGTCAGCATAGAGCCACAATTTTGTAGAGACATCACTAGTATTGGTATCAGTAATACTTGCTTTCAGCCATAAAAAAAGATGCAAATATAAATATTAAAAATATACTGTCTTTTTGTTATTTCTACATTAATTTAAAGATTGAATGTGAAATTATTACAATATAAAAATATATTTAAAAACTTTAATGTTGGGATTAACATTAATCGCGATTAATTTTTAGAAAAATGTGTGATTTTTTTTTTTTTTTTTTTTTTTAATCGATTGACAGCACAAAAAATTTGCATTTCAGTGCTTTCTCTTGCAATTACATGGTTGGGTAATTATACTGGGTAATTAGGGAGCCGCTATTAATATGCAGGCCGTTGAAAGTGCTTTTGAATGCGCAGTTGCTTTTTACTTTCACTTTCGAGATTCATGATCACTGGGGTAGGGTACCGTTCACATTTTAACCAGTACGGTACCGGTATTGATACCTGAAATTAAAAAATTAAAAAAAATTAAACACAGTAAAATTCTCATGAAGTGACTCTCACAGTAGCTCTGGAGATTGAGTTAATGTGTTCATGTAATCATATATTGAGACACAGAAGCTGAAAATCACCATGAGCATCAGTATTCAGTATTTGTGTAGTAAACAAAACCGCATCTCCACCATTCATACATACAGAGGCAAATGGAACATGCAGGATTCATATTTAAACCACCTTTTTGCATTTTAATATTCACAGACACTAGTCCATATCATGATTTGAATTAAGTCACAGACCTACTTTTGCTTTATTTATCTAAAACTGTACGAATTCCGCACCATAGAGTAAATTCCATTTGTATGAATGAACTTTGCAATCGCGTCTGCGTTTTCACTGAAACCGTATGGCCCTAGAAATGTAACCACGATTCAGAACATTTTGGTTTGCCCTGCGTGTTGTGTTTGAGTGAATTGCAGGGGTGACATCACGTCACAGGGTCTCTCTCTCTCTCTGTAATGTACATGCCCAGATGTATTCTCATGTACTGTAATGTGGCAACGATTGATTTAATGTGAATTGGTACTCAGCAGTACCGATGCAATGTGGTACCCTTAAAAGTACTGAGTTCAGTACCCAACCCTAGCTATTACACGTACTCTATGTATACTACGGAGCGGCTGTATTACCACACTTTTTACAAGGTTAAATGTTTGTCAGTAGTGCTCAGGATCTGCAAATCATTCGCCATCATCCTGTCAGTCATCTCTCCTTACTCTGTACTCTTACTTACGTACTGTAATGTAACAGGCTACTGCTATCAAGCAGCTAACAATGTCCCATTTGTGATTCTGTAGAACACGTTATTCTTTTTCTGTGACTTTCCGAATATGCATTCACACTTCAGGCACATCCCTAAGCCTTCCCGATGTCATCGTCCATCACGATGTTTCACTGTAGACGCTGTCCGAAGCCAATTTGGTAGACATCGCCCAACCCTAGTTTTAGTTGAGAAGGCTAAAAAGTATGTGGATCTATAAGGGAAAAATATCATTATGTTATCTCTAAATTGCATTTTAGGACTCAGCATTTTTAGCAGTCATCAGATTCGCCACAGAAGTGGAGATGGGAATTTGCACAACCTAAGTCTTTTTTTATCTGTACAGTGACTCTTCCAATTTCATGTCTCTGGTAAACAACCCTTTCCAATGAGGCTTGAGAACCGGAGGACAATGAGCGGCCCCATTGTGCCCGTGCTCATAAAGGATTACAGAGAGAAGAAAGTGACAAATCCAAGCCTCATTCTCCGTCTGATGATCCCGCTTCCACCACATTGGACATAGACACTGAGGCAAAGGGGGGTCGGGGTCGGGAGAAAAGGAACGCTATTGAGTTTGTTTGAGCCGCACATGGCATGAAAAGGTTAAAGGCATCAGTAGAGTAAAGCGCTGTGGTGATTGTAACACAAGAACCTAATCATAGGCTCTATCAGCTGAGCCATCCCTGACCCTGTCATAACCATATTCCATTGTTTCTGTTTACGGGCCAGGAGAGGGAAAGCAAGCGGAGAAAAAACCCAAAGGCTGGCAATATTGATTCCTGTCCCCTCATATTGAAACCAGATATTGATTTTCTTTCTTTTTTTAAATAGGAAAAAGTGCATTGTTCAAATGAAAGAGATTTCTTTTGGGATTTGGCAGGAGAGGAGCTGAAATGAGCATCCTTTGGAACATAGTCTCTTGCGGATTTGGTACAGGAGCTGGTAATTGAATCCAGCAAATGGGCTCGTGCATTTGGTGTGAGAGTTTTTGGCCGGAGAAAAGGGAAATACGCTTGCCTCTGACAAAGAGGATTTATTCTCGTGCCTTCGATCATGTTTAGCCTTAATAGCCTTGATTTCTTTCTCTTTTTTTTCGCTCTGTACTGTATTAGTCAAGAGTGATGAAGTAAATGATAGGACTCTGTAATGGTTATGACATCACAGTGTGTGTTACTCCGATCACGGTGGCTGCCTCCCATCACTGTCTCTTGATTAGCCCGCCGACGTTCGCCAGCATCTATTTCACATTCAGGGGGCGTTTGCTCGTCTCCCACTCAATTTGCAATTAAGACAAAATTTAGACCACTGAAGCCTGAAGGCAGGTGGGTGTCCTCAAAGCATGTTGCTTAGCAACTGTCATAGAGCAGGGCCCGGCACCTGTGCAGCAGGGGGCAGCGTGGAGAAGGGGTAAAGCCTCCATCATGGATGCGTCTGAGAGGCTGAGATATAGGAGTCGGACTTAGGGCGCACGGGGGGGAGGAAAGCTTATCTTAGACAGCCATGGTTGAGTGCTAGCAGACAGACAGACAGAGCCCACGGCTGGCGCCCCGCCCCTCCTCGAGGCGGCTCTGGTCGGGGCCAAAGGGGACTATAGCCCGAGCCCCGACACGGGTCCGACACTGTTATTCCCCCGATCTCCTGGGAGCTGTATCAGTGTGAACGTGCAGTGTGCAGGGAAGGGGACAGGGGGCACTGATGCTATCGCTGTCTCTGAATCTGAATGTTGAGTCCTGGGGGACGGCCTGGCCGGGAGCTGATCAAACCCTCACAGGTCTCTGAAGAAAAAAAAAAGATGATTTGCTGAAAGTGACCCCCATTGCCAAGGGGCTTTTTGACTGATGGACTTGGAAGATCGGAGTTAAATTATCACACAAGTTATCACATATCAGCTATTAGGTTTCTAGTGTCATGTACAGTGTTCGGGAATGTTACTGTTATAAGTATTATGTTGCAATATTATGTTACTCATACTTTTTTTTTCTTTCTTTGTTCACTGGGTGAACAGGTGTTTATTCCTGCAACATATTTTGCATCCAGTGACTTATAGATAGCCTATACCATGAAAAGTTGAAAACCTGACTTTTATGAGCATATTTACATTGGAATAAGAGTTGTCTATTTTTGACAAAATAGCTAATATTAGTCTTTCAATTCATATGTAACTCATACATAATATCATATGTAATATCAAGAATATGATTTCAAAATAATTTATAATAATGTAATTATTTTAACATTTTTTTAATACAATTATTATTGTTTATTTTTAAAATCTTTTATATATTTATTAGATTTATTATATTATAATAAAATATTGCCGTCTCATCCACAACTGGTTGCTCATTGGATTCAAGTATTTTGAGCTTTTTTTATTTTAAATAATATAATTATTTAACATGTTATAATAATAACTGTTATACAAATTGTTGTAACATTAATTTAACATTATTTAAAATGTTATAGTAATTTTTAATACAATTATTATTTTCATTTTTAAAAAAAATGTTTGTATAATTATTAGATTTATCATATTATATCTAAATATTGCCATCTCATACACAACTGGTTGCTCATTGGATTTCGCTGAAGTGTTTATTTTTAAAGTATTTTGAGCTTTTTTTTAATAATATAATTATTTAACATGTTATAATAATATAATAATAAATGTTATACAAATTATTATAACATTATAGCATATTTAAAATGTTATAGTAATACAATTATTATTTTAATTTTTAAAATCTTTAAAATAATGATTAGATTTATTATATTATTATAAATAATATTATTGCCATGTCATCTACAACTGTTTGCTTATTGTATTTTACTGAAACATTTATTTTTAAAGTATTTTGAGCTTTTTTATAAACAGTTTGGGCTGCATTCTATACATTAATGTACCAGTCAAAAGTTTTTTTTATTAAGAAGTTTCCTGTGCTCATCAAGGGTGTATTTGTTTGATAATAATAAGAAAAAATGAAAACAGTAATATTGTTAAATATTATTAATATTCATAACAACAGTTTTCTATTTTAATATATTTATTAAATGCTATTTATTCCTGTGATGGCAAAGCTGAATTTTCAGCAGCCATTACTTCAGTCTTCAGTGCTTCTTCAGAAATCAGTCTAATATGCTGATAGGTGAAAGTGCACACACCCAAGGGATGTGAGATGCTGTGCATTGTATTTATTTATTTATTTTTTTGAAAAGTAATTTATGTTATGGCATAAACATGTTGCCCCAAACACTGTTTATGAAGCGCTTTCTGTAAAGTATCACATTTATGTATAAACATGTAGCTGTTATTTATCCACTCCACTCCTTTATGAGTATTGTGTAGTTGTTGTTTATACTGTTGTCCTGTGGCGTTGTCTGGGACAACTGTAATTGGCACAGGAGATGAGTGCTGTGTTCCTCACTCCACGCTGTCCTGACAGGAAGGTTGACTCCAGGCCACTGGCCTTCATTTCCTTCATGTCTCTCTGCTTCGCTCCACTACCTGCCCACATTTCCGCTGTGGCCCAGGAGCGACACCTAGACAAAGAGGAAAAGAAAGAAAGACGGTGAAAACTAAGATGGGCCACGGGTCTTGTAAAAGTCATTGTATAATTTAGATTATGGGAATGCGAACCCGGGTGAGTAAAGTCTAAGGTGTTGATTGAGCGCTTGTGATCATGATGCTCTGCATGTTACATGTAATAGCACAGTCAATGACAGGCAATTTCAAAACACCTCCAGGTGGCATAGATCCTCATTTATACCTCATGCCTTTGCAGAGTCATTAGGTCACACTCCAGACAAGCTCTCCAGAATCTGCTTTTTATTGTAGCCCCTCAAAAACAGCACTGTTTGGAATAGTTTGCAAGCTGTTGTAACACAAACTGTTGTCGCCCGGCACACATCAGCCGATGTATTTGCATGTGCTTGGATGCTGGGAACAGCAAATTGACTGAGCAAATAGCCATATTACCACACAGTGGGGGGAGTCGTGTTGTATTCTGCAAACAATGGAGAGCGCTCGCAATGGTCCTCATGTGGAGAGGCACATGCATTATGAACACTTGGAGATGTGAAAAGCAGAGATCCAGTAATAATATGCACTCGTGACACAAATTGAAGAACAAATATCAATGGAGGACTCCGCTGCTGTCGAGTGGCTGTGCGAAGAACCATTACGAGGGAGTGGAACTGGTCAAGTAAAGACAGATATTATAAATGAGGCTTGTGCCATGATGGTTCAGTGGCAGGGAAAATCATACTGGAGCGCTGAGTGGTTCTGTGCACATTGCGAGTTGGAGGGTTGGGCAAAATATACAAATATATTGTCATTTGAATAGGCCACACCCCACCTATCTATCTATTACTTATATCTATATATGGACCATTCTACAGAACTGGTTCAAAGTTGGAAACATCTTCAAAAAATGTTTGTTTTCCACAAATTTTGTATGCGAATTGTATAATGTCCAACGTGTACAAGTATTTCTAGTAACTAGTAACTGTGCTGTTAATTCTCATTGTATTTTCAGAAAGTGTTGGAATATTTGTCCTCTCCCCAAATTTGTCACTACCGAAACACAGTAATGTATAATTTAATAAGAAGGGTTATATTGACCTATTAAGATTTTGCTTACATCTTCCTTGTAAATTGTATTTTCTATTTTATTAAAAAATTCACAGATGGAAATCAACAACAGTTACAATTTTAACAATATTTCAGGTATGATTTATGAGACTTGTTGTATTCTGAATCCAATTTTTCTTTGTAAAAGGCAAAAATTTGGTCATGCTGATGTTAAACTTAAGGATTCATTTGTTTGAAGACATTAAAACACACACTATCTTAGTTGATAATTCAGTATACTTTATTTTTGACAAAACATCCCATGTTTTGGCCATTACATCACATTTTTGTGTAGCGACCACGTCACATTGCAGAATTTTAACCCACATAAATAATACTAAATACTACTAAAACATACTAAAATACAAAATAAAAAAAAACTAAAATTTTGCTTATTTCACTCTAAAAAACAATTTGAGTCAACTTAAAATAATTTGTTACACAGCTGCCTTAAAATGTTAAGTTCAGTCAACTAAAAAAAGTTTAGTCAACTTGAAATATTAAGTTTAACTAAGCAACAACTTGGATATTTGAGTTCATTCAACTTAAATTTTAAGGCAGCTGGTTGACAAGCCTAGCTTTTAAGTTTAACAAACCAATTTTTTTTTGTTTAGTCAACTCAAATATCTAAGTTTTCACTTAACATTTCAAGTTGACTAAACTTATTTGAGTTGACTGTACTTAAAATTTTAAGGCAGTTTTATTGGGATAACACCCAAAAAAACAAAGATGTCGCTACCGAAACTTTACCAGATGTTTCGGTAGTGACAATTTTAGATACGTTTGAACCTAGCTCAAAGATGCTAATCAGCACATGATTAACTAACACAGTTTTTAACAGTTGTACACATTTACATGTTATTGAATTACTATTTAAAAAGTGTTTAATTATGGAAAAATGCTGTTTGATAGTGACTTTTGATAGTGTTTTCATACTTTTGAACACATTTACCTCAAAGTGATGGGGCATTTTTACTCACCATGTAGCTATGAGAGAGAGTGACATATAAATATTTTCTGATCATAAATGTAAGGTTAAATGTAGAGTTAAAACCAGTCTCAGCAAATAGACTAAAACATACAATGTTTTGGTAGTGATATTAAAATGTGCAACACATTTTTCCATAGTTTCATAATTTACAAAGAAAATATAAAATATATATATATATATTTTTTTTTTAAATTCTTGAGAGATATTTTTAAAAACGGCTAAAGAATAAAATACAAAAGTATTTCAATATCATTGTCATAAGTTGAAATTTAGGGTTTAGGGTTCGGAACAGCCACCTCCCAATTGCAAGAACCCAATAAATGATGATTTTATACATATTGAGCTTACTGATATTTAACTTATTATTGTGGGTTTCAATAGTAACATTGCTGTAAACCTAGTAAACATTTAAGATTTGAACACTTAAATGCTTTTAAATGTGTTTTTTGGTTGTGGGACAGCAGTTTTCACCAAAAAGTACATTTTCACAAAACTTTTTAAGAGGCATTCTCAGTTCATTTCTTAATGGCAGTCAACCCTGGTGAGTAGGCCAACTTGTCCAGCAAAGGCAGATATGCATGGCTGATATCTGTAAGTAATGCTGATTAAAAAACAATGACTTCATTTGATCGGTTTGGTCAGTACACATCATTCACGAGATAGTGAGTTTTAAAGGTTTAGGGACAGGCTCCGGCAAGCGCGACCCGTCCCCCTTATGCTCAGCTCTCCGTGTCTTAATGCACAGTGGCCGATATGCCCCGGTGTGGATGTCAATGCCATTGAAAGTCATAGCGGGAGAAGTCACTGTTGATTATGATATAATTCTGCTTGCCACAGTTTTATAAAGCCACCCCAGCAATGCCCTTCTAGCCGCAGGGGCCAAGCCGGGCCACGCAATGTGTATTAGAAAGTCCTCAATTTCACACATGCTTACTCTTGAGTGAGTTTCGCATAAAGGGATTAGGAGGGAGGAAGTGCAAGGGAAATGGGATGTTAGACACCCTGCTTAATGGACTGACGGGGCCTGGGCCAGTGTCCTTTCTATTTCCACCTCCCGCCTCCCCCCCCTCCACATCTCTGCTCTAGTGCACTGACACTCTAATCCACGCTGCTCACTCTCCATGTACATCCTGGGAAGAGGGAGGAGGGAAGACAAGGGCGGAGGGGCAAAGATATTTGTTAAACTCTCCAAACACTGCCAGTGCCACATGGTTTATCCCTTTTTTTAAGCCTCTGTGAATTTGAACAAGCCAAGAACCTTCCCATTACTTGGCTTATATACATTTTGAAGCTTGTTTTATTGCTCTTCGAGGTAGGGAGGGTCCATCCAGATCAATGAAGGACCCCTATCTCGGAAAAATAAACAAACGAATGAGTAAAAGGACTTTGGTGGCCGAACGCTTGGATAACTGCTCGTTCAGACGCTCGACGAGGGCTTTGATGAATGTGTTTTCACCTGATAAAGAGGCCCGTTTCTGGGAACTTCATAGTCGGGAGGCCGTCTCAGCCTCGCTCATAGACTTCTCCCGGGCGGTGAGCTGTGGGATGTGTCCTGGGAAAGGATCCGGATGACAAACTCTGAGGGATAAATGTGAGTGTGAGACGACCCGCTCAGAGTCGCTGGGGCATCAACAGCGTGTCCTCCCGCTTCCCTCACCCCCTCCCTAAATCTCTCTCCTTGCTTGTCTCTCTTCCTCTCTCTTCACCTTTTTCTCATCTTCCTTCTCTGTCACTTCCATCTTCCTTTCCTCCTCTTCTTCCACTTTTTTCCGCTCTGATGTGGAGGGAGGTTAATCATGGCAAGGGGTCTTGACAAATTGTCTCCTCAGCCCAGTGGAGATTGAGCCACCTGTGTCCCTCTGTGTGAACCCACTGACATGAAAACACAAACACACACACATAAGCAAAAGTTTCACAAAACTGTTTGAATTGCAAGACTGATAATTGGATTTAAAAGAAAAATGTAATAGATGGATTGTTGTTACATTTGACTTTTTAGCTGGTTTTTGGTAACACTTTACAAAAAGGTAAATTTTTTACAGCATTTTTTTAATGTAAATTATTATTTGTACATTTAAATACATTTGATAAACTTAAATTTTAATTTAAATATATTATTGCTGTCAGCGCCAACAGCGTCATGGTTAGCGCGCTGACATATAGTGCCCTTGCGCTGTGGGGGTTCTGAGTTTGAATCCTGGCTTGTGGACCTTTCCCAATCCCATCCCCTTTTCTCTCCGACTTTGCTTCCTGTCCAACTACACTGCCCTATCTAAATGTACATAGTATTATATTTAATTAATATTTTTGGGTAAATTTCCAATTACAATAAACCTAAATAGACCCCATGCAGTGTTGTTTCTCAAGTGCATTTGTTGATTTAAAGATTTTAAAATATTTCTTTATTTTTTTTTAACTAAAAAACAAGTTTAAATAACTTATTTTAAATAAGTTTGAGTAGTAGAAATAGTTTGTCATGTACATAGTATTATATTTAATTAATATTTTTGGGTAAATTTCCAATTACAATAAGCCTAAATAGACCCCATGCAGTGTTGTTTCTCAAGTGCATTTGTTGATTTAAGGATTTTTAGATATTTCTTTATTTTTTTAACTAAAAAACAAGTTTAAAAGACAAAAAGTTTTATTTATTTTTTTTGCACTGAAATGTTAAATTATATTGTTAATCATGTATTAATATCTTAATATCTAATGCAGTGTTGTTTCTCAAATACATTTGTTGATTTAAGGATTTTAGATATTTATTTATTTACTAAAAACAAGTTTAAAAGTTTGAATTTTTTTTTTTTTTTTAATTATACTCTTAAAAATATATTAATACGTCAAAAGTAGCATTAATCAAACTTAAAAAATTCTGTTAAACTTAATTATTTCATATTAGCTATTGCATTAACTAAACTGTATACAACCTTATTTTGAAGTGTTATTTTAAATGTAATGTTTTGTAACATTTTAGCTTTTAGCATTGTATAGAAAGTTATGTATTTTCTTTCCTTTTTGTGAAAAGAATCTCCATATGTTTTATTCACCCAGTGGGCTTTAAATAAGTTTGAGTAGCAGAAATAGTTTATCATGTAGATTGTATTGTATTTAATTAATATTTTTTGCTACTTTTCCAGTTAAAATAATCCTAAATAGGCTTAATATCTTATGGTGTTGTTTCTTAAATACATTTGTTGATTTAAGGATTTTTAGATATTTATTTAATTATTTTTGCTAAAAAAGACAAATTAAAAAGAGCAAATAGTCTATCATGTAGATTGTGTTGTATTTAATTAGTATTTGTGGCAAATTTTCCAATTAAAATAAAACTGAATAGTCTTAATATCTTATGCAGTGTTGTTTCTCAAGTGCATTTGTTGGTTTAAGAATTTTTAGATATTTATTTCTTTATTTTGACTAAAAAACAACTATTTTTCGCAGTGAAATGTTAAACTACACAGTAAAATTGTATTGATATGTCAAAAGTAGCATTAATCAAACTTCATACATTATGTTAAACTTAATGTTATTTCATATTAACTACTGCATTGACTAATGTTACCATATACAACCTTACTGTAAACTGTAAAGTATTACTGTAAATAGTTAATGGAGGAAAAGCGAGGGACAAAAATATAGTGTGTACCTTGTAAATTATTGGCGCTAAAGTGCCATTTTTGCAATGTAGTGCCCCTTTTTATATTACAAGATTATTAAACAGTCCCATGGCATTTATATTAAACTTGTATCATAACCCCATTGCGATAGCCTGAGATAGATTCGGATGCCAAACAATCATCTATATTTAATTAAGGTCTTAATAATTGTCATCAGGCACTAGTTAACTTTTAATAAGACATGTCCTTAGAAAGATAATTTACTTGTAATTATCTTTTCCTGTTAAATCATATTGTAAGGGACCCGAACAGTAATTTTTAAACAAATTACACAATTTTTCTTCAACTGTTTCACAATTTGGTAATTAACGTATCCTCTAATCAGATAATTGGTCACTTAATATGAAAAGGATCTGTTAGCTTTATAAATGCCAATTAACACCAGGAGCAGCTGGGCCTTTAAAAGTTTATTGTTGATGCTGGGAATGTGATTGGCGTCTTCCTGAAGAGCCTTGAATTTCACGGGGAACATTCCTGAACGGTGGTGGCACAGCATGTGCCTGTTTATAACGCGATATCTCCTGATATAGGAGATGGGACTGATAAGATAAGCCAGCTCTTTTAATGTGATTTTTCATGCAGTTACGCACTGTATTCAATTTAGATCTTCAGATTATGATCTTATTTATTTATTTTATTAAAGAGGTTGATGATGCACATGCACAACTATTTTACATTACATCCCTTTGTATCCTATAACTACGTGACATATGTTTTATAGGATGCACTGTGATCTGGCATTGTGAACTAGGCATTGTGTTTGATTAAATATGAGCATTTAGAAGAGGAATTTGTCATGGATTTGGTCTCAGAGTAATGCGATCGATTGAGTAATTTACTCTCTAGGTCAGAAGGGTTTGTATTGGAACAAGTGAGAGCTCTGTTGACGGTGGCCAGTCCATCTCTATAGACCTGGCCACCGTGAAACACTCATCTGAGTGTATTTTGTGCTCATTACTCAAATGACTCACTGTGGAAGCTCATAACCGCAGTATCTGATTAAAAACCAAATGCTGCAGCTATGTTCTTGATGCACTTTTACAAGAAGAAAGCCTTAGATGTCATTTTTTAGAATTTAGCATTGAATAGGAAGTTACGAGTAATTTATTTTCTCTCATTTTGTAAAAAGAATCACTATATGATCAGTACAAGATGTTTAGTCACTCAGTGGGTTTTTAAGTAGGTTTGATTAGCATGTAAACATATGTGACCCTGGACCACAAAACCAGTCTTAAGTCACACGGGTAAATTTGTAGCAATAGCCAAAAATACATTGTATTGGTCAAAATGATTGATATTTCTTTTATGCCAAAAATCAATAGGATGTTAGGTAAAGATCATGTTCCATGAAGATATTTTATAAATTTCCTATCATAATTATATCAAAACTTAATTTTTAATTAGTAATATGCATTGCTAATAACTTTTTCTCAATATTATGTTTTTTTTACACCCTCAGATTCCAGATTTTTTAACCCGCTGGGCCTTTTCAGTTATTTTTGACCAGAAAAATGTATATTTTGAAATTTTAAAAATCCCAGCTTCATCGGAATGAGATGACACTTGGTGACTTTTGTTGCATTAGCTACATGAACACATGAAAAAATCATGGACATGATTCAGATATGTTAAAGGGTCACACACACAAAAAAAAGTCACACTTGGCTCCTTCGTGTTTAAAAATGACCGACATAGGAAATGAATGGGAAATACAAAAACATACGAAAACTCTGAGAATCTTTTGGTGGTACCAACTACAAATCCAAAAAGTGCACAGCAATCAAGGAGTGACACTTTAAAATATCAAAAGTGCAAAATAGACACCCACGCACACACATACGCACGCACACACACACACAGATACACATAGAAATTAACTGATAAAAATGCAGCAGAGCATTTTTTAGAATATGTGAATTAAAATGAATAAACGGAAAAATACAAAAGAGTCTCTCTCACAAACACACACACACACTCAGAAATTAACTGGTAAGACTTTAACAGAGCAAATTTTGAGAATATGTGAGATGGGGAGAGCAATTTTTCTTGTACTGTAATATTTGATTGTAATCATAATGCAACCTGATATTTATCTAACCAAAATATCTAAACCTTGACAAAAAGTAGTCTTTTAGAATGTCTAAATCTATATCTAAAAGCAAAACCTAATAAAATATGTAAAAAAAAAACAACAAAAAAAAAAACAATGGTAATCCAAAAGCCTCTGTATATATGTATAATATGTATATAGGGAGATACACAGGAGCTTACATGACAAGTTTTTATTTTTTAATGACACCATATGGCACCATTCTCACTTCAAAAAATGAGTTTTAATGTGAAATGTTGCATTTATTGAAAAATTATAAAAAACAATTATATAAATAAATATATATTCATTCTAATGGGAAAAATAGCTAATTAAAATTGTATAAATATTGCATATTGTCATAAAATCCCCTCAAAATTCTAAATAATTATCAAAAAATGTTATTGAACAAAAAAATTTTCAATGCTTTTCCTGAAAAAGTTACATTTCAAGGCTTTGGTCACTTTTGACAACGAAGGAGCAAAGTGTGACTCCTAAACGAAGAGGCCCAGAGGGTTAAATAGCTGTATCTCAGCCAAATATTGTCATATCCTAACAAACCATACATCATTTTTTTTTTTAATACCCTTATGACTGGTTTTGTGGTCCAGGGTCACATTGGCTAAAATATGATAACACTTTAGTTTAGCAACCAATTCTCGCTTTAAACTAGTTGCTTATTTGCATTCATAATGCATATATACTAGCATATTGGCTGTTTGTTAGTACTTATAAAACAAATGTCAATGCTTCATTCTGCGTAATTGTATTTTAAATCACCTAATCCTACCCCATACCTAAACTTAACTACCTTACTAACTATTAATAAGCAAATTAGGAGTTTATTGAGGCAAGGTCGTAGTTAATAGTTAGTTAATAGTGACAACTGTAAAGTGTGACTTAAAATACCTGCATATGCCACCAGGCAAAATGGACTTTTATGATGAATTCTATCAAGAAAATACATGACAGATATTAAATGTTTTTTTTTTTTGTAGTTCACAAAAATTATCTTTGGCATGAATTTTTGTCTCCTTCTACAATGTAAAAATGTTTGTTGAAGTTGCAATTTGCAAGAAAATACACCATAGTTTATACACCAAATCGTTACATTAAAAATATCTAAAAATCTTTAAGAAACAACATAAACATACTTGAGAGGCAACACCGGCAGAGCTGTCAGTGCTGGATAAATATTAATCCAAAGTATTCTCATTTTCAAGTAATTGAACATGTTACAAATGACATTTTCCTTTACAACATAGTGCAATACATTTTAAAACGCTTCCAAAGCTGCGTAGAGGAAATGGATGACAATTAACCAACTTTGAAAGGCTTTGTTAATAGGCCAGGCTTATGGTAGGTTTAGCTGTTTTTTTTTGTTGTTGTTGTTGTGTGTGTTTGTTGCAGTATGTCTGCCAGCCCTTCCTGCACATGGCAGAGCTGGAGTAATGAAGAATTCCAGCTGCCAAGCAGAGCCGCACCGCTTGGACAGTGGGCATTTTTCATCCTGTAATGTGTGCATGGGTCATTAATTGCGGCTTGCCATGGGTCCAACGGGCTTGTCATTTGGGTATACCACATCTATACATCTGCTCTCACCCTACCCCATCACAGCACACCTCCCCTGGGTCTGTCCATGCTCCACTGTGGCCTGCGTCACCATACATCCAAGTGGGAACATTATGGCCTAAAAAAAGAAATAAAACAGCAAAAGCCTTACTTTAGTGGTCACCTTGTTCTGATTAGACAAAAATAATCATGTAATTAAATGCCAAAGCGTTCTTGTAGATTAATTTTCAGGGAACTGATGATTGATTGATTATCAGGGAATGAATGAACTGTTAAAATACATTACTTTAAATGCAGTATAAATTTCTTTTTTTCTTCTCATTTCTTTTTTTTCTTTTTGTGTATACAATTGTCATTTTTTGGACAAAAACAGTTAGAGCATACTTTAAAAAAATCTTTTTTTGAGCTCCACAGAAGTATGAAACTACAGGTCTTGAATGATGTGAGGGTGAATAGCTGATTACTGATTTTTATTTTCTGTTAAACTATCCCTTTAAATGAATATTTCACCCAAAAATTAAAATGACCCCATGATTTACTCACCCTCAAGCCATCCTAGGTGTATATGACTTTCTTCTTTCAGACAAATACAATTGGAGTTATATTAAAAAATGTCCTGGCTCTTCCAGGCTTTATAATGGCAATGAATGGCTGTTGAGATTTTGAAGCCCAAAAAAAGTGCATCCATCCATCATAAAAAGTTCTCCACACTGCTCTTGGGTTAATAAAGACCTACTGAAGCGATGCATTTGTGTAAGAAAAATGTACATATTTAAAATCAGATATATCTATATATAAACCATAATCTCAAGTTTCCACTAACTGCCGTACGTGCGTTCACAAGAGAGTGGCGTTCCAGCGTGGAGTGGTTTTTAAATTTTCATATCCCTTTAATACCAGATCTGTTCTTGTTTATATACATGTCATTTTAAGCTTTAAAGCCACTTCAGAGCTTCAGTATTTTGTGCTACTACACAGGAGCTGAGAGTGTGTTTCATCAGTTTGTGCGTGTGAAGAATAGCCCACGGCTGCCCTGAGGCTCATGTTGCTTGCCCGAGGTGGGCTGCTCTCCCGCCCTTATCAGTGTGCCGTATTGATTGGATTGCGTGTGTGTGTGTGGATGTAGGTGGGAGACGCTGAAAAGAGTGGCTGCTCTCCTCCATCTTGGCTCTGAATGAGGCCCCGCAGCGGGAGGGGAGGAGTCTCTATTGGTGTGATGTGTTTTGTCAGAAGCATCTGTTTGGTCACAGGACGTGGCATAATCCTCGACCTTGAGCGCACCAGCCGAGACTGAGCACAGTGCTCAGCTGTGGCCCTGCGTGGGCCCATTAACACCTCTCACACACAGGCTCGGGGCCCGCGCTGACATCAGAGCCCACACACCTCTCTCCACAGCGCCACAGGCCTCTGCACTTTTTAGACCACAGTTTGGCAGTGCTGTTCCTGTCTGCTTCAGCTTCATTTTGTACTCAGCGGTTCTGATTGTTAGAGGGAAACTAAACTGAACACTTGGAAAATATATATATGCTGGGGAAAAGTTTTAGGGACATTTATCTCACCGTCATTAAATCTGACTAAATCCAGAGAAGATGAATGGAACAACCTACACTCTAAAAATTGCTGGGTTATTTTTTTAAACCCAAATGCTGGGTTCAGCCTGCTGGGTCATTTTATTGAGTTATTTTTAAGGTGCTGGGTAGTTTTTTTCTGTAACTAAGTTGCTGGGTAATTTTTTAACGCTGGGTTAATTTTTTTCATCCCAACCACTGGGTTGAGCCTGTCTCTGACGAAACAACCCGGCTGCTGATTTACAGTCAGAGCATGGGCTTTTTGAGTCCTCTACAGGAGAGAGCAGTTCTCAGCACTGCCGATTTGCACTTCTTCAGTGAAATAAAGGTTTGTATACATTTTATTTAATTTATAAAGCTTTTACTGTGCTGTAAATTGTATTATTTTATTCAATGCAACATAAGGACGAGATGTCAGTCAGCCACGTCAGGAACGGTTGTTTCACGCGATGGAAACGCCTTTTGCCTTGCATAAAATAAATGGATTTTATTTGTTATTGTACTGAGTTTAATGCTAAAATATGTTCTCTAATGTCAGTACTATTTGTTTATGGGTAGATTTTGGAGTCAGTCACGGTATCTTTCAGCTACAAGTGAAACGCGAGGCCGCGGTTTGAAGTTTGCAGTTAACCTGACGAACAGCAGCCCTTTACCGGCTCAGATTTCTGCGCCATACCGGCATGAGAATTAGCGCTATTTCAGTAAAAATCGATTACAGATAATGGTTGAATACACTAAAATTAAAATTCTACTTTTAAATGTTAAATGTTTGTTAAACAAGTTTAAATGTATGTAATACTGTAAACTATGCTGTATTCACCTAAATAAATTCAATTTGTATTGTATTTTGTCCATGTGTTCCTGCTTAATAGTAAATGCTGATCTTTTGATTATTGCTGTTGCCTCTAGTAATTATGGGTGTGTTTTTATAAGTTCCAGTCCATTTTAAACCGGCAATATAATACTTTTTAAGCAATAGTTGACTTAAATAAAATAACCCAGCATGTTTGTAAAAACATTTAACCCAGCCAGCTGGGTCAAAATAACCCAGCATGTGTTCTGTCCAATATTTACCCAGTACTGGGTTGCCAAATAACCCAAGTTGGGTTGTTTTTAACCCAGCATATTTTAGTGTAGTATTACTATTTTTGAAGATTTTTTTTGTCACAGACTCAGTTCTAAAATAATTTTAAAAAAAAAGTTTTTTTCTTCAATTATTTTAATAACCAGTAGAGATTTTGGACTATCATCTTTATCACGGTTACTCACTCATATGACTTTGCTCTGCTATGTACCATTTCAGTTCAGATTGAAAACAGGATGTAATTATATTTTTTACCAATAATAATGAGAAATATATATTTAACTCACACAGGAAAGAACATGTGGTGCTTTTATACATTTGATTACTTTATACAATGTATGTAGCATTTTTTATTTATTTGTTCTGTTGTAGTTTTTGTGTCATATTGTTTGCAATTAGTTTCTTATTCTTATTCAGTCACTGTTTTGTTTTGTAGCTAGTATTAGTTTTTAGTGATAATGACACTGGTGACTAGAATTATGAAATTTCTATGATATCAAACATTTTGATATCATAAAGACCTTATTTAAAGCAAAAATAACTATATCAATATATATATATATATATATATATATTGTTACCGTGAAATAAAATTACTCATACCGTGATATAAGATTTTGGTCATATCGCCCACCCCTAATTATGAATGTTAAAAACAGTTGTGCTGCTTAATGAGACCACAATATATATAAATTAGTCTAAAGGTATCCATATATAGCCGTTTTTCTTTTGTTGGAAGGAGTGAAATGTAAATGATCATCATAGCTGCTTATTCAAAGCTGGGGAAAAAGATTGTATGGGGGACTAATACTTAATTCTTTTATGCAAATGGAAGATCCCTCAAGCTATGTGTAGTAGATTTATCCAGTATTAGTTGATTTTTACAATCTGCATGCCTAATTTACAGTGCAACTGTAGAGATAATGTGCAGAACAAAGAGGCCTGTAATTAGTATCTGGCTAGCTTTAAGAGAAGCTCGCACACCAAATCTCCTGCTCCGCTGCTAATCGGAGGACGGTGTAAACATCCCTCCGTTATGCCATTCCGAAGGTCAAAAATTCTCCTTCGTACTTTCTTGTTGTTATTTATTTACATTTAGGTTTATTCGTTTAGCAGGCTTACGAGGGTGTAGCGGTGATAAGTGGTTCCGCGGGTGGCCGATTAGCAGGGGAGACGGCGGCGCTTAGATCACCGTTAAGGGAGACGCGGCAAACATCTGCAGAGCCATCTTCTCAGGGTCATCTCACTCCAGCTCAACGAGCCCATCCCCACTGTGGCCAATTAAACAAATTGCTGCAAAAAGAGCATTTTATTAGTATTTACCCGTTGCTCTCAGTCCATCGCCATAAATTCTCCTTGAGGCACGCTGGAAAACAAATTGGCACATTAACTTGTGAATGGCTAAAGAGGCACTCCGGCTGCGCCTCAGGGGCTGCTGGGTATCAAAGTGTCTGCCGTTCTGAGCAATCTGTCTGCTTTATCATTCAGTGTGACAGTGGGGCTGAGAGAGCCAGGCCTGCCGCAGGGGCTGTGCATGAGGGAGAGCATTAGCTCTCTTTCCCTTGGCAGGCCCAAGCTGTTTGCCATTGTATCCCAGAGAGCCCTGTCTATTTATCTGTTATTACATTCGAATTGGCAGATCAAAAGCAGGGGGCCCTTCTGCCGCGACCACGTTGGCTGCGTTTCTCCTTCTCCCTTTCTTCCTCTCTGTCGTGCGCTTCGCTTTTCTGGACCTCCAGCACCTGCTTTATTTCAGTCTTCGGTCTCCCGCTCTCTCTGTTCCTCATCGTCCCGTTACAGTCAACGCCTCTGTAGATGAGTGGATGAGAGGGCTCTGATGTCTCCTGGCTGATGGGGACTGTTGTGTTTTGGCTGCTGTACTCGTAGCTCATCCTACAGGGGCATCAGTTGGATTGCATTGGTGGGGCTTTCCAAGTTTTAATGAGGATTACCATGTTTGTGTTTGTATGTGTGTCATGATAATCCTTTTAGTAATAAGTCATTTCCAAGAGCAGTAAATAGGCTTGTCGTGGGCAACCCCACACGCGGAGCTCTGATGGGTGGTCTCGTTTACTGTGTTTTTAAATGGTGTGTTGTGATCTTGTAGCCTTATAGCTTTATGTAACAGTTACCACGTAATAAAAATATTTACTACACAATTTTCATTTACAGGTTATTTTGTTAAGCAATCTGAGCAATCCCTCTCCTTCCTAAAATATAAATTGGTTATTATCATTAACTAAAACTAAAACCATAAAAATAATTTTGATCAGCTGAAATTAATTAAACATTTATATATTTCTATAATTAAACATACGCACACTGCCGTTCAAAAGTTTGGGACCAGTAAGATTTTTTTAAGTTTTTTATGCTCATCACGGCTGCATTTATTTGATAATATTACAATGTAAAATGACTGTTTTCTATTTTTTAATATAGATTAAAATTTAATTTATTCCTGTGATGCAAAGCTGAGTTTTCAGCGTCATTACTCCACTCTTCGTTTATTTAAAATAGACATCTTTTGAAAAAATATTAACTACAGTTTAAAAATTTGGGGTCAGTAAATTTTTAATCTTTCTTTCTTTTTTTTAAAGAAATAAATACTTTAATTCAGCAAAGATGTGTTAAATTGATAAAAAGTGATAGTAAAGATTTCTATTTTTCAATAAATGTTGTTCTTTTTTAACTTTTTATTCATCAAAGAATCCTGAAAAAAGAATCACAGGTTCCAAATTTAAATATTAAGCAGCACAACTGTTTCATGCATTGATAACAATAATAATAAATCAACATGAATGATTTCTGAAGGATCATGTGACACTGAAGTCTGGAGTAACAATGCTGAAAATTCAGTTTTGCATCAGAGGAATAAATTATATTTTAAAGTATGTAATTGCACTATTCTAAACTGTAATAATATTTCAGAATATTGATGTTTTTCTGCATTTTTGACCAAATAAATGCAGCCTTGATGAGTCTAAGGGACTTCTTTAAAAAACATGAACAATCTTACTGACCCAAACTTTTGGACAGCAGTGTATGTGTGTGTGTATATATATTTATAAAATATTTATAGAATATAGAACATGTTCAGTGTAGTATATATGTTATATTACAAACTAGAACACGGCATTTTTCGAACAACATCCAGAAACAGAACCAGACTCATTTTTATCATTTTGTCTGGAAAATAAATTTAAAATGAAGCATGGTTGGCCTTGAAGCCCAGACTTGAATTTATGTTATACTGCATGCAAACTAGCTTCAGATTATACTACTAAAATAGTAATGCATTACTACCATGCAAGAACATCTTAAACACCCTAAAATAACTTATTAACAGTAAAATTTAATGGGGGATGACAATAGCTGTTTACCAGAATTACTACATTCCATAAGAAGGAGACAATACAGCCTGGACTCAGACCAGTGAGGAGGAACACAGCTCCTTCTCTCCTCTCTCTCTCTCTCTCTCTCTCTCTCTGTGTTTCTCTATACGTGTAGTATGCATTATGGCTGCCTTCTTTTGCCAGCTCTGCCAGCCCATCAAAGGGTGATTTTCCACGCCGGCAGGCCAGGAGGCTCTGAGCTAAAAGAGAGAGAAGGGCCTGTCCCGAAGCCAGGGACAGGTGGGAGGCGGAGCCCTGGACACTAGAGTGCCAGGATCTCAACTTGGGGACGTTGAGTGAGCTCTGGGCATGGGCCAGTCAGTCACTGAACTGAAAATAGTCATGCCCTGACACCCTGACAGCGCTGGGCAAGCTGAGATGGACAGATACAGCCAATGTATGACTGTATAAATTACTTGGCTTGTCTGTATTCTTATATAGGAGCTATATAAATAGTGTATGTTTTCCTTGTTTCTTTACAAGCGTTGCTGTTTATAGACAAAAAGTAAATGAGAGTGGACATTTGTAACTTAAACTACATTTGTAGTAACATTATGGGAGCTAGTAAACAGTTTTAAAACAGTCACTTTTTTAAAAAAACACTTTTTCAGTGTGGTGCAATACAGTGCTGTTTTTATCTGACTCATTGAAAGAAATTTGACTCTTGCTCTTCAGGTTCTGTTACTTCTACTTATTGTACATTAAAAACAAAATTAGATTTTTTTTTTCTTACAAAAAAGTACCACTTTAAAAAAGTCAACACCGCTTTTAAGGGCTGCAAAAAGGGGCTTTTATTGAGTTGGAAAAGCAACACTGCATAAGATATATATCTTTTATCTTAGAGAAAGTATCTTTTATGCAGGTGTATTTTGTCTTTTTTTTTTTTACTTGTTGCAGTGTAATAAAAAAAAAGGTAACACTTGTATAGGGTTATTATTAACATATTGGCTGATTATTAGTACTTATAAAGCACATATTCTGCATGGGCATATTCTACATCCCTAATCCTACCAAATACCTAAACTTAACAACTACCTTACTAACTATTAATAAGCAGCAAATTAGGAGTTTTTTGAAGCAAAAGTCATTAACAATATGTTAATAGCAAAAATTGGACCTTAAAATAAAGTGTGACAAGAGAAGATAATAGTTGAATTTATAAAAATGATCCCGTTAAAAAGTTTACATACACTTGATACTGTGTTGTTACTTGAATGATGAGCTGTTTTTTGTTTTGTTCATGAGTCCCTTGTTTGTCCTGAACAGTTAAACTGCTCGCTGTTCTCCAAAAAATCCTTCAGTTCTCACAAATTCTTTGGTTTTTCAGCATTTTTGTGGATTTTAACCCTTTCCAACAATGACTGTGAGATTTTGAGATCCATCTTTTCACACTGAGGACAAGTGAGGGACTCATATGCAACTATTACAGAAGATTCAAACGTTCAAGTATCTTCTGTAGCTTCTGAGGGGCAGTACTAAAAAAAGATATTTAGGCAAAATAAGACATGTTTTCACGCCCTGGCTCTTAATGCATTGTGTTTCCTTCTGAAGCATCAGTGAGGATTTGAACCTTCTGTAATAGCTGCATATGAGTCCCTCAGTTATCAAGGGACGCAAGATCAACTATCACTAAAAAATAAAAAACAACTGTGGATCATTCAGGTAACAAAACAGTATTAAGAGTCAAGTGTATGTAAACTTTTGAATGGGGTCATTTTTATAAATTCAACTTTTTTTTTTTCTTGTGGACTATATGTAAACAACATTATTTGAAATGTCTTATTCAAGTCAGTACTACATAAAACATAACATGCATTTTGTATGATCCCTCTTATTTTGGTTAAATAATTAACATTTTGCAGATTCTGCAAGGTGTATTTGACTTGACACTGTATGCGTGTTGATCAATGTTAAGTAAATAAAAGCCTAAACTAAATGTTCATCATATAAAGTGATTGTTTCTCTTCAGAAACTTTGAAACTGGTCACTTAGTATGCATTACATTTACATTCTCTTTATTACCTTTTTGAATCAGAAAATTGTGGTTGCGTGGAATAAATGTATACACAAAAATGATGAAAGAATGTTAAAAATATCCAGTGATGAACAAGTTTTATGGGCTTGGAATAGCATGAAGGTGAGTAAAATGATGACAGAATTTGTATTTTTTTGGGTTACCTAACCCTTTAATGTTGTTTTCTACTGTTGTAGTGTAGTAATGTAGTAATATATTTTCTATAGTTTTACTTTAAAATGATAGTTCACGCAAAGATGAAAATTCTGTCATTAATTACTCACCCTCATGTTGTTCCAAACCTGGAAGACCTTTGTTCATCTTCAGAACACAAATTAAGATATTTTTGATGAAATCTGAGAGCTTTCTGACCCTGCATAGACAGCAAAGCAACTGAAACAGTCAAGGCCCAGAAAGGTAGTAAAAATATCAATAACAGCAGCACCACAAGCATACATAGTGATGCTCTTGTGAATGACTGCAGGGAATGACACAGAAGAGAAGAATCGTCTCAGATTTCATTAAAAATATCTTAATTTGTGTTCCAAAGATGAACACATGGTCTTACAAGTCTGGAACAACATGAGGGTGAGTAATTACTGAAAGAATTTTCATTTTTGGGTGAACTATCACTTTAAATTACGTGATAGTTAGCTTAGGCTCTAGTTTTTAAACCAACTACCCCAGCGCTGATATAAACACAGGACCAGCATGCAGTGCTGATTCCAGCAGTCATACGGCCCACTGCAGGTTAAACAGCACCACAGTTACTGTCCTTCTCCAGGAGAGTCTCTCCTCCGCCATATTTCAAACTTCCTCTGGCCAGCTCTTTTATTCAGGCTCAAATGAGATCCCACAAAATCTATATCACATCTTTAAAACGAAATAACTCTCGCTCTCTGCAGTGGCATTGACCTCGGCGGGGCAGTTCTGGTTCAGTGCACTGGGCCCTCCGGTGGCAGCGAAGGGGGAAGCGATTTAAGGCCCCGAGCCACGCCGGACCCCAGGTGCGCCAAGGCAAGCAGTTAAATTTCATCATTACCCTTTCTTCGGCGTGTTAGCTTTTTATAGGGCTTTTACGGCTAGAGAGGACGGTGCCGCACTGGTCCCGGTGGTACAGGGTGGAGAAGGGAAAAGAACGGACAGAGATATGGACAGAGGGTGGGGAGAAGGCGAAGGGAGGGAAAAAAGCGAGAAAAAGAGACTGGGACATCACTTGTCAAGTTGACTACAGGATGATGTAAAAACAGCGGCGAGGGCAGGGGATAAGAGCGATGATGAATGGGCTGTGGACGTTCATCCATCCAGTTGAAGGATTTGCAGCGCAGGAATTGTGTACAGATGCTGACATCTGAAGGGGGGAGAGGTGGAAAGAAAGAAAAAAAGGAATGCTATCTGGGAGTAAGACAGAGCACTGCTGATGCGGAGTGATGGGGAAGAAGGACACAGTACAATAAGATGCTCGCAGATCTAAAGTTGGCCGTATGAACACAGCAGTCAAAGCAGGTGTCACTCAAAAGGTCACTGTGACAACAAAAAGAGACACTGTTACATCTATTCACATAGAGAATACAATGCAGCTTGGTTCATTTGGTCCGGACTAAAAAGGACAATGATACATTTAGTCCTGGTCCGCTTAGCGTTCACACTGGCGTTTTTGAAAGCGAACCTAAAGATACAGAACCTAAAAGCATAGTGATACATTCACAACCTGACAAAAACAAAAGGAAATGGTGTGTTGGTCTGAAGGCACTGAGGGTGTATGACACCAAAGTACCCATTCACTGATCGATCTCCTTAGCGCCGCTTTAAGTCGAATACACCTAACGCCGTCTGCTAAGCACGCTCATTGTTGCGTGTATATGATCTTATTTTCTCCACCTCACTCACAAAGAGCTCATAAAAGACACTTTACTTTTTTTAAATTTGCCCTCTGCTCATTTTGTTTTGGATTTGTTTTGTTCCCTTCGTCGCATAGCGTTGCGTCTCGTCATTACTTCATTACTTCCTGTTTTTGGTTAATCGAACCAAACATGACAAGTGTGAACACACCCTAAAAAAAAATGTAAGAAAATGTAAATAAATAAAGAATAAAAATATGAAAAAGTCATAAATATTTAGAATACCTAGAAATATTTAAAAATATATAATGATTATGTGCATATTTACAGTGTTATGGATAATAATAATATTAATAATTTTGAGTAATGTTTAAATGTTGGCTGTCATAACTTATTTTTTGAAAAAGTATTTTTTTAACAAAATTAATGCTTATAATAAGCAAGGACGCATGAGGTTGATTAAAAATGATCAATTATATATGTATTTCAAATAAATCATTAAAAGGATCCTAAATAAAAAACATATCACAGTTTCCACAAAAATATTAAGCAGCACAACTGTTTTTTTTTAACTGATAATAATAAAAAATGTTTCATGAGCAGCAAATCAGCATATTAGAATTATTTCTGATCATGTGACACCGAAGACTGGAGTCTAAAATAAATTAAATTCATGACTAAAAATAAATTCAGGTTTGTATCATAGGAATTAATTACATTTTAAACTATATTAAAATAGAAAAGTTATTTTAAATTGTAATATTTCTAGTGCTGTCAGTCGATTTTAAAAATAACTGATTAGTCACATTTTTTAAAAATAATTCATTAATTGCGATTCATCCCATGAAACATTAAAGTTTTTAAATATACTTTTATATTCCAATAATTTCACATCTTCATATTAATGTAGAACCAACATAAAGACAGTATATTTTCAATATTTGTTAAATATTTTTTATGACTGAAGGTATCACTGATACCAATATTGCTGATGTCTCTAAGAAATAATTTTTTCCTAATATTTAACCATTGACTACAGCCATTCAACATTACAGTATAACTGAGAGCTATACATTTTAAAATTTATTAGACTTTTAAAAATAACAACTTCTAATTTAAATGAACTTAAAACAATTGCGTATCTTAAGTCTGCCGTTTGATGTGGTCATAAACAAACGCACTTCTTGTCAAGAAATAAAAGAGACAGAAGCAGCAGTTGTGAGTGGGGTGGCCAACTCTATATATATATGTATATATTGATCAAATAACTGCAGCCTTGGTGAGCATAAGAGACTTCTTTCAGAAGCAGTTTTTACAACGTTTTGCTTTTAAATGCAACTTATTGCAGCTCATAACTCAAAACCTTTCATGTATTGGGTAGATTTTTATCATTCACACCACACAGGTCTGGGTTTGTTACAAACCACTGCAATTTCCAGTCCTCAGGTTAACCTAGATTAATGTCCCAGCCATGAACAAGCTCTCATTGTCTCTCTAAATGTGATTAGCACAGGGTTAAGTACCTCTTCGCTTCGTTCAGTCCAGTGGGGTTGTGTTTGAACGAGGGATAAGAAGGGAGAGAGGCGCACGGAGGGTGGCGTGCTGTACCTTTGCACCGTGCCAATGTCAGCAAGCTGTGCCAGTCTCACCGGGCGGCCGTCCACGTCCCAGGCTCTGCCGCGCTACGCAGAGGCTCCACAAACTCACTGCATATGCTCCGTATGGCCCAGACAGTCCGTCCAATTTTCCACCATCTGCTGGGCCTGCACTTACGCACCACAGAAAGGTCACCGTCAGCTCTGCTTGACTCGTAAAAATTCAAATGACACTGTGAGAAACCACCATGATTGTTGCCATCACCAACATCACCTGATGAGACCAGATCCTCTCAATGTGTGTGCAAAACCAGCCATGGAAATGGCATCCCGCCAATCAGGTTAGTGCTGTATCAGCTGATTCCACTGCACGCAGGGATGATGTAAAAACACAGACAGGCCAAAAGAAGCCGAGACGAAGCCAAAGCAGGACGTCTGGTGTCTAGTCCACTGTAACAAGAGGTTTTCACACAGCTCAGATAGGGAAAGTGGTACAATTGCCTTATTCAGAGAGCTTGCGTATCTCTAAATAATATCAGCTGTGTGCAGATGGGTCCCTGCATCTCGGTACAATGGGATGGTTCAGCCTTGCCTTCACTTCAACAAAACACTAATGCTATGAGGGCTGTGATATGAGAAGATTGGCACAGCTGCCTTCACCTGACCAATGCATTAATTAGCTTCTTTTCGTCTCTTTCTGTGTAAAGCCTTGAAAAAATCTAGCTTATGTATTTGAACCTTTCAGTTTAAATAGCCTTTTACAATTCACCAAATTTATTAATGTAATTTTGACAAACAACTAGTCTTTCTACATTCAAATGAAGAGCTATTTATTATTTATATATATTATTTATATATAGAAATAAGAAATATTTTTATATTTTCAGTTATCATCTTAAGTTTTGTTTTAGTAATTTTGTTTAGTCATCGCTGTTAAAAAAAAAAAAAACAGCCTAAGGCTGGTCTTAGCTGGTTTTATCTGGTTTTCCAGCCTGGATAAGCTGGTCAAGCTAGTTTTAGTTGGTTGTTCCAACTGGTCTCCCAGCCTGACCAGCTGAGGAAATGGCCAAAACGCCTCTAAAACCAGCCTGCTGATCAGCTGGCCAGCTATGACCAGCTAAGACCAGCCAACCAGCTTTGGCTTTTGTTTATTTTTATTTTAGTTTTAGTGCTTCAATTTTACCTTAGTTAATTATTTTTACAGTGTCTTATGTTTAAGTTTTTCATCTAATATTAATATTTTATTTCAGCTTTTCAATTAATGAAAGTGTTTTAAGTTTTAGTTAAAAATAACAACATGGTGTGCTAGAGAGCATAGAAAATCACTGCCTTAAAGGGATAGTTCACCCAAAAATGAAAATGAACCCATGAGTTACTCACCCTCAAGCCATTCTAGATGTATATGACTTTATTCTTTAAGACAAATACAATCGAAGTTGTATTAAAAAATGCCCTGGCTCTTCCAAGCTTTATAATGGCAGTGAATGGGTGTTGAGATTTTGAAGTCTAAAAAATGCATTCATCCATCATGAAAAATACTCCACACAGCTCTGAGGGATGAATAGAGGTGTTTTGAAGTAAAACAATGCGTTTGTGTAAAAAAAACAAAACAAAAAAAAAAACAATATAACAATGTAACAACTTTATAAACCTTAAACCATCTCTAGATTCATTAACTATTGTACATATGTTTACGAGAGATTGGCGTTCCAGTGGATGATGTGGACGAAGTGACAAATGTGGAAGTGAGCAAAACAAAACACCAGTTATGAATTAGAAGTACAAAACAAGGATTTGTAGAGAAAAATGTTGGAGGATTACAATGTAAGCCGAAGGGAGACTGGTTTTCCTTTGCTGTAAACAAAGCTTGGTTCCTGCAAACAGAGCTTATGCTGCATCCTACGTCATCCACTGGAACGCCACTCTCTCGTAAATGTACGTATGACAGTTAGTGGAAGCTAGAGATTGCGGCTTATAAAATTTTAAATATGGATATTTTCTTACAAAAAATGCAACAGTTCGCTATAGAAGGCCTTCAAACCGAAGCTGTGTGGAGTACTTTTTATGATGGATGGATGCACTTTTTTGGACTTCGAATCTCAACACCCATTCACTGCTATTATAAAGCTTGGAAGAGCCAGAACTTTTTTTTAATATAACTTCGATTGTATTTGTTTGAGCACCTAGGGTGAGTAAATCATGGGGTAATTTGAATGACTTTGGCCTACATGCAGCGGTGCTGTCCATGGTCCTAGATTACTCTGTTCTTAAAGAAAACTCCACACAGAGAACCATGAATGACATATTTGATTAGATAAAGCTGCTGTCAGTTATCACGTATTGATTTATTTTTTGCATATTGCATCTCTATTATCGTCATCTGTACATTAGCATGTCGGAGTGGTGGCTTTGTTTAGTTGCACATATGTGTTCATTTGTGTGTAGCTAAAGGTGGGGGAGGCGTGTGTGTGTGTGTGTACGTGCGTGCGTATATGTGTGCAAGCATTCGTGCGTGTATGTGTGTAAATGTGAGAGGAGACACAGGGGTGGGCGGGAAGGAAGGAGGGGTGGCTTGTTCTAACGGTTCTTTGAAAGAGATAAATGGCTTACAGATGGCCCAATCAATATATTCAAATGAGACATGTAAAGTAGCCGGGCAGCCGTCGGAGATCAGGCTTGGGCTAGCTGAAAGGCACACAGCCAAGGAGACCCAAGTCTGTCTTTCTCTATATCTCTACCTCACGCATGCACACAGGCGCAGACCTCACCTGCCCTTTGCCCCGTCCCAACCGCTTTGAACAGCCGTTGATGTTCTCAACGTTAAATGAATTTGGAGTTGTTGTATGGAAGCTTGCATGGAATATAGATGCATTAACATGTGGTTTACTTGGTTTTCATATCAACCAATGATCTTGAGAATAAATTCAGAGAAGGATGATTGGTAGATAGGAATAACAAGAATTAAAAAAAATAATAATAATGAAATACAAATTAAATCATATATTTTACATTTTCTACGTATGTTGTTTATGGTAGCATGCCAAATGCATAAATGTGAACCTGGACCACAAAATCAGTCATAAGGGTTCGTTTTGTGAAATAGAGAGTTATACATTATTGAAAGATGAAAAAATATGCTTTCCATTGATGTATGGTTTGTTAGGATAGGTCAATATTTGGCCAAGTTACAACTATGTAAAAATCTGAAATATGGGGGTGCAAAAAATCTAAATACTGAGAAAATCGCCTTTAAAGTTGTCCAAATGAAGTTCTTAGCAATGCATATTACTAATTAAAAATTAAGTGTTGATCTATTTACAGTAGGAAATTTACAAAATATCTTCATGGAACATGATCTTTACTTAATATCCTAATGAGTTTTGGGATTTAAGCAATATCGATAATTTTAACACATACAATGTATTTTTGGCTATTGCTACAAATATACCTATACTGCTTAAGACTGGTTTTGTTGTCCAGGGTCACAAATGTTAAGTAATTTAAATATATTAACTAGCTTGAATATTTAAATGAACCTTTTTTTTTTTTCTCCCCAAGGTGTGTGTTATGTGTACAGTCAGATTTAGGCTGCTTGTGTGCCATTCATTTGTTTTTCACAAATGGTGGCTGTATGTTGTTGAGTAATGCACAGAGAGATTAGCTTCTTGTCTGTGGGAGAGAAGGGAAAGGCTATGGCCCCAGGGCAGCCTCCGGGGGAAAAATGTTCCCCTGACACAGATAACATCCAATTCCTCCCCTGTGAAATGCAAAAATCCACCCCGACATCAGCAAAGTGTTTTATCATCCTGTATCAGATCCTGGCTCTCTTATCGTTTTGTTACACACACTTACACGCAAACGTCCACTTCCTCGAAATCAAATTTGTGTAAAAAGGAGGAAGATCCTGACAACTGTTCATGTTTTTTTTTTTTTTTTTTTTACACATAAACACACTAAACAGCATCACGGAGACAAGTGCGGCACTGCTTTTGTTTAGTTGCCATGATATAATAATGCCTTATGGACACTGAGAGAGAAATGAATGCTGTTTTGATGGTGTCCTTGGCTGACTCAGTTAATGAAAAATAGGTGATGTTTGTGGCGGACACCTAATAATGCACCTAGATATGGATAAAAACACATTTTTAAAGTGACATGTTGCCCTTTTTAACATCTTTTCATTGCGTCCACTATGACACTGCAGTTAAAGCTGAAAGATTTTCCTGTAGTTTGCTTCATACAAGATAAGAAAAGAGACTCAAAACAAAGTGTGAGAGAGCATTAAAAGGAAAAATATGATTTTGAGTATCGATTTGAAAAAAGTACAACTTATAAAGAATCAGAGCATGCAGAAATCAACAGAAAGCTTCACAGAAGTGAAAAGATTTTATGTCCGCCACTCTTTATTTTAGTAAACATTTGGAAATTTGATGATGCTTTTACAGGGTTCATACAGATACTGTAAAATGAAATTCCAGGACTTTTCAGGCACTTCAAATTTTAAAAAAAAGATAAATAGATGAATGGAAATATACTAATAAAACAAAATAGCAAAAATAAAGTGAAGCACATGCGAAGTATTACACAGAACCACAGTTAACTTTCTTAAGATATTTGTATTTGTGTATACTCTTTTTTTCCTTTGTTTTGTTTTTTGAACTGTACTGTTTTAATTGATGTTTTCTACTGTTTAAAAAAAAAATCTGAAAAAAAAAAAATTTGCAAAACCACTTCAAAATCCTGATCTGAAACAAATGATTCGCCATACACACTTCGAAGTCCTGAACTGAATCAAATGATTTGCGAACCCACGCCGAAGTCCAATCCGAATCAAATGAATCATCGCGCTCCTAGGTTCAAAAAAGCAAAAGATTCACAAACTTGATCCAAGGTTCCGATCTAAGTCTGATGAATTGTGATCCACGCTCCAAAGTTCCAATCTGAATAATGATTCATGAACAGAACAGGACTCAATGATTCACAAACCCATTCCGATCTAAATCAAATGATTTGTGATACGCTCTCCGAAGACCCAATCTGAATCGAATAATTTGCGATATGCATACTATTAAAGTATTACAAATTATACTACACGTTTACTATCGTGAAACCACAGTTTTCTTAAGGGATTTGTATTTGTGTATACTTTCTTTTTTGTTGTTTTGTTTTCATAACTGTACTGCCTTAATTGTTTGATGTTTTCTACTGTTTAAGACAAAAAATCGGAAAAAGCGATTTGCGAAACCACTCCAAAATCCTGAGCTCGAACATATCATACGTGCAACGAAGTCCGATCTGAATCAAATGAATCGCAATCCACGATCTGTGCTCCTAGCTTCCGATCTAAAGCAAAAGATTCACGAACCTGCTCCAAGGTTATGATCTAAATCAAATAATTCGTAATCCACGCTCCGAAGTCCCGATCTAATAATAATTCACAAACCATCATTTCAGATCAGGACTTAGATTGCGAATAATTTGATTTAGATCAGAACTTTGTGTATTGCAAATCATTTGATTTGAATCATTCCATTTGCGAAATGTTTCACAAACCCATTCCGATCTAAATCAAATGATTTGCGATACGCGATTTGAAGTCCTGATCTGAAACAAATTATTTGCAATACGCGGTCCGATTGAAGCACTTCGAAATTGTGAATCATTTTGTGATGCTTTGGTTTAACTGATTTGGAGTTTCGAAAGGCTCCGCTTCAAGTATGTCACTATATGTGTTTTTTTTTTAAATCATTACAAGTGATATCGAAATTCGAAAAGTGAATTGCTTTAAAGTCGGAAAATGACTCCCGTGTAAATGACTCCGTTCATTTGGTTCATCTGTTCCTCTTTTCCCATCTTCATCCGTGTTTACACGACAGTTTCACTACTACTACTGGCTTACCTCGCTAGTTTTCTGACATTAACTGAAATAAGTGAAAAAAGTATGATGTTTTTTTAAATTATGTGAATTTTGCATGAAAAGATATGTGCTTATAGAAAAAAGTTCAACACTTATTTCATAGATACATTGTCTTTCAATAATTCAAGCATTTTTCAAGTACCTCTTCAGGAATATTGCTATTTGCAAGGGTTTTCCAGGCCTTAAATTTCAAAAAAGTCAAGTACTTTAAACACTTTAAGCGCCTTGTACGAACCCTGCTTTTAGCTACTAACAAGAGTGTAGTACAATATGTTTAACATTTTTATCATGTTTAAATGCTGTTCCAGCATTTGTCTACACCAAAGTCATGGGTTCGATTCCCATGGATGCATGAACCACAGCCATTTCCCTAAGACTGACAGGGAAGAGAAGAAATAGTTGAAAAAGTCATTATTTTTGTTTTCTTTGTGCACAAAAAGTGTTCTCGTAGCTTTATAACATTACATTTGTGAACAAAGGTCTTACGGGTTTGGAATGACATGAGGGTGAGTAATTAATAACAGAATTTTAATTTTTGTGTGAACTATCCTTTAAATTCCACAGAATTTCATGTTCTTTAAAAATGAGGAAAATGTTCACAGATGCTGTCTTGACCTGCTTATAACTCTCATTTAGTGTAGTATGAATCCATAACCGACCATCTGTACATTGAAACACTAGCTGATAGATGTATTATTAGCTTAAAACTGAACGTGTTAACCTCTATGCATTCTCCAGTGCTGATGGGATACTGTAGGACGCCTCGGCTCATGTATGAGAGATTCTGGTCTTGCCCTCTGTCTGCTAACCCAGTAAAAGGGTCCTTGGCCTATTAATTGCCTTGACAGTGATAAAGGAAACAGAGGGGGATGCTATTTGTCTTTAATGCAATACCTCGCATATTACCCAGAGACAAATTGAAAGTGTTTCCTAACATGAGCTGTTCTCATTTTTCTCCTAGCCTTTGAGAAGGTGAAAGAGGTAGGTCATGGGTAGAGACTTGAGGGTGTTTGGGGCCACGACGGAAGGTTTTCGCACCTCATTCTTTCTCGTGTCAGACCTGAATATCTGCGTGTTGTACGTACGTGTGAGGCCAGCACCTGTGAGCAGTCAGGGGTCAAATGTCAAGGAGAGGGCAGGCCCTAAGTGGCTACAGGGTGTTGTGGGGGTTCGAGACAAACGGAGGAGAGAAAGGGCTGTTCCTCTGTGAAATGACCATTGTTAATCCTGCCAGCGACACGTGGCCTCTTGTCCAGTCTGCTGTTTTGTGAGTCCGCCTACTCACAAAGATGCTTCACTCAGCTGCTGACCTTGGCTTGCCCTGCCTTACAAAAGCAACAAAGATGAATGCCTATTTGGTGAGCCGCTCGCGCCATTATCTTCCACACTTGTCATTTCCTTGAGTGGCTCATCCCTAGTGACCTGCACTGAGTCAGGTCTGCTCTTTCTCTTTATGCATAATGTCCACATCTAAAAACTCATTCTGCAATAGAAGCGGGCTCGGTTTTACTGGGGTGCTTGAGGGTTTTAAGTTCATCAAGTATGTAAAATCGTTTCTTTTTTGGAATTACATCCATATTCACTTTTAAATTAGGCCTTAAAATGGCTCCTTTCTTCCTCTTTGATCCCTTATTTTTCCTTAAACCTTTGTAACCCCAACCCGCCTCAAAAGTTGTATAAGAAAATCTGTCTTCAATTGGTCATTCATTTTCATGGTTTAACACTCAGTTATAGTAAATTGCCATAAAAGTAGTATTTTTGAATGCCATATAATAATTCATAAAGTAACTGAAAGCTGAATTTAAAGTAATTTGTTTTTTGTTCTGAAACCCAGGATGGATGGAAACCTTGGAGAGGTGATTGTTTTCTTCTTCTTCTTCTTTTTTAATAACACTTCAAACACTTTCTTCAAACAAAGAAATGTCTTGAGTTAATCTGTTATAAAAGGAGGGAAAAAACAATCATTTTTCTACATAATCTGTATCAGATCTTTGTTTTATTTTTATTTTAGTGGTCTGACCAATGAGTCCCATGACAAGCTGACAAGACTTCATCACATTCAAGAGTCTGATATTCAATCAATGCAGATTAAATTGCCCAAGGTAAGACTATCTTCTATAATTCTCACATTCTGGGGAAAAGGCTAAATACGATTATGCATATAGGCAAATTATACAGAAATGAGGATAGTATTAATATGCCATAATTATTTGACAGGATATACTTACACACTGATTAGCATATCAGCAAGACCAGAAAGAGATAGAAAGGTAGCGACTGAGAAATGAAAGGGGAACATTGAGAGATAAGAGGCTTCCCTAGTTCTTCCACATGGATACACACACAATCCCTAAATGTAGATCAAGAGCAGGGGATACTGGAGGGGAGGGGGTTGGTTGTGTACATATTTTATTTGAATTAGTTATTCAAAAAATAAAAACAAATTTATTATAGTCACAATTTCTTTTGTCTGCAGAAATAATGTCAGGCATTTAAGCATAAGCATGAGAGATCATGAGAAACAAATGCTGTACATCCAAACTATAGAACCAGCAGGATGCTGAACTTGTCCTGCAAAGATGGCCATCTCTTGTTTATGCAGTATAAAAACTGCAGGAGTGCAGGATGCAGTTGGGCTCTTGTCATTTAAAGGAACTTGTAGATAAAGTGCTGACTGTCCGTGCTGGGCATCTGAGATCTCTGTATCTCCATGTTGTTCTGTGTATAGCAATACGTCTATCTGTCCTCACGCGTGTCGTATTGGCTCCCTGCTGTCGATACCCACAGTGTGGTGTCGTCCTGACTAATGCACTTCTGGTTAGTGCATACATCATTGCCAATTGCAATTGCCGTATTGATTATCATCATCACAGGAATCTTAAATCACATAGACTAATATCAGAGGAGAGATGTTAGCAATACTTATTTGCCTGCAGGTGGTCTGGCTCTGTGTGTGTGTCCCTACAAATGCAGAAAATATTATTTTATTGCACTTTATTATTCTTTATGCTATTTCAGTTATTTTCAACTTCATTTTTCATGTTTAATAATTAGCTTGAAAACATGGTGTGATCAAAATAATGTATTAGGGCATCATATAACCACTTATATAAAGCATTACACAGTCTAAGATAAGTCTGTAAAAATAGGGCACAGTGTGCTGTGTTAATATGAAGGAATTTTCCGTATTGATTTTTCACAGGTGTTTTGTGTTGTTTTAGAGTATTTCCTGATAATTGACTCAGCCCCATGTCATCCAAGATATTCATGTGTTTTATTCTTCAGTTGAAAAAAAAAAGGTTTTTGAGGAAAACATTCCAGATTTTTCTCCATATAGTGGACAGTTTCAGTCCAGCTTCAATGGCTCTACACGATCCCAGCCGAGGAAAAACCTTAATTTCTTTTAGACTAAAGAAAGAAAGACCATCTTGGTGACTTGGGGGTGAGTAAATGTGACCCTGGACCATAAAACCAGTCATAAGTCGCAAGGGTGCTTAGAGCGAAACTTTAAATTTGATGACTTCAACAAAATAATCGTTTTTTTTTATGACAAAAATCATTAGGATATTAAATAAAGATCATGTTCCATACAGACATTTTGTACATTTTCTACCATAAATATATCAAAACTTAATGTTTGATGAGTAATATGCATTGCTAAGAACTTCATTTGGACAACTTTAAAAGCAATTTTCTCAATATTTTGATTTTTTGCACCTTCAGATTCCAGATTTTCAAACAGTTGTATCTATTAATAATGTATCTATTGTAACTATTAATCTATCTATTAATATGTATCTATTGTAACTATTAATAATAGTTGTAACCTAACAAACCATACATCAATGGAAAGCTTATTTATTCCACTTTCAGATGATGCATGAATCTAAATTCTAAAAATTTGACCCTTATGACTGGTTTTGTGGTCCAGGGCCACAAGTGAAAAGCAGCGTGTTTGTAATAAACAAATCCATCATTAAGCCATTTATAACTTCATAAAGTTACTTCCAAAGGAGTCCTCCAACTGTAATATTGCTTTCTCCAGTGAAATTGATACAGTGAATTGACTTTTTCCACTGGAGGAAGTATTATTTTGGCTAGAAGGAACAATTTAAAGTTACATTTCCTTAATGATGGATTTGTTTCTTTCAAACTTTTCACTTCACAAGACAAAGAATGATGGATTGGAGTCATGTTGTGGATGTTTTTATCAGACGTTCCGACTCTCATTTTGACGGCACCCATTCACTGGAGAACATTAAATGATAAAGAAATAAACTAATTTACATCTTGGATGTTCTGAAGGTGAGTAAATTGCCAGCAAAGAATTGTTTTTATGTCAAGTTCATTTTTGCATTTTGTTAACTTGTCACATAAATAAATATCATTAACCATCTCATTTTTAACAGTTTTGAGCATGAAGCCCCCTAGAGTTTTCTCTAATATACAGCTTTCATTTTGCATTGTGAGCTCTTCCGCCATTAAGGAGTTACTTGGCAATGCTCAAATCTATGGAGGCTGTGTGATTTTGTCAACTGTGACATCCGGCTCGAATGCGAGCTCTGATGCGGCCCCAGAGGATATCAAGCCTCCGACACACGAGTCCGTAATTTTCTGCTTCCACGTGCAGGATGCCATAATAATCAAACTAAAATGACTTTGTAACTACCCCATCTCTTTTGTACGGCTTCACTCATGCCCACTGCCCTAATTGAATCACCACCGACTCACTGTATCAATTCTAACTTTGGTATTAGGGTTTAATCAGGCATGCCGGGGACCAGCTTGGTGAGGTGAGGGGGTCCTTTGTGTGGCGCCCATCTGTTTGTGACACAAGGCCCAGTTGGGACCCAGAGGGTGCAGCCAAGACAAAAAAAAAGAGAGACAGACACCCTCCTCAATGTCTCAAAGTAGGTTGTAGTACCTCCACCTTCCCCAAATGCTCTTCATATATTTCTCATCTACCCAGACAACCCAAATCCCTTTTGTGTAATTTGTGTATTGCCTGTTTTTTTTTCCCCCCTTTGCCTGGCTCGCTGCCTAATATTTTCGCATGGCAGCTCATTGGGTTGGTGATGTAGATATTGCAGTGGCTGCTATTACAGACTGGTTGGGGAGGGCTGCTTTATTTGTCCCTTCAGTTGCAATTGATTGTGACAGTGGTGTTGCCCCCTGCCCCGCCTGTGTGGGAGGAAAAGGATGGGGATTGAAAGAGGGGGTGCCGTTTAGGTTGGCTCCAATTCGACTCTCCCATCACTCAGCCAGGGTCACGACCCCACTGTAAACGAGGCTGAATGCTTAGGGTGCACTGTTGATACCTAATTTTGTGGTGAACTAGACTGATCAGCTATGGAGGAAACCATCTCTCACTTGCAATGGGATGCTGAGGACATTAGCTATTTTTCCATGAGCGGTGCCTCCCGCAGAGAGAGCCTGTCCTGGCTCAGCAGGTGTACCTGATCACCGCACACGGCCAGTGCTCAGAGCGCAAGACTGGAAGAGCACAGCCACAACACAAACAAATGGTGGCGCAGGCTGTCAGCACTCACTCCCATATGGATACGGACACTTTAGTCATACTAATGTGACTTTCAGGAGTCTGTTTGGATTTTTAAACTTGCCAGTGGGGTTTAGTTGCTGGGGTTCATTTGTTAAATTTATATGATCCAAACAAATAAATAATAACAAACAAAAAATTGCATTGCAATATTTGTAGAGGTTCAATTTGTTAATTCTTTAGGTATCATAAGCCAGTAATACTTCTAGGATAACATTATTTTGCTATCTAATGTATTGTGGTATGATATTAACAATGGAAAAAATATTTTATTAATAAATTAGAAAAAAGTCAGAATTGCGAGAAAAGTCAAAAAAGTCAGAATTTGGAGTTTATATGACAATTCTGAGAGAAAAGTCAGAATTCCAAGTTTATATCTTACAATTCTGACTTTATACTTTGCAACTGCAAGTTCATATTAATTCTGAGAAAACATGTCAGAATTGTGAGTTTATATCACAATTCTGAGAAAAAAGACAGAATTACCGATTTATATCTCCCAATTCTGATTTTATATTTTGTGACTGCGTTCATATCAATTCTGAGACAAAAGTCAGACTTGCAAGATATAAAGTTTATATCTTTATAAAGAGTTTATATTTTGCAGTTCTGACTTTATAACTCACAATTGCGAGTTTAAATCTCAATTCTGAGAAAAAAAGTCAGAATTGCAAGATATAAACTCAAAATTTGTGAGAAAACAAGTCAGAACTGCAAGTTTATATAATTTCTGAGAAAAAAGTCAGAATTACGAGTTTATATCTAAATTCTGGCTTTATAACTCGCAATTGCGAGTTTATATCTCAATTCTGAGGGAAAGAAGTCAGAATTGCAAGATATAAACTCACAATTGTGAGAAAACAAGCCAGAATTATGGATTTATATCACAAATCTGACTTTATAACTCACAATTGCGAGTTTATGTCAATTCTGAGAAAAAAAGTCAAAATTGCAAGAAATAAACTCTCAATTGCGAGAAAAAAAAATAGAATTGGGAGAAAAAAGTTAAAATTATGAGTTTATATCTCACAGTTCTGACTTTATAACTCGCAATTGTGAGTTTATCTCTCAATTCTGAGGAAGAAATGTCAGAACTGCGAGATATAAACTTGCAATTTTGAGAAAACAAGTTAGAATTGTGGTTTTATATCTCACAATTCTGGAAAAAAAGTCAGAATTATGAGTTCATATCAAGTCAGACTTTATAACTCGCAATTGGGAGTTTATATCTCACAGTTCAGAGGAACAAAGTAGGAATTGTGAGCTAAGAAGTCGCAATGTGTCTTTTTTTTTTTTCAGTTACAGAATCGGGCTTTCGTAAAAAAAAAAATGCATCTCATCTGTCTGGCAGCATAAAGTTGGTTTAGAGTGTTTATCTAAATTGTAGAGTACTGAGCACACTAGATCTGTACATCAATCAGTAGGATGTTTACACTGGCAAGTCTCGTTCTCATGTTTACACATTCCCTCAAGGCAAAAAGCTCTTACCACAGACTGCTGGTAGTTAGTCACAGCTTACTGCCAAGTCCATTGAGGGGTGTGTGGAAAGGTTGGAAATGGTTAGTATGGTGCTTTCCTTTTGAGAAGCACTGGCATGGGCTGCCTTGCAGATGGAGGGGATGGGTGGCTGTCACGGCCCCATTCGAGCAGGGGGTGATGTGATTGTGGCTGTGTGCTCGTCTATGTGAGTGTGTCTGTGGGTATCTATGTACGAAGTGGTGAAAGTGTGCTAGAGTGAATCCGAACGGCCCTCTGCAGTCTCCTCCTCAGCCGGGCCCCATATGCCGGCCCACGTTGCCCTCCCGCGCCTCCTCCTCCTCCTGGCCTGCCCTCCCTGTCTACACTGGCTGCACAAATTAGCACAATGTGCAGGCAGGGCTCCTCAGCTGGCCTCCACACCCCACTTGACATGGGCCTGACCTCTCCAGTGTGTGCCTCTCTGGCCCGGCTGGGCCCTCTCTGGCTGCCTGTCACTCCCACAGCCCGCCCTGGTTTTGCCAGCTAAGGGGGCGGAGTGGGGGCGGGACACAGACTGCCAGGTCTGGGTGAGGAAGTGGGGATAGATGGGAATGTGCAGAGGTGGTGGACTTTTGAGGGAGCCTCTGGGGTTGCCTGGTCAATTAAATTCACATTGTGGATAAATGATTTGCAAATGATATACAAACAAGTAAGTGTCTTCGAGAGCTCTTTTCTCATGGCCTATTAACAAGTGAACTAAAAGCAGGGCTCATCTGTCAGTGCACTGTAGATAGACACTTACCTCTACAGGACACTGATAAACCAGACTGTGTAATTGGTAAAGCATCCCTGTCGTGTCTTCCATTATTTGGATAAACAGTTAGTCCTGCTCCAATCTTTGCCTATATATTTAGCCAGAATTTATTATATACTAAAATTCTAAAAAAAAAAAATAAATAAAGTTGGTAAGTCTCTCTCTCTCTCTCTCTCTCTCTCTCTCTCTCTCTCTCTCTCTCTATATATATATATATATATACACACACACACAATGTAATTACTACAAAATAAAGTACCTATTTATGTAACATTTTTAAATTGAGATGTTGTACATATTTTCAATGTACATATCACAGTTCTTTCTATATTATTATTATTACATATAATATCGTTGTGTGTATGTGTTTAACTGTATAGTTTATGTATTTATAAAATATGTATATTAAAAAATTAATAACATTATACAAAATCATAATATAGTATTTGTATATATATTTTGATGTATACTTATTTCTATGATATAAATTATATATATATATGTATATATATATATAAGCACATTAATTAATATTAATATATTAATACCTTATTAAATATATATATATATATATATAGAGAGAGAGAGAGAGAGAGAGAGATAGATAGATATAGATATAGATATAAATTTGTGTGTTATATTATTTTTAAATTGTGATCTTGTAGATAGTCTATGTATGTAACTACTAAAATATTTTTCTATATTATTATAATTATTACGTATAATAATGGAAATAATTATTCATGTATATTTTAAATGTATTATATTTATTTGTTATTTTATTTGTCATTTATTTATTTATTAATTATTGTTCCAAATTCTATCTATTGATATATCTATAAAAGCTGTAAATCTATATCTAATAAAAATGTAAAAATATGAATAAATTTTATTTATATATATATATATATATATATATATATATGTTATACATACACACACATCATTTTTGTGATATTAATATTAATTAATGTGCTCAGTTATAATTTTTGAGTTGTTCACTTACAGTTGCCTGTATTTTAACACTGAAAAAATTTCATCAGATCTAAACAAATGCAACATACTTATCATGTATAAATTTATATTTATAATTTGATTATATTTAAACATATATGAACTGTGGATTTTAGGGAAGTAATTCAAACATGATGGAGTCAGCAAGTCTGAATTGTGCTGATAAAATGTTAGTATGTAATGTATTTTCACGTGATGCTATATCTCTATGATCTGCGAGGCAGCCGGAGACACATGCACACACATGCACACACATGGAAACATTCATCAAGCAGACACGCTCCAGTCTTGAGGGCGTATACAGGAGGTTGAGTGCGTGTGTCTGTTTGTGCGCATTCATGTGCTTGAGTGAAAGGCGTGTAACAGTCCCTCTGCCTGCTCCCTGAGGAGTAGATGATACTAAAGACACTAAACGGGACCCCGGCGGTGAGAGGAGGGAGGAGGGGTGGGGGGCTGCCTTAGCCCTGTGCCATTCTGCTCCTTTACAACTTTACAAAATAGGCTTTTAATTTTGCTGAGCGGCTGGGGCGTGTGTGTCCTGCCTGCATCAATCATCATCATGGGGCTGCAGGCGCGGGGCTGCTCCCTCGGGTCTGCTCTCCTTCTGCAGCCTGGAGCTTGCAACATGCAATCTCTCTCTTTCTCCCTCCTGCTCCGTGGCCTTGGCTGCCCACAGCGCCGCTCTGCGTTGTACCAAGGTGGATTCAGCTCCTGCAGGTGTAACAGACTGAGTTTGATCGCCCAGAATGCAGGACGTGAGAGGTGACTTCCTCTGTAGAACATCTGCATCCAGCAGATGCCCTGTCTGAGACTCATTCGGTGTTTCACTCTCTCATCCGTGATTAGAAATGTCAAGGTTGAGGAAAACAAAGTACAACGAGCCCAAAAGGTAAAATCTGTTAACATCAATTAAAGAACCCAATTCTTCACCCAAAATTGAGAATTTAATTATTTCTAACCATAATGAGATGTAAACCTGTATGCTGTTATTTTTACACCTCAGTTTATGACGTTTTTTCCCTGATTGTGTCTATATATGAATCCGAATGCATGAAACGGTTGCAGAACCACTGCATTTTAATCACAATCCAAACAAACATGCTACATAGAGCATTAGCAGTTTTTGAGAGAAGTTAGATTGTATATTTTCAAAATTTAAAGCAAAAACAGAATGGTCTCACCTTAGCTTTGTAAAATTATAATACATAAAACATAATTGCACAAAACAAAAACAGCAGACGGGCTGAATGAGAATGCAAATAAATACTCTTTTTGTCCATCAATTTTAAATGAACTACCACTGATACATGTGCTGTGTTTTGTTTATGCTCGGGACACTGCTTTAGAGAGCGCTGTCTTGCAGTGTTGCCATGTCATTATATTTACAAGCGCTTTTAGGCATGTTGTTTGGTCTTAGCTTATAAAGCTAAGCACTTTATGGAGTTAATAAAGTGGTTTGTTGTAGATATGAGATATATGACTTTCTTGGTGTTATAAAACAAAACATTTGGGTATTTAGGGTTTTATTTGTGCTTGTCCTTATTTGTTTGTTTTTCTTCTAGGAAGATCTGGCAACACTTACACTTTACCGCAGAACTCGTGACTGCAACTTGCCCCGTGTAAAAATGTGCTATGGTTAAGACTTCTTTCACTGTTATTTTCTTTCATCTCACATACAAAGACACATTTCTGATGCACGTTTAAAGGAGAAGTCCACTTCCAGAACAAAAATTTACGGATAATGTACTCACTCTCTTCTTCAGTCTTAAAGAAATTATGTTTTCTGAGGAAAACATTTCAGGATTTTTCTCCATATAATGGACTGCTATGGTGCCCCAAGTTTGAACTTCCAAAATGCAGTTTAAATGCGGCTTCAAACAATCACAAATGCGGTTGTAAACGATCCCAGCCGAGGAAGAAGGGTCTTATCTAGCGAAATGATCGGTTATTTTCATTAAAATATATATATATATATACTTTTTAATGTCAAACGCTCGTCTTGTCTTACTCTGCCTGAAATCTGTTTATTTCCAGTTTATGACGAATAGGGTATGTCAAAAAACACCCGTCTTATCTTCTCCCTCAACTTTAAAATCATCCTATATCACTGTTTTACCTTTTTTGTTAAGGGTGTTTGATCTTCTTCGCATCTTCACTTTGCATAGACTGGGTCGGTACTTCTGTACCTATGTAGGATGATTTTGAAATGTTTTTTGAAATTGAGGGAGTTTTTCGACATACCCTGTCTTAAACCAGAATACACAGAGTTCAGGCAGAGCAATAAAGATAAGCGTTTGAGATTTAAAAAGTATTTAAATTGTATTTTTTAGTAAAAATAATCTTTCATTTCGCTATATAAGACCCTTCTTCCTCAGCTGGGATGATTTACAGCCGCATTTGGGATTGTTTGAAGCTGCATTTTGGAAGTTCAAAATCGGGGCACCATATCAGTCCATTTTATGGAGAAAAATGCTGAAATATTTTCCTCAAAAAACATAATTTCTTTATGACTGAAGAAAGAAAGACATGAACATCTTGGATGACAAGTGGGTGAGTAAAATATATGTAAATTTTTGTTCTGGAAGTGAGCTTCTTCTTTAAATATGTCATTAAGTTAAGTTAAGTTCTGTACTCACTACATAACTTTCACTACATAACTTTCCTACATAATTTCTAACACAAAAATATGGTAAAATATTTATTTAGGAGTCTTAGACCTTTCCAACGATGTATAGTTTGTCATGATTAGATTAGGATTTATTTGTAATATGGTGAAGTAAACTTAGGCGTCCCGCAGGGGGAACGGTGACAGTTAAAGGGTTAATACCCCAATGATTTTGGGCATTAAAGAAAAATCAATTATTTTGACCCATACAATGTATTTTTGGCTATTGCTACAAATATACCCGTGCTACTTAAGGCTGGTTTTGTGGTTAAGGGTCACATATATGAACCCCTAGAGAAGTGACATTGTCTGCTATCAAACAACATGATAAATTAATAAACTGATTTTTCATATCCTAAAAAAAAGATGCACTAGATTTGTGCAGTAAGACTTACCTGTAGTTTTACCTCATTCTATATATTTCAGTGTCATTGCGGTTTCGCTGTGGCCTCTGGGTGTCAGGGTGACACGAAGCACTGCGCTGCTCTCAAAGGGCAGATGGAGTGGCAGAGGGCACACGCCTCAGGGCATGACCGATCTAGGACACTGGTGAGTATACACTTCTGTTAGCAAACACAGCCAAGATCACAAAGACACACATAGTCTGACAAGCTCGACGGCATCATTCACACATTTCACAAAACGAGACAAGTATAAATGAGAAACAATCTACAGTTATTGTGCTGTTCTCTTTGCAACCCCACAAGCAGAACGATTACACAACGGTCTCCGTTTGACACCAAAACAAACACACATGAAAATGGGTCGGTGAAGAGCCAAGGATGTAAATCTCTTTAAGTACATCAAATGATCCGTGATGAATCTGTAGGCGTTCGTACACAACATACGGCAGTGCCAGTCGGCAGCTCTAAAGCGAGGGTTTAGTGTTAGATTATACGCAAAAATGGGATGTAGCATCTTTCAATAAGTGAGCTAAACGCGGATAGAACTTGGCACAAGTGTAGAACTGATATGATGCCTAATTAGGTTATGAGACTAATCTGTGTAGATTATTTCGAAGCTGTGATTAGCAAATGTATACCCATATGTTCAGGCGTCTGAGGACGGAGTAATGTAAATGATTAGCCAACAGATTCCAATCCTTATTTTGGACAAATGCGGTGGCACGGGTGACTCCTCCTTCGTTTTGACTGGTAACAGTAATTCAGTAACAGCATGAGGCGAACGTCTGATTGCTAGACAATCAGAGCAGTGAAGTGTGTTGCTGGTCATGTAACACATCTCAACTGTACTCACGCTTGACGTGGAACAGAGTGTGTCTCTCTTCCCCGTTCGTTCTCGGTCCCTGTCTCTTCTTCTCCTTGTTTCTTTTCTTTGACTTTCCTCCAACCCCCCCATCACCCTCCAAACCCACTTTCTCCCTCTCTCTCTCTTCTCGTCTCGACTGCCGGGGGCTCTAATCTGATAAAGTGAGCCGAGAGGTGTGATAAGGGCGAGCCGGGAGCAGCAGGCCCCCCTTGCCAGGCCGTTTAGTATGCATAGACCTCAGCTATCTGCTCCGCTGCACCTTGACTCCCACTGATCAGCCTCCCTGACAACAACCCCCCCCATTCCCTCCGCCCCCATCCTGCACATACCCCTAACAGCAACCTCTTGCCCTGGGGGAGAGAGAAAGGGGAGGGCTGGGACACAGGTGGAGGGAGGAGACCCGGTCTATAGCAGCCCATAACTCAGAAATACCCAATGGCCAATCATGTCCACCAAAGAAAAAAAGGGTTTGGACCTTCATAATAATTCATATAGGATGGTTAAATCATATGATATAGTAGAAAAACATACAACTTTTATAGGATATTAAAATCATGGATAGGTTTAAGGGTTGGGAAAGGAATCAAAAATGGTGTTGAAACAATTTTCACTCAAAAATTGTTAGAAAATGACAATTAATTATAAAGAACATAGACATATATATAGTTAAAAATGTAAAAGTGCAATTATTTTACCAAAATAAGAAGGATCATACAAAATTCATGTTATTGTTCATTTAGTACTGACCTGAATAAGATATTTCACATAAAATATGTTTACATATAGTCCACAAGAGAAAATAGTTGAATTTATAAAAAATGACCCGGCTGAAAAGTTTACATCCCCTTGATTCTTAATACTGTATTGTTACCTGAATGATCCACAGCTTTTTTTTTGTTTGTTTGTTTGTTTAGTGATAGTTGTTCATGAGTCCCTTGTTTGTCCTGAACAGTTAAACTGCCTGCTTTTTTTCAGAAAAATCCTTCAGGTCCCACAAATTCATTGATTTTCAAGCATTTTTGTGTATTTGAACCCTTTCCAGCAATGACTGTATGATTTTGAGATCCATCTTTTCACACTGAGGACAACTGAGGGACTCAGTTGCAACTTTTACAGGAGGTTCAAACACTCACTGATGCTCCAGAAGGAAACATGATGCATTAAGAGCTGGGGGTGAAAACTTTTGAACAGAATACAGATGTGTACATTTTTCTTTTTTTGTATCTTTTTTCAAGTATCTTTTTTTTTTTCATTTAGTACTGCCCTTCAGAGGCTGCAGAAGATAGACAAAATAAGTTAAATTTATCCTGATCTTCATATTCAAAAAGTTTTCACCCCCCGGCTCTTAATGCATCGTGTTTCCTCGGTGTGAAAAGATGGATCTCAAAATCATAGAGTCATTGTTGGAAAGGGTTCAAATACACAAAAATGCTGGAAAACCAAAGAATTTATGGGACCTGATGGATTTTTCTGAACAGCTTCAAATATGAGACAAATTCAAATTCTGCTGTAAAGCAGCTCTAAAAAGACAATAAAGTTCAGCTCAAGTCAGTTCAATGTCCAACTCAAGTTCAACAGCAGTGTCAGTGTTGAATGTATTTTATTTATAAATATGTTAACTGATTAATATGTATTTTATTTGTCATATTTAAATTACTATAAATGTTACATCAAAGATAGCTTGTGATGAATACAGTGCTTACAAATAAAACCCTAAATTAAAGGGATAGTTCACCCAAAAATGAAAATTATGTCATTATTTTCTCACCCTCATGTCATTCCATACCAAACCACATCAACAAAATAGTCCATGTGACAACGGTGGTTCAACCGTAGTTTATGAAGCTACGATAAAACATTTTGTGCGCAAAGAAAACAAAAACTCAACAGAACCACATGCATGTGTCTTGGTACTGTCGTGAACGTCCGTCAAAGACTGACACAGAAGAAAATAAATTGTTGAATAACATTTTGGGTTTTTCGTGCAAGAAAAGTATTCTCGTAGCTTTATTACGGTTGAACCACTAATGTCACATGGACAGTATCCTTACTTTTTAACAATATCCTTACTATCTTGTTGGGCCTTGAACATGGTAGTTGCGTTGCTGTCTATGCAGGGTCAGAAAGTTCTTGGATTTCATCCAAAATATCTTAATTTGTTTTGCGGATGAAGAAAGGTCTTATGGGTTTTGGAACAACATGAGACAGTTATGACAGAATTTTCATTTTTGGGTGAACTGTCCCTTTAAGTTGTACCAAATCAGTATAATTTATAAGAAGATATTTTGAAGAATGTTGGTTGCCAAACCATAGACTGTAGCCATAGACTTCTATAGTATTCTATTCTTAACCAGTATAGTGTAGTCTGTTGCATCATTTTTTGTTTCTGAAAATGTGGGCCTGTTCTAATAAATGTTTGCAGATCCGCTGATGAAGCACCAGCTTCAGGTCAAGCCTTATTTTAGATGAAAAATGGGTGACGGAGTCCATACTGACCTGCTAAAAGTGCATCTCTGTGTCTGTAAATCGGTAACACATCAGCATGTTGCACCCTTGTTATCCTCTCCCTCTCTTATTAATTGATTGCTCTACTTCCTTTGTATGTTTGTTACCTGTTGGCACAGTTTCCAATCATTTTGCTTTTTTCTCCACTTCTCTTTCTCTCCTCCTTCCTGTCTCGTCTTCCTCCCGCTAGTCCCTGTGCTGCCACTCACCTGGGAGGCGTGCTGCTCAGTGATAATGGCAATGGGAGAGCCAGAAGCGGCTATCCGCCTCCGGTGATGCTGAAATGGGATTTGGGCTGTGCTCGGGCGGAGGAGGTTATTACGGATCAGGGGGGCCTGGTTTTGAAGCGGAGCTAAACTGGGCCGCGGTACGACTACAACCGCTGGGATGTCTGTTAGCTTTCCTCGCTAACAATGGCAGATAAGACAAAAGTGGTTGTTTGCCGTCTCTCTCTTACACACCGGCCCATTAAAGGTGTGCTGTTATCTGATAAGCCGTGAGGGGTGTGATCACCTACACACACAAATACACAACTCCAGTCCCTCATTCAGTGCTCACTTATGACCTCAGACCCGTCTCGCTCGGTCCACGGTGTCCGTATGCTGAAAGAGAGAGAGAAACAGTGCTTTTTTCTCTTGTTTTGTTCCCGTTCAAGTGCTCTCCTAGCTTATTTTCCTTTATTCTTATCGTTCCATCTGGCTGCTAGTCACACATTAATCTAAATTCCAAACAGGGTTCCTCCAGTGGCGTTATCAACTCGCCGTTGATGTGAGCGTTGGCCCAGGAGAGGGGACGCGGGCAAAGGGGGGAAAAACAACACGCAGCACAACAAATTGATGTGGATGGGGGAGTGAGTGAGTGAGAGACAGAGAGAGAGAGAGTGCTTGCTTGCATGCTTGACTATTGTGCCAAAGCTGCATTATGACTTCAGTACAGGTGTGAGACTTAATCACAGGTATAAAAATTCTCTCAGAAGACTGTTTCTGTACATTCGCATTGAATGTAATTTGCAGTGCTGTGTAGCCCACTGCAGGTTTGTCTATTAATACATTACGCTGTTGTCCACATGGTGCAGTATCATCAGGATTATTGCTTACACATATCTGCAAAAGTGTCACTCAGAAGGTTTTTTACCTAGAAGTAAACATATGCAAACAGTTTCACAATATATTGTGATTTTCCTGAAGCCCAAATTGTTGGTTGTGACTTTTATTAAAACAACAACTGAAAGAAATTGACTACAAAACATAAGATGAATATTTATTAAATGTATTAATTAATTTATTTAATCACTTAATTGTTACCTAAAAGTAAACATGTAAACATGTTTACAATATATTGTAATATTCCTGAAGTTGAAAACAAGAAAAAATTTGTTGTAACTTTTATTTATTTGTTTGTTTTTGTTTGTTTATTTAGCCCTCATAAACCTGTAGGACTTTCTTTATTCTGTTTCTTTATTTATTTATTTTGAATCACCCAGTTTTTACCCAAAAGTAAACAAGTAGACATTTTCACAATATATTGTAATATTCCTGAAGTCCAAAATCAAAAAATGTTGGTTGACTATTATTTATTTATTTAACCCACATAAACCTGTAGGACTTTCTTTATTCTGTTTATTATGTTTGTTTGCTTGTTTGTTTGTTAGTTTAACCCACATAAACCTGTAGGTCTTTCTTTATTGTGTGGACTTGTTTTTTTATCCCACATAAACCTGTAGGGCTTTCTTTATTCTGTTTATTTATTTAATTTATTTATTTATTTAACCCACATAAACATGTATGTCTTTCTGTATTCTGCGCATTTATTTATTTACTTACTTACTTATTTTGAATCACCCAATTTTAACCAAAGAGTAAACAAGTACACATTTTTCACAATATATTGTAATATTCCTGAAGTCCAAAATCAAAAAATGTTGGTTGTGACTTATATTTATTTATTTAACACATAAACATGTAGGGCTTTCTTTATTCTGTGGATTTATTACTTATTTATTCATTTATTTATTGAATAAATTATTTGAATATATTTTATTTTAAAATTTCTACCTAAAAGTAAACAAGTAGACATTTTCACAATATGTTGTAATATTCCTGAAGTCAAAAAAATGTTGGTTGTGACTTTTATTAAAACAATATCAAGAAAAAATCATGTACAAAAACACATAACAAATAATAATAATAATAATAATAATATATTATTATTTATATTATATTATATTTAATACATTTTATTTATCCTACATTTTATCCTACATTTTATTCTGTGGATTTATTTATTTTGTTTATTATTTATTTATACATTAAAAAGAAATCTATTCTACATGTTGCTTTAAACCTGTAGAATTTTTTGTGGGTTTATTTATTTATTTATTTACTTATTTGCTTACTTTTTTATTTTGAATCTCTCAGTGTTTACCTAAAAAAACGAACCCATTTACTTTATTTATTATTTATTTATTAATTGATTAAACCTACAAACCTGTCGGACTTTCTTTATTCTCTGGGTTTATTTACTTACTTACTTATTTGTTTATTCATTTATTTATTCTTTTTTGTCCATACAATGAAAATCAGTGGGGTCCAGTGTTGTCTTGTACCACAATGTCCTTCATTGTATGGACAAAAACAGTATGAAGATTCTGTCTTTTCAATATCATATCTTATTTTGAAAGGCATACAGGTTTGCAACAAAACATAGATGTGTAAATAATAAAAAATAATAATTTGGGGGGTAATCTACATGTGTGAAAGGGGCACCGAGAGCAAAATGTCTGTTCACCTCAAAAAATTCTTTGGACATGCTGCATAGGCTTGCAGAACTGCCTAAAGTCATGACATTGGGGCCTTTGAGAGGTATTACTACACTAACCAAGGGCGCTCATGCTGGGCTGGTGCAAAGCTGAACTGCCCCCTGTCCTGTCCTGACAAACCGGACTGATAAAGTCTTCCTGGAGCTGTGTCGCATCCTTAAATTAGTCCCTGCTTGTCTCCCCTCGGGTTCTGGCTCAGGTAGTCTCCCAGTGCACTGCCAGAGGGAAGTTCACTGTAATCTACAGATTTAGCAGCAGGGTGCCACACGTTCCTCTGCCAGTGCCATCCTAAGTTAAATAGGATCTCCTCCTTTCCCCTGCATACTATAGCCCTGTGTGTCTGATGTTTTTTTTATTTCACACTCGTTTTGCGAAGACAAAACCAATGATTTGACAATTACGTCTATAGAATTAACCTCATTGTTACCACGTCATGTTTGGCTATAAATGTTTGTTTGTTTGTTTGAATTCTTTTCATTCATTTCGTTACCATTTAGGTCAGAGCTGGAATAATTAGGGCTGTACTGAAAACTAATAATGTTATGGATTAATGTGGGAGAACTTGACAGAAGCACATCATTGAGTGGGACAAATCCATGATATAAATTGGCAGACAAAGCACAAGGCAGTCAATACGGATTACAGCTAAGCCTCTCTTCTTTGCCGGCGTTTGGACTGGCATTGATAGGCTCTCACAGGTCTGCAAGCCCACACTTTGCTGGACGGGGGACGCGGAGGATCGGGCACGCTGCCACGTCACCCCGAACACCCCCTGCCTCCACCCTCCGGTCCCGCCGCATCCCCTCGCCCCCCCTCCCAAACCCTAAAGCCTGTACCCCAAAGCCTGTACCCCAGGCACTGTGCTGGCACAACCTTGGCACGCCGACGCCAGCTGGGCAAACACTCAAGTCATTGACAAAATAAACACCTTTCAAATAGAGGCAAAACAAGACGACAGTCTGACACAAACAACAGACTAAATAAATCATAAGTGTGATGCTGGGAAGGGAGGAGAAAAACAGGAGGAGGAGAAGAAGTCTATAGAGACATGTATCATGCCACATGCACTGACAATATGAAATATGATTTTATTTCTGGACCAACAACTTCAACTGTATTTAATATTATCAGTCGGTGTGTGTTAAAGGGTTAGTTAACCCAAAAATAAAAAAAATTCTGTCATTAATTACTCACCCTCATGTCGTTCCAAACCCGTAAAACCTTTATTCATCGTCGGAAAACAAATTAAGATATTTTTGATGAAATCCGAGAGACATCACATTACAGTTGAACCACTGATGTCATATGGACAATTTTAACGATGTTCTTACTACTTTTCTGGGGCTTTAATGTGTCAGTTGTGTTGCTGTCTATGCAGGGTCAGAAAGCTCTCGGATTTCATCAAAACTATCTTAATTTGTGTTCCGAAGATGAACAAAGGTCTTACTGGGTTGGAGCAACATGAGGGTGAGTAATTAATGACAAAATTTTCATTTTTGGATGAACTATTCCTTTAATGCAAGAGTTTTTAAACTTTCTGATGCCCAAGACCCCCAGATATGACCTCCTTGCAAGGCAAGGCAGATATTTGTATATATTTTAATAATTGTTCTCTCAAATTTATATTTAAAGGGGTCATCGGATGCCCATTTTCCACAAGTTGATATGATTCATTAGGGTCTTAATGAGAAGTCTATAACATACTTTGGTTAAAATTTCTCAGTGGTACTGTAAAAAACAACTTCTTTACCTTGTAAAAATCAGCCCTTTTCAGAGCAAGCCATTTTGTTGCATTTGCCTTTAAATTCTAATGAGCTCTGCTCACCCCATCCCACTCTACTGTGGGGTGATGACCTGTTCTGTTTACTTTAAGCTGCGAAACTTGTTAACTAGCACATTATTAAGAAAGGAGATTTGCATAGATGCATAAAAATATAATCTATATACTCACTTTTGCTGTAGGTGAAGCTGGATCACAAATGATTCTGACGAAATAGATGCATTTATGTAGATCGCCGGATGCATTTCCTTCAAAAAACGAAAGTAATGGTAATCCTCTGCGTCTTCAGCAGCTCAGATGACTGATATGTTCATTATTACATCCTACAACAAAACACCTCAATTGTGCAATGTGAGACATTCTTGTCTTCCCCTGCTCTGGCATCAAAACAATGGAGGTTGGACTGTTCTTAGCTCACTCAGGGCGGGTCTAAGGTAAGACTGCCAGGTCAGTCAATTATCATGGAAGCGGCCTTGGTTTTTGTGACGTCACACAGACTAGAAGATGAGAATGGCTTGATTTGAAAAAGGGGATATTACTTATAAAGATTTAAAAAATACAACTGGGTGGATTTTTATCATCAAAGTGTGGTTGTGTACACAATTTATGTTCAAACAGCATGTAAAAGTGAGTTTTGCATTCGATGAATCCTTTAAATTTTGTTGTATCTCCATTTGAAAACCCCAGTGTTAACATCCATAATCACTGGTAAGGGGAGTGGTTTGGGTGACCCGTTTAAAATTAGGTTGCATGCAGGACAGACAAATCAATTTTCAATCAGTTTCCCTTCAAAGGTGGAGTTATTTTTTTCAATGCCATTTTTTTTCTTGTTCCTGCCCCATCTTAATGCACAGACAACTGTAAGTAAATATTTCTGGAGACTGAACTGTAATACTGTGACTCTCTAGTGCTATCAAAACATTTTTGTTTTGTTCCTGGCCAGAAATATATGACCCTGGACCACAAAACCAGTCGTAAGTAGCACAGGTATATTTGTAGCAGTAGCCAACAATGCATTGTATTTTTATTTTATGCCAAAAATCATTAGGATATTAAGTAAAAATCATGTTCCATGAAGATATTTTTTTAAATTTCCTACTGTAAATATATCAAAACTTAATTTTTGATTAGTAATATGCATTGCTAAGAACTTTATTCGGACAACTTTAAAGGCGATTTTCTCAATATTTAGATTTTTTTGCACCCCCAGATTTTCAAATATTTGTATCTCGGCCAAATATTGTCCTATCCTAACAAACCATACATCAATAGATTTCAATTTAAACCAAAATTACCCTAATGACTGGTTTTGTGGTCCAGGGTTGTCTCAACCAACAGTGTGTGTTTAGTTTAGGACTATCCATTTAGCCAACCAATGGAAGACAGATTTCAGTAAACCATTATTATTATTTTATTTTTATTCATGTGATTATTCTTTCAATTCCACTTCATGCTGCAGAAATCTTAACCTTGAAATCTAAAAATATTAGTGTGAAGTGCCATGCACAATCCATTGCCTCTCTCTCCTGCTGTCTGCACGTGTTAGCAGTAAACACATGTTTACAGCAAATAAAGGCAATTAATCCAATAATGGAAGAATGCAGCAATCCCCCACTTTGTGGGATGAGAAAGGAGGCGAAAATGATTGGAGTCAAGGCGGGTGGAGATTTTTATTCATTTTATTCATCCCTCATTCATTCAAGCTTGTTTTATAATTCTTTAATTTTTATGTTAATGGCCATCGGTAGCTGAATGAAACCATTTTGATGACATATCTCCAGTCTCGATCCACGGCCAGCTTAGCGGCTGACGAAAATAGCGGCGAAATCCAGAGAATAATGGGGCTCGGGAGGATTTTGTGCAGCTGAGGCTTTGCATTCAAATGGGTGGCCATCTCAGCAGAGGCCCCGCGCCGCTTTATCATGTCTTTACAGCCAGCAGCTTGTTTATGAATAAAAAATGTGGCATGAAACCAGAGGAGTGAGTTGTCTTTGTTTTGTCAAGTGTGCTGAGACAAAATGCTTCCCGCTCTCCTCGCTCCCTCGGTTTCTCTCTCTCTCCATCTCGAGGGACCTGCAGGGGCAGCTGAACCCCTAGCCCCCTACCTGACGAACTGTTGCCATGGGAATTGCTGTCCCTTGGTGATCCTTTGATGCTGCCCACCCAACCCCAATCTCGCAAACAAACCCCGCCGCACACTCCGAACAAGGGTGCGCCGAACGCAGCCCCGACGCAGACACAATCCCTAAGCTCACCCACCCTAGCATTTTCTGCTCACTCCAACAAGTTCTGTTAAATATTCATGATGTGTGACTACAGGAGGGTTTGCACCCCCTCACGTCCCTCCCGCCCCCTCTGTCTCCCTGAGCCTTTGTTTTGGGACTTCTGCCCTCCTGTCCAGCCTTTAAAGTAAAAGCAGGGCTGAGATGACAGGCGGACGGCTTTTGATGGATTTATTAGACCTCAGCAGTTGTCTTTAAAGTCAGCAGTGAAGGGAGCACAGAGCACTGGTTCAACTCTATATGATGAACACTGCTCACACATACACATATTAAGTTGACAGCTCTACCGTAAAACCAACATAAATTACTTATATTGCTACAGGTACACAGTGGAGCTGACCATACATACACACACACATGCATACATCCATGTTAATACTAAGAATACATTATAAATTACTACAAATGGGTGTCTGTGTGTATGTATTGTATGCATGTATGCATTTACTATGTAAGATGTTAAATATTTTTATTATTATTTATATATTTTTTTCTTTCAGAGTATGCAATTAATTTCAGATTAAACTTTTAAAATATTATGTTTATATGCATGCATTTAATATTTAAATTATGTTTAAAAATTATTAATATTTTTAATTTAAATTTTAACTTTGACAGCCCTAACAAAAAAAAAAAAACATTTTATAAAATAAATTAATTAATTAGTTAAATAAATAAATAATAATAATAATAATAATAATCTTTCAAATGCACTGTGAAATTTATATACATGCATTTAATATTTAGATATAAAATTAGTTAAAATCATATAAATCATATCATATTTGCAAATATTCAAATATTATAAATATATAATAAATTAATGTATGTATATCCGTTCATCCATGTTAATAATAAAAATAAATAATAAATTACTACAAATGGGTGTATGTATTGTATGTGCGTGTGTATGCATTTTATATTTATATATAAATCTTTAATATTGTCATATTGTACTAAAGGAGATATTTTCAATATTTTTATTATGAAGTTTATACATTTTTGTTTTTGTAGAGTATGCTATTAATGTTAGAAGTTTAAACTTTTAAAATATTGTTTAAAAATAATTAACACTTTTAATTTAAATTTTAACTTTGACATCCCTAAGAAAAAATAAATTTTGTAAAATAAATTAACTAATAAATAATAATAATAATAATAATAATAATAATAATAATAATAATAAATCTCATGCATTTAATATTTATATGTAATATTTGTTCAAATTTTAATTTTAATATTGTTTTAAAATAATTAACATTTCTAATTTAAAAACTTTGACAGCCCTAACAAAAAAATAAGTTATTATTATTATTATTATTATTATTATTAATCTCTTAAATGGTTTGTGAAATTTATATACATGCATTTAAAAATTATATGTTAAATTTGTTAAAATTTGAATTTGAATTTAAAAATAATTAACATTTTTAATTTAAACTTGTAACTTTGACAGCCCTAACAACAAAAAAAACATTGTATAAAATAAATACATTATTAATAATTTTTTTATTATTAGTAGTAATAATAATGATAATAATCTCTTAAATGGTTTGTGAAATTTATATACATGCATTTAATATTTAGATATAAAATTAGTTAGTAATTAGTAATTTATATAAATACATTTGCAAATATTATAAATGTAGATGCATATATATATATATATATATATATGGGTCAGAGAGGTATTAGCGTATTATTTCCCATTACAGGCACGGCTAGTTCCACACAGGCTAGTTCCACACAGAAGGCTATGTGTGTGTCTGGGGCTAAGATGATTAGCAGGCTCAGTGATTCAGGCAGGCTGGTATGTAAGATGCTGCCCCAGGGCATGCAGGGAGGCTGAGGGGGCAGGTGGGTGGCTGGCTGGCTGTCTTGGTGTTACCTGGGTGGCGCAGCGTGTGGGCCGGGCTAAGCCCCAGCTCTCCTTGCCTGAGTGGACCGCTATAGCTGTGCCAGCCTTACTACCCTGTTCGATGCCAGCCTGCCCGCTGTACCATCTGACACACATTCACACCTTTCCCTACTGGGCACCGTCGGCCTCTGCCACCATGCCTCAGCGCTCGAGGCTGCTAGCGCACGCGCCGCTGTGTGAGCACGAACACCGCGTCGCTGTCTGTCTGTGCATCTCTCTGTCTTCTTGAGGCAAGTGTGCTTGTCAAAAGGCAAAGTTATTCAGAAGACGACATTGTGCGTCACTTGTAGTTGTTTGTCATGTGCCCTACACTTTAGACGCTGAAGGAGAAAGGAATGGAGAGTGTTGCTGATGCCAGTGTGTGCCCAGACACCTGCCAGGCGCCTGTTTTCATGTGTTTGTGTCAATGTCAGCTCAGGACTCCAGGTCTCTGACACAGGTTACCGGCCCAGCAGGACAAGCGCCTCTTCTCGCTCGATCTCTCGCCCGACTGGGAATCACCTGCCCTTGCCAGCCAAATCACTGACGTATTAAAACCCTCCAACAGTCTGCCTGTCCATATGTCCATATTAACTCAAACATTCAGTCTGAAAGTAGAATAAGCTACTTCAGGCTTCGTTTACATATTTGAACCAACTGACTCAACACTAAATTGACTTGAGCTGAATAGTGATCGTCTTTTTTAGAGCTGTGAATTTGAACTAGTCTCATATTTGAGGTTGTTTCTGTTACTTTCCTCTTTATAACTCTGAAGTTGCTTTGTAACAATCTGTGTCAGAGATATTCTGTTATTCTGTGTATTATTTTGAAGATTTTCATGAATTTTTAGTTTGACTTTTCTCTCTTTCTGAGTATTCTTCCTGTTAATTTGTTTAAATATCCAGGTAGTGTCGCTAAAGGGTAATGCTCTATTGTGTTGGAAATATCCCCTACACCAAACCCAACCTTAAACCTATCCGATAGTGTTAACAAATGCAAAAGTAATATGAAAACTAGGGCTGTCAAACGATTAATCACGATTAATCACATACAAAATAAAAGTTTGAGTTTGCCTAATATATGTGTGTGTACTGTGTGTAATTATTATGCACATATAAATACACAGAAATTAATGTATATTTAAGAGAACTATGTTATTTATGTACAAAATATTTGTATTTATATATAATGTAAATTATATAAAAAATTATAATAAATACATATACTTGTAAATATTTCTTAAATATATACATGAATGTGTTTGTATTTATATACATAATGCATAATAATTACACACAGTACACATACATATATTAGGCAAACTTTTGTATGCGATTAATCATGATTAATCGTTTGACAGCCCTAATAAAAATGCATTTGTTGATGCAGCCGTGCTGTGTTAACTTCCTTATGCGGATTTGAGCTGATTTGTCGAACCATAGTTTCACAGGGTTCGTACCGGAGCTCTTCATCACTCAAGTACAATGACGTATCGCGCTACAGAGTAAACCTACTAAATTACAAAACTCATGCATATGTGACAACAACATTCAGAAGTATCAGTTTTCAAATCACACAAGGATGTTAAAATATTTTTGAAGCCATAATATAATATTCTGAAAGTATTTGTGTGAAAGTTGGGATTTAGTAATCAAAACTCTGTGTAAATCATACTTGTGTGACTTACTGCTTCTAGTATTCATTTTAACTGGAAATTGCAGTGATTCATACATATAGGTACGTTTTTTGTTTGTTTGTTTTTTCAGTTTTGCAGAAATGTATAGAGGCATGCATTTCCAATGAGTCTATGGGCCTGTTTACACCTGGTCACTTCATGTATTTTCTCTGATTGGATAGCAATCCGATCGTGAAAAGACCAGGTGTAAATGCCCTCCAAAACACTTTTGAAGCACATTTAAATCCGATCGCTCAAACCACTTCAGGAGGTAGTCTGGACTGCATTCCAGGCGAAACTGGACAAGTGTAAACGCGTCTGGTTGTTGAAACCACATATGCAAATTTTACTCCTCTCAAAATATTAAAGTAATAAACTTGTGAGAGTGTTTTATAGGCTTTATGGTATGTTATAGTCAGATATGACAGCACTTCTGCAACAAGCATCACTGCGGATGAGTAGCTGAATATCTCTTCGGCAAGCCGACATGCAAACTGCCACAAATTAAACTGAAAGCAATTCGCAGATGCTCAGCACACAACATCATCTTTATTAAACGTTGTGAGACTAACCTATCTTTCCAGTGCTGATGCCGCACTCTCTCCTGTTGCGGTCTCTGGCTGATAATGAGTAAAATGCAGCGCTTATCTGTTGCGTTCGTTGACGCGAACTCTGTTAAATTTGTATATAGCACATGAAATGAAGATCGGATTTATGTCCGTTTTGCGACGACACATTTATGTGGCCAAGTGTAAATTGAAACGTTTTAACAAATCAGATAACTATCCGATAAGAGAAAATGCATGAAGTGACCAGGTGTAAATAGGCCCTATGTGGCGTAGAAGTCAGTGGCTACCGTCAACTGTTTGGCTACCAACATTCTTCAAAATATCTTTTGTGTTCAACAGCTGAAGGAAACTCATACTGGTTTGGTCCAACTTAAAGAAATAGGTCACCCAGAAATGAAAATTCTGTCATTACTTACCCTCATGTAATTCCAAAACTGTAATATCTTCGTTCATCTTTGAAACACAAATATTTTTGATGAAATCAAAGACAGAAGAGCTATCTGACCCTGCATAGACAGCCACGCAACTGATACGTTCAAGGCCCAGAAAGGTAGTAAAGACATAGCTAAAATAGTCCACGTGACATCAGTGGATCAACCGTAATGTTATGAAGCTACGAGAATACTTTTTGTGCGCAAAGAAAACAAAAATAACTTCTTTATTCAACCATTTCTTTTCTTCCGTTTTAGTCTTCGCTGCACGTTCACGAGAAAACCATGACGCATGCGTGTGGTGCTGCTGATGCAGGAGCCAGCGTTCTGACATAGAAGATGCATGCTGTACATAAAACAGTCTTCATAAACATGTCTGAAGATTTCGACAGAGAGGATGACTTGGAATTTTTTCTGAATATGCAGTCGATGAACTAAGAGAGATGGACATTCTGAACTCTGGCTCCTGTGTCAGCAGCACCACACACATGCTCTCGTGAACACATGTCGAAGACTCAAGAAATTGTTGAATAAAGTCAAAGAACAAAAAGTTCTTGTAGCTTCATAAAAAATTGAGGTTAAACAACTGATGTCACATGGATTATTTTAACAATGTCTTTACTGTCTTTCTGGGCCTTGAACATGTCAGTTGCATCTATGCAGGGAAAGCTTTCGGATTTAGTCAAAAATATCTTCATTTGCGTTCTGAAGATGAACAGGTCTTATAGGTTTGGAACAACATGAGGGTGAGTAATAAATGACAGAATTTTCATTTTTGAGTGAACTGTCCCCTTAAGGATAAGTAAACGATGATAGAATTTTCATTTTGAGTGAACTGTCCAACTTGTGAATAGATCCATGGCTGGTCCATGGCTGGTCCAAGCCGTGACACTGTAGTGTATAAAGCACTATATAAATAAAGGTGACTGGACTTGAAAGTATCAATGCACATTGCTGCCTCATAGCTCTTTGTTCTAAGCCTTCCAAAAAACATTCTCTTTATTTCTTCTCTCTCAACATCTTATATTCACTCCAACTCTTATTGTCCATACTACTAGTGGCTTGCAGCTCCATCTCTCTCTCTCACTTGCTCTTTCTGTCTCCGTCCCCTCCCTATCTGCCGGACTCAGCAGCAGCTCCTCTAATCTCTTGCGCTCCGGCGGTGCAGCACACGCTGGCCCCTCATGGGCCTACAGATGCCCTCTGTCCATGGGAGCACTTCCTGCGCAGGTGTGCCACGGGGCAGGGGCAGCACTAGACAACACGCATCCGTGCCAGTCTGAGCATCCCCATTCGTCACCCAAAGCCACCCAAACAGCACCGGTCCAGATGCCGCTTCGTCCGCACGGCGTCTCTTCCCGTAGCACGTATCTGACTCGATCGAATTTTGATAGTTGTACTTTTTCTCGTGGCTGGCATCTCTTAATCAATGTTAATTGGCTTCAATTAACATATGTTAATTAATGATATTTACCTCAAATTAAAGGTATGAATGGTCCCAGAGGGTTTCCTGTTCATCCAATTAGAACCAATTAGCTGCAATTAACACGTGTAAATGAGATGCTATTGAGTCCAAAACAAACAGTGTGTAGCCTGCGCGATTCCCATGCAGTTTAACCTGAGCTGTGTGTGTGTGTGAGTATCTCCACACAAACTCTGTTGAACACACACATATACAAGCTCTGTTGGGCAATTTGGCAGGTCCATGGCCGGGATTTCAAGCTTAGCCATCTGACACTTCTAAGCAGACTGCATTTATGTGCGTGTCATGCGAGGTGGTGTTATTTAAAATACTGTAAAGTATAGTTCACCCAAAAATGAAACATTTAACCCTCAGGCCATTCAGGATGTAAATGAGTTGGAACAGATTTTGAGAAATTTAACATCACTTGCTCATCAATGGATCTTCTGCAGTGAATGGGTGCCGTCAGAAAGAGAGTCCAATGAGCAGATAAAACCCTCACAATAATCCATCAAATAATATCTTGTTAAGTGAAAAGCTGTGTGTTTGTAAGAAACAAATCCATCATTAATTTATTTTAATTTTAAACCGTCCCTTTTGGCCAAAATACTATAATTCCAAGTTAAAAGGTCCATTTGCTGTTGTTCTCTCACATCAAAATCAACTAAAATATTTGTTTTAACTATTTTGTCTCATTAACAGTGGTTGATCTGTGCATATTTCTCTTCTGATTCAGACAAGATGACTTTTTTTCACTGGAGAAAGTAATATTACAGATAGAGGACTCACATTTTAGTCATGAAATTAAAAATGTGATTAATATTTTATTACAAACATGAAGCATTTATTGATGGACTGAAGTCAGTGGGTTACTTGTGGATTATTGTGATGTTTTTATCAGCTGTTTGAACTCTCATTCTGACGGCACCCGTTTACTGAAGAGGATCCATTGGTAAGCTTATGTGATGCTAAATTTTTCCAAATCTGTTTTGATTAAGAAACAAACTCATCTACATATTGAATGACATTTGGGTGAGTACATTTTTAGCATAATTTCATTTTGTGGGTGAGCTATGTTCATAGTCTGACGCTTTTGTTAATATAAGAGATTGTGTAAAAAGAGGTTGTTTTTAGACAGGTATTGATTCAACAAGAGAAAATAGTGTGTGAAATACATTAGGATTTTAATGTGGTGTAAACAGGCAGCAAAAGCCAAATGAACATAATACAGAGCAGCAGTTATGCAGCTGTGTATTATGAAAATATCCCACCTCTTCTACATAAAAAACGTCTTTTATGGCAAAATAAAATGTGCCGTGGGTATTCCAGACTGGGCTCTTTTAGCCAGCTATACCATTTACTTAGGAAAATTACATATTTTCAAAAAACCAAACGCTGAATTCTTTACCTGGGTATTAAGACTCAAGGGAAGGCATTTTTCATGCCTCTTTTCAGGTCAATTATACCAGCAGCAGAACCAAGGTAGCAATAAGCATGCAAAGTTGACATCAATAACTTCCATACACCCTCTCTATATCTGAATAGATGCAGATTATTTCACGTTTGGCTTGAATAAGCGCGCGAGCCTTTTGAAATCGACGTCGCGAGCAGACTCTAATCTGAGTTTGCAGTTTTTGGAGAGTGTTGACAGCAATCTCCCCCAGCGCGGTGTGGTTGCGTTGCATTAGTCTCCAGGTTTTACAGTGGAAATGGAGAACGCCTCCGATACTTACCATTGTAACAATCGGGGGTTTCTGAGCTTTGCGATGGGGGGAAGAAGCCGCTTTGTTCGGTGATAAGAGCGGAGGGGAAATATGAGCAGAAAAGGCAATCCAAAGGGCTGAACAAATCTGGAAGCAGTATTATGGGATGGTAAACACGTCTGCGGCTAAGAGGGAGCGGATTTGCTGTTTCTTATTTTGGGGACGTGCTGTATTTGGAGAGGAGCACAAAGGGTGGAAGGGCATCAAGAGTGGGGGGGATCAGGGGGTGTGTCTTGTTGGAAAACGGGCAAAAAACCAAACGGGTACAGCAAGAATCAAAGGACGAGAGAGGAAAATGTCCCACTGTAATACTTAAATTACGCACATGCAAATAAAACAGCTTATCGGTGTTCACCATGTTTTATGCTGTCCTCTTGACCTTCCCCACTGAACTCTCTGTTCTACTGGCAGTGTTCATGCACAGGACTCATGTCTGGTGTGACTTGATATAACTCATTTTGCATAGGAATTCATAGGAATCATTTTTCATTTTTTAAATATTTTTATTATATAAAGCCTTAAAGCCAGTTCACACCAAGAACAATAATTAAGGTTTCTGAGGAAAACATTCCAGGATTTTTCTCCATATAGTGGACTTCAATGGGGATCAATGGGTTGAAGGTCCAAATTGCAGCTTTAAAGGGCTCCACACAATCCCAGCCGAGAAATAAGGGTCTTATCTAGCGAATCGATCTGTCATTTTCTAAAATAAAATACTAATTTATAACTTTTAACTTTTTAACTACAAATGTTCATCTTGCAATAGCTCTACGATGCGTGTCTAAGACTTCACGCATTACGTAATCACCTTGGAAAGGTCACACTTGGCTAGCTCTTCATCTGTGTTCTGTGGTGGTTCAAAAAAATAGGATAGGATGAAAAACTTTGTGCGTTTGACTTTCTTTGCACGTTCACTTTGTATACGGTGTGTCGGTACTTTCACCTATGTCGTGTGACCTTTCCAACATGACTATGTAATGCGTGAAGTCAAGCTAGTGGCAAAAAGACAAGCATTTTTGGTTAAAAGTATAGAATTAGAATAGAAAATTCCCAGTCGGTAAACTAGATAAGAGCCTTATTCCTCAACTGGAAGCATGTAGAGCTCTTTGATGGTGCATTTAAACTGCAGTTTGGACCTTCAACCCATTGGCTCCCAATGAAGTCTACTATATGAAGAAAAATTCTGGAATGTTTTCCTCAAAAACCTTAATTTCTTTTCGACTGAAGAAATAAAGACATGAACATCTTGGATGACCTGGGGGTGAGTAAATTATCAGGAAATTTTTATTCTGGAAGTGAACTAATCCTTTAAAGCAGATTGGATTCTGATTGGTTGTCCAGTTGTTTTGTTTTCAGCTGGAAAAAAATCATTGTGGAAGTGAATCCAGTTCCTCTGTGATATAGTTGTGGTGCTATTTTTTTTTTTTACATTTAGATCAGTATTTAAAAGTATATCTTTATCATCCTTAAAATGAAAAAGCCTTTAATGGTAATTTTATATGCAATAATATACTAAACTGTAAAAAATGACAGTGAATTTAATGGTAAAAGGTAAAACTGTAAAAATGCTACAGTAAAAACCTGTTAAACGGTTAACGGTAAGTTTCCCTACTATATACGGTGAAAACTCTGTATTGGACATTGCATGTAATTTTACGGTAGTATACCATTTTTGGGAAGTGAAAAAGAACGTAACATTTACAGTGAATAACCGTAAATTGACATTCCCAAAATTCCCTGTTACATCAGATTTGTACATTGGGGTTGTATGTTACATCTCATGCTGTTAAATTAATGTTTAATGCATTATTTCAGTTTCATGTGTGTTACCATGACGGTGTTTAGTGTTTGTGTAAATGACACTGTGCACCTTCTATATATGTTAATATTTAAAAGCTGCTTGTGATGGGCTTTGGTTCATCGTGACTTTCTCATCACCACTTGCTTTTGGTGGTCATCAGTGTATTACAAAGGTACAAAACAGATTTCAGTACTTCAGTAGGTTGGTACATTAACATTATATCAGTTAATGAAATTACGGTATTTAAATGTAAATTTAAGTTAAAACCATAAAACCTAAAATGTTGCTATCGTATGTTTTACTGTACAGTTTTGGTAAATACAGCAGCCGTTTTTTTTTTTTTTTGTAACAAATTTTCACAATAAATTGTACTCAAAAAAATGCACATTTTTTGGTGTGTGTGTATTTTAATGTAGTACAATTTATTTGTGAAATAGCAACCTGAGTGAGATTTCAAGACACACAGTTGAAAAAAACACACTTAAATCAATTATTTCTAACAAATGTTATATTTATTGTAATTTGCATAGTCAAAGAAACTAAAATTGAAACTTAAATGCACGTGGACGCACCATTTTGTAACAGCATCTGTGCACACAGCACCATGAATCCACATATATATTTCTCTCTTTACATTGTTCAATTCTACCGTAATATTTTGCTAGCTCTCTGGTAATCATTGAAACCATGCAAGTCAATCCGCTCACACTGTTTATTTACAGTCAAATCCATTTCTGTTGCTGATCCATGGAAGATCCAAGGAGAAGTATATAAGCCGTTTAAATGGGGAAAATCTTGGAAACACTGTACAATATCAGATTGGTGCTCACATGTTTTTTTGTGCTACGTTAATTCTGCTCTCAGAGCAGTGAAGGTCTACGGGGGCTTTTCTGTGTGTGCAAAGCTGTCCCAGCGTTAATATTTTCAGTGTCTCAAGCTTACAGAGAGTGAACTCTCACCCCTCCCCACTGCTGCCGCGCAGAGATAAAACTTTCCACTTCCCTTTTTTTTTTTCAGCAGAGAATTACAAGAAGAAGTCGATAACACCGCCACAATCAGCTTTTACACAGAGGATTGGGCTCAGGTGAATAGCATGGGACTTCTCTCTAGGCTGACAAACAGACAGGACCATACAGCACACCTGTGGGACTCGGGAAGACCACTTCATCCCATTGTGAACATGACCAATGAAAAGAAATATCCTATCAAGCAGGCCTTTGTCTGTGCGATGCTACAGGAAAGTGGTATTTGTCTGGCTCTCTCATCGCAGTAAAGCTAGCTCAATTACATTATCTTGTGCTAAAGGTAGTTCCAGGGCATTCTGTTGGCAATCAATCAATCAATCTTTCAGTGTGGATCCTGATGTTCTTTCCCGGGTCTGGAATCTCTGACAGCACAGAATGCCACACCCAGTCCTCTATCTGTTCCTCTGCATGGACAAGAGTAGAACATTGAACTGCTTGCTAACATAGGACAGCTACATGTTCTTGAAATCAGATTAATAATCAAATTTAAGAGTTTTTTAAAATTTAAAAATCTAAAGAACTTTTTTCCATTATAAAGAACCTTCTCTTCATTTGAAAGATTCCATGAATGTTCAAGGTTTTTCATAGAACCACTGATGCCAATAAAGAACCTTTATTTAAGGAGTGTACTTAACTGAAGATTGTTAGAATTTGGATTTTTATTTATGTATTTATTTTTTCCCACTAAAAATCTGCCCAACTGCAACAGGATTCCTGATAGTCTAAGAATCGCTACACTGTAAAATCTAATTAGTTGGGCTTACTTAAAAAAAGCATGCAAACCGATTGCCTTAAAAAAAAACTAAGTAAAGTGAAATGGGAATAGTATGTTGTAGTGACAAATGCTTAGTATAGTTTACTTACACTAGAGCTCTAGTAACTAAAAAAGAACTGTAGGGGGTACTTAATCATTTACTTTAGGCTTACACTTGACTTAGTATAGCTACTCACTGACTCCCAGAGTGCATTGCAGCATTAATAAATCATGCAATTGGTTTGTTTTACTGTTGTTATTTTTATTTGCTAATTTTATTTACTGACTTGTGTCAGTTGTAACACAACAAAAAGAAAATATAAAATAATATAATGGTTATTGTAACAATTACTAAAAATAAATAAAATTAAATTGTTACCATTGTTGTGATTCACGTGCTGAATGTTGAAGTCTGTGACTTGAGCACATTACCACAAATATTAAAGGACTGTCTCAACCCAGTAAAGTTTGTCAAAGTGTTTATGAAGAACAATAAAATTGTAAAAGATCATTAATAAATATAAAAAATACATTAGCTAGAGAATTAAAAGATTTAGCTAATCAAAATATCAGAATTAGAAAGTTACCTTCTAAAAGCAACTAACTTATTACTTTTTCTTCCATTGAAATCAAAAATTATGACTTCATGTTGCATTGCTGCATCAATAGGAAGAAAATTATAATAAGAAAAGCAAAGTTCCAAGTGCCCAACCAAACAGAACATTAATCACTATAATGGTAAGTAAAAAAATAAAAATAAAATAAATAAATAAAATAAGATACACAAACAACATTTTATAAAAATCAACATCAATTTATGAAGTCAGCTTATGTGATGTTCTCTCAAATATATAGTTGTATTGAAACAACATTCAAGATGACTTTGGGAAATGAGTGAAGGTAACTAGTGAAAAATAACTGCAGATTAACAATTGCCACCTCAAAAAAAAAATTCTTTTCTTCTCCTTCTGTTGTTATTTTGCAAATTAGCAACATATTAGTGCACTGCTGCCTCTCACTGGTTTATTAATGTCATTGGTTCCTTTGTGGCTACTTGAATATTTTAAGTAAGCATCACTCAAAGTAGTAAGTAAACTGTTTTACTCGCTTGAAAGTAGCTGTAACTTAATAAAACCTAGTAAGTATAGCAACTAAGTAAAGATAACTAATTATATCTAAGTAAGGTAAACTATTGGATTTTACAGTGTACTTTTATACTAGTGAACACAATAAAAATAAAATCCAGTATTTTTACAGACACAATTTCTATCAGTTATGTTCAAATGTAGTCCTTGCATACTGGATGATAAATAAAGGATATTCAAGATCAAAAGCATATTAAATGTATTATGCTGTAGTTAAACAAGCACAATTCATTCATGTTGTGCTAAAAGTAACCACAATTGATATATAACCCCAGTGTGTAGGACAGAGCTTGATTCATTGAGCCTCTCCTTTTTGTTGCAACACCCTTAAAACTCTGGAACCGTCTGTCTATCTGTCTTTAACTGATATATAGTTATCTAGAAATGGAGTGTGTAGGTGAGATTTATGTTCAGTCTAATGCATACACTTGCTGTTCGACCTAATCGGCATTTTGTGAGGCCGGTCTGGAAGCGGGAGAGATGGTGAACCTGTGATGCTCTGATAGGGGATTCCTGCAGGCCTGATTAGATCTAGGGCATGTTTGTCTTCCAGTAACAGGAATTACATGATTTGTAAGGGGGCCTGGCTTCCAGCAGCATTTGAGTATTAATTCCCACCCACAGCCTGTGGAGATAGCAGGGAATACATATTAAAGAGCCAGGATCTTTCACACCACAAGAGCAGTCAATAAGACACCATATAGTGTGAGGGTATGACGCATAGATCTCTAGAAGGCGAATGTGGAAATGCTGAGCTAGGCAGATATGATTTTCTCATATGAGACCCTGGACCACAAAACCTTAAGTAGCACCAATATATTTGTACTAAAAGCCACCAATACATTGTATGGGTCAAAATTATTGATTTTTCTTTTATGCCAAAAATCATTAGGATATTAAATAAAGATCATGTTCCATGAAGATATTTTGATATTCTGTTTGTGGAGAGTTACACTGCAGTCTGTTCAGCCACAGTGTGATTAGGATGCCTTAAGGGTGTGTGCTCTTTTAGATGGTATTTTCAAACTAAGGTCTGCTCCAGCGGTCCCTGCCATCTGGACCCGGCAGACCCGCAAACAGGTCAAGGTGGGTGCCATTCCCATGGCCCTGACTGCCTGTCACTATGCCAGTGTGCTAATTTACAGCCAGCAACCCCCCTATCCCGTCCTGCCTTGCCAGCCAGCAACTCAAGGGTGTGAAGATGCCAACAGCATGCTCCGCTGAAGACAAATCAGCCTCCGTCGCTCATAAAACACCCAGAGGTCATGACCTCTTCACCTTTTCAACCCATCACTCCCCGATTCTTACAGCCCTGCCTCCCACCATGCCTACCTGATGGCCCACTCAGGCACAAACACACAAGAGGAAAAACAGCTCCAAACAAGGTAACGGTCTCATCTGAGCTCACCGTACAGAGAAAACTATTTGCATGCCCACCCTCTGTTTCAGCTCTCCAGACACAGCAGGAGGAATATGAAAGTCTGTAGTCTGTGAGTAAAGCAGCCGAGATATCTCGCCAAACGTACAGTGAGGAACTGCTGGAGTACAGTGGAGCAGCACCTCATTCAACTAATGGCCCTGGAACAACAGGAGGGCCAGCAGCAAAAATGGGTTTGTCTGGCATTCGGCATTCTAACCAGTTTCTTGGCTTTTGTTGTCTGCTGAAAATGAGAATATTTTCTTTTCACTGCAGCATGCAGTATTTTTTTTTCTTTTTCTCTGTGTGAGCAGTTTTGTTCGTTCAGTTCAACTTTTGTTCCTTTCAAATGAGAATGGTTTTGAAAGTCTTGGTTTTGAGAGCCCAGCGTTGTCATCTAACAATCACCTCTTTATCAGTACACAGTGCTTTATACAATATCAGAGCCAAGATGAGTAGAACATGACTAGAAAGCCTTTTTGAGGTTGGCATTTGCTAAAAAGTTTGCAAAATAATTGTCTTGAACTCATACCTGACCAGTGTTGAGGAAAGTTACTTTTAAAATGCATTACAATATTCACATTACTTAGTTACTTTTTATGGAAAGTAATGTATTGTGTTACTTTTGTGTTACTTTTTAAATCTGGGCAGGACTTGCTTGTTTGTTTTTAAAATAAAAGGTTATATTTTTAGCAAATGTAAAAGCCCTTTCACACCAAAAAGAGAAAAAGCCTCATGCTGATGGAAAAATAAATTCACGCCTGCACAGAAGAACACAGGAGAAGAAGGTTCCGCACTCTTCAGCAATAAAGAAACAATGAAGCACAAAGGTTAGTTTATCTAAAGTAATTTTTGCTTATTAGTATGGATAAACTGGACCATCAAAGGTCAACAGCAAAGACATTGGTTAATAAAATGGGATTAAATACATAAAGGATATTTGTGTTATATTAACATTTAATTATTGCAGGTTTGCTCATATTATGAGTTTGCATTGCACTTATTTAATTTTTTTTTTGCGAGTGAGATGAATTAATGCATGTTCACATTTAGTCTAGAACTACATCAACAAGTAACTGCACACAACGCCTCTGTAACTTCCGATTTCTCTCAACATGGGGGCGGGAGACTTGTCAGTCAATAAATGGGAGACAAAATAACTGGCGTTACTTGCTTGGAAAAAGTAACTGATATTTTTGTACAGTAAAAAGTAGCGCGTTACTTTAGTCGTTACTTGAAAAAGTAATCTGATTATGTAACTCGCATTGCTTGTAATGCGTTACCCCCAACACTGTACCTGACAAAACATAAGTGGATGGACACAACCAGCTCACTGTTTGTGACTGATACAGTCACAGCCAATGCAGATAATCCACTCCCTGAAATAAACTGTCCCATTAAAATAAAATGTTGCCCATATAACGAATTGAAAACGCTGCATAATTTGGAGGGGATCCCAAGTAGGATAAGAGGCTGCTGCAAAATAAGATTATTAGCAGTGCGATATAATTTATTCACAACCTCATAAGACCAAGCATCCTCAACGAAACTCAGAAGCATGCCTTTTGTTTATATTCAAGTCCCAACCATAAATTACTAACTTCTATTCCTATTTAAAACCAGCGTTGCTGCTGTGGTAATGACTAACCGTGAGGAGATTTGGAGTATGGCGAGGAATCCCTTTATAAATCTCCTTAACTATTACTATAACTATCGCTGGTCGTATAGGTTTAAAAATGGCACTATAGGCACATGTATCTGGACTAGTCGAGAACATCACGTATTTATATGCTCGTGCTCAGTCTCGCGCTCGGCTCTCACCGGCCCTAAATCCCGACAGCGCCTGCTGACGTGAGGCATGCTGGGGTGAGTGCGTTTTGCCTATGCATTAGCCATTCATTTCGTCTGTCTGACACCTCTCCAACATAAAACCGTACGGCGGAGGTAAAATATCTCTCTCCTGGCGAAAATAAAGCTTTGTCTCCCTCCTGATCTATAGGATATAAAATAAAGCCATGGCTTTGATGGTGGCTTTACCTTATGCAGGGCTTGCTTTTTGTGCACACAAAGGCAATGAAGATGAATGAGGAGGGATTGCCGGGGCCTTGTCTCCCGTGGTCCTTTAGGATCACCCCCCTTTTCCTGTGTTCACTGCAGACTCTCCGAGAAGTTAGTCAGGCAGCTTTTTTATTGATCCATGGCAGTCGATCGCCATGAGAAGGGATGTGTCCGGTCTCTTCATATTTTTTGTTTCTAAACTTGGATTACATCGATTAGCGCCGTTTACATTTTTATCAGTGTAAAGGCTATGGGTATTTGTGTGTTACATGGTTTGTAATATTTTCTTCTAGTTGCACTAACGAAGTTCATCTTACTGCACGTTTCCTAAAACATATATCAAGTGAAAGCGGATTACTAATAGCCAAATCCAATGTGTATAGTTTAAATTTCAGCACTTAATAAATGCTATTAATGCATGTTGTTTACATCTGTTGGCGAAGTAGGAACAGCAGAGCTCCTTAAAATGATACATATCATAACTCACATTAAACGTTTATCTTGGGTCACTTTCATTCATTTTTAGCCTATATGTAGTTGAACAGTTTCTGAAACCTTGTCTTATTCTTATCAAAGCCGTAATATTTTTTTATTCAATTGAGAATTGATTAGAAATAACTTTAAGCGCCTCGAAGATGTTTTGCATCTCTTCGCGCTATTTTCATATTGAGGAGAGTTTGAGTCTAGACCTTTGGGTCAGACAGCTTCATTCATTCAAGCGATCTGGTTTGTGAAAACGCCCTTTAAAATAGCGTAGGATGTTAGTTAAGATTATGTTAAGAGCTTGTAAAGCGCTTAAGAGCCAACCTCGTTTATTTTACAATAATGAGGTGGAAGTAACGCATCCTAAATCACCATCACAAGGAAAAAAAACAAATCTGTTCCTTCAAGTTCATCATTTGTAGTATTTCAGATGGCAGCATGTATTGTACTTATCCTTAGAATAATCCTTGGCTTTTTTTTAAAGAAAAAAAGACATTCTTGGTTTACAAAAAATAAAAATAGAGTGTTTTAATTCAGCCCTTGGCTGTTGATATCAGCAGCAGACAGGACTATACTCGTGCATGCTTTTGGAGCTTCAGTGCAGAAATCTGCTCCTGTTTAGTAGCTATCTGCTGATTTTCAGCCCCGAAGCCCGTCCCCTGAGCATTGCCCACTGCGCGATAATATCTCAAAGGGAGTGGTTATCACCACACATTATATTATAATCATTAGTGATCCTGGCCCTTTCACCCGCACTGCAGAATAAGCGCTGGGAACCATTAATCTAAACTAGAGCGACCACTCTCAAAGACTGCTCGTTTCCATTCGTGCCCAGCGGGGAATAATATAATAATTTCTTGTCACTGCTCTTTGGTTGGCTGTCGCTAATGAGATAATGACGTCGATTTTCGTATGGTTTTTGTTGGTGTTTACCTGCGTCAAGAACGGTTGTTAGCTTTTTGTATAAGGTAAAGCCATTATAAATTTTAAATGTTGATTTTAACAAGCATCGCTTGTTAAAATCAACATTTAAATATATTGCATCGTGATGGTGAATCATCATCGCGGTGATTTCTTGCTTTCCTGCCTATTTTTTTCTCAAATGTATTTGTTTATAAATAAGACTTGCTGTGCCAAATATAAATCACATTCATAAATAATCAAATCTGTTGAAGCAGTGTTATGCTTATTCTGATTTAGTCGTCTCATATAGTTAAATTTGAATATAAAAGACTGTTAATCCTTGGCCTGGGATGCGAGGCCTAAGCGGTCGCCGTGTCTGTGTTTGATTATCGGGTTTAGGGGAGAAATAACAGCTGTTCCAGTGATGGGACTACGAGATCTATAACCGCAATCGAATTTCTCTTGCCAGTCTTCGGCGGAGTTGGAAGTCAGGAAAAATGTTTATGTTGAGTTGTTGGTCAATACTGAAGCTACTGGATTATACTCGATTTTTATGCTCACAGAGCATTTCATTTGACGTGGTTGCACTGATGGACTGATAATTATTCCCGAACACTTTATTTACCCACAAGTCAACAGTTTTAGATTCGTCGAGTTAGTCTGGGATTTAGAGTTCATATTTTTGGTTGGAGACTGCTGTAAGGAATATAATTGCAGAGGTCTTGCTTCAGTCGTCCCTGACCCCTAATCGGTTTGGACATGCTGTGGGTCCGGGTTTGGTCGCTGCACATCACCTCACTGCACCGCAGAGCCGAAAAGATTGACACAACGCGGTCCTGGAGCGCCACACGCCTATTGTCCACACTGCGAAAATAAAGACATTCTCTTGAAAGCAAAGCAAGACACATGCTTCATTGCAGTCATATTTAAATCGCTACCCCCCCACCCCACCCCTCACATACACTCGCGCGCGCACGCCCACACCACATGGTAGGGATATGATTTTGACTGCCCAGTAGGGCAGTATGCCTGCCATGTCAGGCCTTTTGATATGCTTTTACTGTTTGGTTTTTTTTTCTGTTCAGCATTATTTAAATAAAGTAATTCTAAAAGTAAAAGAAGTAGGGATGACTTTAGAAGAAATTAAGAAACTGGTATTTTATTTAGCCTACATGTCAACTTTATTATTTTCGAAGAAAAAAAAAACGATTTTTTTTTTTTTTTTGATTTAATAGATTTGAAATAAAAATATACAAAAAAAATCAACAGATAATATACGATAAAACCATAATATGTTTATAATTTTCCAAAATATAATGTCAACGTAAATCTGTCTTACATCTTGCTTTTGTGGCTAACCTATGCAATACCGTGTCAGCTTTTTTTTAACTATACTACTGAGCATGTTACTAACAGTCCTTCCACATATCATGAATAAAACGCGTAAACAAACAGGCAGCGGTGCAGAGCGATATGGAGAGGGGCCCGAGGCACAGAGCCCCCCCTTTACTCGGGCTCCTGGCGGTCCCGGTGCACCAGCTGATCAAAGCCCGAGTAAGGGGTAATATTTCTCACTTTATTACCGGAGTCACAGCGTGTCTGTACGGCCGGCGATCACACACTGCTCTGCCCACACTAGCTCAGTTAATGTATCGTAGCTATATAGGATGGCTACATGCGAAAAACAACCCTAAAATACTCACTCTTTATAGTAGAACGAGGCATTTAAGACATTTTTAAATTGCAGTTAACTAGGTTTTTGTTCTGTTTGCAGTCCAATCTGAAAACGAATTATTTAACGACTTTTAGAAATTAAGTGCATAGTCAACAAACAAACGAAACGAAAATGTAAAGAAAAAATGACATTTTTAAAAAGGTTAGTCAAACTGACGTTAGGCTAATTTGCAGCTATTCCAAAAGGTTTCAGTCTGTAGGCTAATCTAATTCTTGTAGCGCGTTTAAGACAAATTCTTACTTTATAAATTTTACTTTATTATATATTTATTTACATATCACCTGCATCACATTACAGGATATGAACTTATTTTCTCAAATGCACTGATCATGAACAGCACTGATTAGATTATCTAAACGTTTTGCCTTTGAACTAATTCTAAATAAATGTCTTGTTCAAGCACTTGGCTGAGATGTTGATCGGCAGCACAGTTTATTTGATTATAAATTTCGGAGAATTTTTACCATGTCTATAAATCACAAATGTAACGTGAAGGGTTTGGTTCACTTTCGTGCTTTTTATGTTTAGCTTTTTGAAAAACGATTCCGCGCTAAGAGCATGCGTAATACGAGTGTAGTTTGACAGGCATTTGGTCTCCCAGCGGTGAGAATTTTTCGATCGATAGCTCCCTCTAGCACTGCCCCGTCTCCAGACTCGCCGTTTTTTCCATTCGGTCAGTAGTCCACCTGACGATGCCACTAATTGAAAGCTTTATTCCCATCGTGGATGAGTCAGCATGTCAAATTATCAGTCTACTAACGAAATGGATACTTTTGTAATTATGATCTTTTATCTAAATATTAATGAAACTTCCCTCGTAGAATAAGACATGAAATATAGTAGTTTAATTGTTTCAGAAATTCTACCCAAAGTGCAAAGCAGATTTTGTTCAATATAACCTGAATAGAAGATTTTCATACCTGATAAACGAACAAGGGTCAGTTTTTGGTTATTAAAAAGTTACAAAAATACATTTATGGAGTTAAAAGTAAAAGTATTTGCAAATGATTTTTAACTGTTAACATATAATGTCATAATGACAATCAGTGTAAGAAAATTATTATTATTATGCAGTAATAATAAGTTTTAGCTTCTAATAATGTGATAATATACACTAAATATGGACGAAAAATACTGAAGTCTGATAGTGTGGAAAAAAACACGGAATTTTGTTGCACTACACAGATAATAAAAGATTAGTAGACCGTTCGTTTTTTTACGTTTCTCTCTACATTCAACACTCTCAATATTACTGCAGTCGAAATATCCAGTGGATTTACATGCCCTCCAAACTGGGAGAAAATACCAGTTCAAAAGAGAGACAGGGGAGGGGTGGTGGCCGCATAGGCGACTGCAAAAGATGGAGTGTGTTCATCTTTTATCTGTTATTCTTCGTGAAACAACACATGTCATCCAAGGGTCCCACAGTCAAAGAGGAGCGCTCCCTAGACGCTCATCGGCAGCTGTTTCTGTGTGTTGTGTAAGGCCTTTTGCTGCCATAGCGTAGACCAGCCCCACTATGCCGTTTTACATGAGAAGTGGCCCATATGCACAAAGTTGCGTGGTATTGATTCCAGATTCCAGACTGGAACGTTTGCACAATATACGCTGACAGAATGTAAATAGCTGAGATTGTGAGGTTGAGGGGCGTGTGTGTGAGATGTGTGCGTGTGTGTGTGCGTAAACTGGAATGACCGTGTCAGTATATGGTGGTGAATGGTGTCAGTGTCACACAAGAAGGCAAAGGTTCAAGAGGTTTGAAATGAGATTAGGATTCGGTACGTGTCCTTTAATGATATTGAATGATTACATTGATACAGATATTCGCTGTGAAAAATTCAGATGAGGTTAATGTGCATACAGCAAAAACTAAACATTTGATATTAGTAATTAATTACTGTACAGAAAAACATCGCGATAATCACATATTACACAATCAACAAATTTATATATTTTTTAAAACATTAAAAAAATTAAGATTTAAAATGTAAAACATTATAAAGATTTAAAGGTTGTCGAGATTAAGTTATCGAAATACATACAAGAAAACAAACCCATACAATATGGAATTGTTCTAAATTCAGTAGCTCTACCCTATTTTTTATTTGAAATTAAATGTAACCATTAGCTACATACGACTGAAGAACAAGATGTATATTGCTTAAAATCAGAAGAACGGACTTAACAGATCTAACTAAACACCATAAGGTGTTTGGGCCATTAGAGGCTGCTGAGGTGATCTAACATCCTGTAAAGTTTAGAGCCCTCTTGTCTTTCACTTTCTCTCGTTTAACAAAGGACCAAAGGAAGATGTAGTTCGTAAGTGTTTTTTGGTTGATTGAGTGACGTAGTTTAAAAGGTTAAATAAATTATCTGCGTACAATTCATTGAATAATGAATAACTGTAAAAGTTTTTAAAGCTGCGCAAAAATTACATTATTGTTTCTTACTTATAAATTAGATCTAGTGAATTAAGAAATTAAGTCTTCGCATTAAAGTTAGACATACAAACGTATGATCTTATAAAACAAAATACGACATTGTTTAATGGCATATTTCGTGATGATTTCAAGAAACATTCTTTAGGTTCTCTTGATAGTTACGTATCAGATGCAATTAAAAAATTAAAACATAATTCATATTATGTTTACGCTGTTACTGGATATAAAATAAATAAACAAAATAGCAATACATATTCCAGGATAAGCATCATTTTCTTTTTAAGAAATAAACGTAAACATAGTTACACAACCGTTTTCACAGCATGACGTATCCCGAATATCTTAAAGTACTGACACATCTATGCATAAACAATGCGTAAATTATCAGATATGTACCTTATCAAATGCTTCTCTCGTTCCCCGGCTCCACCAGAATGGACGATTATTGGAAAATGACGAGAAAAAAATCGTATATAAAAAAGACTTTCGAATACCGAGGTCTGTTTTCTGACTCTCCACATTAACTAAGATATGACAGTTTCTGGGATTTTTGACAATTGGTGTCTTCTGTTCCCTATAAATAGCGCAGAGTGTGCCGGTAAAGCGGTGAGGGGATAGCTAATGGTTACTTGAACGGAAAGCCGCTGATTGGCCTCGGCCCGGAGTGACGTCAGGAGGCTGTGAATAAGGCTGGCTCGTGTGCTTTCAGGAACATGCAGAACACCGGAGGCTGTTCGGGGATCGTCATCATCAGTCCTGCAACGAGATGTCACTCGCATTCTGTTCACACTAGCATCTTTCACCTCTTCTGTCTTACCGAGGAAACAGCACACGTTACAGAAGGAGACGCCACTTTTCAAAGCGTTTGGCCGTTGCATCTTTCAGAGGGACGTAAACACTGGATACGTGGACATGGTAAAGTGCACTCTAGTGTCTCTGGGCTCGCATGTCTCGTGTGTTAGTTCCGTCCAAGACCGGTTGCATTAGATGCTTGTGTTTATGAAAGACTTTAACGCACATCATCACCAATGCTTCACCTTGTTATTGACAACGGCGACGTGCTTTTCCCGCAATGATGTCCTTGTCTTTGTAGCCAACGAGCAGTTGGTGTTTTGAAAGATTTCTCTATGCTGGCTTCATTTATGCATCTCAAAATTTGGCAAGGAAGAGGATGAGAAATAATGACTGACAACTGAAGCACTACCTCATGAGAAGATCCTCTTTCATCATCCTGATTTTGGACCGCTACAGGTCCATAAACATACACGCAAGTGGTGAATACAATTAAAACTTCATCTTTTCCTTTCGAACCTGTTCGCAAAGACTGACTTGGAGCATCCATCAGCGTTAAAACCCTTTCCCTTCTCTCTTTGGAAAGAGAGAACACAGGAGCAGACTCTCAGGTTGTGGACACCACGGCAGTAACTGTGGGAGCACATCCAAAGACAATGGTCCACTGTGCGGGCTGCGAGAGGCCTATATTGGACAGGTTTCTCCTTAATGTTCTCGACAGAGCATGGCACATCAAGTGCGTACAATGCTGCGAGTGCAAATGTAACCTAACAGAGAAATGCTTCTCTCGGGAAGGAAAACTGTATTGCAAAAACGACTTCTTTAGGTAAGTTCCTTCCGTGAGTTCGACTAATAAATATTACGGTTCTCTGCTGTGGGTCTATTACTGTGATACGTGGAAATATAATGGGTTATTTAATATTACGTCCTAAGGTATAATTGTCTACAAAAACAATAAAATACGCTGGCAAAATTTTGTAACATCAACAAATTTTGATTTGCGACTTTGGTATATTTTTGGGTATATATTTTTACATTTTGTGTAATTTACCATTCATAGGTTATACATATAAAACAAAAAATATCATTTTAAAATTGTTAATTTTTAAAAGAGGTTTCACGTATTTGAGAAGCAGCTTAAAACATCAACATGCATCTAAAAATTTACAGTGCTACTTAAATGTCTTCTGCGAAATGTCTTCCGTATTAAACTTAAATTCAAAAGACTGTTAAAGCTTTACACAGCGCATATGTGTATCCAATTTTGCTTGATTTCATTAGAATTTAGGACTTACATTCACACTCACACGAAGTGTGATCCTAAGTACTGTCAACACGACCGACTTGTTTGATTCTTTGATTAGGACGCCCATTAATTAAATGCTTGTTAATTTGAATTGTTATGCAAAATGACTAGCAGATACACTAATAGTCTGTGTACTCGTCCGCAGCAAGGGTTTTGAAGGAAATCACACTTTGTTTACAACGAATGGCAGCCAGGGAAGCCGCAGGGATCAATGCTTTGCCAGGGTAGTTGAAAGTGTAACGCGGCCCAGTGGCAGGCTGTCTGCACAGCCCCGCGTGTGTTTGCAGTGGTTCGAGTTAAGATGTGATAAGTGGATTTGAATAATAAACGACTTTGAGATGGAAACCCTCAGACAATGTAATCACAGACTCAGAATCAACAATCTGTACAGAGCACCACAATACACATTATTGGTCACAATTAAGTGGTGAGTATTTACTGCAATGGTGTTTGTATTGGAAGAATGCACATGTCCTTTTGTACAGGGTTATTAATTATCCTTCAATGCACATTAAAACACATGCAAAATAAATCTACAATTTAAGTATAATTTTATTTAGGCCTAGAACAGGAAAAAAATCCGTACTAATATTAAACCTTTATTTTAATTTGTGCATAAACAATAACAACTGATCAAACAATAATTGTGGCTATTTTTCCCAAAATAACATAATATTTGACATTTACGAACACTCTTTTTATAAACACTCAAATAGGATAAACGATCCTTTTTCCATCAACTTGGTCTGAGCTGACAATAACAGATTATTTTATATTTTATCTGCTGTTTTACCGTGTTATAGTGACATTTTTTTCTTGGACTGTTCATTTGCAGACGCTTTGGAACAAAATGCGCGGGTTGTGCTCAGGGGATCTCGCCGAATGACTTGGTCCGGAGGGCACGGAGCAAAGTGTTTCATCTGAACTGCTTCACATGCATGATGTGTAACAAGCAACTATCAACGGGGGAGGAATTGTACATCATAGACGAAAATAAATTTGTCTGTAAAGACGATTATTTAAGCAGCACGAACGGAAAAGACACCAATCTCCTTTCAGGTGAGTAAAATGATTTTAAAAAAATTGCACACTGTACGCGCCCATTGTTTTTGCCAATATTATCTCGATTTGTCAATAATTCTTTATATACTCAATACATATTAGATTATGAAGATATCTTTTGATTAAAAAAAAATGAAAACATTTGACGAATATAAACTGGGCTGTCTCGAAGTCCTTTATTCAATATAATGTCTCACAAAAACATTATTTTTTGTTCTTAAAGTAAAATAAAAAAAAATCTTTAGACGGTGTCATGCATTATTTTTTGAAAAGCGTTTCCTTTTTTATTCCAATTTATATGTGAAATGAAATACAGATTTAGCTACATTAATTTCGTGGCCTGTTTATAGCCAGTTTATTTTCTAATAATCGTTTTCACTGCTGTAGACAAGTGCATTGTGACAGTTGTTTCAGCTCTAAATACCAGTGTTTCTTTGTTCTTTCTTTGTTTATTCGTTTCTTTTGTTTTATTAAATCTTGTGTTTGTTTCTTTTTATTTTTCTTTGTGTTTATTTCTTTCTTTTACATTCCATTGTTTAGTGTCTGACACTTCTCTGGTCCCCATGTCTAATTCTGAGGTTTTTATTTCGACCCCCTGTTTCCGACGGCCCTTCTTTCTCCATTCAGTTACAGCTTGCAGTGATCCTAGTTTATCGCCAGATTCGCAAGACCAGCTACAGGACGATGTCAAGGATGCGGAAATCGCGAACTTATCGGACAAAGAAACGGGTAACAATGAAAACGATGACCAGAACCTCGGAGGCAAACGGAGAGGACCGCGTACCACTATTAAAGCAAAGCAACTGGAGACACTGAAAGCGGCGTTCGCGGCAACCCCCAAACCAACAAGACACATCAGGGAGCAACTGGCGCAGGAAACGGGGCTCAACATGCGAGTTATTCAGGTAAAACCTACACATTATTAGAAAATAGAAATAATTACACCAATACTAACAAACTGTATTTATTGGTTAACTTTTAATTGCTACGTTTGCTGCTAGTAATTTTAAGGGCGAACACAATGAGATAGGCCTATGACGAGAATTTTTATAACGTGTGTTTCTTGTGGTACAAATGTCTCTTCCTGGATGAAATAGAAAAAAGCACAAGCGCGCCTTCGTTGTGCCTCTCCTTTCCAATCCTTGAGGCAAGACTATTTGAATAGAAATGAGGACACTTTTTGTGCTGGCACCTGTAAATATTTGGAAGTAACATTTATATGGTTAGCCTTTTTATACTTGACTCGAGAGATGGAGAGGCACGCCAGCTGGCATCAGACTGGTGAGAACGATGGGAGTCTTGGCAATGCAGCGCCATCACGTTTTGCGAGCACATTTAGACATGCTGTGACGGTTCTCAGTCAAGTGGAAACGCAGAAATCTGTCCCTGTGTCTGTCAAAGTACCTCATACTAGGTGGTTTTCTGTGAGAAATTGAGAATCGATCCTTGCTTTTTTTGTCGAGTGAACGGCGGAACAATGCGAGTCCAGCCAAGGCGCGCGGTTACACTGGCGAATGTGCGCCCTCATTTACGCACGCTATATGGGATTTGTCAGCATCGTTTTAAAGAGCCTCATCTTGGTCATTTTTTCGGCGTGAGAGATCCGATAAGAACACAGATAAAGCATCGTCGTCGTTAAAAGCCCCGTAATAGATTGGTGCTGTGGGGATAATGTCTTAAAATGAGACTGAACGTAAGATCAAGTGCAGGGAAGGGGTTGAGATTAATAGAGTGGCGAGGTTGGATATTTAAGACCGTCAGAGTAAACTATAATTAGCAAAAGGAATTCAAGGGTGGATATATAGATTACGAAATAATAACTGCATAGAGCCGGTTAATATATCGGTAACCACCCTCCTATTAAGTATTAATTAGAGATTTGAAGTCCCCGCTGCTGCCCCCTCAGTCGGAGTAAATGGAGGGTTAAAAGATCATTAAAGTGAGGTTAGATCCGACTCTCTAACAGTGACGATAATTACGAGTAATCTTGTCACTACAATACGAATGTATTCAGTCACTTCACAGGCCTACCTCAGTAGACTGTGAAGACACCGCTCTGAACCAATAAAAAATGGTAAACCTGACATGTAAACATTAGGCCATAGTGTCAGACTGTTGGGTTTCCAGGTTTCCTAGGTTTCCACCACTCTTATCTTATTTTTCACTAACTCACTATAAAAAAAAATAAAAAAAATAAAATACAGAAGTGCAATTGCTGCCTTAAGTCAAAATGGTGCCAAAGGCCTGCAGGCATTTGCATTTCTGATCACTTTGAACTACTAATAAATAAAACTGTGCTGACCTTATTAAAACTGTAAAATCGAGTAGAAATAGCAGAAATGATTGTGACGAATTAAATAGGTGGAAACAGATGACAACATTTAAACATTGCAGATCATAAAATCTACCAGTCTTATACACAAATAGGTTAATAAGACTCTTAAATGTTTTTATTTTCTTAGATGATAATATGCTTTTTGTTTTTTCTTTACAGTCTGTGTTTGTCAGTGTTATTGTGTTTGTATAACTAAGCACAGAGTCGCACTAATAAACTAATACTTCTGTAATTATTTCGTGCAGCTGCATACAGCCTACAGTGCACACAGTTATTGTTTTTTCATTGTAATTAATTATTGTGACGTATTCTACTATCACTCTCATACTGTTCTGTAAAGTGTTACCGATTTTAGCACAACATTTTTTATAGATATTCATTGCTGTTTGTCCTTGTGCACTAGGTATGGTTTCAGAACCGGCGGTCCAAAGAGCGTCGCATGAAACAGCTGAGCGCGCTCGGCGCGAGGAGACACGCGTTCTTCCGGAGTCCGAGAAGAATGCGAACGCTGGTAGACAGACTCGAGCCTGGAGAATTAATTCCAAACGGCCCGTTTTCATACTATGGAGGTAAGATTGTAGATTTATATATCTCAAGCATTTGTCTGAAATATGTATCCCTTGCTCGCTCTGGTTTCATTCGTTGAGTTCAAATGCTGGAGATACTCGACAAATACGCGTTTAAGATAGTTTTTATTAGTTTGTTAGTTTGTGTTTCAAATAGTTAAATGGTCTGCAAATATACATTTTGGATTTGTATTGAGACTGGGTAATTGTAATTAGAAACGTGGCTAATTTTTCATGTCATCCGTGTTTGACGCTTAAATGCTTTGATATTTTCAAACAATCGACTGAAATTTGTTATGTTGCTCTGTAAAGAACTTTTGACATCTGCTTAGCCGTTTCGGCTATTTACTTGTTTTTTTTAATCCACAATGGCGTAGATGTTCCGGCATTGTACATATGTCGACATTGTGTTTTATTCAGTCTAGTTTAGTTTAGTTGTATTACCTAGTTATATATATCTATATCTATATATATACATATATATATATATATATATATATATATATTTCATGATATATTAATGATAGTATGCCTGGTATATAGGGAAGACCGGGGCTAGTTGTCACACGGGGACTCTATCTTGAATCAAAACTTATATTACACACGTATATTTTTACTATCGGTACATACAGATGTTGAAGTCAAAATACTACTGTCTTAAAATAGTATATAATTCCTTTTTGTGAATTTTGTTAATCCAATTAAACTTAATCCCAATATTATATTTCTGCTGTAGCTGTTGGGTAAACAATTGGCAATAACAAAAACAACAGTATGAAACTGACTGTCAAAAATAAACTTTCCCTCAAGAAAGCATTAACTTAAATGCAAACCCCATTTTCCCTATATTTTCATGATCTACTGGGCTCTTCTGCAGATGCATAAAACAAGGTGGTTATTGTTATATATACACTATCATATCAATAACAGCTTTGTTTTATAAGTTTTCAGCTGTTCAAAGCTTTCCGCGCTGTAATTAGCAAAGCTTTGTTCTTCCCACCCAGCTACATTTGTGATTTCGGTGTAACATGTTCTGTGACTAATGTGGCATATTAAGATTTGTTCCAAAGAATGACAGACTACATATTCAATGATTTTTTTCAACTTCTGCTCTTTGTTTCTAAATCTAAAGCACAATTTTTGTATCCTTTGTGTATCTGCAGATTATCAGAGCGAGTACTACGGTCCAGGAGGGAATTACGACTTCTTTCCCCAAGGCCCTCCATCTTCACAGGCCCAGACTCCTGTAGATCTCCCTTTTGTTCCATCGTCAGGACCCACCGGTACCCCACTAGGGGGCATGGACCATCCTATCCCCGGCCACCATCCGTCCAGTGAAGTACAGCGCTTTTCAGACATCATGTCTCACCACCCAGGGGACTCGCCCAGTCCTGAGCCAGGGATACCTGGACCCCTGCACAGTATGTCCTCAGATGTTTTCGGACCTAGTCCGTCCTTTACATCCCTCTCCCTCAACGGCAGCGGATACAGCAACCACCTCTCCCACCCTCCGTCAGAAATGAACGAGGGCACAGTCTGGTAGCTTCTGTGAACGGACATTTCGGTGGAGAGAATTGACGATAAACAGAGGAGGGAGGGTGGGAACAGGGACACTGGCCGCACATTCTGGTTATCATTTTTCCCCTGGTTTTCCATGTCATGTGGTGGGACAGCTCACAGAGAGAGCAGCAGAGGGCAGCATGGGCATTGACATTTCCTTTCTTGAACTCGTTGTGTTGATGTTCCGTTTCCTTCTGTCTTTCTTTATCCCAAGTCCGAACTCAAGAAGAGAAAGAATTGATACTGTTGACCCCGGTCGCTGTATGAACTCAACTATGAGGCCCGGCGTAGCAGCGTTCCTACAGAAGCTCAATCTGGAAGCACCGGCGCTCTAAAAACAGCAATTGCGACACATTAACAGCGTCAGCTACCGTCAAAGACTTGTCAGCTTTACAGAGAAACACCCAAGGCGGCTGATCTAACGCTAACCTGCAATGTTGACTCCGGGAAAGATCTAAGCCGTCAGACTAATTTATTTATTTGAAAACTCCTCAGACCTCCTTGCCTTTCAAGGCTCTGCCATACTGACACTTAAACAACCTTTTCGACACTAAATACGTTTCTGAAGGCCAGGGAGAAAAAGCTTTTTTTTCTCGTTCTGGACATATCCTGATTTTTTTTTCTTTCTTTCCCAAGAATTCCACCAAATCTGAAGAAGTTAGCCTTCAAAAGGCAAAATGTTAAAATGTGTATGGATGGTGAACCCTTTATTTAATGGAATAGAACTTGAAATGTTGATAAATGAAGTCTACCTTCTAAAATTATTTTAACAAGGGTCTGAAAGGGACATAGAACAGTCAACTGTTTACGTAATATATTTAATTCAGGAGTTAAAAGTATCAACCATGATTTAGAACCTCTTGATCCAGAAAAAAATGTTCCAAGCAACCAACCAAACTTTTGTATTGATTTTATTTATATTGTATGATGAAAACAAGTTTGCTGGGGTTGTGGTTCACTGTGCTAGTTTGTACAAAATGTTGTTTACAAAAAACCTGGAAAAAAAGAAAAAAAAAAATCAAGTAGACAGTTGCCAAATAAAAACATAGCACAAATACTGTAAAAGTGCTTTGCACCATTATCTGCAGAACGTGTTGAAACAAAGTGTAAGTGTTTAAAAAACAACGAGAAGTATTGACTTCTTAATTTTTTTAGTCCTGCTAAAAAAAAAACATTCATAAATTGTTAATATAACATACTTAGACCTACAAGTTTTATTTTTGTGTCTTTAAAGGAAAATCCAAACTATTGAAATTGATGGTCAAATGTGCAGCGAGCAGCTGCTACTTTCTTTAAATATCAAATTCTCATGGTATGTCTTTTATTGTTCTAATAAACCTAAGCTTACGTGACCTCCAGTGCATATTAGACCATTCACTGTATAAATACGACATGTTGAACAAATTTGTGAGTTTTTAATAAAACTAGAAAATATGAAATTCGGATGATAGGTGCTTTTCCTTCGACTAGCTGAGCATCTACTGTAAATACAAGCCCAAGGGGATTTTCCATGTTTTGAGATGCTCGTTTTAGTATTTCTGAGAAATATGGCTTCTGGAGAATATTCCCGAGTGCGGCGGTCTAGCTGAGAATAGCACTGTGAGACATTAGCATCTCTAAGGATGAACTTGACATGGTGGAGGACACCATGTAGCCCTCACAAGGTTGTCTTGCCTGCTACTCTTGTGATGTCCTTTCGTGATACAGCATTTGATAATATTCACAAAGCATCATTTACTCAGCGATCAAATCGGCTAAATCAATTTTTTAAGGTTGTACCTTTTCCACTTTGAGATATACTGTGAATGGAAATGCCATGTCCTTGCTGATGAGAGTGAGGTTTGCTTTCAGTGCAAGTGGGGTTAAAGGGCATGTAGGCACAAACTGAGAACATTTAAACAGATTATATTCTTTTCTGATGCTCTTATCTCTTAATTTTCATACTCCAAAAAACCAAAAACATGTTTATTTTTAATTATTATTTATTTTTATTTAGATATTTAATGTATTTTTTAAATTAATATTTATATATTTTTTTTATAAATTCTTTTGTTAAGTCGAAATTGGGCTTCTTCGGCAAAAGTGTTGCCTTGTATTTTAGAGCGGTAATATACATTTTTATAGCACCTATTTGACTGACTATATCACAACGTGACAATATTTTTGTGTCATACAAGTATTTTTATTATATATATTTTTGTATATCTGTACCATAAATGAATCCACTTTTTTTTGTTTGCAAATTTTAAAAATATTCAGTATCTGCTGAAGTCCTGATGACAGAGAATCACAACTTTCCAAGAACAATCATTTCACTATACATTAGAGGCACCTCCAAGTCACTCGTTCTCATCTAAAACGTGAAAAATCTTAAAAGATGGCATTAGACATGCAGAGCAGCACCTGCATCTGCGACAACAGATATATGGAGAAACAAGTTCAAAAGCGACAAACTCATCGCTGAACTCATCTCATTTCACATCTCAATTCACAGTCGGGGAAAAACAAAAGAGTCAGATGAGATTCAGTGATTTGACTCTCGGTGGGGAGTGTATGTGGGGGGAATCCTTCGCAGGTACAGAGGCAAGGAAGACGGGCATCAAATTGAGCCTGCTATCTGGGGGAAAAGCCTTTATCTCATTGCAGTGTGTGGTTTTAGTGTGAAGGAGCCCAGCGGTGCCCCTGCTGCACCCAGCACATAATCCACTATGAATTAATCATGGTCCTGAGAGTTAAACAGGCCTGCGGGCCCTCCTGAGCCCGGGGCTTAACCACACCGCTGACTCCATGCTCTGTCACCCGGGAGGCCAAAGCTCTTTAAATTCAAATCTCATATTGATTGAACATCGACTATTGGTTCGGCCTGACCTTGTCGACGCATTAAATATAAATGTTTGGAGTGTTTTTAAATCTTGAGAGCGGGATTTGAATACAGACATGCATCGCACTAATGTCATCATTTTGATGTGGTGTTCAGTTGGAGGTGATGGGTTTATGTAGCTTAATACACCCAGGATGTGTATTTCATGCATAGTTAATTAACTGAGGGATTTCTCTGTGCTGTTGTTATTGATTTCAAAGCTTAACAACGTATACATTGTGTATCAAATATGGTCTTGTAAAAAGGTGGCGTTTAAAAAATATATATATATATTTCACTCACTAAGTTCTATACTAGCAATCTTCATAATGCACACAGGACAAATCCAGTGACAGAGAATGAGCTGATTTTTATTCTAGCAAAGATACATGAAGAAACAACTGTGACCGTTTACAGCCAGGATTTTTTTTTTTACCTTTAGCTACCTTTTTTCCCCCTCACAAATCTCCAAAAATGTACCTATACATGCACAACTCACTGCAGTTTCCAGCTGAAATGAACACTAATGGCAGTAAAACACAAACATATTTTAAAATACTATAATATTTAGCAAATATGTCTTTCGGTAAGTACTTAGATCAATTCACTGCACAATACACTAGAGTTCAGCAGAAATGAACAGTAATGGTGGCAAAGCATATTTTAAAATACTGTAACATTTAGCAAATATATCTTTTAGTGAGTACTTTTTTTCAAGGCTGTCAAATGATTAGTCACGATTAATCGCACCCAAAATAAAAGGTTATGTTTACAAACTATATGTAACCCTGGAAAATGATAAATGATTTTTCTTTTATGCCAAAATCATTAGGATATTAAGTAAAGATCATGTTCCATGAAGATATTTTGTAAATTTCCTACTGTAAATATATCAAAACTTTGCATTGCTAAGAACTTTATTTGCACAACTCTAAAGATGATTTTCTTCATATTTTGATTTTTTTGCACCCTCAGATTCCAGATATTCAAATAGTTGTATCTCGGACAAATATTGTCATATCCTAACTAACCATACATCACTGGAAAGCTTTTTTATTTTGTGTATAAATCTCAGTTTCAGACAACTGACCATTATGACTGGGTTTGTGGTCCAGGGTCACATAAGTGTGTGGTCTGTGTATATATAAACACACACATACATACATATATATTAAGGAAAAAAATATTTTAGATTTATTTATAAAATATTTATATTTATATATAATCTAAATTATATGCAAGTATAAATATATATATACATTTACATTTTTTAAAAATATATACATGTATGTGTGTGTATTTATGTATACATGATAAATATACACAGTACACAATGATATAGTAAACATAAACTTTTCGTTTGGATGCGATTAATCGCGATTAATCGTTTGACAGCCCTTCTTTTTTTACATTTTATATTGATTGATTTCAAGATTGTGCTTTGTATCTGAGGTGAATATCTGTAAGGAAATCCGTAGCATGTCAAGAATTTAAATGTCAGATTTCCAAATATCTGGTCAGTCTAAAAACTTGTGTTATTAGTTACAATTTACAATTTAATATTTAACATATTAAATGGATTTAGTTCGCTAGTGTAAAACAAGGAAATCATAACTTTTATAACTTAAGAAATTATATGTTGCTTTTTATAGAATCAAACATAAACATTGACATAATGCGTAAACCGTTTCGTTTAAAATGTTTATTTTTGCTTATCAGAAAAAAATGTGATGGAATATAAAAGATAATGATCACGATGCAGAATAAATCATACATCTTTTTGCCTTTTGCGATATAATTTATCCATATCAAATGAGTGAGAAAAGATAAACACTAATGAGATTACAAAGATTTTATAATTTTCGTGTGTTATAGTGTGGCAAATCATATTTGCTTGGCTATACTGTGCTGGGCCTGCAAGTTATTCTGCACAGACAATTAATTATATTCCATTTAAACTAAAATCTGTTTTCATGATGGAAGAATGTACACTGAAAAAGGACAGGAAAGCAAACAGTACTGTCACTTTCACAATCTAGTTTCAAAATAAATCTAATTTTGATTTCAGTGTTGGGTCTAATGTATTGCAATCTCAAATCCTGATGATACGGAGGCAGAATCTGCGAACGATACTCAATGTCTGAGTCACTGTTTGATTTTTATGCATAAATTATTTTCTTATTTTTCTATTTTGATTTTTTTTTTTTTTAAATTTTGAACTGTATAATGCATCACTCAGCTAATTGTTGATTAGCATATTAATAGTTCTAATGATTATTTGTTTGATGACTAATGCAACACCAAATTACAGGTTTATCCATAAGTGCTGCTCATCTAAATTTCTTTAAGCAGAATTAACACTTGTATCGCTATAACTTCTTGGACGGGTCTTTGAAATGGGCAGAAGTCACCCAAAACAAATGTGGCCTTTTCTCTGGAAAACCAGCAGCATGAATATTTTTCACATTTTTAAACATTCATTCCAATTAAAGCGGCCTTGTGCGAGTGCAGCCATGCGGCGCTGTTATTCAATTCCATTAAAATGAATGAAGCAGTGGCATGCAACCATGCAGTTAACAGGAATTAAAACTACAGGCAAGATGACAGATTACAGAGGAAATTGAGTGGTGTACGCTGAAATGTGCGTGTCTTTGTTGTTATATTCTACCTGTGTGTGGTAGGAAATGTGCATGCATGCATTTCAACATCTGCTCGGATACACACAGCTCTTTTGTACCTCAAGGGCACCTTATATGGTCATTAATAGTGAAGGTTAGAACATATTTTTTGACATTTCGTTTATCGAAGAATTTAAAACGCTAATTAATGCATGCTCAAAATATTTCAATGCAAATCCAAGCACTTCATTTGTATGGGAAGCACAGGATGTGCCGCAACGTACAGACTACAACGCCACCTCGGCTCTGAGTGAACTTCCAGTAGACGGAGTAGCCATGCAATTAATTAAAAACAAAAGCTGGAAACAATTAATCAGCTTGGAATCCCCTCTTCTTTATAGACCTTATTATGAGGACGACTGGATATGAGAGATCTATGAAATGTAATTTACGAACACCGAGGATGCAGAAGCCAGAAAGATGAATGTTTTAAATTTTACTCGAACGATTCCTGTTTTTGGCGGAGCTACTAAAAAGGAAACTCCTAAAGTAATGGGAAAACAATTCAGTAGCCATTCATGCCCTAAGCTCTTCTGTCCACATGTGCTACCCAAGGTCACCACACAATGGCACTGTCCACACCTCAGTTCAGGGAACAATACAGAGTCCAAAACCACTGCTCATAAACAAAAGGCACCTGAATCTAGACTGTTTTGAGACTTTTATGTGATCATCATCGCTCTTAAGTTACAGTCAAACAGTCTTAGTTTGAATACCGTGTTTGTTTATTTCAATTCCAGGCATTAGGCAAGAGACAACCACTCAGGCATGCGATCACATGGACTTATGTGTAGTTATTTGTGCTCTGATTAGCTCCAAGTGGCTGAGGAGAGCTCTATGAGAAGCACTTGGATGCTTCTATTGGTCTGTAGGGGGAAACAGCATGTTCTTGATTTGTGCATCAAGGGCTGCGTTTAAAAGGATAATGTCAGGCGGGCTTTCATTTGACTGACTTTTCACCTCCGTGTCACAAACAAACAAGTTTTCCCGTCTGCTTGATGAGGTGCCATCACACAGCCATTTAGTTTTCGCCTTGAGAAAAATGCTTTAAGCGTTAGCTCCAGACCTTGACACGAGAGCAACTTTGCGTTAGGGGTTTAAATGCTACTAAATGTCCTCAATGAAATGTTCTTCATAGGTGTTTTCACTTCGTCAATGTGGCAACTAGAGAAAAAAATGAAATGTCAGACAAAGCAAATGGCTGGATGCTTAGAGGCCACAGTTAAGACTGATACAAACGCATCTGACAGGCACATTTGAACTGTATCTATGTTCTGTGTGATAACAGTAATGGGCTTTCATGGCAATGAGTGCAGTGACTCACTGTCTAATGATTTTTATACAAGATGCTTTTGGCGCGGAGCAATAAAACACATTATTTTAAACTGAACAAAGCATTAATAAAAGCGCAGCTGAGAATCAACGGTTTGTCGCCAGCCTTGTTTAGCCTTGCATTTATTTTTTGAAAGCCACAAAACCAGTCGTAAGTAGCACGGGTATATTTGTAGCAACAGCCAACAATACATTGTATGGGTCAAAATTATTAAATTGTTCTTTTGCGCCAAAATTGCTAGGATATTAAGGATATATTGTTCCATGAAGATATTTTGTAAATATTTCAAAACTTATTTTTTGATTAGTAATATGCATTGCTAAGAACTTCATTTGGACAACTTTAAAGGTGATTTTCTCAATATTTAGATTTTTTGCACACTCAGATTCCAGATTTTTAATATATATATTTTGTCCAAATATTATCCTATCCTAACAAACCAAACAACAACAGAAAGCTTATTTATTCAGCTTTTATATAACTCAATTTAAAAAAAGACCCTTACGACTGGTTTTGTGGTCTAGGGTCACAATTAATACTTTTTGGCAAGGATGCATTAAATTGATCAAAAGCGACACTAAATACGTAACAGAAGACTTTTATTTTAAATAAATGCGAAAAAATATAACACCATTTTCTCAAAATTATTAAGCAGCACAACTGTTTTCAATATTGTTAATAATAAACGTTTCTTAAGCAACAAATTAACATATTAGAATGATTTCTGAAGGATCATGTGACACTGATAAATGGAATAATGATGCTGAAAATTCAGCTTTGCATCACAGGCATAACTTGTGTTTTAAATTGTAATAATATTCATAATATTTGTTTTTACTATCTTTAATCAAATGAATGCAGACAGTGTGCATTCACTGAGTGCATTCTACAACAAAGCAATACTGTAAACCATAAACACACTGAGAACAATATCATAATGTAATTTTTGTATTTTATGCACTGTTTCGCATGGAAGTAAATACAAAAAAAAAAAAGACATATACACACGACATGTTATGTCTAAGACTGCACAGACAGCACATGGTCTCTTTCACCTCTGGGTCTATGACATAAATCATAATTGATTAGCATCTGGATTCTGGCAGATTTTACCACACTCTCTGTCTCTCTCACATTCACATTACTAAAACACTGTTTTAGTATGTTGTGGCAGCAGAGGCTGTGTCCTAAAGCAGCCAGTTCTGGTTGATGATTTACAGCAAAATTGCTTGTAAATTGAAGAAGAAACTGTTTTGCAGACCTGGCAGCTTTCAAGCCCTGCTCCCATTTGTCACCCAGCATTTCCTTTTGTGTATAGCACAGGAATTAATTAGCTGGTGCTGCCGGAAAAGTTTACGGCCATTATTTATGGGAGATGAAATGTCTTGGACAGAAGCCTCTCTCTGGCCCTCTATTTTTTTTTTTTTTTTTTCGGTGTGTTGTGGTTGTTTTTAAACTTTTGTCTTGCGACATCAATTTAGATTTTGTCAGCTGTAGGTTTTCTCTGACAGGTTCATGCTGGTGTGTCCATAAAAGTGACTCAGTGATTACTGCTGCACGGTGACTTAAAATACTGACATACACCGATGTGTAATGCAGTATGCTGTAAACACAGAGGCGGCAGCCTGTTCATCTGGACTCACATTAAATACACTCTTAAAAAAAAGGTTCCAAAAGGTTTTCGCATGCAACGCCATTGAAGAACCATTTTGCGTTTCCCAACGAACCAACTAATTTTTGAAAGAACCATTTTAAGAATCTAAAGAACCTTTTTTGCAACAGAAAGGTTAAAGGTTCTTTATGGGATTATTGATGCCATTAAAGAACCTTTATTTTTAAGAAAGATTTTCTCTGTACTGTACACTCAATTTCATTTCCTACCTATTTTCCGTGTCAAATTCAGATCGAAGCACATTAACTTTGTGTGTCATATATAAACTTCACATTTTTATCACATTTAGCAATATTCTGCTATGGTAGGCATCAATAGGAAATATTTCATTTCCAGTTGGCATCATTTTACATTAGTTGAGGCTGTTGTGGATTCATTGAGCCCAGCGCTGCTTGAATGACAGTCAGTCAATGGGCACAGAGTCAATGGGCACAGCACATGTATACCCACATTTCCACATCTTTATGTCATTTATCACAAGACTAGTTTACAATTAAATCTCTACCCTAACCGTAGCATTCACACGGGCCTTTCGCCTCATGCCGAGGAGCGTAATGTCAGGATGTCTATTGTGGCAGCGGATGTGATAATCTGCTCTTTTTTCTCCAAAGCGCCCCCCTTGTGGTGCGGCGCAGAGCCCGCAGCATTCCCGATAATCACTCATGCCTCTTTGTAATCAATGCCCACAGAAATAGGATTCCTTTGGCCGATGGCAATTAATAAATTCGTGTCCTTTTTTAACACTAGTGAGCTGAGCTTGAAATTACCAGTGACTGGCTTCTCCTCATTTGCATATTTATTGCAGCGTGGAAAAAAAATTCCGGGGAATGATTGATGTGGAGCCTGCCTACTGAATCCCAAACAGCATATTATTATGGGGAGGGGGGGAATGCCAGCGTACAGTTGATTAAAGTTGAAGACGGTGGGATCGCTTGCCGCTACTTTTTTTCCCCTCGTTTTTGTTTCCTCTCCCGTATTTTCATATCTTCGGAGATGGCGGGCGTAAGAATTAAAAGCATACTTTAATGGATGTTGACAAGAAGTGAACTAACAAAAGCCCAAGCAAAGGATTTGCTTGAAAAGATTCAATCAAACATGTTTGCCGGGATTAATTGTGGGTGGAGGCGGGAGATGGTGGGCTCTGTGTTGGGCTTGAATGAGGTTGATTGTTTCTGGGGTCACCTGCACCGATTCCCTCTGTCATTTTGAGTGATAATTTGGAAATGTCCTATGATTGTAGCTAAAGAGCTAAAGCTCTTCGATGCGCCACCTCCTTTCTCATCCCCATTCTATTGATAGAGTTCTGTTTGTGTGGAGGTGAATGGCGACTAGAGTTAAAACACACCCTTACTATTCTAACTGGACGACACCATCTAAATGAAAGGACTGTTGTAAAACGTTTCTTTGGATATGATAATTTGTGACCTGTTCCATCATTTTGAGTAATTTTGACACAGAAATACATTCTGAATTTTATACAATTAATGAAACTCTCTTCTCTGCACTCTACAAAATAAAGGTTCTTCAATGGTTCTTTACAGCACCTGAAAGAACTTTCCTCTTGTCAAGAACCATTTTTCATTGTATAGGGTTCTTGAGTTGAGGTAAATGGTTTTTTGGAGATTAAACAAGTTCTTCAGGCTCTTGGTGTTACATTATAGGTTCTTCAAATTATTATCCCAGCTACAGTAAAAAAATTCTTCAAATGGTTCTTTAGAGAACCTTAGGTTTTGCAAAGAATCATAATGCAAAGATATAATTATATTTCAACTCCAAACTGTTGTTAATATAAATCACGTACATTAAATGGTTTATAAACTTCACTATAAAATGGATGGTTCCAATCTATGATTCTGATTGTTTGATCTGCATTTGAAGCTGTTTTAAATTACTCTTTCTGAGGAACTACATTGTTTGGAGGAAGAATAATGTTTTTATTAATATCATTACCTTTTATTTGCTCTTTTATTTTGTGAACTTACTGCGTATATGGAATAGCCATTATATTAAAGCAATAAGCCCTGTGACGCTGTGGTTTACAGTGAATTTATCACTGCCCTGACAGTCTTTACCAGTTGAAACACTGATTATGCAATTATATGAGATTATACATTATTACAGTAAGTTGTATTGTATCTTTAACTTACATTCATATGTTCATTCATGTTTATTTTAGCTATAACTAGTACTCTTTTGCCAAGTCTGTAATTTTACTGCAAAACACTGTTGACCCCTGTGATTTTGATTGAGAGGACCCACTTTGGAGAGGAAAACCATGAAAGCACATGATTGGGCTAGTTTTGAATAGCAATTGAACCTTTGCAGGGAGTTTGACTGATAGGCGATCTGACCAATCATAACGTCAAAAGCAACCAGGAGAGTAGATTAACTTCGTTGGACTTGAACTTGAAAAATGGTGCGTACTGACATCTTTCCATGGTTGAAACAAGATACCTTATGATGTTCATTCATGTTTATTTTGTGCTATAACTAGTAACGAATAAGAGATGATCTGTGCTGCTTGAAATGAAGCGCTACAGCTATTTGTAGACACCTTGAAGAACCACAAAGCGATATTTCTTGTTTGAACTTCTTATAAAACGGCAAAATTTGAAAGCCGAGACGTCTTGTGCTTTGTCTTATCTGTCGGCGCATTGTCAGTTTCCTCTTTGCTCCGCAATGTATTTTTCACTGAGAGCTATATAGCTTGTCGGATGTTGCAACAGCAACAAAGGGACCTGAACTAGTAGTAAAACGAAACAAACCATTGTTTCATGTTAACATTCACTGAGGCGGCTATAGAGATCTGTCACACCACATTAAAGAGCACCAAAACGACACATACTATTGACTTTTGTATTAACACTGACATGATTTGAAATACGATACTTTAAAAAATAACAATCACAAAAGAAAATGAACCTTTCTTCACTTATAATTGCCTGACGTGTTTCACCTCAAATGGCTCAGTGCGATTTCCGACTCGCAATGATAGCGTGGGTCACATTTGTGTAGTAACTTGATGAAAGTCTATTGTGTGCGTTCAGAGAATCAGGTCTGCTGGCCACGTGCTGGAGGAGCTCTCTTCACCCATAAAACTTCCTCAGAAGTGCGCAGCAAAGTCGGATTTGTGCCGGTGAGTGCGTGCGCAGCAAATTGGCAGCTACATCAAATTATTCCCGCATTAAGACCCGCTCGCCGTAATCCACTGCAGGGCCCTGCCGCCCCTCCCCCAACTTGTAACTTTTGTCAACGTAAACTGCAGATTTCATGCTCTGCCATTAATCTGTCGGATTATGGGTGCAGTTCAGGAGGACTTATATTTTAATGAATTCCTTTCCTGGCTTAACTAGAGGGGGGTGGAGTTTAAGAAGGAAGGGGGCCCCGGTTGGACACAGGTTGGTTCCTCATCCTCCAACAAACCCCTCAATCGCACGCATGTATGTGTGAGTGTGCTCACACATGTGTCCGCCTGCATCTGCGTGAGTGCCCCCCACTGTCGGCCCCCTCTCAGCATCTGGAGTGCTGTCACGCAGGGAGACGGCGGAGCACTCCATGGTGCTGACACCTCCTCACACACAGACGACAATCCTCCGCGCCACAATAAATTGAATGTCTCGAGGAGCGGCATTTGTAAAACAAGACAAATAATGAATTATTGTTACAGCCGACTCTTCACCCCCTTCCCTTCAGATGCGCCTGTGCATATCTGCGCTCCATTTCTGTTTGTAGCCTCCTCGCTTTCTCCATCCATCTAAGTATCTCTCTATCTCTCTCCCCATACTGTGCCTCTCTATCTGCACGCTGTCACAGTTCGCTGTAGTCTCTGTCGCTGTCTGCCGCTATCTGTGCTGCAAGCCTGCCCTGCCCCATCCTCCTCCTAACCGCTGTCCCGCTCTGTCACTGTACGGCCAAAATGAATTAGGCACAAGCCTGAGAGATGCGAATGGGAACAGTGGCCTATCTTGCTGTCTGCCGTTGAGCCACTCATTAGAATATGCTGTTACCAAATTCTCATTTTCACTAGCCAAACATTGGGCTGCGGTTCACACATTAGTAACAGGAAATGGTTCTACTGCATTCCAAATAGCATATTAAAGTGCAGTCACACTAGACTTTGAGGAAACACAAGGTCGCATGCTGTGTATGACAATAGAGGATGTAAACATTGATCTCTTTGCTCAATATATGTTTTTTGGAGTTTTGCAGGAAACTAGTGTACATTTTATAATATAATTAGTGGTGTCAAAATTAGCGCGTTAACGCAGGTGATTAATTTTTCCATTTTAGCGCGTTAAAAATAATTAATGCAATTAACGCAAGGGCGGGTATAGCTTTGGCCACACCACTCACAACCACTAAAGAATTGCATTTATTTAGACGCAGAACGTAATAACGAGCACATTAATCGGGAGATTTTTCAGACGCACGCTTCAACGTTACCTCAGCGCCAGGTGCGAGTCAAACGAGCGTGGAAACGGTACCGGTGACGAGGAGCTTCAGGAGAACATCAGTGAGCTGCGGTCAGATGAGATGTTGTCGGGCCATATGTCAGTAAAAACGACTCCTCCTGTCCTGTCAGCCGTTATACTGTGCTTGTAGCGCGTGCTCTTCAAGTGGGCCGCCATGCGCTGTTTTAAGCTGTAGCCTATTAAAGCACTGTATGGCATTCAAACCCAAATGAAACTATGAGCATGTAGTTAGTCGTAGTTATGTCGTCAGTTAAGTCATGAAGTTACAAAAAAGGCGACTAAAGCTGCCTTAAAACTGTGTATGTATGTGTTTATTACGTAATAGCCACATTTAAAGCAGTATTAGATCCGCTTCAAGTTCAGCAGCTGCAGCTTTTAAAGTAACAGCAGCCAAAATGTCCTAATAACCAGCTGCTGTAATGTCTGTTAATCAAAGAACTAAATCAAAAAAGAGGAAATCAATAATTTCTACAGTTTTAAGCTTTATTTTTTATTTAATTTAGATTTTAGTGTTTGATAACTATTAAATTTAGCTATATTTTCTTGCTGAAGGGCACAGGTAGCACAGGTGTATGACAGTTATTATAATGGGTTTATGTGAAGATTGCTTTAAGTTATAATAAATGTTAAATTGAAAGCTCTCAATTGTACTGTAATGCTGAATGGCTATAGTTAATTGTTAAATAAAAAAAAGTTGGCATCAGTGATACTTGCCTTCAGTCATAAAATAGATGGCATTAAACAAATATCAAAAATATACTTCCTTTATGTTGTGTCTACATTCATTTGAAAATTGAATGTGAAATTTTAATATATATATATTGAAATATAAAAGTATAACTAAAATGTTAATGTTTGGTGGGATTAATAGCGATTAATAAAAAAAAAAGTGTGATTAATTAGTTATTTTTTTAATCGATTGACACCACTAAATATAATATAATATAACATTACATTATTTTTTTTTTCAAATAAATTTATTATAATAAATATAACATTTTAAATATTATTAGTAATTTAAGTATTATGCATTAAAACAGCATAGAAGCACATCGTATCCTGTTGGCAATATTCTTTGTGGGCTTATTTCACATCCTCAAAGGCAACCTTTATTATCAAGGACCACTGGAGAAAAAGAAAAAAAGGAATTTGCACAGCTCATTTTTCCTTGGGATAATTTTGAAATTTATGTTGTTTTATGCTGCAGCTCTTATTCCAACATCAAAAACACCTAGGCTCCTCCTGGATTAAAAAAAGCTACAATGTGCTCCAGTGTTAGACAAAATATCCCCATTTTCTCCCCCGCCAAGCAACACTGTGGAACTCCACTGGCCAAGCATTTGACACCCCGCTGCTTGACGCCCAAATCAACACGGCAAGATATACGGCTGGAGGCCAGTGCAAATTTGCATGGAACATCTCTGACTACTTAATTCTGCTTTGATCTCCATTTCCTGAAGAGGGGATTGTCTGCTCTATTGCGTGGAAACACTTTTGTGTGAGTCAGTGTGCTGTACATCATCCACCCTATGAAGAATTCCGGGCTTTGCCTCTTTCTAGTCACTCTCTTTCCTCCCTCTGTTGCTCTCTTTCACTCGCTTTTCTGCCTCGCACTTTCTCACTCTTTGACTCCAGCGGGCTTTAATGCCTTTTCTTCAAGGACAAGCATCTACTGCACATCATCTGAATAAGACTTTGAGTCAGCATGCCCTCCTGGGGCTTAAGTCCAGCCAAATGCCCCTGAGGCCTGTTTTAACACCAGGCTACTTTTGTCAATAAATATTAATATTGGAACCAAGTACATCCAGTCCTGCAGCCACATCCATTGAGCTCCTTTCTCGCTGTGACTGTGGGAAAAGACAGTGGCGTGGCAATGTCATTTGGTGGCTGTGACAGCAACATTCCCTGCAAGCAGACATGCATGTACAGTATATTTAAAGTAGATGACAACAGTAAACCACCATTATTAGAGACTATAAAATAATGGGGACCTTTTTTTGGTGTTATTTTTTTTCTGGATTCTGTTTTTAATTTTTCTAGACTCTGTTTTAATTTAATTTTATTAATCAAAAAGCATGTCTAATTAATTGAAATCATGAACCATACACAATTTCACAGCAATTTACTAAAAGTCATGACTCTACAGTGCGACCATTTCAGTTGCATTTGTGACTGAAAACTACTGTGTGCGACTATGAAAAAATATTTAGGAGCACCAGTGCGACTGACCCGACCGATTAGCATAGTTGTGTTTGTGCTGAGGCGAGCTTCAAAGGTTTCTACGTGTTTTTGCAATGTTGAATAATGTATCACAGACATCTCTTACGAATCCTTTATAAACAAAGTGTAGAGAGAGTGTCAATAAGTGATTCATTGTGCAGTGAAGAGAGCTTCGTTGACTATAATGGAACTTTGTGAGATTGCAATGAACTAAGATGATTGAGTTTTTAATGATTTTTAATGGAGTTTGTAAATGAGATACTGATTTAAAACAACAGTTAAAAAAAAATGTTAATATTAAGTGACTTATATTGTCTGACTACAACACTATTGCATTTCATTGTCAAAAATAGTTTGAAACAAATCACAACTGAGCCTCTGCGTATCTCTATTTAAACACAGCATTGTTTCCTTTATGAATGAAAATGCGTTTTTAAGCAAACTTTTGCAAAACTTTTCCCATTTATAAAGACAGTCACTTGCTTTATTCCTGAATGAATCAGCCGTTCGAATGAATCAAATGAATGAATGATTCAGTAATTAAATCAGTGGCGTGCCAGTGGCAGTTTTAGTTTGATTTTTAAAGTATCTTTTCAGATACTGAAATCATCTAATATTTCTATATTTAAAATTTTATATTGAAACATTCTCAACATGAATTTATGAATTTGATTGCACTCATGCCTCATTAAACAAAATAAAATTCACCTTTTATGAAAAGCCACTTTTGTGTTCTTCTTTCCCACCTCTGTAGTACAAATTAATTTTGTTAATACTGATTTCATTTGATTGGTAACTTATCCTACTTGTTCTTATTCCGTTGTTTTAATTAAACATTTTTTTAAAAGTTTATAAAATATAATTTTTAAGGAATAACTGTAACATTTTTAAGGCCCCTTGAAATACATTTTATTTTCTTTCTCTTTAGTTTTATTATTATTATTATTATTATTATTTTATTATTTACCAAATTCTGTGTTTTTCATTACTTTTCTGGATTCCATATTTATGGTTTCAGGATTTTTTAATAATCAAAAGCATCTCTTTTTATTTATTTATTTTTTGTACAATATTTACATTTTTCTGATAAATAAATTCTGGTAAAATTTCCTTAAAAATAAAGTATAAATTCTGTTACTAGTAGTAGTACTTTTATTACATCAAGTAATATATTTCTGCCACAATATATTCAAGTTAAACCAAACGTTTATTTTGATAGGTTGCTGTCAAGACCTTTAAATTTCTGTTTGTATATGATATGATATGGTTTTTCTCACAAGAAACAGTAAAATGCTCATTAAATGCAGTTCTACAGATTATGTTTTTGTGTTCATGTTCTCGTATATTGAGGCAGAAGAGGCTGAAAACAGTGTGGGCTCCCGCACGTCTGTGCCATTCATTCACACAGAGACACGCAGAATTCCTATTTAAACAGTTTTGTGGCCTAATACTCACAGAACAAGTCCATATCGCATTTTAATTAAATTGTACTGGCCCACGTTTGATTTACTTATCCAAAATATGGCAAATTCCGTGACATTCTGTTATACAGTAAATTCAATTTTTATGACTGGATTCTGTGATTCCATCTGCATTTTCCGCATTGTGGAAATCATAGGGCCCTAAAAATACAACAAGGAATGAACATCTTGTATGGATTTGTTTTTTTTTAAATAGTAAGGAAACAATTTAACAGTCATTAAATTTTTTTATTTTTTGCTAGATTTTTGATTAATATGACCGAACCAGCTAATAAAAATCTCAACAATAACAAACAACTAAACAAATATATTTTCATTATATTTCATTTGCTATAATTTGTCTATTATTAGGAGCTCTCTACTTTTTACTGTTTCAAAAAGCATGATTCAGTGAATTAGTCACTCAGTATTTTGTCCACATTATTTATTTCATTAAACTGATTCAGTTCAATTTTACCTAAAAACTTTGATTCAGTCCAATCTAGAAACAGGTTCAAATCCATTAAGAAGAACCAATCATAATAGTCATTAACTAATGAGATATTACATTGCTCAAAAAGGCACAACACAAGGTATAAAGCATCCATTTAGAAGATGTTTTTGATGTACTGTTACTAAAGAGAACTAAAAACTAATCATTAAAAAGACTACAAAAACAAAGAATTATGGCTAAATAGGTTAGCACATACATATTTTCCTAAGAGACAGCTAGCTGGAATGGTGCCCGAAACATATGAAAACATGCACAGGCAGTGTAAGACAAAGAAAAGCATCGGTGATAATACAAACACACAAAGCAAGCACAGATGACACATTACATAGCGAATCAGCGGCTAGCCAGTAAACAAGTGCAGCCAGTTAGCGTCCCTCTCAACCGAGGCACACCTGAGACAGGGCAGCCTCACTGTTCAGCAAGCTGTGGCTGCCGTCCCGGGTCCTGTTTCAGTCTGCTCTCTGAGCCAGATTCATTACCACTTGCAGCAGGGGTATTAAGATATGGCTGTATTAACAAAGTTGTCTGGTATCTTAATTGAATCTATCCCTGCTGCACAGCATCTGGATTATGTTTACCTGAAATATAAGCAGCTCGGCACTGGAACACGGGCCCGCTGATAAAACACTGGGTTATTCGTTCCAATCCTAATCCCAACCATAATTTGCTCCCGCTGGATGTATCAGCTTGGCGTAAGCTGCCGATTCGTTTCAGAATAGAAGTATTTGCAGGTTAATATATTACAAGCGTTCTTTATTTTCCTGAGTACGGATGAAGATCATTTTCTTCACACAGATGCTACAAGACTACATTCAATGACTGTCTAAGATCCATTCTGAACATAAACACACTTAATAGCGTGAGCAAATTACAGTTTCTATAATGTCTTTGTGCAATGTGTCTTTTCTGCAATTCAACTCATGTAAGGCTGCTTAAATCTGGATATAAGCACCTTGCTCAAGGGCACAGCCTCCCAGGATCTGCACCTATCACCCCTCAAACCGGACCTTTGAGCTGAAGCTGGACCGGGGTGAATGTTCAGGTGCTATTCAAGATGGGGAGGGGGTCTGCATGAAAGATGGCTTTGTAGTGGCTGGGTGCACGGGCTCAGGGCACTGCAATTTTGTCCTTCACGGGGTGACATACCCCCACTCAAGATATCTTGTGGAGGGAGGCGCTTATTTCCTATCGGTTGAAGGCTGATGGGCTAGTCATGTATTAGGGATTGAACTAAATATGCTATTGTGTGTATGTGTGTATGTGTGTGTGTGTGTCAGGTCTACCCGCTGTGCCTCCACTCTTGAGAACATTTCAGTCAGCAAGTCCTCATGTGTGTCATAAATCATGCCTCAGCAGCCAAGGACACACTGTGTGTGTGTGTGTCACAAACACACACATGCACATATGCACCATTGATTTCTTTAGTTTTTATATTGTGCTAGTGAAATTTTGATATATGCACTGAAAAAAATGGTGGTGAATTGTTAGTAAATTTCTGAATTACAAAGAAATTAAAAAGCAAGAAATTGAATTAAACATTAAATGTTTTCACTGTGGTGTGTGTATATGTATATGTATATGTATATATTTTATATATATAATTTATTTATTTTACACATAAATATGTAAACTGTAGTTTATTATAAAGTAATAACTGTAATACACACATACAACATTATAATATATAGCAATGTAATATATATATATATATATATATATATAATATTACATGAAATATTATTATTACAATATTAATAATATTAAATTACAATATTGATAGATAGATGAGTACTTTAAAACATTTTGTTTTGATAGAATGACAATATATTATTTAATATTATTTAATATCTAAAACATCACATCAAAAATAATATTTTTAAATTATTTAACATTTTTAATAAATTGTACAATATTAACAGCATATTATATATTATATGAAAATTACGTAGAAAAACTGAAATAGTATTTTCTTGTTAATCATACATAATCATACCAAAAATCTTTAATTACATTTTTTTCATAGTGCTGTCAAACGATTAATCACATCCTAAATAAAAGGTTTTTTTTATGTGTGTGTATATTTATCATGTATATATAAATATACACACATGCATTTATATATTTAAGCAATTTTTATTGTTATATATTAAATATATTTACATGTAATATAAATGATAAGAATGTAAATATATACATGTAAATATTTTCAAAATATATACTGTATGTGTGTTACATACCTAAATATACACAGTACATACAAATATATTATGTAAACAAAAACTTTTATTTTGCATGTGATTAATCACGAGTAATGATATATATATATATATATATATATATATTATATAATGTTTTATAATAAACACTAACCACTAACTATATATATATATATATATATGTGCTAGTACATATGTATATATACACACATGTATATATATATGTGTGTGTGTGTGTGTGTGTGTGTGTGTATAAACATGATGGAGTTGTCATGCTCCCTCTGTGTCACTTCCTGTCCCTCAGCTTTTAAACTGAGTTCAGACAGGCACAGGAAGGTCTGTGCGTGTGTTTGAGTGTGTATGTGCATACGGACTTGCTCAACGGACATGTTTGCTCGGTGCTCGCAGCCACACGGCACTCTCTCTCCCTTTGCCCCGGTTCCCCGGGAACAGATGCCAGGAGTGTGGCATGCGCGTGTGCTGGGGGAGTGGGTTAATTGGGGTAGTAGTGGGGGTTAATTTCAATTAAAATTTCAACTAATGGAGGTCAGGCAAGTGTCTGCAAACACCTGATTAAAACAAATGGTCCTGCCAGTCAAAACTTTATCTTGGTCACCCCCCGGCGGAGCGTCCCAGCAAGGTGGATGCAGGAGGAAGAGATGACTAATGTCGAACGAACGGGGGGGCACTTGTTAGCGTAGCATCTGCTGGTAGCAACTCCGAAAGAGAGAAAGAGAGCGATAATGTGTGTGTGTGTGAGCGAGGAAGAGATGAGTTTGCAGGGGGGACACGCTCTCATCCCTATCTGATCGTAGGCTTGCTGTGCTGACTGCTGCCGCCATGCTTCTCCATGCGTGCCACAGCAGCTCCTAACATCTGGCAGGGCCCTGGAGGTGTGCACCCGGCCCGGCACCCCGCCGATGCTAAATATGGCGCGGGGTTAACGCAGAGCTCCCTAATCACTTAGCCACTGTCTGGCAGCTCTGCCACCACTGCTTCTTACTCAACTACAGACATCTGTGGCGCCGCCAGCCATTCTCTTACTCTCTTTTACTGCGTCTTCGTTCTGTATACTTGCACGTTTGACTGTGGAAGGCTTGGTGTGTTCAAAGTTTGGTGCAGTGTCTGGGAAGTGAAACTATGCACTTGGTTGTTAAAGGGGGCATCGGATGCCCATTTTCCACAAGTTGGTATGATTCTTTAGGGTCTTGAAAAGTCTGCAACATACTTTGGTTAAAACTCCTCAATGGTTGGGTAAAACAACACTTTTTTACCTTGTCAAAAACAGCTCTGTTCACAGCGACCTGTTTTGACGTCTTTTTAAATGATAATGAGCTATGCTCAACCCACCCCTCTCTTCCATTTTTTTGTGTATTCGGTGGCGCATTACCATCAAATACCAAACTAATCCACTGCGTTCTTAGTGGTTCTAATGTCGGGAGAAAATAAATTAGACTTGTATGTCCACTTTTACATCCAAATACAAAACACCTGCATTGCCTACAAGGCACTGTTGTCGCTACAGCTGCTCGAGAGCGTAGAAAATGATGGACAGTGTACAAATATGCTACAACTATGTAATATGCTAATACGAGACGGTCCATCAGTGGTCGTGGGCGGGGCTTGAGAAGTACGATTGTCATACTGCTCAAAAAATTAAAAAGGGTTGATAAATGAGACTGTTTAGGTTTTTTGGGATTAAAAAAAGAAGTGAATTTTTATCATTGTAGGGTTGTTGTGTCCACACACTGCTTTCGTGCATATTAACATTTGCAAAACTGTAACTTTATTACACAAAATCACAGTTGTGTAGTGTGACTAACAAAATCATGTCATCCAACTAACATACAGAAACTTGTTGTCACTTTATGTCATTAACCTGGAATCTTTTATCCAAGCAGCTTTCAGAGAAAACTAGATACAGTTGAAGTCAAAAGTTTACATGCACCTTACAGAATCTGCAAAATGTTAATTATTTTACCAAAATAAGATGGATCATACAAAATGCATTATTTTTTATGTAGTACTGACCTAAATAAGATATTTCACATAAAAGATGTTTACATATAGTCCACAAGAGAAAATAATAGTTGAATTTATAAAAATGACCCCGTTCAAAAGTTTACATACGGTTGATTCTTAATACTGTGTTGTTACCTGAATGATCTACAGCTGTGTTTTTGTTTAGTAACAGTTGTTCATGAGTCCCTTGTTTGTTCTGAACAGTTAAACTGTCTGCTGTTCTTCAGAAAATTCCCTCAGGTCCCACAATTCTTTGGTTTTTCAGCATTTTTGTGTATTTGAACCCTTTCCAAAAATGACTGTATGATTTTGAGATCCATCTTTTCACACTGAGGACAACTAAGGGATTCATATGCAACTATTACAGAAGGTTCAAACGCTCACTGATGCGCTAGAAGGAAAAACGATGCATTAAGGGGGTGTAAACGTTTGCCTAAATAACTTTTTTTTTTTTTTTTTTTAGTACTGCCCTTTAGAAGCTACAGAAGACACATGTTTCCCAAAAGACAAAATAAGTTAAATTTACCCTGATCTTCAAATTCAAAAAGTTTTCATCCCTAGCTCTTTAAGGAGAAGTCCACTTCCAGAACAATAATTTACAGATAATGTACTCACCCCCTTGTCATCCAAGATGTTCATGTCTTTCTTTCTTCAGTTGTAAAGAAATTGTGTTTTTTGAGGAAAAGGTTTCAGAATTTTTCTCCATATAATGCACCAATATGGTGCCCTGAGTTTGAACTTCCAAAATATAGTTTAAATGAGCTTCAAACAATCCCAAATGCAGTTGTAAACAATCCCACCCGAGGAAGAAGGGTCTTATCTAGCAAAGCAATTGGTTATTTTCATTTTAAAAAATACAATTTAAATACTTTTTAATCTCTAACGCTCGTCTTGTCTTTCTCTCCCTGAACTCTGCGTATTCTGGCTCAAGACAGTTAGGGTATGTCGAAAAACTCTGACTGTATTTTGTCCCTATATATAATGGCAAAACATGGCTAATGACTGATAAAAATATGTTTTTACTAGCGAACAACTACAGTAGATACTGTAACATTTGTTAAAGTTACTTGATGATGTTGTGCTCTCAAAATGCCTTGAAGACTCGAATGCAGCCTAGTTCGTGATTCCAGTTCGCACCCCGAGCATATGCGAGTAAAGATCAGACGGCAATGCGGCAGAGGTGCGTCTGACTCTGGGCTACTTTTACACTGTAGCCCCAGGTTATTTTTCAAGTTAGTGGTTGTGCTCTATTTAATGCTCTATATGCTCTATTTAATATTTAACAAATGTTTAGTGCTAATAATCCTATTGGTATATTTTGCACATTAATGATAGGAATTTATCCTTTTATTTGACTGGTTACTTAAGTTTGTAATGTAGCAAAATAAGGGCTGTTTCAAACCGCATTTCTGGGACAGCCTTTGGGAAACTACAGTTTTAAGGATTAAATACTCAGCAATGGTGTTGATTAATGGACTGTCACATTTTTTAAAAGCATATTAAAAACGCCACATAGACAAATAAACAAACAAACAAACTACAGGGAGACTTTAAGTCCCTCACTTGTCCTCAATGTGAAAAGATGGATCACAAAATCATACAGTCATTGTTGGAAAGGGTTCAAATACACAAAATTGCTGAAAAACCAAAGAATTTTGGGGACTTTAAAGAATTTGTGGACTATATGTAAACGTCTTTTATGTGAAATATCTTATTCAGGTCAGTACCAAATAAAAAATAACACATTTTCTATGATCCCTCTTATTTTGGTAAAATAATGAACATTTTGCAGATTCTACAAGGTGTATGTAATATTCAAATGTTCACATGCAGTCATGCTAATGTTTTCTGTGTATATGTAGACATTTCTCATGAATTTGCAAAAGTCTTGGATTTTTTCTGCCACTTTAGAAGCCCCATAGCCTGAAATGAGTCAGGTGGCAAATGCAATTAGCAAAAACACCACCAAAAGAGATATGCGGCGTGATTTCAAGCTGACGCATTAACTGCTAGCAGCCGCCATGTGTATGTACATGTGTGCAGGTGTACTTCCAGGTCCCCGCGCTCATGTGTGGCGGCTGAGCTGCGGTCCCTGCAGAGAGCAGCGAGCCGGGCTCCGTGAGAAACCAGAGCTTTATTGTGCTTGGCCCCAGGCAACCCTGTTTACCGAACCTGCCACACGTCAGCTTTACAATGGCGCAGATGTGTGTAGCAGCGGATTTGGAGCTTGTATTTAGCTGCCAGGAGTGACGGTGATGAAGTAGCGGTGATAAACTGATAGATTGGCTGCCACTGAAATTTTGGGAATGGGTCAGATAAACATGGCAGAGGAAAAGCTCTCTGTGTTCTGGTGATAATAAACTTGTCGTTCTACGGGTGCATTAGATTCCAGACCTGAAGAAATTACAGGGGAAAGAGAGAGGTAGAAGCTGAGAGACAGGAAGAAAAAACAGTAGCCGTTGAAAAGAGTGAGATAGAGAAAGAGAGAGAGAATGGAATAGCATCTCTGCTTGGAATTACAGCGGGCTGCCAACACTAGGTTTTAAGGGTAGCCCCGCAGACTGATGGGATTTCAGATTGTTGGCTCACAAATCATTAGCTGTTGTCACTGTATAGTGTAGATATGTTTGAGAAACTCTCACACTTTTAAAATATATGGCGTGGAAGAGGAAGTCTGCAGTCCACAGCCGGCGATGAAACAGCTTTGTGGTCTAATTTACCATTCCCTAAGCAAAAAGAAATGCAAAGATGTATTTCTCTGTTTTTCACATTTTATTTTCTTCCTATCAGCCACATTGTATTCTCATTTCAGCATTATTTTGTCATGATTGGATATTCATCACCGAATGCGTATAAATCGCTAATGCTTTAGACGAGAGCAGGAATCCTCTCTAATCTCCGTACGCTGCATTTCCGATGGCGCGCTCGGTAAGAATAAACAGAAGTGTTTGTTCACACCTTCCTCTCCTCGGAGAGCTCACTAAACAAAAGTGAGAACAGAACCAGAGATATCAGCTTCACCCCCTCCGCCCATTTCCCGCCTCTACCTAGCAGCACCGCAGGCTAAACACCCAAAGATAGTAGAACTAATCCAGGGTGGAACAGGTCGGGGAGCTGGTTATGCATTTGAGGAGAGAGAAAGAAGCTGATGGGTTTGAAATCAGCTCTATATTTGAAAGAAACTATGTGTTAACATCCTTATCTTCCCATCAGACGGTTAATCTATGATATCAGAACCCAGATAGGGAAGAGAAGTGTTTCCTGCATTTTTCCACAGGTTTCCACAGGCTGTGTGAGAGCAGATTATTCTAATTCAGACCAACCGCAAGCTCTGTTCTATCAGTTCAGATTCATTTTTCAGACTACAGGTTGTGACGTAGGTTTCAGATTCACTAAAAAAGAACCGGCTCATAAGAGTCGGCTCATTAGTGAACTGGACTAGATATAATAAAAAGAACTGGCTCAAAACAGTCATTTTGTTAGTGAATTGGACTGCACCGGTTGGACTGTAGGTTTTTGATTCACTAAAAAGAACTATCTCATAAGAATCATTTTGTTTGTTAATTGGACTACAGTGTTTGCAAGTTTTTTTTTTAATACACTAAAAAGAATCGTCTCTAAAGAGTCATTGTCACACTCACGCACACACAAGGGGATGGAAGAGACGAGAGATGAGTAGCAATACTATTCAACCATTTATTTAACAACGTCTTTAAAAAAGACAACAGCATCGAACAAGTAATGAGGCTCTTAACTGAGTGGTTTTGGCAGATGTAGTAGTCCCAAAGTCCAGTAGTTGAGCCACGCCACAGCATCGACGGAGAGAGCAACAAGGCTTGTGAACGGTAGACCAGACAATGTGACAATGGCAGAGAGTCCTGTTTTATAGGGCGTGGCTCAACGAGCAACAGGTGATAAGGATTAGAATTCGGGTGATTGTGAACGCGTGGGTGGAGCTACCGGGTGTGTGTCAGATGAGGGTGGCTGTGGTGAATGCCTGACAGTCATTTGTTAGTAAACTGGACTACATTTGTTGTGCTGTAGGTTTTTGATTCACTAATTAGAACCGGCTTATAAAACTCATTTGTTAGTGAATTGGACTACAGGTGTTGCATTTTAGGTTTTTGATACACTGAAAAGAACCATCTCATAAGAGTCATTTGTAAGTGAATTGGACTACAATGGTTGCACTGTAGGTTTTTGATTCACTAGGAAGAATCAGATCATAAAAGTCATTTTGCTTGTGAATTGGACTACAGTGTTTACACCGCAAGTTGTTTTGATACACTAAAAAGTTATTAAAAAACTTTTTTGTTAGCTAACTAGACTACACTGGTTGCACTGTAGCATTTTGATTCACTAAATAGAACGGGCTCATAAGAGTCATTTGTTAGTGAATTTTACTACAGGCGTTGCTCTAGGTTTTTGATACACTAAAAAGAATCAGCTCAAAACAGTCACTTGTTAGTGAATTAGACTACACTGGTTGTGCTCTAGGTTTTTGATACAGTAAAAAGAACTGGCTCATTACAGTCATTTATTAGTGAACTGGACTATGCGTTTTTGATTTACTAAGAAGATTCAGTGAACTGGACTAGATAAACTAAAAAGAATTGGCTCAAAACAGCCTTTTGTTAGTGAATCAGACTACACTGGTTGCGCTGTAGGTTTTTGATTCACTAAAAAGAACCGGCTCTTTTGTTCATGAATTGGGCTACAATGCACTGTATTTTTTTTTTTTGATACACTAAAAAGAATAGTCTCAAAAGTGTAATTTGTTGTTTGAATTGGTCTACACTGGTTGTAATGTAGGTTTTTGATACACAAAAAAGAATCGGATCATAAAAGTCATTTGTTAGTGAATTGGACTACACTGGTTGCGCTGTAGGTTTTTGATACATTAAACAGAACCGGTTCATAAGAGTTGTTTGTTAGTGAATTGGACTACACCGGTCGTTCTGCAGATTCTTGATACACTAAAAAGAACCAGCTCATAAAAGTTATTTGTTAGTGAATTGGACTACATGGGTTGCGCTGAAGGTTTTTGATTCACTAAGCAGATTTGGCTCATAAGAGTCATTTGTTAGTGAACCGGACTCCATGGGATGTCCTGTATGTTTATGATTCACTAAGATGAATCAGATCATAAGAGTCATTTTGGTAATGAAGTAGACTAGATACACTAAAAGAATCAGCTTAAAACAGTCACTTCTAAGTAAATTAGACTACACTGGTTGTGCTGTAGGTTTTTGACACACTAAAAAGAACTGGCTCACAAGAGTAATTTGTTAGTGAACTGAACTACACCGGTTGCGTTGTAGGTTTCTGATACACTAAAAAGAATCGGCTCATAAGTGTCATTTGTTACTGAATTGGACTACACTGGTTGTGTTGTAGGTTTTTGTAAAATAAACAGAACCCGCTCATAAGAGTCATTTGTTTGCAAATTGGACTACACTGGTTGTGCTGTAGGTTTCTGATACACTAAAAAGAAATCAGCTCATTAAAAGTCATTTGTTAGTGAATCAGACTGGACTCACTTTTCTTGCCAGTAGTGCCTTGTATACACTGGCATAGAGTAAATAACTGATTTATTTTAAGAATATAAGTTCAAAAGGAGATTATAATTAATCACAAAGTCTATATTTTTAAATCGCACCCTTTGCTCGATTCTGAAACTGGCCACAAAAGCTTGACATTACAAACAATATACAGTGCCATGCAATACATAAACAAAATGCATTCCATTCAGCGCAAAAGATTATTCTCATCTAGGTAGCGGAATGACAAAATGGGAAAACAGTTTATTAGAACTCGCACGGTACAGTCAGTCACACATGCGATGGCGAGAAAATGAAGTTGTTCATTTATTAGAAGCACCAGATAAACACGAGCCGCTAACACTTTATGTACGTATAATTAAAGGGTAAGCATTGCCACTCAAGGTGAGAAAGAACATTTAAATTCTTTTCCCATGAGCAAGAATTGCTCTTTTAATTTCCCCATCTGAAAGGTCACAGGCAGTGTTCTTGTTTTCCTCCTTAATTGATTCTTAGAATGCATCGCAGTGAATGATGGAGAGTTCAGCAGCTCTGAATCAGCCCCCTTTACCGCAAAGGTAAAAGTTGAACGAATCACTAATTGCTGTTATGCAGTCGTGCTACCTTATAAATAATGTCATTTTGTGAAGGCTTTGTGACATTGCATATGTATGCAAACAGGCTTTTATCTTATCTAAGGCCTGGTCACATAAATGTTTCAATGCAGGCCATTTGCAAAACTGTCTACAGATACTTAAAGGTTGCATCCGCAATCAAGGCGGCTGCTATTTTGTGTTGCCACAAATTCTGCAATATCCAAACACCACCACAACAGAACTGTTGCATGTCTCTGATTCATTCATTCCTGCTGTGAACAAATCGATCAAACGAGTGAATAAATTGCTCACTCTTATAGACAGTTTAATTCACAACTGAATTAAATCGGGTGAGGAAATTATTCAGTAATTCACTCATAAAGAGGGTCTCTTATTTTGTTCCTAAATGAATCAGTGTGTTTAAACAAATTGAAGTGAACAAATCAAATACTCACTTACACAGACATTAGCTTTTCGCCACTTACTGATGTAAACAAAAGTAAACAAGAGTGCTATACTTTATATTAGCGTGCTGTCCAATCAAATTCAAGGACCAGAATGTATGCATATTGTATAAACATATTTATTCACTTCTTTATATTCTGCCTATATAAGCTTTACAGTGGAAAACTCCATTATGTACTTGTATAAAAAGAATATTTCCTGTCACATGGTGGATAAACAAACTCTATATCCATCTGTTTATTGCACACTGAATGTTTGTGGTTGTTGCTATAACTCTGTTTTTACTGCCACTCAGCTGTATTCAAGCAGATAAAGCCCAAAGTGTCCTTGACGTTTCTCAATACATCCACATTGACCCAGTTAGCAATGCTCCTCAATGCATTTAAGTATAATATAAAGCTCTGAAAGTCAATAGCCTTCTGTCAAGAACGAATGCTGTCCATTATTCCCTTTTCATCTCAAACAGAAACTTCTAGATGGCGGCTACAGCGTGAACTCCCCTACCTCGAGACTGAATTTGGCTGCACTTGCTGACCAGAGTGGCATGAAGGATAACGGGCTGCGAGAAAGGGATTAATACCGTTCATCAGGCGTTCCACCTGCCCCTCTTTTCCATTGACCCATTCCTCAGCCTTCCATCTCTTATCAGATCACCATTCCTCAGTGCCGTCAGTGATCTGTCACTGCCTGGTCCACTGTAATTTTTTATACCCCAAAAGATGTCTCTCTATATACTGTATGCTCATTGCTCTGACCCCCTCTCTTTTCAGAGTGGACGGCTGTTATACCTTCCAGATGAATGATACTTATGAATAAGAGCAATGCATGTTTCCTATTTGCTTATTTTGTTTCTTTCTGGGTATTAGAAAGTTACACAAGAGAATAAATAATCTAAATTAAACAGACCTTGCTGATTTGATTTCACCAAGAGCCATTGCAGTTAGATTAGATAAGAACAGGTTAGGTGCAGGACAGTGTAGAAACAGTGTCTCTTTATCTCTAACAAAGCCGTCTAGTCTAGATGAGTCTCTTGTGATATGTCTGTTTCTTCACTTTGGCATCTTTTCTACTAAAAAAAAGCAAACAAACTATAAAACAATAACAACTTACACCACACTAAAATCAGTGTTGTTAGTTTTGAATACAATTATCAAATTTTCATAGCATTAATTGAAATAAAGCTGAAATAAAATAAACTAGAACTATACAATGAAAAAAAAAGAAAAAATATTAAAAAACCCTTGCTTATATGCGCAAGTATTAAAATGTATAAAACAAAATTTGAAATACAAATAAATAAAGCTAAACAAAAATATAAAAAAATAAATATAGCTGCTAGCAGTGTCTACCAGGGTTTAAGCCTAAAAGAAAAAAGACATTACATTTTATTTAGCAAGCCTGTAACCTGCCAAATCAATAGTTAATTTTTTTTTGGAAATTCCAGGTAATTTACCATAGAAATATGATGTCTATTAACAATTATGGCTGTTATAGTGCCACCTATAGTCCGATCCACATACAACTTTGCATGCTTCTTTAGAATTATTTGTCACATGTGTGCATCTAGTTTTGTGAAGTTTTATGCTTTTGTTTAAGATTTATAGGGTTTTGGGCATATTTGAACATGCCCCCATTTTAGCTACTCAACAACCCCATTATAGCTACCCAAAGGGTAAAGTTCAACTTTAATGTATAGTCCCAAAGGGTAAAGTTAAACTGTTTTTACATAATCAAGAATATTTAATATACAAATTTTGACGGCAGTGGTTCTTGTGGTAAAGTTGCTCAGTATGTGGAGATCTATCAAATGATATAAACATTGTGTGGATGTGTGAAACACCAAGTGATTACAGAGACGGAAAAATTTGTTAGCGCCACCCAGTGGCTGATTTCTTTCAAAGTTTTTCAGAACTCTAGGGCCATGAGTTGAACATGCCCACCGAGTCTCTTCCAATGTTAAATAGGTGCTCAAAATTCACTGGCCAAGGCCTGAGCTCTTAACATATGTGTTCCGAAATTGGCAAAAATATCTTTTTCCATTCAAGAGTTATAGGCATTTTAGTAAAAGTGGCTTAGTTTGGTGTCCCTCCAGAGAACCTTTCTGCACTGGTTTGGTTCTGATAGAGTAAAAAATCTAGGACCAGTTCACAAAAGTAGGTTCTTCTAAAAACCCAAAATGAGTCTGCGACTAATGGTGACTAAGGAGTTATGAGCAATTTCATACTTTTGACTGCTGTAGCGCCACCATCTGGCCAATTGGGACAAAACTTGATGACGTTGTGGACGGTGTGAGTACTACCATCCCTTCAAGATTCAAGTCTCTACGACTTACGGTTTGGTCTGCCCAAGCACATTTAAGTTGAGAATGCTTATTCTTGGCCATTCTAACAATTACAAACCCCTGATAAAATGACAAAAGCACATAAAATTACTAAAATCTAAATTAAAATGAAAACTGGAAATATAAAAATTACAGTTACTATAATATAAAGAACAAAAATAACACTGACTTACTTTATAGACCAGCTAACCACTAGCTAGGCCAGCTTATAACAGCTATAGACCAGCAACCCTGATGATACATATGTACTGGTCTTATACCCTTGTTGAAAAATACAGCATATGCTGGTTAGGTATGTTCTGAAGCAGAGTTGCTGGTTTGAGCTGGTTTTAGATGGTCATGTACTGGTTAAGAGCTGGTTTAAGATGGCCATGTGCTGGTCCTAAGCCTGTCCTGAACAGGAGCTAGTTGCTTAGGACCAGCAAAGGACCAGCTTAAACCAGCTCAAACCAGCTGTCATGCTTCAAAACATACCCAACCCAAGGATATGCTGTTTTTTTTCAACAGGGACTGGTTAGGTTGAGCTGGTTTAAAGGAGAAGTTTACTTCCAGAACTGAAATTTGCAGATAATTTACTCACCCCCTTTTTCGACATACCCTAACTGCACTGACCCAGACTACACAGAGTTAGCATGCGCATCGCAGAGCTAGACAAGACGAGCATTTGTGGTTAAAACGTGTATAAATTGTACATTTTTTAAAGAAAATAACCAAATGTTACGCTAGATGAGAACTTTCTTCCTTGGCTAGGATTGTTTAGATCTGAAATTCTGCATTTTGGAAGTTAAAACTCACGGGCACCATAGAAATCCACTATTTGGAGAAAAATTCTGGAATGTTTTCCTCAAGAAACGTAATTTCTTTACGAATGAAGAAAGTAAGACTTGAACATCTTGGATGACAAGGGGGTGAGTAAATTATCTGTAAATTTTTGTTCTGGAAGTGAACTTTTCCTTTCAGCCATGATTTGCGCAGTTCCCCTGGTCTTGGAGACTAAAGACCAACCTGGCTAGGTTAGGAAACCACTTAGACCTGAAATACAGTAAACCCCGGCTCACACTTGTTCAAAACATGCACATTTGTAGCCAATATAGACATGGATAAATGGATCTTTTCAGTGACCGATTCTTAAAATTTTCTCACATGTGGTTCTTAAAGCATTACTCCTCCACAGTGATGTTTTATAACAAACATGATCTACAGAATACCAATTAGCCCCGTAATATATTCATAAATCATAGCTGTAGGCATGGCTTTTAATTCACTTTGATTAATAGTGACATGCGGTGGAGATAGGCAGCAGTGTTTTGAGGTCTCCTTTTGTCTTGGGTGGTTCAGATGATTTCCAGGGAAATCATACAAGAGGATATGAGAGTATGACGCTAATGGATATGGTTCTCAGAGCATACTTAAAGACAAACAAATACGTACAAGCACCTGGACACACATGCTGCTCTGCTGAACACCTGGACGTCCTCACAAGACTCATGTGTCGCTCACATTCCTCTCTCAGTTCTGATGCTCCAGAAAAGCTAATAAATGTGAATTTCGTGCCATCCAACCAAGCAACCAATACATATTTGCTGCTTTTAATGGAGGCTTTTGAGCGGGCAGCTCCACAAAACAGCAAATTCTCTCAAGTGGACTTTTGTTCAAACAAGCACCTCTCATCAGTCTTTCAGGTCTATTGAAACAGCGTCAGATGTGGTATCATCCCACTCTAACATCTAAAGGATCCGTCACGAACAGTGTGCATTTATAGAGAGAAATGCACTGTGAGTGTTTTTCACATGTGTGAGAGAGAGCGCCAAAATAATATTGTGTTCCTGAATGACGACGAGAGCATAAAATGCTTGTGTTGACTTAACCAAAAGAAAAGACATATTTTTCACCTCCAATATAATAATCCATGTCTTGATAATAGTCATGATATTGCATTTCTTGCATTGATCCTGACGCGAATCCACTCGGTTTGAGGTTTATTGATGGAGCCACATCTACATCCACTCCTTGTTACTTCAAACAATATAGTAAGCTTTGTCATTGATGTTATATTGGAAGGACAATTTGCTTAGGCTGAGCTGAATTGGAATGTGAAAAGAAACAAAAAATAGGTTGAAAACTATTACTCTATGTGATTGCTGGCATACTTATTCGCTATATTCATTCAGACGTGAATGAAAACAAGGTTGAAATTGTTGTAAGTAAAGTCCATTCCACATGTTGCATTGCTAAAGTATTAAAAATAAAGATTCTTAAATGGTTCTTTGTCAAGATGTATTTATGCTTCCAAGAAGTACCTTTAAAATCCATCCCACTGCATAAAAAGTTCTGTTGACTATAATAAGGTCAGTTTTCTCATTCAATACTCTATAGGCACTAAGAAAAAAAATGTTTCTTTTAAAAACCTTTCATTGAAAGGTTCTTTTGAAGGGTCAGAAATGATTCGAAAACCCTTATAGAAACACCGCCTTACAGCCTTGATTTTGTCCAATGAAAAATGTCTTTTATTCTGACTTACAGTCTATGGTGCCACTACAGCTTACACATAGAAATCATTATCGCAAGCTTCTTGTCAAAGGAAGCAGTTAAGTAAGTCTGTTATATCTATGCACTGAACAGAGGACAATGAATCAGAGGTCTAGGACAGAAAAGTCTTGACTTCAAGATGGTGGGCCAGGCAAAACAAAGGGGAATGATTTCAAATGGCTGAGTGATTGATTGAAGTGGGCAGGGGGCAGTGGTGGCAGACAGTGCCCAGTGCCATGGCAGTAGAGATGGAGTGTTGTTCCCACTGCCTGTGCCCTCTCAGCCAGGCATCTGCTGAGAACAGCGCTGACAGGAAATCAACTTCTCTCACACTGCCAGAGCTACCACTGGGACTTACCACAGAGCCACTTAGAGCCAAAAGGTATTTTACACAAGTGAAGCTCGTTTACAAAAAAGGCTGTTAAATGTCTGAAGGCTTGAATAAAATTAAAAATTTCCTCACAAAAAGTAATATATTTTATTAAAAACGCTACTAGTGTCATTTAGCGGAAGTACAAAAATAAAACACATTGTGCACTCATTACGCCCTTTCGTGCCTCGCTCCCAACTCTAACATCGCCGGTTCTACAAGAGTACTATTACCCATCAACCCTCCAGTTTTTGCCAGGATTCTCCCGCATTTTACCATTCTATCCCGCTATCTTCCCGTTTAAATATTTTCTCGTATTTCTCCTGTATTTTTAATCTTTCTATAAAAAAAATCCCACCAGGTGTATTTTATATGTTTGCTACATTCGCCTCCACCAAAACTCCCGTAATTTGTATGGCCCAAACCTTATTATGTGAATAATCACTTCAATATATTCCAAGGTTTTCCAGTTGCCAGATCTTGTATGAAATGCACCCTTCTCACACAATCGACACATACAAATTTCAACCCACTTGTCCTCTTAATTTCACAAAATTGGCCAAGTACCAACGGTATCAGGTGTCTAATTAATAGTGAGTAAAATTATTTATTTACAGTGGTGTAGTGCAGCATATAGCCTGCCCACTGTATACCCAATTCTAAATCCCTCTGATGCGCATCATTCAGTAGTGTCCTGCATTAGCCAAAATCATGACAGTCCACCACATGAATAGCTATTTCACTCGCATGTGAATAAATGCAAATATTCCCTAAAACACCCAGTCAGGTCTGTGGCGCTGGCTTCCTTTGAAATGTGTTTGATGATTGCGCCTGATGCGCCCGCGCCCACTCTGGCAACTACCAAATGCTGCTTGTTCATACGCAAGAGCATGTCAGGGAAGGCGCGCAGACTGGTATAATAAGCGAAATAAAATGAAAACAATACCTTAAAAATGAAAAGAAGCAGATTTTCTCGATCAGAAATTTCTTAAACGTTTAGATATCATAATATTTATAATATTATAAATCTGGTTGGTTTGTATTGGTGACACAATATGTAAATGACATGCGGCCCGCGAGACTTGCACTTGTACCATAGTGCGGCCCAGTAGGGAAGAAAAGGTTGAGAACCACTGGTTTAGATCAAAGCAGAAACGACCCTTATTTTTTATGCAGAAAACACGCAATGCAAACCGAGTAAATGCCAGAAGAACATAATGAATTATAAAACTCCAAAATATAGCCTACACTAAGATATTTATATTTTACTAAATGAATATAATTGTTTGATAACAATTGTTTACATTAAATTAATTAATGAATTAATATTAAATATACTTTTGACTCCACCCCCATACCCCCAATAGCCAACAAGACATTGCATGGGTCAAAATGATCAATTTTTCTTTTATGCCAAAAATCATTAGGATATTAAGTAAAGATCATGTTCCATTAAGATATTTTGTTAATTTCCTACCATAAATATGTAAAAACCTAATATCTGATTAGTAATATGCATTGCTAAGAACTTCAGTCGGACAACTTTAAAGGCAATTTTCTCAATATTTTGATTCCAGATTTTCAACTAGTTGTATCTCAGCCAAATACTGTCATATAACTTGACAAATTGACCCTTACGACTGGTTTTGTTGTCTAGGGTCACATTTTTGTCAGGTCAATATGTGGTAAAACCATGAAAAGTTTTGTTTTTTATGGTTTTGTCCACATACTGAAGGGACAAAAATATTTGTCAAAATATATTTGCCTTAAGCAATGTAATGCTTAATTAGTGCAGACTAATTATTAGAATAAAATTAATAGATGAAAAATATTATAATATTAATGTAGAATTTTTAAATGCTATTGCAATTATTTGTAGAAGTAATCTTGCAAATCTCTCACTCACTGTACTTTGCTATTCTTTTTATGGGGGTGCTTATACCGTAGGCTACATTGGACTTTAGAGCGTCACTAATTTCAGTGAATTTTCCTTACAAATATTAACCATAGTTTTATTATAGTAAAAGTGTAGTAACCATGTTTTTTTGGCGTATTGATTACCATTTGTAAAACCACACTTTTACTACAAATACCATGGTTAAATTATGGTTAGAATACCAAAACCATGGTTAATTTGTAGTTACCATGGTTTTAAGTATAGTAACCATGTTTTTTTGGTTTTATTTGTAGTAAAACCATGGTTAATTTTCATAAGGGTTGAATCTAGAATCTATGCACAGCATGCCTACCCACCTAATTTTTCAATGCGGAAGTAAGCTGTTTTCTGGTAATTTGTTAGACTTCCGGTTCATAAGCCGCCATAAAGAAATAATGAGATGAATAAGTGCAGTAAATGGTAAAACTGTTTGCACTACAAACCATTGTGTTCATAATTGTGACCCTGGACCACAAAACCAGTCTTAAGTAGCACAGGTATATATTTTTAGCAATAGCCAACAATACATTATATGGGTCAAAATTATAGATTTTTCTTTTATGCCAAAAAAAATTAGGATATTAAGTAAAGATCACGTTCCATGAAGATATTTTGTAAATATCATACTGCAAATATGTCAAAACTTAATTTTTGATTAGTAATATGCATTGCTAAGAACTTAATTTGGACAACTTTAAAGGTGATTTTCTCAATATTTCGATTTTTTTGCACCCTCAGATTTTCAAATATTTATATCTCAGCCAAATATTGTCCTATCCTAACAAACTATACATCAACGGAAAGCATATTTATTATACTAATGTATAAATCTCAATTTCAAAAAATTGACCCTTATGACTGGTTTTGTGGTCCAAGGTCACAATTAAGATACTACATTAAAATAATATGGTAAAACACACATTTGCAATATCAAGCAGCAAAACAAACTGTTTTGTACAGCTAAAAACAGCTGGAAGCAGATGAGACCGGAAGCCAGACACATTAAATTTACAAATGGCCGTGGCCGTTCTTATAGGAAAAATAAGGTGGATATGATTCACTAAAAAGCCTGGTTCATATGAGTCATTAGTTTGAGAATCATACTTAAGTTTTCACATGACTTGCAGTAAATTCACTAAAAAAGTTGATTTATATCAGTCATTAACTTAAGAATCAGACTTCACTGGTCGTACTGATGAACAGTAGACCTAATACAGTTTACTCAGAATATTTTAGTACAAAGTTCTGCCCACATTGGCAAAAGAAGGTACATGCGAGTAGCCTTAGAACCATTTCTTGTTTTCTCAACCCTAAATGTAATAATTTTGTATCAGTATATGCCAGAAAATACCATTTTAACTGTAACAAGGTACTGCCATAGTACTGTCATCTCTAATGGAAAGTTATTAGATGCCAAGTTTGAAATTATTCTAGACAAAAATAATTAAAAATAAAAAACAAGAGCAACAGAAGCATACAGTGAAAACAAAAGATAAGTAAATAAATAAAAAAACACGAGCAACAGCAGCATACACTGATAACCATCTCCCTCTATTATGATCTCAGAGATAGTGAGCAATATAAATATTAAGCAGAAACAATACGGCCTGACCTAAAAGATCTTTATCGCCGTTTGAGCGAACAAATGTGAGATTTCAGCGTCAATGTGTTTGCAGAGCTAAACTGGGAGGCGATAACCCACGTTCAGCATGCAGGGCGGGTGCGGAGCTCTCGCTAACCTCCCTCACTGATCCATGCACAAGGTTAGCCTCATCTACATACGATCAATACACTACAGTAATAATTGTGATCTATTGCGTAAATATTGCAGCGGTCATTGAACTGCCTGAGTAAGAGCCGGAGCGGGTGACCTGCGGGGTAGCAGCTGGAACCTCTCAGCACATCTCAATGGGAGGCGGCATGGAGAATGACACGGCCTACTGGCTCTATGAATGCTAATGTCCAGCCAGGGGACAGGGGACGAGGACACCCAGAGGAGCCTGTGGGATTGCACGGCGAGGAGGTGATGTTCCACCTGGTTGCCGCATGCATACACAAACACGCACACACAGAGACGCTCATGCATGAAATACCTCTATCATAGCTGCTCTTTTTCGAACGTGTCAGATATTTGACAGATAGCATTCGCCGTCTTGTGTGCCTCTGGTTGCTTTGGGATCTGAGGACAAGATACAGGAAAAGATTGGGGATGTGAGGATGCCGGTGCTCTGGCCTGAAGGAACATGTCAGTGGGAAAGAAGCCCTAAGCCTATCTGTTTGTCTCTCTTCTTCCTTCACTCTTTCTCTCTCCGCTTTGATGTGGCCCTCCCCGTCTCCTTCCTCCAGACTCTGTATTCACGGGTGGCGGTATGGGGCACTCTGTTGGAATAAGAATGCATGAATTATTTGATAATCAGAGTTTATTGTAATCCTTGACCCTGGCCCTGCATTTCAAACAGGGATTGAGGATTAGACGCATGCTGGCTGGTCCTGACAGCCTGACTCCTGTCTCCTCAGGGCAGCTCTCCTGTGTGTGTATATGTATGTGTATGTGTGACGGCAGCTCTCTTCTGCTTTGAAGTAGCTGACCATAGCACACTCTGTATTAAAGAGGAAAAACACTGGACGCCGTGAGCTTTTTCATGTCATATATCATATATGTCTTTTACATGTTCATATACAGCCTCTGTTTCTACACTATTCAACAACCTTCTCAATGTGTATGAATAGTTCAAGTTCAAAGCTTCTTTAAATGGATAAAGACAGGATTCTTGAGGTAAAAGTTCTGATGTGAGAATCAATTCTTTGAATTGTCTTTAAGACAGTTACAGATTAAAAGATTATAACCTTGGGATATATTTCATGTATCTTCTCAGCGTTCCCATACGTCTAGATACAATTAATAATTCGAAATTGTAAAATAAAAAGGAGATTTGTGCGTTTATTATATAATCAGTTCTTATAAGGCAATTGTTATACATAAATACGGAGCTAAAGTGTAATGCTTGGTCTTTGGCTGCTTGCAAAAAACAACAACAAAACCTTCTAAAGCATATAGAGAAATAATCTTAGTTTTATGCATTTTTTAGGACATACATTTGATGTCAAAAGTTTACATACACCTTGCAGAATCTGCGAAATGTAAATTATTTTACCAAAACAAGAGGGATCATACAAAATGCATGTTACTTTTTATTTAGTACTGACCTCAATAAGATATTTTACATGAACGACGTTTACATGTAGTCCACAATAAAAAAATAATAGCTGAATTTATAAAAATGACCCTGTTCAAAAGTTTACATACACTTGATTCTTAATACTGTATCGTTACCTGAATTATCCACAGCTGGTTTTTCTGTTTTGTAATAGTGTAGTGAGTCCCTTCTTTGTCCTGAACAGTTAAACTGCCTGCTGCCTGCTGGGATCTGAAAGAAAAATCTTTCAGGTCCCACAATTTATCAGCATTTTTGTGCATTTGAACCCTTTCCAAAAATTACTGTATGATTTTGAGATCCTTCTTTTCATACTGAGGACAACTGAGGGACTCATATGCAACTATTACAGAAGGTTCAAACGCTCACTGATGCTCCAGAAGAAAAAAAACAATGCATTACGAGCCAGGGGTGTAAAATTTGAACAGAATGAAGATACGTACATTTTTCTTATTTTACCTAAGGGTTCACCTTAGGGTGAAAAAGTCATTGTTGGAAAGGTTTCAAATACACACAAAAGTAATAATAATAATAATAATAATAATTTGTGGGACCTGAGGGCAGTTTAACTCTTCAGGACAAAGAAGGGACTCATGAACAACTCACAGAAAAAAAAATTAGGTAATAACACAGTATTAAGAATCAAGTGTATGTAAACTTTTGAACAGGGTAATTTTTATAAATTCAACTATTATTTTTTATTGTGGACTACTATTATAGAAAACTATTATTTTCTCTTTTGGACTATATGTGAACATGTCTTATGTGAAATATCTTATTCAGGTCAGTACTAAATCAAAAAATAACACGCATTTTATATGATTCCTCTTATTTTAGTAAAATAATTACATTTTTGCAGATTCTGCAAGGTGTATGTAAACTTTTGACCTCAACTGTATAACACCAGCCATGAACACATCTATCTTCGCATCTTTCAAAATGTCTAAAAGAAATTAATAATTAAAATTGATAAGGTGGTGATTTGTGCACTCTATTATACAATCAAGGCAGTAATTTTTCTATAAACATACATCCATACATACAAAAAACATATTTTATCAATGTATTTCGTAGAATATACCTATCATTTTTGTAAATAATGCATATAACATACCAAAAAAAAAAAAAAAAATTGCACTTCTGTGAGATAAAGCTTATCGAAAACCACATTAAACCAGCCTAAGCTTACTTGCTGGTTTTCTTGGGTTTCCCAGCTTGGTCTTTTGGCTGGTTGGTTTTGGGCCAGTTCCCCAGCTAAACTAGCTGAACACCAGTATGGCCAGGCTGAAATACTAACTTAAACCAGCTAAGACTATAAAGCAAGCTTAGGCTGGTTTAAGTCTTTTTTTTTTTTTTTTTTTGTCAAAATAACTGTAGATGGTTGCCAGAGTGTTGCTGTGCAGGGGCTTTGGGTGGTTTCTAGTTAGTAATTTACTGCGCAAATTTTAAAAAAATAATAGTTCCACAGAAAAACCAATTGGCCAGAAACCCCCCCCTGGTTTTGTCATCAGCTAGGCAAAAACGTGAGTCTGATTGTGTAGAGAAAAAAATAGCACTCTTCTCTTCAGGACATGGGTTAGAGTGAAAGAAAGCACTGCGTCTTTGTGCATGTGAGACGAAATACAAAGAAAGGCAAGAACCTAATACAGATGCGAAAGGAGGCAGTGAAAGAGGGCTTGAGAGGTGCGTTTGTACTTGTATTGGAGTATTACAGGTAGCTGTACTAGCCATCAGCTGCTGAGCCGCAGTCTGTGCAGGGTCACTGGGCTCTGGGTGTTGTTTAAACCTCAGGCCTGAGCAAGCTGAATAGGCCTGAAAGCCCTTCATCTGACCTCTACTGTGCACACTGTGAGCCAGAGACAACAGAGCAAAAAACAAAGACAGAGGGATGGAGAGAAAAAGGGAGCCATGTGAGGGAGAGGGAAGCAAAGGCACCTGGAAGAATACCAAGGTCTTGGGTGTTAGCAAGCTATTGTAGTTCAAACATCCATGTATTTGATTCAAACCTCAAAAATTCAGGCGACAAAACTAGAGCGGTGCAGCTATCAGTGTTTAGACTACAAAAAAAGGACAATAAAATAAATTTCATTACCTGAATGTTATTTCAATAAATGAATGAAGTGGTTAATAACAGCATCATCTAATTTGTCTCTCTCCTCCCTCTTTCTCTCTCTGTCCATTTGTTTGACATTAATGACTTAAATTATGAAAATTCCAATGACTGTTTCGTTTTCTATAACAACGTCACAGCAGGAGTTTAGTGAAACTCACTCATAAAAACAAATGAGTGTGAAAAGAGCCTTTAAGGCACGCTGGTGTTAATGAGAGCGGCTGAAATATACTTTAACACATAGAATGAATGTTATAGCTATTAACACCAGCCATTTACAGGTTTTTTTATTTTATTTTGGGGAACCCCATGGCCATACGGTACAGGAAACTCACATTGCAACAAAAAATTCAGATAATGAAAAAAGCTAAATATCTGAAGTTTCTTTCGTTGTCAATGTTTAAATTTGTCTGCACGAATGATATATATATATATATATATAGCTTTGTATTTACATGTATATATTTTTTTTAATTTGTATATATTTTAAAATTATAATAAATTATAAATGTAAATTTGTAATTAAATCAGTGTATATATATATATATATATATATATATATGATTTGTAATTAAATTAGTACATTCTAATCATTTCTATTTTTTACAGTAATACTTGATTTTTAAAAATGTGTATTTACAAACAGTTGTTTACATTTACAATATGATAGTGATGGTGGAGCTGTGAGAGCACATGTGTGCAACACTGCCATCTAGTGTTTTAATAATAGAGCATTTTTGGTTCAACAGCATATCAGTGAACCCTAAAAATACAACACATCACAAAGTAAGTTCCAGTCAAGAGTTTTTTCTCATACACTGATTGCATGTGTACAAGCTGTATATGCAAACAAACCCATTTTGCTGTGACATTCATAAGGACAGTTGGTTACCTCACAATAACTGTACCGTCTAAAGAACCACTTACTTTAACCTTTCTCTGGGCAAACTGCAGGTGAGGGATGTCAAGCCCACTGAGACGAGTGGAGGTCCAGTGGATTAAAGCAGTGTCACAACATGAGCCACTGACCCGAGCCCAGACGGCCAAATGAAGCCGCCTCTGGACTCGGTGCAGCTGCGCCATTAGGCAGAATGCTCAGAAAGTTTTAATTAAATGCTCTGTGGACTTTCAACTGACCCAACATCCCAGCACTCTGCCGCTACCTGCTGTGCGTATGTGTATGAGCGAGTGTGTGTATGCTGGGTTAATTAGAGAGAATGGCCAGGCTGCTGATCTTTGACTTGTGACTAATACTGAGCAAAGAGAGAGAGAGAGTTAATGGGATTTGGTGGAGGGTCCAGAACGAGGATGTGTCAGCGTGAACCCACAGTCTCCAGACTTTTCTAACAGCCAAGCTGTGAACACACGGGCACCAAACAAATATGGACTTTTTTACATTCAGAGCATACATGTCCACTATGAATCAAGACATGACATGCGTAATAAAATCTTTATTTAAATGTTCTGAATAAAGATGTCTCCTTTTAATAAATTAATAAATATTTTGGATGCTTTCGATTGTACTTATGATTTTTACTATAGCGTTAACAGGCAAAAATACAGCACGCATGTTCTGCCATTAAATTAAGCTATTGATATTATGAATAGTCATTTACAGGGAGTATGTTCTTGTTTCTAAAGCTGAAAGTAGCTGAAATTAAGAACATTTCTTAGTGAAATTAAAAGCTCAATGATACACAAACCACTTTCTGTATAAGAGACAGCAATTACATCTTTTTCAAAGAAATTCAATAATTTACACCACCTATAATCCTAAAAATATAAGATTTATACACCATTTGAAAGCTGATAAATAAGCTTTCCATTGATTGTATGGTTTGTTAGGATAGGACAATATTTGGCCGAGATACAACTATTTCAATCTGGAATCTAAGCGTGCAAAAAAATTAAAATACTGAGAAAAATCGTCTTCAAAAAATTCCAAATGAAGTTCTTAGCAATGCATATTACTAATCAAAAAATTAAGTTTTGATATATTTATGGTAGGAAATTATCAAAATATCTTCATGGAGCATGATCTTTTTGAAAAAAAAAAAAAAAAAAAAAAAAAAAAAAAAAAGATAATTTTGACCCATACAATGTATATACCCATGCTAAGTAAGAATAGTTCTGTGGTCCAGGGTCACAAAGTTAATTTTATCATAAGATATAATTCTTTTGATTTATATTGGATGTCTTTACTGAATATCACAAACAAAAATATACAATTGTAATTAGAACTGTAATACAAAATTGCAATATAATACTACAGAAGTTTTTTGCAGTTCTCAGTAGTGCATGTAGGATAGAAAGGAAGAGTAAATAATCAATTGTTTTTGAGAAATAAGATTCATATTTTGTAATGTTGGGATTCAGAAAGTAGTTTCTGGCATTCAGGAGGATACCAACGTAAAGTGACACTTGTGTTTAGGGCACATTACTGTCAGTAGAGTGTCTGTCTTTCACGTTCTTGTATTTCCTGCCAACACTATACATTACAATGTAAACGTAAAAAAATGTATGCTAGTGTAAATTTTTTGTGGGTTATATTGCAGGTTAATTAAACGTTAAAGGATCAGTTCAACCTGAAATGAAAATTTTGTCATCACTTATTTGATTCTTAAAAGTAAAGGCTCCAAAAGGAGGTTCTGAACAGTTAAATGAAGAGTTCTGAAAAGAACCATTTATGAAAAATTGAATAATTTAAAGAAGGTTTTCCACTCTTTTTCTACGACTTAACTGTAAATGGATGTTAAAGGAATAGTTCACCCAAAAATGAAAATTCGGTCTTTAATTGCTCACCCTCATGTCATTTCAAACCCATAAGACCTTTGTTCATCTTCGGAACACAAATTAAGATATTTTTGATGAAATCCGAGAGTTTTCTGACCCTCCATAGACAGCATTGCAACTGACACCTTCAAGCTCCAGAAAGGTTGTGAGGACATCGATAAAATAGTCCACGTGACATCAGTGGTTCAACCGTAATTTTATGAAGCTACGAGAATACTTTTTGTGCACAAAGAAAACAAAAATAACAACTTCATTTAACAATTTTTTCAATTACATGTCTTTTGACATGCAACATGAGAAGAAATAGTTGAATAAAGTTAATATTTTTGTTTTCTTTGCGCACAAAAAGTATTTGTACCGTCATAAAATTACAGTTAAACCAATGATGTCCTTTCTACCTTTCTGGACCTTAAATGTGGTAATTAATTATATTGCTGTCTATGAAGGGTCAGAAATCTCTTACATTTCATCAAAAATATTGTAATGTGTGCTCTGAAGATGAACGAAGGTCTTACAGGTTTGGAACAACATGAGGATGAGTACATTATGATTACATTATGAGTACCTTATTACTGTAATTAATAACAGAATTTTCATTTTTGGGTGAACTATCCCTTTAAAAGTTCTTCATGGATCTTTATTTTTAACAGTATACTGTACATGATTTTTTTCTTCTGAAACAAAAAAGATATTTTAAAAAACGTCTCATTGATTTGTCCATACAATAAAAGTCCTGACCCCAGTGTTCTTCAAAATAATGTTTTGTATTCTGCAGAAGAACATACAGGTTTGGGTAAATAATTGATGACAGAGTTTTTATTTTTAGCTGAACCATCCCTGTCAGAAACCACAAATTATTTTTTGAGTAGATTAATTTTAGATGCAGAGATGTACAAGATGTGCTCAATGTTGTTTGTACTACAGATACAGTAAATCTTTTTTGCACACACAGTGTTATACAGACATCCCCAATATACTTTCATCTCACCAGATACACATGCACTCGTAAAAAGACAGACATCCCTTGCCTGTATCTTAGAGAAAAAAAAACACCCTGCTGATTAACATAACTTTATGTATGGCAGGAAGAGTAGAAGCATTTAGAAATAAATATTACCCCCAGTGAAATGATGTGCTGCCGGGTGCTGCCGATGCCCTATCTGGATCCCTATTTCCCCGCTTTTATCATGGCCTGACACTTGTGCAGCTTGGGTAATCAGAGAGCCCGTCCGCCATAAAGGAAGCCTGCATTCTAATCTCAACTGTTGCATATCTAATACTAATTAGAATCCTGCAACTGGGTCACTGTCATTGTTTTTCAAGTACTGTCAAGTCGAGGGAAACATATGAAACTGAAATGATACCCTGGCGGAGGCGCCTGATTGAATCCTCTCTCTTCCACTGATGTGCTCTCATCCATCCTATTAAAATATTCAATCTGCTGTCCCCCATTCTGAAGGGATGAGCTGGGAAGGGCAGCTGCCAAAAGGCCCCGTTTCTCTCTATCTCTCTTTCTATAGTTCACAACTGCACCAGTGTTCATGGCAGAACCCCACTCCAAAATCAGGGTGCTTGTCCTGTCATCTCTGGGTGTGATTTTAATTACACAGAGAGATTTGGATCCTCATGTTTGTTTATGTACTTTTGCAGCCTATCTCTTGTACAACAATCAGATTACAGATTAAGGCAGAATCAGCACACATGTTAAAGTTCTAATATGAAAAGCTGAGTTTGATGTTTAATAGTGGTCAGTAATTTGCTTATAAAACATAGATTGTAGATTAAAATTCAGTTAGCATTTGTTTTGTTTTGTTTTTTTACTATTTATATTTAACATAAACTAAAAGCTTATAAAAACTAAAATATAATTAATAAAAACTATAGATAATAAAAAATTGAAATGAAAAAAGAGCTAATTCAAAACATTAAGAAAATCTATAATAGTATCTCAATGCTAAACACACATTTCAAGCAAAACAGTAATTGCAAAAATGCCCCTCAGAAGGGTATTTCCTTGCAAATGCCACGTGGTTTGATATTTTGTAACTAGTGCAGTTTCAGAAATCTACAGAAGTGTCCAAATACTTTTTTGAGGCCACTCTATGCTTCTGTTGCAATGATATATTAAAGTACATAGGCCTATAAAGCTGCGGATTACATAGTGACAAGTCAATATGATATTAATGTTCGTTCAATCAGAGTGCACTGATCTGATGTTGGAGATTTAAAGCTGCTGCAAAACTCTTTAATAAGGTCTCTGATGGGCAGAAGCTGTTATGGGACTGCTTGGCCTATTTGCCCACTAATTAAGAGAGACTGCCAGCCAGAGGCTGTAATGTCATATATTGCAAAACCCCCCTAAAATATCAGATTATAATAGCATGATGCATATCAAGATCACACATGTCTTAAGTGAGGCATTGTAAAATATTTGGTTATTATTATTATGTTTAATATTTGTTTATATCTATATAATGTAATATAATGTACTATATAACTTTTTTTTATAATGTTTAGTTTGGGGTCGTTTAGATTTTTTTATGTTTTCAAAAGAAAACAATAAGTTATAATGTTGACTTAATTGTTTTAAGTTATAAAAATTCAATTTGATGTTTTAAGTCAGATTAATATAACATAGGTTGAAATGATGGCCAACTTGATTATACTTAAAACGTTAAGACAGTAACTGGTTTTTTTATAATGTTCTCACCAAAGCTGCATTTATTTGATTAAAAATACAGCACAAAAAGCAATATTGTGAAATATTATTACAATTTAAAATATTCATTTCAATTTCAATATATTTCAAAATGTGATTTACCTTGTCATCCAAGATGTTCATGTCTTTCTTTCTTCAGTCGTAAATAATGTTTTTTGAGGAAAACATTTCAGGATTTTTCTCTATACAACGCACTGATATGGTGCCCTGAGTTTGAACTTCCAAAATGCAGTTTAAATGCGGCTTTAAACGATCCCAAATGCGGTTGTAAATGACCCCAGCCTGAGGAAGAAGGGTCTTATCTAGCTAAACTATCTGTTATTTTCAAGACAGTTAGGATATGTCAAAAAACTTCCACTGTATTTTCTCGCTCAACTTCAAAAATGATTTCAAAATCATCCTACATCGCTGCAGAAGTACCGACCCAGTCTATACAAAGTGAACATGCAAAGAAGACCAAACACCCGTAATAAAAAAGGTAAAACAGAGACGATTTTGAAGTTGAGGAAGAACATGAGATGGGAGTTTTTCGACATACCCTAACTGTCATGAACTGGAAAAATAGAGTAAGGAGTTCAGGGAGAGTAAGACAAGACGAGCGTTTGACATTAAAAAGTATATAAAAACTACATTTTTTTTTTTTTTTTAAATATTATAAATGTCTTAACCGTCACTTTTGACAATTTAATGCTTATTTGCTGAATAAAAGCATTTATTTGTTTCTTTAAAATATTAAATAAAAAAATCTTATTGACACCAAACTATTAGACTCTCTCTCTCTATACATAGATAGATAGATAGATATAGATATAGATATAGATATAGATATAGATATAAATACACACATACATATATATGATGGTGACTTTTCAAAGTAAATGTTTACACATAATAATTTGCATTATTACTTTTTTATAATTAAAATACAAACACAAATATATCAGTACGTATTAATATTTAAGTAACTACTACTAATACTAATGATAACAAATTACAGAATAAAAATAAATTGTAAAACGGTCAGCACAGATTAAAAAAAAAAAAAAAAAAAGAGCGAAAACAATGGATCTAAGTGTGTCTTTTCAAAACGTCATTACCATTATCGGATTTCTTTTAAACGCCAATAACAAACAAGAAATTGCACAAAAGACACAAACAAACGTGACCACACGCACTTTTTTTTAGTCTATCTCAGCATGGCCTCTGTTCTTCTCAACACTGAAAATGGTATTTGGAGACAAACAACTTCATTCTGCTGTGCGTCTGTAATTAGCTGTGGAATTAGCGGCACTGACGTGCCTCCGTAGATCAGCAGGGCCCTCCAGGGAGGCTGCCGGGACCGCGCAAGCCGCATTTCCAATTATTGTGTTGAATTGCTAATTTAGTTATTGTGCCTCCCGTAATTGTGATGGGTATTGGGTGTGCGATTCAATTTGTTTTAAATATTTGTGGGCTGGCGGATTGGTAATAGAGCTGACCTATCTAGCGGCCCAGTATAAAAGTAGGAGAGGAAAAACAAAGGAAAGAGACTACAAAGATGTTCTCCCTCTCCCCTTCTCTCTCTCATTCTCTCTTTTTTCTCCTCTCTCATCGTCTTAGTTTGATCTGCCTCATCCCTCTTAAGACCGTTGAAGTTAAAAAGCTTGAAATTTAGAAAATAGTACTTTGATCAGCTGTAGGAGGGAAGCATCAGGCATTAGAGGACAGAACATTGAGGGCTCTGGTTTGAAGATAAGCAGGGAATGCCTGGCTCCCTAAATATTGCGGCAGGAGCTTTTTGTGAGCGTGCGGAGGTATAGGCAGTGCCCGGGCAGGATTAGGCGAGAGCTTTATGCGGCTCTCGGGACGCAAGCTCCTGATATACCATGTCACTGCCATGCTCTCATTTCACACCATAGTCTTTGCCACAACCTGTATGGCATATTAAATAACTGAAAAAAAAAAAAAAAAACAGCTATAGAACTCAGATAATCATGCTAATGGGATGACAAATGCACATTCAGAACCATAATTACTATTTACACATAAGACAAAACTTCACTAAATTAGTGACAGAGACACAGGTCAATGAAAAGGAAAATCTAGTGCCCATGCATTAAATATCACAGCAGTCTATCTACTTTAGACGGTTTGCTTCTAACGAGATTCTCTCTAATATGCTCACAGAACCAAATCAGAGACTTATATTTTAAAAACGACGCACATACCCACACGTTTACATAGCGATCCTAATGGGGTCATTCCTTTCATTCCACCGACAGACTGTTTTTTTTACAAATTTGTTCCCAAAAATATGGTTAAGTACACATTATGCACATAATGTGTTCAAGGATGGTTATAGCAACCAAAGTTACCTGTAAAGAGTTTATTGTCACTCAAAATTTAAGCTGTGATGTAAATCTGACAAGGTTTGAAAAATAGCTTACATGAGTCTAATTGATTATTACACAGTAGTTTACAGAAAATATTAAATGCAAGTTGTCATCTATGTCATTTAGCAGTCAATTTCCATTGCTATTCCAAAAAGTGTAATAACACTTTTTGGATTTGTGCTTGTTAGATGAAAACTGAGCATTGAAACATAAGCAACTAATTATTCAGTGAACTTGCTCATTTTTCATTATCATTACTGCATCTCTGGCTTTCTTAGTCAACTTCTTGGCTGATAAAAGACTGTTATACAGTATTAAGTACCAGAAAAGACAATAGTTTTGGTTACCAGACAAGACCTGCTGGTAACAGGTTTTAAACTGCCTTTTGGAAGTTCAAAATCGGGGCACCATAGCAGTCCATTATATGAAGAAAAATGCTGAAATGTTTTCCTCAAAAACTTTTTTTTTTTAAGACTGAAGAAAGAATGACATGATCATCTTGGATGACAAGGGGGTAAGTACATTATTTGTAAATTGTTGTTCTGGAAGTGGAGTTCTCCTTTAATGAGTAGACTAACTTACACTTAGATAAAACCCCTTTGTTACATCAAAATAACAAAAACATGATCTGTGGGAGTTTTTAGCGAGTAAACAGCTTGGTGAAATTTGAAGTAAATCTGTCTGTGACCAATATTTACCAAGCTTCGATGACTGATGATCAGAAAAATTGCTAAAAATAGTTTAAAAAAAATAGTTAAAAGTTAACTATTAAAAAGAATAGCTAAATATTGTTTAAACTGTTACTGTCTTGACTTTTTATTTATTATGTAATAAATGTAAAATGCTTAAAAACACTAACTTGATGAAATCCATACTTGGCTTTAATAAACAGAATACTGATTGATTACATTCTTAAAATATAAAATTGTTTTTTTTTCTGATAGTGTTGCCAAGTCGGCAGCTGAATTGGGCTACTTTTATACTATTGCCACGGGTTGTTTTTTAATGTCCGCGGGTTGAAGCGACCTCAATAACGTAATATTTATCCCCTAAAATGATCATTTTACCAGAGGAACCCCACCAAAAAATGTGTATTTTACCCCCCAGAGCACAATTTTTACCAGGGGAACCCCCTCGAAATGTGATTGGGCTACTTTTGGGCTAGTTCTGAGTAGTATTTGGGCAGGTTTTGTTGTGAAAACCTGGCAACCCTGACTTTGCCTCCTCATTTCAGAACACCACTGCACACCACTAGATTTTGCTGGAAAAAAAATAATAAAAGTATTCTGACGGGATCTGGCAACTCATACAAAGGACACAGACAAAAAAGGTCTCATTGACCTCATGCTGAATTAGCATGATTTGATTCAGTTATGTTACACTGGCATAGTAGATGTAGCCATCTGTGAAATATCTGTGAGCAGATCAGTGAACAAGTGTACGACACATCAGGTGAGTGCACTAAGATGCCAGTGACCACCACCAATACTAATGTTCTCAGCTAGTTAAGAGTTTATTTCAGAGAGATAGTATAATCAAAGCACAAAAAACAAACACACACACAATCTACAATTTTAAGTTATATCAAAACTGATAAAGTGAAACTAGCTTCTAGCAGAAGTTCTAGTCTGTTTCTTTTCCATGGTTAATATTTGCAATATGGTCAGTTTAGGACAAACTGTGTGTCAAGTTTAAATTCTCAGCTTCTGATGCTATATTTAATGCTAAAACAGACAACTACAAACATGTTTGCAGGCGAAACAGAGTAGTACAAAATATTACATGTAAAATTGGTCCAGCACAGCCAACGCATTTAATTCAGCTGCAATTTTCTTCTATTGTGCTGTGCACATTTAAACAAACCACAAAATGTGTTTGTGGAAGGGCAATTTTGTCTCATCTGGGTCTACAATTTGGTATTTGAACATGTGCAAATGTGTTTTGTGTGCATGTTTGTTGAATGAGGGTGAGTGGGGAGGTGAGAGAGGTCTGTGTGTGTGTGTGATTTCAGCCTTTCATGTCTGTTTTGCAGGGTTTGTGTACAGTTGTCCAGTTTTGACCCCAGGGTCATTTTGAAAGGCTTTGCCCTGAATGAGGCCTCTCAAGTTCCTCTCTGTGCTTTGATAGCTCTCACCGCTGCTCACACGCGCACGCAAACACTCACGCTCGCTCTGAAGCTTGCATGCAACAGCTATTTACACCTGCCGCGTTTGATCATCAATTAAGTACTCCTTCTGAAGATGTTTGAATCCCCCCGCACGCTTCAACCCCCAATCCACAGCCCCTGATCAATCCACTGCACTTATTGATGTCTAGATTGCTAACGGCACTCTGAAAGCTGAGCACTTTCTGATAGATGTGAAATGCAATCGTTTCTATCTCGCCCATCTGCACAGTTTGGTCAGCCGAGTGAGTTGGTGATAAACTTTCTAGTCCAAGATATTCCTTCATCACTGCTAGCCAAAGTTATTCAGTAATGTGTTCTATGTGAAATGCTTAATATTATATGAAGAGTTTATTTAAAACAGATAACTCAGAAATCATGGGGTTTTTTTTGTTTTTTTATTGTGCATTCCAAGTAATATCAATCAAACCGCAGTTGGGTTGTTTTGATTAAGTAATAATAACTTAAATAGAGGTAACTTACAAAATTAAAGTTCATGTTTTATTCTGCAGTAAAAGGTGAGCTCGCCGCTTTAAACGTGGACAATACCGGCTTTTTTTGACAAAAGGTGTTCAGATCGTGCTATGTGGAGAATAATGCGCGGCGTCTTTTTAAAGTGGCATTTATCGGTCTTTGCAAATAAACTCTTTATTTGTACCAGCTGTATACTGAGAGTACTTACAGCTGTAACTGTAATTGTAATTTACTTAACCTCAACTCATTTGATAACTTAAATTTAGGTGTGTTCCTCACATAAAACTCTCACATAGCTTTAGAAAACTTGGGATATAGTTAATGAGTCATGTGGAGCGGTTTATGACCCCTTTAGCACTCTTTTTGAAACTTTAAAGACATTTACTGCACTTGTTTTCCTTAGGAAAAAGAACATCATACTTGCCTGAAACAACCTGAGGGTGAGTAAATGATGATTTAGTGACAATTGTTATGTTTTGCTGAGCCTTTAACCCTTGTATTAGTGAAAAAACGTATTGTTATGGTACAGGTCAAAATTGGATTCAGTACAATACACTATGAAATCTATCTGCAATCTGTAAAAATGAAAAAAATAAAAAATAAAAATCAGCAAAAAACCTTTCATATGAACATTTCTCACACATTACAAAAATGCAGTTTCAGTTAAAGGATTAGTTCACTTCCAGAATATACATTTCCTGGTAATTTACTCGCCCCCATGTCATCCATGATGTTCATGTCTTTTTTTCTTCAATCAAAAAGAAATTAAGGTTTTTGAGGAAAACATTCCAGGATTTTTATCTATATTGTGGACTTCAATGGGTTGAAGGTCCAAACTGCAGTTTCAATGCAGCTTTAAAGGGCAATACACGATCCCAGCTGAGGAATAAGGGAAAACGATCTAGCAAAAGGATTGATTATTTAAAAAAAAAAAAATTATGAATACCTTGCACTAGCTCAACCTCATGCATTACATAGTAACGCTGGAAAGGTCACGCGTGATGTAGGCGGGAAAACCAACCCAGTGTTTACAAAGCGAATGTGCAAAGAAAGTCAAACGCCCTTTACAAAACAAGGTGAAACAATGTTCAATGATTTTGAAGTTGGAGGAGAAAATTAGATAGAGTTTTTTGCCCTACCCTATCTTTTTGAACTGAAGTACATAGACGAACAACTAACCATGCGTTACTAACATTCGTGGTTAATAAGTATATAAATGTTTATTTTTTTGTTTTAAAAAAGGCGGACCGTTTACCTAAATAAGACCCTTATTTCTTGGCTGGGATCATGTAGAGCCCTTTGAAGATTCACTGAAACTGCAATTTGGAACTTCAACCTGCTGGCTTCCACTGAAGTCCACTATATGGAGAAAAATTCTGGAATCAAAATTCTTAATTTCTTTTTTAATTGAAGAAAGAAACACATAAACATCTTGGATGACACTGTGGTGAGTAAATTATCAGGACATTCTTATTCTGGAAGTGACCTAATGCTTTAACGCAATAAAAATGAATCATGTAGTCCCAGCACAAATTAGGTAAACTTCAGTTTACTTAAACACAATTAAATTAAGATAAAATATTTAGCAATTGCATTGCTTTAGCTCATTTTAATTGAGAGTTAATTGAAAAAGCCAGCACAATCTTTTTTTTTCTAATGTGGAGGTCCATATTAGTTCTCAAAGAGTAAACTAGAAAAGTCCCAACCAACTTCCGACCTGAAGTGCCACCTAAGCATCAAAAACGAAGCTGTTACATTTTTGATCAATGTGTGAGATGCAAAGTGAAAAGGTGATCTGAGTCTGAGTAGCACCTGTGACTATTACATACACATAGACAGTTCAAAAAGTCCTGAAAATCCCGCTCCGGATCCACACTGGACATGCTTGGGCATGCTACCCCTCGGCTCCAGCCAGGCCACGCATGAAGCTGCTTTCATTAAGAACCCCTCTGTCTTCTCACACACGCGTCTGAACACGCCTCCCAGCCGCAGCCCCCCGTTCATGTGTGTCCATCATTAATCTGCAGATGATTGATGACTGGCATTGAAGAGAGAACAAGCTGTGAAGGAGTGAACGCATGAACGCCTCCTTCTCTTCCCGCCCCCCTCCTTTATGATTTCAAACTTCCTTATAATTCATTGCCTCCTCTTTTCTCTTCTCTCTTTTCTCACCTTTACTTTCCTTACAGACTACATTGCGGCTGATAGGAACGCGGCCACTTAGATGAGGAATCCTGAGGGACAGCGAGAGGGGAAGAGAGGCTCGAACGGAAGGCCGCCGCAGCAGCACATGGGTGCCACAAAATGAAATCAATTTGAAAAGCACTCGGGTAATTGGTTTCTAAACAGAATTCTGTCATGACCGTCTGCTACCTGTTTCTATTTGGCACCCGAGTGAAAATAACTCCCGGTACAGAGATGACAATAAAATCAGCTTGTTCATAATTCCTCGCTCCTTTCCCCAATCAGCCGCCTCAGACAACCGCACTGGGGGGGCCGTGATTTGCATGTCTACACACCCACCCACATACAGTACAAACAAACACACACACACAGTTTTATAAACAGGATCAAAGCATATTTTGTAGCATAAACCCTCATATTTTGTAGAAATTTACTTTATTTTTGGGGTCACAGAAAATAAAAATAATTAAGCAAAAAATAAATAAATAAATAAAATAAAATAAACATTAACTAATGTTAGCAAATGACACTTTATTGTGAAGTGTTAATGTATAAACTAACATGAACAAACAATGAATATTACATTTATTATCCTATTAATCTTTGTTAATGTTAGTTAATAAAAACAGTCGTTCATTGTTCATGTTAGTTCACAGTGCATTAACTAATGTTAACAAACACAACTTGTGATTTTAACAATGCATTAGTAAATGCTGAAATTAACATGAACTAAGATGAATAAATGCTGTAGATGTACTGCTCATTTTTAGTTTGTTAACTAATGTAGTTAACTCATGAATTTTATTGTAAGGTTTTACCGACTTCAAAATTTAATTAAAATCCAGTATAAAGATAACATAACTGGGAAAACTGAAACTGAACTAGGGGGGAAGAAAAGTTATAGATTATAAATTTACAGATTTTAAAAAAGTGTTAGATAAAATTACCTTAACTTTAATGTTAAAAGACTATAAAAATGCTACATTAAAAACCTGTTAAATGGTTAACTGTAAATTTCCTTATATACAGTGAAAAACTGTATTGGACATTACATGTAATATTACGGTAAAGCTGCTTGTGATGGGCTTTGGTTCATCATGTGACTTTCTCATCGCCACCAACTTTTGTTGGTTATCAGTGTATTACAAAAGTATAAAACAGATTTTGATAGGTTGGTATATTAACATTATATCGCTTAATGAAATTACGGTATTTAAATGTAAATTTAAGTCAGAACCATTAAACCTAAAATGTTGCTACTGTATTTTTACAGTAAAATTCTGACAACCTCAGCTGCCATTTTTTTTAACGTAAATCTTTACAGTTTTTTTTTTTACAGTGTACATACATTATAAAACCTTATAACCCACCTGCATTAAACATTAATTAAACATAAAAATGCCACTAGATTGCAATAACACTAAAATTTAATTCCATTAAACACTTTTAAATTATACTAGTTAGAATAGTTTGTCATCCCTATAGCACAAAAAGTAAAGCTAAAATAAGAAGTCTGGAAAACTCTTTAAAAATTAAACTAAACTCAAACAATGTTTGAGTACAAAAATATGAAAACTAGGGGTTGTCTGATATGTGTTTCAAATAGACCGATAAGCAATATTTTGAACCAATATGTATGTCTGGTGTAAAAATTAAAATTAATGTCAAAATTATGAATAACTGTCTTTAAATGTTTTTCAATTATTTTATCAGCAAATTGGTTTTGAAAATGACCTATAACTATAAAAATGCATAATATCTGCGCCGACAATTGGCCAGGCTGACAATCAGTTAACTCTTAATAAAAAAATAAATTTCTTTTTTTTTTTTAATTTACAAAATTAAGTGGCTATAAGTAAAATAAATGATTATGATAAGATTTAAAATCTAAATCCAATAACCCTTAAAAAACACTTTGTTGAGGAATGTAATAAATCAAATTAAAATAAACAATTAGTATGACTATACTCCCACAGCATGTTCAGAAACTTTCAGAATGGATTACATTCCTCTGAAAAACCAAACATAAGCAGTGTAACATTTTTCATGGAGAACATGAATTATCAAGTTCAAATTTGGTTTATAATCAGTTCTCATACATATAAGAAGCATCATCAATTATCAACCTGATTCTTCAATGTGAAGTAAATTTATCAAGTTATTAAAAATGATGTGATCTCTAAACTCATAAAAAAACTAAAAGCTGCATCACATGTTGTTTGGCATTTTTAACTTCCAGTCCAGCAATGAAAGGGTGCAAAGAGTGTGAAATCCTTCCATTTTCATAATTTTGTGGATTTCCTATGAGTCATAAGAGTTTATTAATATTCAGTTTGCAGTTATTATATTTTTTTTCAAAGCCCATTTTCAGTGGTCCAATTTCATTAAACACATTTGTGAAAGCCTATCACTGATACACACAGTATATGCTTAATGTCTGTGTCATTTTATTAAACCCAATCTGCAGAACGCCACATCTTTGTGTACGCAGACAGACAGGAATATACACGCGAACGCATGACAACACGGACACGCACAGATACACACATCCCTCACGCGCCTCCCGCTGGCGCACGGGGCACCTGGTGAGGAGCAGGTTAATGAAGCAGCCGGGTTATAAAAGAACGGCAAAAAATGTCCATATCAAAAGTCAACAAGTTCCACAGCCACCAAACGCCACACCGATGCCTTTTTGACTCGCTGTGATAGAGAAATGCATATGCATGAGGTAAGCAACTTTTGATCCCAAACAAAGTAAAGCTCTGGCTTATGAAGATTGTGAGAGCGTTAATGACTTCTTCGTTTTAAGCCCGCATAAGAAAGGCAGATTCCCCATGCTTGTAGTCCATGAGAATATTTAATACCGTTATTAATCATTTTTAATCCGTTTGCTTTTAATTAAGAAACAGCATGTTGCTGTCCTATCAGCGCGTGCCAGGGTGCAGATTAATTGTAGCTTAAGATAGCTCGCCGTGATTGGTGTAATGTATTAGCTAACAAGACGCCGGCTTCTAAAGATACTTGTACACTACCTTGGGAACTTGGCTCCACTCCAGGGCTTCTCTCTCTCTCTCCCTCCCATTCCCCCCCTCCCCATTCTCCCCTCCTCCCCTCATATCTCCTTTCTAGCGCGGCTCCCATTTGAAGGCGAGTCTGGAGTGCTGGGGACGCTTCTATCATCTCAGCACGCCGCTTTATTTGTGCTTTCATTACCACGCTGCCAGTCACCGCTCCCAAAGCGAAAGCTGGTACCGAGGAAAAGGAGCTTTTTTGCTGACAGACAAGCGGGGTGGACCTAGTCAGGTTGGCTTCTGCCCTACCGAGGCCCCCGGGGTGGGACACCTAGGGGGAGGAGTAGTCGGAGTTCATCTGAGGTGTCAAATCCATCAGTCATTCATCTACACCTCCATAGGGGGTGGGCCTACAGATCTGCAGCCTCAGGGCATGGTGTTAGGGGCTGGTGGGCATCAGCTTCTGAAGCCTGCTGGAACTAGGATGCTCCGAGACAGACGGGATAGGGTGCCTTGGGCAGAGCAGACTCTTAGGGAGAAGTACACAGGTCTAAAAGGGGCAACTGCTTACTCTTGGTGTAATTTGAAAGTAATGGTTTATTGCACACATTAATTAATCAAGCCGTTTTAAGCCGTTCACACATTTCTGAGTTCACAGTATACTGCAGGTAATGTTTACAGTAGAGACAGTAAAGGATGGTATGAATGTAGTATATATACTGGCACTTTAATGCATTACCGCAGGTATTCAGATGTGAAATTGCTTTAATATTACATTTCAATGAACAAGAAGTAAATATTAAGTAACTTTCATTTTACATACAGTTTGCCTGTTTTTGGTATGTCAACAAAAATCTTTCCAAACAAAGCAGGATCAAATGTTGCACATCTCAGAACAACGTATAGTAGTGGCACTGGTGTTCATGAAAGAATCAGTATTTTTGAACAAATCACTTGAGTGAATGATTCAGTGACTTAATGTTAAACACTTGGCGACTGTCGATTCACAGTCGGGGGTCGCATTTGTTGGCCACATAGAGTATGTCTTTGTCTCATGTAAAAAAGGAAACCATTTAAAGGGACAGTTCACCAAAAAATGAAAATTCTGTCATTAAATAATCATGTCGTTCCAAACCCATAAAACCTTTGTTCATCTTCGGAACACAAATTATGATATTTTTGAAGAAATCTGACAGCTTTCTGACCCTGAGTAGACAGGAACGTAATTGACACGTTGCGTCAAGGCCCAGAAAGGTACTAAGGACATTAATAGTCATGGTACTCTCATGGACACATGTCAAATACTGACACAGAAGAGAAGATATTGTTGAATAAAGTCATTATTTTTGTTTTCTTTGCACACAAAACTTATTCTTGTAGCTTCATAACATTATGGTTGAATCACTGACTTGCTTCTTAATATTCTGTTCTTACCTGAATGATCGACAGCTGTGTTTTTTTGTTTAGTGATATTTGTTCATGAGTCCCTTGTGTGTCCTGAACAGTTCAACTGCCTGCTGTTCTTCAGAAAAATCCTTCAGGTCCCACAAATTCTTTGGTTTTCCAAAATTTTTGTGTATTTGAACTCTTTCCAACAATGACTATATGATTTTGAGATGCATCTTTTAACACTGAGGACAACTGAGGGACTCATATGCAACTATTACAGAAGGTTCAAATGCACACTGATGCTCCAGAAGGAAAGATAATGCATTAAGAGTCGGGGGTGAAAACTTTTGAACAGAATGGAGATGTGTACATTTTTCTTATTTTGCCTAAATATCATATTTTTTCACTTAGTACTGCCCTTCAAAGGCTGCAGAAGATAGTTACATGTTTCCCAGTATACAAAATAAGTTAAATTTACCCAGATCTTAAAATTAAAAAAGTTTCCACCCCCAGCATAAATGCATCATGTTTCCTTCTGGAGCATCAGTGAGTGTTTGAACCTTCTGTAATAGTTGAATTTGTACCTCAGTTGTCCTCAGTGTGAAAAGATGGCTCTGAAAAATCATTCAGTTATTGTTGGAAAGGGTTCAAATACACAAAAATCCAAAAACCAAAGAATTTATGGGACCTGAAGGATTTTTCTGAAGAACAGCAGGCAGTTTAATTGTTCAGGACAAACAAGGGACTCATGAACAACTATCACTATACAAGAAACACAGCTGTGGATCATTCAGGTAACAACACAGTATTAAGAATCAAGGGGGTGTAAACTTTTGAAACAGGTCATTCTCTTGTGGACTATATGTAAAATATTTTATGTGAAATATCTTATTCAGGTCAGTGGTAAATAATCAATAACATCCATTTTGTATGATCCCTCTTATTTTGGTAAAATCATTAACATTTTTAATGATTCTGAAAGGGGGATTCAAACTTTTTTACCTCAACTGTATATGAAGCTACTTGGCTATCTTGGCAGTATTTTACAGTGAATACAGTTTGAATCTATAAGCATATCTGTTTATGTAACACTTGCATTGTCCTCATCCCCACCTCCTTGCAGTTCAGCAATAGTGTTTTCATGCCAACCTCTCCGCTCCTCTGCAACATATTCAGGTCAATCTGTGTTGCTCCCACTTCTTACTCCTCCAAAAAAGAAGAGTGCAAAGCAGATTTAACGCTCCTTTAAGATGATTGAGAGAGCGAAGAAAAAAAAAACAGTTTCTCCCCGCATGCAGACATAGAAAACCAAAACCAGATGAACACAACACACTTGGCTAACCAGTTTGCACCAGCTTTCCAGAAGGCAAAGTATGAGTCCAGCCTGGTTCAAGTCTCTGTGATGGATGGAGGTACAACATTCCTCACTCGCCCAGACATCCATTTCCACTCAAGATACCCATCTATAGGCTGGTCTCTAGCGAGATCTCTATTGCTTTGGGCAGGCGATGTATCCCTATCACTCTGATCAATCAGAGAGTAAAAGGGCTCGATGTGTGCAGACGGGAGGGGGGGTCTGTAATTTGGTATATGAATGAATAAATAGATGGATATTTCCAGCGCTAATCTCTCAGATGACTAAAATACTTCTCTCGTCTGAAGAAGCCCATTGTGTGTGATGAGAGTTTGATTGGATGTCTCCCCTGGGGTGCGCTCTCCATTAGCTAAGGTGATATAACAGGTAATCAGGAGATAATTAAAAGGCTTCACTAGTGCGCACGCGGTTGGGAGGTTCAGAGTTTGTCGGGGAGCAGGAATTGCATGATGCGCTCTCAGTGACAGGTCCTGAACCACAGTGTACAGGAAAAATGCCTCTTACAAGCTATTTACTAGCTTCTTTAACAGAAGTTTTTAACTTAGTATCTTAAACTATGCTCCATGCATACAGTCGCATAAATACACAATTTCCCGTCACAATCATGATCTATCTGCTATATAGTTTTTAGACAGTTTTCTCAAAACTTTCAAGCAAGGCTTTTTAAAAAAGACACTAGTTTTATAGAACTTCATTTCATTGTATTCACTCTTATTTTTTATTTTTATTTTTTACCCAGGTGCTGGGTAGTTTTTCTGTAACTCGGCTGCTGCATGGGCTGCTGCTTTTAACGCTGGGTTATTTTTTTCTACCCAAATGCTGGGTTGAGCCTCTCTCAGACGAAACAACCCAGCTGCTGAGTTACATTCAGAGCCCGTTTGAGTCCTCTGTTACAGGAGAGAGCGGTTCTCAGCACCGCTGATTTGGTCCACTTCTTCAGTGAAATAAAGGTTTGTAATTGTAACTTCCAAAATGCAGTTTAAATGCGGCTTCAAAGGGCTCTAAACAATCCCAGCCGAAGAAGAAGGGTCTTATCTAGCAAAACAATCTTCCCTTTTTTTAACAATAAAAAATTTTATACTTTTTAAGCACAAAAGCTTGTGTAGCACAGGCTCTGGGATGCGCGTCCACGATGCTACGAATTAGTAATGGGTCGTTCTTGAACGATTCTTTCATTTTGAACGAACCTTTAATGTGACTCGGGAAGAACAAATCGTCTCAGGGAGTGATTTGAAGCATGCGCAACATCCTATTAGGTTCTGTACTGGAATTAGTTCACCTGTTTCGAATCTTCAGGTTTTTCGAGTCGTTCCTTCATCTTATGGGGCTGTCACGTAATGAACGAACAACTCAAACTCAAAAAAAGGTGAGGTGAGCTAATTATATACCAAAGACCCACGTAAACAATGAATTAATCTTTTCTGTTTCTTATAGCACTATAGATTTGTCTTGTTTGTAGTGTGATCAACGTTTGTGTAAGCAGTAGATGTGTTAGGGAAGTAACACATAACATTTCAACCCTTTAACTGTCACTCCCATTTTTGAACACAGACATAAAAATGCACTATCCAGAATTTTTATAATTCATGAATTAAAACATTTTGTAATATGATTTTGATGTTTGTTTTCCATGTTAAAGCAATGTCTGATTTTAAAATGCCTTTCTAAGGATGAATTTTGAGATTTTAAGTTTTGAACTGATATATGATTTCTTATGATTTCTAAAGTGTGACAGGGAAAAAGGCAACGAAGAAAGTCTTTTGTGACTAAGGTCAGAAATGTTATGATGTAGATTTTTTAAGTTGCTCTCTTGACATATATTAATTTTCCTACATAATTTGTAACACAAAAATATGGTAAAATATTTATTTAGGACTCTTAGACGACAATGACAACAATGACAACAATGTATAGTTTGTCATGATTAGATTAGGATTTATTTGTAATACAGTGAAGTAAACTTGACAGTTAAAAGGTTAATTATATTTTGCTAAAATGAACAAAATGACTCGAAAAATATTTGTTTACAAACTTACTTGCACTTACTTGCACTATTAGTCTTTGTGCATTCGCTTTGTAAACACTGGGTCTGTAGTTCCAAGACATGAACATCTTGGATGACAAGGGGGTAAGTAAATTATTTGTGAATTGTTGTTCTGGAAGTGGTGTTCTCCTTTAAATAAAATAACCCAGCATGTTTGATAAAAACATTTAACCCAACCAGCTGGGTCAAAATAACCTAGCATGTGTTCTGTGCAATATTTATCCAGCGCTGGGTTGCCGAATACCCCAAGTTGGGTTGTTTTTAACCCAGCATTTTTTAGAGTTTAATCCTGAATGGAGAAAACATCATGAAAGAGGCACGTAGGGATCACAGTCATACAGCAACAGGCTCTATTATCACATCTAATGCAGAAGACATAAGCTAAGAGGCTGTTTGATATTGACTAGATATTGACACAGACATGGGCATACATACTGTGTGATCATGCCCTGATCACTCCAATAATGGTTCATCAGGCGAGACTGACCGAATGAGCCCGTCTGCTTGCTCAGTCAGCAATCGAGACGATTTTTACAAATATGTCAATGTCTATTTTCTGCTCAGTTTACAGCGTCTCAGCTGTAAAGATTGCTTGCACTTCCTGAGAACACACTCTTAAAGTGATAGTCCACCCAAAAATGGAAATTCTCACCCTCATGTCGTTGCAAAACCGTAAGATCTTTCATCTTCGGAACACAAATTAAAAGATTTCTGATGAAGTCCGACAGCTTTCTGACCCTGCATAGACAGCAACACAACTGACACGTTCAAGGCCAAGAAAAAGCAAATTAGTCCATCTAGATCTAAATAAATATGTTTAAAAATAACTTAATTCAAATGTAGTTTCTTGTGAAGAACCCTAAAGGTGTTGAGATGCCTCTTCAGCACTGCTAGATTGGCTAACCCATGTTCGTCCAACCAAACACTCCCCTTGGGTTTGTGGCATGTTAGATACTTAAATGCCCTTTAAGTATCTAATCGGCTCAGTAATTACTTAAATGACCTCAGGCCTGAGGATCACTTCAAATAATTATGAATTAGGAGGCAGGGAGAGGGCCCTTCATTGGGGAGATCTTCTAGTTGGAGGCAGTCCTTCACGTGGCCCCGCTGGAGCACAGAGGAGCTGGAAGCACACAGCCATACTGTCACACAAAACTCTGCTCTCGCTCTTTCTGTGGGCCAGTTTTGTTATGCATACTGTGCTGTGCTTTGTAGTATGGACAGTATGCACATTATTTAGACTGTGTACACTGAAATCAGGCATGTGTGCAAGAGAAAAAAGAAGGGGAAAGAGAAAAAGCGTCCTATCAGTAACAGCGTGCGTGTATGTTTGCTATCAGCATTGGTGTCGATGAGCCTTTCTCGCTGTTATGCGGAGCAGGCTGTCAGCTCCCAGAATCCCTGGCCCATCAGCTGTGAGATTGATCTCTGTCAAAAACAATCCGTCAGCCCGCACACAGTCCGCCGTACACACAGGCCTGACAGCAGATGCCTATTTTCAGCTGAGAATAAAATCAATTGCTGGAGAATGAAGAGCATAATCAGCCGCTGATTGATCTGCGGACGACGAGATTGACACGTTTCCCCGGGGAAGGGCCTCTAAAGGGTTACAGACACCACAGGGAGGAGATGAGCCAGTTCAAGCCATACACACACACACTCACATACACAAAGATACTGTCTCATACACTACTGTGTAGGCAGAATTACATACATACATACATACATACATACATACATACATACATATATATATATATATATATATATATATATATATATATATATATATACTCTTTGCATTAATTAATATAAATGTAGAAGTTGTTGTCAATTATAAACAGATAACCAAGTCAAATGACCTATTCCTGCCCTGGTTTTACATGATGCATCAATGGTAATTATTATTATTATTTTTATTATTTTCTGCAAATTCTGCAAAGTGCTCATAACTCTTTGCATTAATTCATATGAATATAGATAATGTTTTGAAATATAAACAATCAAGTCAGATTAATGTTTTGAAGACCACATGAAATAAAAACAAAAATAAATAAAATAAAATGTTTTCTTTTCCTTTCTAAAAATATATTAGTTACATCACTCATTCATATTGATTTGATTTTAAAGAACCTTACTGAAGGGTGGTGTTTACATTTCTACAATTGTATTTGACCTTCACAGCCACCACCAATTGCGTCCCTGATCCAATCAAATCCAGATGCTTCACTCAAAAATGTCACTTTACAAAAGTCAACGGTTGACAGAAAGGTAATAGTTTACACAATAAGGTCCCAATTGTTAACACAGTTAATGCATTAGCCAAGATGAACTAGGACTGATCAATATATTTTTACAGCTTTATTAATCTTTGTTTATTTTAGTTAATAAAGTTGCAAAAGTATTCATTTTTTATGTTTTGTTATGTTGTAGCCTTATATTAAACAGCTTTAAATTATTTTTTTCCCACATCGATCTACACTCCATACACTATAATGACAAAGCACAAAACAGGTTTGTAACTTTGCAAATTTATTAGAAATAAAAAACTGAAATGACTCCATTTCGTAAATATTTATACCTTTTTCTGGGACATCTAAAATTTAGCTCATAAACCTTTATATCGCTTGTAGAAGTTTGTAGCAAATTCATTTGAATGAGTATGATTGGAAAGGCACACACCTTTAAATAAAAGGTCTAACAGCTGAAAATGCGTATCAGAGCAAAAACCAAGCCCTGAGGTCAAAAGATCTGCCTGTAGAGCTCAGAGACAGGACTGTGTCAAGGCACAGATCTGGGGAGGAATTCAGAAAAAATTCTGCTGCATGGAAGGTTCACAGAAGAATGTAGCCTCCATTGTCCATAATGCAAGAAGTCTGAAACAACCAGGACTCTTCCTAGAGCTGGCCTCCTGGCCAAACTGAGCGACTGATGGAGAAGAGCCTTGGTTAGAGTGGTGACCAAGAAGCAGATGGAGAAACCTACAGAAGGATAAGCATCGCTGCAACACTCCACCGATCTGGGCTTTATGGCAGTGTGTCCAAACTCAATCCTCTCCTCGGTAAAACAAATAAAAACCCACTTGGAATTTGCAACAAAGCATCTAAAGAACTCACAGATTGTGAGAAACAAGATTTTCTGGTCTGATTAACCTCAATTCCAAGCATCACGTATGGAGGAATCCAGGCGCTGCTCATCACCTGCAAAGCATCATCCCAAAAGTAAAGTGTGCTGGTAGCAGCCTCAAGCTGTGGGGCTGTTTATCAGTGGCAGGGACTGAAGGACTCATCAGAGTAGAAGGAAAGCTCAACACAGTTAAATATATAGAGACAGCCTTAATGAAAACCCAGTCCAGATCATTCAGAACCTCAAACTGGGCAGAAGGTTCACCTTCCAACTGGACAATGACCCTAAGAGTGGCTTATACTCTGTGAATGTAGTTGAGTGGTCCAGCCAGAGCCTAGGCTTGAACCCCATCAAACATTTCTGGAGAAACTTGAAAATGTGCATCTGTTCCCATCCAACCTGACGTGAAGAGGTGAGGATAACAATGGCAGATAATTGCCAAATGCAGATGTGCAAAACTTGTCGCTCATACCCAAAAAGAATTGAGGCTGTAAAGGTGCTTCAACAAAGTACTGAGCTAAGGGTATGAATACTTATGCAATGTACTTCTTTCAGTGTTTTATTTTTAATAAATTTGCAAAGTTGTTAAAAAACTGTTTTTTGCTTTGTCATTATGATGTATGGAGTGTAGATTGATGTGGATAAAAAGTCATTTAAAACAGTTTAATGTAGGGCTGCAAAAAAATGAAGGGGTATGAATACTTTCGCAAGGCACTGTATATAATTTACTTGTTCGTTAGTTTGCAGTGCATTAATTAATGTTAAAGGATACAATTTAAAATGTATTAGTAAATGTTGAACATAACATTAAGATTAATAAATGCTAAGTATTGTTACCTAATACCACTCCTTAAAAGGATTGCAATGTCTTTAATATTCAAAACATTCCCCTTAAAAAAAAAACTTTTGGTTTTTGCAATTTCGTAATACAAAAGTAAACCGCTGTTATTTACAGAAGACAAACACACACTCAATTTCAGTGAAAAAAAAATCCTTGCCATTAACACAAACAACTAGTATCCTCACCGGCGCTTCTCAGTTTGGCTCTCAGTGGCAAGCGGTGCACCGCTGAACTAATCTAAATAAGTCGTAGCATGTCCATTTAGAGACCTTTGCTTGCCTCTGGGTGTGTGGTTACCAGTGGGCTGTTTGTGTGCATGTGTGTGTGTTCATAATGATAGTGTTTGTTGGGGGAGATGCTAGCGGGATGCTGCTGGAGATGGGAGGGTTAACCTGGTGAGGCCCTCTCTAATGAGTAAGCATTCAGCGGCCGGGGCAAGATAAATGGAGCCGACGCTCTTCTGCAGCAGTCAGCAGGAACCAGGGCCTGCGGCTTGTTTGTAGCAAATGGAGTGCGCAAAATATCAAAGGCCAGCGATCCAGAAGACGCCCTGGTTTGACAAATTTTAAATTAGCCAGAAAGAGTTGGGGAGGGTTGTAAGAGAGAGAGAAAACGAGGGAGAAAGGAGAGATGGAGGTAAATGGAGAGAGGAAGAAAAGGGGCCAAATTATGCAATCCTTTGTGTTGCACGACACAAGTGAAATCTATACTCTCTCTGCCTCCCCCCCATCCCAACCCCGTGTTTTTCCTCCTCTATCTTTTGTAATCGTCTGCTATTATCGCCATTATGAAAACTGTTATTATTCCGACTGCCTAGATACAAGAATTGCTGTGGGTGGCGACAGGACTCCGGGATCAGTAGATGTTTACTCCTTCAACTGCTCTGGAAAACATGAACCCTTTTCAGCAGTCCCACAACACGGCCCTTTAGAAAGAGGAGGAAAATGGCAAAGGGAGGGAGTTTTTGACCATTTCTCGCTGCTTGTGCCTACTTCTTTCACTGTGAGAAGCCTCGGCCTCACATAGTCTGTCATAGCATTCATTACCAGAGTTGCTGCTGGCATAGTCGCTTTCAAGAGATTAAAGCAAACAGAAATTTTCAGTAACGACGGAGCCCAGTGTGGAAACGGTAATGACTGTAGCAAAGCGTCTGCCCTGGAGCCTCTTTCCTCCTCACATACATGCAGCTCAAATCTGCAACATTTTACACACAATTTCTCTCGCACAGTCCACCCGCTCGAAACGGCACACGTTAACCCTTTCAAAACCGTATTGTTTCTCTACCGGGAACGGTCTGATGGTGGTTTTCAAACTTTTTGATGCCAAGGATACCCAGATATGATGCTCACCTTGTGTGTGACCATGTTAAATATTTCCACGTATCCACCTTTTTCCTGAGTAACCGATGAACGCCACCATGATGGATTCTAACTTGGTTGTAACCCGTGTTTCGGTCTCCATAGAAAACTATGTTAAGACAGAGCAAAAAGATCAACTGAATTAATTAATCTGAAACTTTTTCCATATAACTAAATATAAAGATGTGCACAGGGTTAAGCTGTGTTGTTGTTGGCTGGCAAAGTCACTGCAAAAAGGCGATACATTGCGATACTGTACAGTGATGAAACTATGGTGCCATGTGCTTTTTTACAATCATTTTTATAGGTTTAACGTTATCAGCTATAGAAACACCAAAGACCGAAATGTAAAGCATTGTTACAGTCAGGCAAGACTTCTGCATTCAAGAAAAAGAGCAGTTTAAACTGTGAAGACAAAAGAAACAGTATGAAGACAATATGTTGTTTCTAAAATGAAATAATTAGGGGTTCAAACCCTATTGTAATTGTTAGAATTTGTTACAGATCAGCAATCTCCATGTAAAATTGATTGTGCAGACCAAACCGTAAGTCATAGAGACTTAAAAATTGGAGTGATGGTAGTACTCACACCACCTACAACGTGACCAAGGCTCATCCCAATCAGCCTGACGGGGGCACTACAGCAAACAAAATTACAAAATCGCTCTTAACTCCTAAACTGTCAGTCGCAGACTCAAGTGTCTTATTTCGTTGGAATCCTGGGCTTACGCCGGACAAAACGCATGACCCCATCTGATTTGATCGTGAGCCGAGTTAAATTTTCAGGTATTAAGCATTTTTTGACAAATTTACTTTTGCAAACTACTCCTAGGTTTTTCACCTGATCAGAACCAAACCAGTACAGAAAGATTCTCTGGAAAGTAAATATCAATAATTATCAAAAAAAGTTGAACTTTCGACTCACCGTTGCAAAAGAACACCTAAGCGTTTCAAAAGGGGCACAACCACTTTTAGGAAAATGCCTAAAACTCCTGAATGGAATGGGATATTTTTACCAAATATTTATTTAAGAGCTCAATCTGAGGTCATAGGGAAAAAAAATCGCGGAGCTTGGTCACTTTGTGGTGCTATTAGGGGAAAGAAAAACATGAAAATGGCTATAACTGCACAACGATTTGCCCTTTCAACATGGAAATCGGTGTGCACGGCCTTGGTCCAAAGTGCCACAAGTGACTATAAGGACATTTGCGTATTTCAAAAAAAGTGTCTGACTTTGGCCGACAAATTTTGAGCACCTCTTAGACAAGGTTAACGGAGGCTGATTAGAACGAAACTCAGTGGGCCTGATCGACTCACAGCCCCAAAGGTCTGAGAGAAATTTTAAAGAAATCAGCCACTGGGGAGTGATATCACATTTTTCAAGGGCACCTAAACAATATTCATATCATACAACAGAACTCCTCATTCTGGACAACTTTGCCTCTAGAATCACTGCTGTCAATCAAATCATTTGTTAAATGATTAAGAGGATGTCAAAAACTTACTTTTGCAAACTAGTCCTTGGTTTTTTGCTCAATGTGGAAAAAAAACACTGCAAACTCTCTAGGTCAATAATTATCCAAAAAAAAAGTTGATATTTACACTTTGGGAGGCTATAACGGGGTGGTTTAATAATACATGGTTTATTATCACAACGATGTTGTATTAATACAACATCATTGTGATAAGTTAAAATATAGACTGCATTAACTTTCTATTCATCAAAGTAAATCAATGTATCACAAGAATATTGATCAACATTGATAATAAAAAGAAACCGCACACCAAATCAGCATATTAGACTGTTTTCTGAAGAATCAAGTGACACTGAAGACTGGAGTAATCGCTGCTAAAAAATCAGCAGTAAATTACATATAATATACACAGTTATTTAATTGTAATAATATTTCAGAACACTGCTGTTTTTACAGTATTTTAGAGCAAATGCAGCCTTTGTTGGGATCAAAACCATCAAAAAATATTGCTGTGTAATTTGTTAAAAATGAATATTGCATGCTGATGCCAAACTATACTGAAACCAGTTCTGAGTTGAAATTCTTGATTTACATAAGTTGCGATGGACAGCGTTCCAAATCAGTCTGTTATGTAGATAGCAAGGCATTTCACTAGGATTTGAAACAGAGCTTACTGTATATCTCTTTCTATAAATGCTTTTATTCAGACACTGAACATAATAAACAATAGGAGAGGAAGTCAATGCACCATGACGCTGTGAGCAGAGCACCTGTGCAGCGGTGGAGCAGCAGCGCTCAGTTTAATGCACTTGCAGTGGCGCCATGCAGGGACCTGGGTGTTCATTTCCACTGCATTTCATGCATGACTTCTCCTCCGTTTGGGTCACAGGCAGAGGCGGCCCTCACGAATAACACCATGCCAAAACAACACAGCAATCTGCTCCTCTCCACGGCTAATCTGATTCTGCATTACGCCGTATAACTTGGTAATAAGATGGAAGTAAAATCAAGACAAGACAGGACACACCGCACCTAAATTGCACGCTCTTTTTTTCCCCGTGTTTGTTTTTCCCCTTATTTTCTTTTAAGGCTTATTTCCTTTTACCCTCTCGTCTTATGGACTAAATTAGCGCTCCGAGCCCGCCTGGTAAAGAGTTTTCTTTTACTAATGTCAATTTACAGGCTAGCAAGAGCTGCGTCTAATCTTTTCCTACTCATTACACACAATTTCCAAGTCGTTTGGCCGACACAGCGATTGGCTCCTCATGGTGTGTGCAGTGAGGGGTGCTGTGATTGTTTATTATTTATTTACCCCACACCTCCCCTCCCCACTTTCACAAGCCCCCCAATACAATTTTCTATGAATAATCAAACAGCGCCAGAGAAACCAGATCTTGTAGTCTGTTCTGTCTTCATGCAAATACCCACACAACGCACAAAACACACAAACCGAATGCAATGTGGCTTGCAAACACACACACACACAAAGCGCACCTGCATTCGCTGAGTGCAAACATGCTACAACCACACAAACAAACAATTCAGGGATGCATCATAAAGCACAAATATGCACTTCAGGATGCACACGGTCATGCGTGCTTGCACTCATAAAATCACACCGCAAAATGCGCGCGCACACATATAGTGGCACGAAAAATAGCAAACATCAACATATCAAACCATGTTACATTATTCTACAGCTTTTCATACATTATTTGATATATGTGAGACAGTTTCATGACGTGAACTCTCACTCTGCGGGTTGTTTGCTGCACTATGAGGGCCGTGACCCTGCAGACAGGCCCATTCCCTGTATGCAACAGTTCTACCTTCATTCTGTCTTTTCTACACAACGGGGAGACCCGCAGCCCGTGACTATCAAAAGCCGCACAGGACAAACAAAATTAATTAAACAGTGGCATGTTTGACACCTAGCTGTCTCCGTTTAAAAAGCCATTAAAGCGTGATCTGACACGCTGTCTCAAAACACACACACTCACACACCATTTCTCTCTCTTCCTGTGCTGCCGTCACACCACTGTCCAAAATGCATAAGAAACGAAGGAGAGAGAAAAAGAAAACAACATCTAAAATAGCGAGAAATACTTACCACTTTTCATCAATATGGTACCACTGTGGTGTGCCATATTTTATGTAATGTGGTTTTATTTTATTTATATTTTTTATTTTAATGTTTGATTTTATTTTATTTTATTTGACTCTTTAATTTAATGTGATATTTTATTTTTATTTTTTATTTTAATGTCTAATTTTATTTTATTTTATTTTTGAGCCTAATTTAGGCTAAATATGCAACAATGTTGCTTGCAACAGTGCTATTTTATTTTAGATGTTTTTTAAATGTTTTTTTTATGTTTAACTTAATTTTATTTTATTTTTGAGTGAATGCCTAATTTAGGCTAAATGTGCAACAGTGTTGCTTGCAACAGTGCTATTTTGTTTTAGATTTTTTTTTTTTATTTAAATAAATTAATTTTAGATATGACATTTTATTTATTTATTTTTTATTTTAATGTTTAATATAATTGAATTTTATTTTTGAGTGAGAGCCTAATTCAGGCTAAATATGCAACAGTGTTAAATTAAATTAAAATGTAATTTAATGTAATAATTTTTCTGTTTATTTTATGTTTATTAGTTTTTTATACTGTCTTTAGACAAGTCACACATTTTGTTGAAATAACAATATTAAGCAGCACATCTGTTTTCAATATGTGTGATAATAATAAACATTTCTTGAGCAGCAAATCAGTATATTAGAATGATTTCTGAAGAACAATGAAGACTGGAGTAAATTCAGTAACATTTTAAACAGAAACAGAAAAAATAAAAAATAATTTTAAAAATAGATAAAACAGAAAATTATTTTGAATTGTAATAATATTTCATAATATTACTGTTGTTTAGTGTATTTATGACCAAATAAATTTTATTAATCTTTCTGAAGCACCTTCTGAAAATATTTTACCACCTCTAAATGTATTTTTGATGTTTATGTAATTTAATTTTGATGTTTGTTTTAAAAACACAAATGACAAGTAACAGGGTTGCAAACCTAATATGTAGTAAATAAAACCAAATAATATTTCCTGTGAAATACTACTGTGAAAAAAGTAAACTTTTAAAGCCTTATTTTGTACCGTATTCAAGAAAAGTATAATTTATGCTTAACCTTCAACATACAAAGACCGCTGAAGATCCTTTGAGTCTGAGAACAAAAACAAGACAAATCTTCAGCACCTGAGCAGCCTGCTTCTATACCTACAAGAGGAAAAGGTCAAACTGGAGTCAGAGGATCCTCAAGAAGTCCATTACAGTGATGCAAAGTGGCAGTGGATTACAAAGGAGGGTGCTGGGTGAAGGTTAGCTTGGGCCCTGCAGCCAGGTTAGCCAGGTCAACTGAGACTGATGACTGAGGCATCAACAAATCAGCTTTCCATGGCAACCACATCATGGAGCATTTCAGCAAACCTTAAGATGACAAACAAGAGACAGCACGATTATCTCAATTCCACAACCTACTGACCTGACTACATAAAAAGCGCTTTAAGGTGTCATTAGGTGCAAACCTAATGCAAAGGCTGTTTATAATTATACCACATTTGAGCCAAAATTCAAAGCAAGCACTGTGTGTATCTTTTACAGAAAATCTAAAAAAAAACTAAATCTAAAATGGTGGGCAAAAATGTTCATTATAAATGAATGTCAAATTACAGACTAACGTTCAAAATAGGATATGTATTTTATTTGCTTTATTTTATTTCATACTTTTTATTTTATTCATCAAGGAAAAATTTAAATGATCAAAAGAGAAAGTAAACATTTACAATGATACAATTTCAAATAAATACTGTTCTTTTGAACTTTGCATTATTCATTTTTTATTATATAAGTTTTTTATATACACTTCAAAAGCATTTTTGAACAGTAAGATTTTTAATGTTTTTTTTTAACATTTTTTTAATGTTTTTTGCTCACCACGCCTGCGTTTATGTAATAAAGTATAGCAAAGTACAGCAAAAACAGCTAAATTTTGAAATATTTTTTTTATATTTAAAATAACTTCTATTTGAATATATTTTAAAATGTAATTTATTCCTGTGATTTCAAAGCTGAATTTTCAGCATCATTACCCCAGTCTTTAGTGTCACATGAGCCTTCAGAAATCATTCTAATATGCTGATTTGCTTTTTTTTATTATTATCAATATTTAAAACAGTTGAGTTCATTTTTCAGGATTCTTTGATTAATAGCAAGATCCAAAGATCAGCATTTATCTGAAATAAAAAGCTTTTGTAACATTATACACTATACCATTCAAAAGTTTGAAGTCAGTATAATTTGTATTTATTTATTTTTTGAGAAAGAAATTTTAGAAATTAATATTAATGACATTTATTCTGTTACAAAAGATTTCTATTTAAATGCCGTTCTTCTGAACTTTCTATTAATCAAAGAAAGCTGCAAAAATTCTACTCAACTGTTAAACATAATAATAATAAAACAGTTTTTTTTTTTTTTTTTCGGGAGCAGCAAATCTGAATATTAGAACAATTTCTGAAGGATCATGTGACTGGAGTAATGATGCTAAAAATTCAGTGTTGAAATCACAGGAATAAATTACATTTTAAAATATATTCAAATAGAAACAGTTATTTTAAATAGTAAAAATATGTCAAAATTTTACTGTTTTGCTGTACTTTGGATCAAATAAATGCTAATAAATCCCTGGTGAGCAGAAGAAAAAAAACCATTAAAAATCTTACTGTTCAAAAACTTTTGACTGGTAGTGCATGTATATAAAATTACAATTAAAAAGTACAATTAATTTTTTTAATAGTATCAATAAAAAAGATAAATCTAATTAAAACGTATCAGTTTTAGTCAATATTTTGGCAACATGCTGTTTTTTTCTACTACATTCGCATTTTTATAACATATGTATAACATTTGTTGCCTACAAGTAGGTCTAAACTGTTCACTTACAAGGTAGTATTGCGTAAACAGAGCAGCTCCTATGGTTTAAAATCATGTAACGAATACTTTTGTCTATGACATTTAAATTTAAATCTAGTTGTCCTAACCAGTGCCTTACAAAACTAAAGAAAGGCAGAGACAGAGTCCACCTCGGCCTTACCCATAAAAAAAAAAATCATTACCTCAACCAATTCTGAGGGCTATTCAGAGCATTGAGGTAATTGTTGTGTTTTTCATTAAAGGGAAATGAGTATCCGGAGATGAAATGAAATTGGCTCATCAAGACCAGTGAAGTGTTTGTGCTGAGCTGGGACAGTGTCTATGTATGTGTACATGACACACACCCTCACACACACACACACACAGAAATATCCCATACAGAACTAAATTGTCCCTGTTGCTATAACTGCAGGCTCTCCCTTCTGCTATTACGGCAGAACATTGGAAAAGAAACTGTCTGAGAGAGAAAGAAATAGATTATGGGATAAAGGGGAAAAAATGGAGAGACAGGAGATGAAGAAAATGAAAGAGAGGAAGAGTCCAAAACGAGGGCTATGATGAGTCTGCAATCCATTCAGCTAGATTGAGAGTAGAAAATAGGAGCGAGGGACGAGTAGAAAACACATAGAGAGAAAGAACGAGAGAGATGAGGGGACATGAGGACATTGAGGGCTGTTGTTTGTGGAGTCCAGGCCAGCAGTCTGATGCGGCGGAGGGCCGGAAGGTCATTGGTGTCCAAGTGAGGGGTTCTGAGGCAGATGAGGTGGTGTCAGGGGACGGTGCTGTGGCAGTGGAGTAGGAGACTGAGCTTTACAGGGTCATTTCATCTCTGGCTGTGAGTGTTTGGTGTTTAGGCTAAAGAAAGTGAAGAAATAAAGAGGGGAGATGAGAAGTACATACTCTGGCCTTCATCAAGAGTCCTTTAAAAAGTGCCTCCATTCATCTCTGTAAAAAAAGAAATATGAAATGAGGAGGAAAAGTATTTCCAGCACTTTCATATGATTTATTTTCAGTATACTCTCATACTGTACCCATATATATATATATGGGGCTTTGAGGCTATTTCCGTATTTAGTTCTCTTAAAGGAGAAATTCACTTACAGAACAAAATTGACAGATAATTTACTCAGCCCCTTTTCATCCAAGATGTTCATGTCTTTCTTTCTTCAGTTGTAAGGAAATTATGTTTCTTGAGAAAAACATTCCAACATTTTTCTCCATATAGTGGACTTCTATGGTGCCCGTGAGTTTGAACTTCCAAAATGAGTTTCAATGCAGCTTCAAAGGGCTCTGATCCCAGTCAAGGAAGAAGGGCCTTATTTAGCAAAACGATCTGTTATTTTCTTAAAAAATGTACAGTTTCTATACTTTTGAACCTCAAATGCTCGTCTTGTCTAGCTCTGTGATGCACATGCGAATTCTGTGTAATCCGGGGTCAATACAGTTACATCTCATTTTCTCCTCCAACAGTTGTCCTACATTGCTGCAGAAATACCGACCCAGTGTTTACAAAGTGAACGTGCAAGGAGGGTCAAACACCCTTTACAAAAAAGGTAACAGCAATGTAGGACATTTTTGAAGTTGGAGAAGAAAATCAGATGAGAGTTTTTCGACATAACCTAACTGTACCGACCCAAAACAGTTGTGCTTCTTAGTATGTTTTGTGGATTCTTTAATGAACACAAAATTCATAAGAATAGCATGTATTTGGGAAAAAAGAGAGTAAGATTATAAAGTCTTTACTGTCATTTTTGATCAATTTAATCTGTCCTTGCTGAATAAAAGTATTATTTTTTCCAAAAGGAGTCCAAACTTTTGATTGGTATAAGTGGTACATACAGCTTCGTTGATTTTTTTAAACTTGTCCCAATACATTATATGATATTCTCTTATCCAAAGGCACCAAATTAAGATGTCCTTGTTAAGCAGCATAATGTATATCTTTAAAGTAATAGCTCACTTCCAGAATAAAAAATTCCTGATAATTTACTCACCCCCATGTCATGCAAGATGTTCATGTCTTTCTTTCTTCAGTCGAAAACAAATTAAGATTTTTGAGGAAAACATTCCAGGATTTTTCTCCTTATAATAGACTTCAATGGGGATCAGCGGGTTGAAGGTCCAAACTGCAGTTTCAATGCAGCTTCAAAAGGCTCTACATGATCCCAGCTGAGGAACAAGGGTCTTTTCTAGCGATACAATCAATCATTTTCTTAAAAAAACAACAACATTTATATACTTTTTAACCACAAATGCTCATCTTGCACTAGCACTGCATCTATAGACTTCACGCATTACATATAGTGACGCTGGAAAGTTCACGTGTGGTTAGTTCTTCATCTGTATACTTCGGTTCAAAAAGGTAGGGTAGGAGCGAAAAACTCTTTTTTCTCCTCCAACTTCAAAACCATCCGACATCATTGTTTTACCTTTTTTTGTAAATGGTGCTTGACTTTCTTTGCACATTTGCTTTGTAAACACGGGGAACTTTCTACCATAGCTACGTAATTTGTGAAGTCAAGCTAGTGCAAGATGAGCATTTGTGGTTAAAAGTATATATTTATTTATTTATTTATTTATTTATTTTAAAAAATGACTAATCATTTCACTAGATAAGACCCTTATTCCTCGGATGTGATCGTGTAGAGTCCTTCAACCCGCTGATTCCCATTGAAGTCCACAAAGTGGAGAAAAATCTTGGAATGTTTTCCTCAAAAACCTAAAAAAAATAATTTATTTCAACCTAGGACAGAAAGACATGAACATCTTGGATGACATGGAGGTCATTTCTGGAAATTTACTAATCCTTTAGTTACACAAATGAAAACAAGTTAGTAACTACACTGATCTAAGTATAATATATAATTTCACGCTTCATTTCAAGATGCACATTATTGAGAGTATTCATTTGTAATTTAGTAAGTGTTGATTCAGTTATTCAGTTGATTCAGACTTGATTTAGTTAAGTATTCATTACACTAACTGGTCACTTCACAAGAACCAAGATTAGGGAACACATTATCGATTAACTAAGTGTTTTCTCTCAATAAACTCTTAAAAAGGACATCGGAAGAAATTATTCTTTATGGTCTTTGTGATATGTCTGCAAAATACTTTAGTTAAAATTCCTCAAAGATTATGTAAAACAACACCCTTTTTACCTTGTCAAAAACAGCTCTGTTCACAGCGACCCATTTCAGTGCATGTTTCTTTAAATGATAATTAGCTATTTCTCACCCCACCCCTATCTTCCTTTTGCTTGTGTATTTGGCGGCACGTTACCATCAAAAACAAAACTAACCCACTGTATCCTCAGTGTCCTTATGTCCCTAGACTCTTATTTACTTTTACATTTCATCCAACTACAAAACACCTGCATTGCTAACAAGACACTGTTGTCGCTACAGCTGCTTGAGCTCAGAGAAAATGGCGGACAGCGTACAACTGGCTGAGGGCGGTAATATGCTAATACGAGGCAGTCCAGCAGCAGCTGTGGGTGGGGCCTAAGCAGTATGATGTCATATTGCTCAGAAAATCAAAACGGCTTGATAATTGAGATAATAATTGAGATAATTGTTTAGTTTTGTTTTTTTAAGTTGGAGTCAATGGCTACCAGCAATTGTTCAACTTCAAAATGTCTTCTTTTGTGTTCAACATAAAGAAATTTATAAAGGTTTGGAATAACATGAGGGTGAGCTGAGTAAACATTTTTGGGTTAACTATTCTTTTAAAAATGTTGCCTTGGTGGGAACTGGTAACAAAGACAGGCCTAAAGCCCAAAATATATGATAAAAATCAAAATGACATATTAAATTTATTTGTTTTGATATAAGCTACAAAACCTCCAAGCACATCAAAAGTTTGTCCAGTGAATATTTATGTAATGCATGAACAACCAAGACTCAGTCTTGTGCATGCAGTGCTGATGTGCAGATCAGGCCAGTGCTTTATCAGACACATGGGCAGCACAAGACAAGTGAACAGACGAGTGAGCACCCTCAAAAGCCACACTCAGCACATCTCTCTCTCTCTCTCTCTCTCTCTCTCTCTCGCTCTTTCTCTCACGGCTGCGTTAGCACAACACTTCCAGAGGTTACCATTCAATTAAGCTGCCTGCTTGTCTAAGGCCAGACAAAGACCTCTCATTCCCCCCACACCTCTCTCCACATCTCTCCCCTCCACCAAACTTGTAATTACAATGTTCAACACTCTGCTCTGCCATGACCCACTGTAAAATATGACCATCAATTCTGCCATTATCTCTGCATCCGGATTCCAGGCCGATGGCCGTGATTGGGCGGCTCGTGCCGGGCGTCAGAATGAAGAATATCACACCACTATCTGCCGTAATGAATTACTTTAACTTTTAACCTCGCGGATCTGCGCTTGAACTTATCGCCACAAATCACCACCTTTTTACTTTTTTCCCCCCTTCTTCTTACTCTCTCCCTCGCGCTCACTTTTAACAGCAAACACTAAATTAAAATATGAAGTCACTCCATTTAGGAAGATGCTGCTGCAGCATTTGTCTGATAGGCGATATGGATGAAGGGTAAAATTGAGTAGAAATAATAAAAATGATGATTTAAAAAAAAGGCTATATCCTTGAAAACACAGAAAACTAATTTGAGCGGAGGATTTTAGGTGTTAAACGTGGCCTGCGAAGAGCACATACATCATGATTGTGAATGTACGAGGGCCGTTGTGAAAGAACGTGCATGTGAGTCTGAAATCCTTGACCAAGGCTGATTTTTTCCCCTCATCATAAAACAATATGAAGGCATGCTGAGAGGACTGACCATTACTGAAGGTCATTGTTCAAATTCTCCTGTGTCCTTGGATCTACGCTGCATCCCTAAGAGCTTTAGATTCGTGCATTTAGCGGCTGGAATGCTCACAGATCCCAGAAGCGAGTCGGTCTGAAGCGGCACTTTTTTCTCCCTGTGTAAGCCGAATTCTGGATTCTTTTGTTTGCAACAATTTTCTATCCTTGAATGAGCTGACAAGCATTTTAATGGCATGGTAAAAATGCAAGGGCCAGGAGGGCGCAAGGCCCTGAATGGAGAGTGATGAATGAGCAGTGGGGCCGGTTGAGCTGCGGGACAGCATCATGACCAGGGCGCCTTGCCAGCATCCGCCGTAAGTTGTAAGGTACCTTAGTAGGCACAAATTCCAGCAGACACTTATTAGGGTCTTTGGCACGAGCGATTGGCAAAGGTACATACATTTGCACAACGGTGATTTGGACTTGGGCTTTCTACTGGAACTTTAAAAGATTGTTTAAAGGGATCGTTCACCTATGGACAGTTACCCTCATGTCGTTCAAGTATTACAGTTGATGCCATGTTGGTACAAGCTAATGCATTTATAAGAAAAGGAAAGCAGCACTGCAATGATAGTGCCACATTTAGTAATATTTTGAGAATAAAATCAAAACTATGAGAATAAAGTCCCATTTCAAGATCCAGAACAAAAATTTACAGATAATTTGCTCACTCCCTTGTCATCCAAGATGATCATGTCTTTCTTTCTTCAGTAGTAAAGAACTTCTGTTTTTTTTTTTGAGGAAAACATTTCAGGATTTCTCTCTATATAGTGAACTTCTATAGTGCCCGCGAGATTTCTCCTCCATCTTTATTTCATTTTTTTCCCATTTTTTTTAGAAAATAACCAATCGTTTTGCTGGATAAGACACTTCTTCCTCAGCTGGGATCATTTAGAGCACTTTGAAGCTGCATTTAAACTGCATTTTGTAAGTTCAAACTCGCAGGCACCATAGAAGTCCACTATATGGAGAGAAATCCTGAAATGTTTTCCTCAAAAAACATAATTTCTTTACAACTGAAGAAAGAAAGACATGGGATGACAAGGGGGTGAGTAGAGTATCTGTAATTTTTTGTTCTAGAAGTGAACTTTTCCTTTAATTTAGTACTATTTTTTTGGGAATAAAATCTAAATCATGAGAATGCATTTGTAGCATTATAAGATCATTTGTAGCAATATGAGAATAAACGAGTAATATTAAAAGGATAGTTCACCCAAAAATGAATATTCTGTCATTAATAACTCACCCTTGTGTTGTTCCAAACCTGTACGACCTTCATCTTCCAAACACAAATTAAGATATTTCTGATGAAATCCGAGAGCTTTCTGACCGTGCATAGACAGCAACGCAATTGACACATTCAAGACCCAGAAAGGTAGTAAGTACATTGTTAAAATAGTCCATGTGGCACCTGTTGTTCAACCATAATTTTACGAAGCTATGAGAATATTTCATTTTTGGATGAACTATGCAGTTATTTATCTTTTCTTGGTGGCACTGAGATTATTGATGGAAGTTGTGAGAAGCAGAAATGCCACACAGGCTTTAAAAGCAGAAGGGTGATGCTCTCCGGTGGAGTCATTGGGGCGGTGGTGTGTGATGGTGGTGTTAGTGCCCCTGCGCCCTCTCAGTGCCGCCCTGAGAGCACAGCTGCTCGGACATGCAGCCTCCATATGCCTGCAGCGGTGGGGAGCCACACACCATCAGCACAGCCAATCAATCACACCTAGAGTTAAGTCCAAACTTTCCAGCTCAACTCATGCCCTGAGAGCATGAGAGCTGATGCCATGCCAATCCGAACCAATGCATTTATAAGATAAGGAAAGCAGCTTCAGCAAGCTTCAGAAATGTTTCAAAGATAGCTGCTTTAAAGGGATAGTTCACCCAAAAATAAAAATTATGTCATTAATTACTCATCCTAATGTCGTTCCAAACCCGTAAGACCTTTGATTATCTTCAGAACACAAATTAAGATATTTCTGATAAAATCTGAGAGCTTTCTGACCCTGCATAGACAGAAATGCAACTACCACATTCAAGACCCAAAGGTAATAAGGACATTGCTAAAATAGTGCTGATTTTGTGCACAAAAAGTATTCTCAAAACATTTACTTTATTCTTGATTTTGTGATGTCTTTTTTCAAAGTGGCATGAAAATACTGTGGTAGCTTAGAATCAAGGCTGATGTCAAGTTTACTATGCCTTCCTCTCGTCAGTGTTAACTCAGCAAGCTATTTTGGATCAGCAAACCTAACCCAAACCTTAGGGAGCTCACATCAACGTTCTACATACTATAGACCTGCATCAGGTAATTAGGGATCTCACGTCATCAGTTGCTGAGAGCAACCAGGTGTGCTGGTGCTTGAAATTGAACAAATAGTATGTGGTATAGTGGCAGACCTCTGGAGACAGATTTACAAGCCACCAACCCATGTAGCACCATTAAGACACTCCCTATGTCTGAATATCCTGACTTCTGCTGCACAGCATTTTAAAAATTGTGTAGTATGTCTGAATAGGCAATGTTTATAAAACAGTAGATTTAAAAGAATAGTTTTAAAAAAAATTCACCTCTAGGCCATCTAAGATGTAGATGAGTTCGTTTCTTCATCAGAACAGATTTGGAAACATTTAGAGAAATTACATCATCAATAGATCCTATGCAGTGAATGGGTGCCGTCAGAATGAGAGTCCAACCAGCTGATAAAAACATCACGATAATCCACAAGTAATCCACATTACAAGTCCTCCATCCATATTATTTCTTCAGTAAAAAATTTGTCTCATCTGAATCAGGAGAGAAACCTGCACAGATCAAGCACAGTTTACAAATGAAAACAATTATAAACAAATACGTTGGTGGATTTAATTAGTGCACAACAAAACTAAATCTTCACAACACAACAGAAACGAGCCCTAACACAACGCAAACAAGTCGCAACACAACAAAATTAGCACAACACAATGGAAACAAGTTGCAACACAACAGAAACAAGTTGCAGCATAACGAAATGAGCACAACACAATGAAAACAAGCCACAACACAACAGAAACAAGTTGCAGCATAACAAAATGAGCACAACACAATGAAAACAAGCCACAACACAACAGAAACAAGTTGCAGCACAACGAAATGAGCACAACACAACAAAAACAAGCCACAACTAAACGGAAACAAATGGCAACACATCAGAAACAAGTTGCAACACAACGGAAACAAGTTGCAACACAATTAAATTAGTGCAACCAAACAGAAACAAGTCGCAACACAACAAAATTAGCACAACACAACGAAAACAAGCCGCATAACAACTGAAACAAGCCACATAACAACTGAAACAGGTCACAACACAAAATTAAAACAATACAACAGAAACAAGCTGCAACACAACAGAAAAATAAGCACAACACAACAGAAACAAGTCGCAACACAACAAAATTAGCACAACACAATGTAAACAAGTCGCAACAGAACAAATTTAGCAGAACACAATAGAAACAAACTGCAACACAATGGAAACAAGCTGGAACATAACAAAATTAGCGGAACACAACGGAAACAAGTTGCAACACAATGAAATTAGCACAACGCATTGGAAACGAGCCACAATACATTGTAAACAAGCCGCAACACAATGGAAACAAGCTACAACACAACAGAAACAAGTCGCAACACAACGGAAACAAGCCGCAACACAACAAAAACAAGTCACAATATAATGAAATTCGCACAACACAATGAAAACAAGCCACAACACAACAAAATTAGCACAACACAATGTAAACAAGTCGCAACACAACTAAAACAAGTCGCAACAGAACCAATTTAGCAGAACACAATGTAAACAAGTCACAACACAACAAAATTAGCACAACACAATGGAAACAAACCACAACACATCGTAAGCAAGCCACAACACAACGGAAACAAGTTGCAACACAACCAAATTAGCACAACACAAGAGAAACAAGCCACAACACAATGAAATTAGCACAGCACAGTGGAAACAAGCCACAACACAACAAAATTAGCACAACACAATGAAATAAGTCCTGCATTGTGTTGTCCTGAATTTGTTGTGTTGTGGAGATTTCAGTGTGTTGTGCACTACTGAGCCACCAAAAAGATGACAACAGGCTGGACTTTTTCACCAGAGGAAGCATTGTTATTGATTACGGTCTCAAGACATGAATTGATGTTAACTGTTAAAAACACATCTACATTTTGGAAGGCTGGAGAGCTTTTGGATAAAGGTCTGAAGGGTTACTAGAAAGCCACAGTCAAGTGAGTTTTTATTAGGATTGGAGTTGAACTGCAAGGCTGTGGCTCTCCAGGACCAGCGTTTGCTGCCCCTGGTTTAGATAAACAATCATCTACAAAAAAAGCTATGGCATTTTGGTGATGTTGAGCCATAGTGCTCACATGGACAATATAGTTTTGAGTTCTGGCTGTCACTTGTTCCCTTTACGCCTCATTTTCCCCTCGACTATATCTGATCAATAAATCAAAACCCCAAAAGTAACACTGAAAAGAAGAGTTCTAATCGAACAGGAAGTCATGCTTGCAGGAGGATCATAATATCATGTTCATCTGCTCATCAGATGAGGCAGTGTGTTGCCCTGCTGGGCCCGCTATCTGCCCCCTGTGTTGTAATCCCCTTCTTAATCTGTCCATTATGGAGCAGTGAAACTGTGCATGTCAACAGGGCCTGGGTCCCAGGGCTCTGGATCAATAAAATCATACACAGGGGGTGGTTCCGCAAGCTCTGTGGGCCTTGTGTCGGGGGGAGACGTCGATACTGTCGATTGGGTATTAAAGAGCACTCTGTCAGCCGGCGGTCACAGGGGGCCCCGGCGCACAAGGCCCCTGGGGGGTGCTGGGTAACCTCCAGTGTGTATTAATACTGGGACCCTTCCCAGCTTGACACGCCATCCCTCCTGAGTATCGACAGGTGAGGTGACAAAGAACCTGCTGGCTGTCGCAGAGAAGTAGTGCTAAAGGAAAATGAGAAAAGAAGACGCATAGTGAGAAAGAGGGAGATTTCCTACACCAAACTTTACTTCTATAGTTATGATATGAATAAAGCTATAATATGTGAAGTAAGACTGTATTTTGCCTGTCCATCTGTCTATAATAGACTGGAATAATAACAGTTCAGCTGGGTTGTCAGATTGTCTCTAAGCCATACATCCATAAAATATTATGGCATTCTTTTACTATGAGTAGAAAATGTTTGCCTAGCAGAGAAAAATATATCATAATAGACAATAACTAATGTAATGGGTTGAAACAGAAATGGTTACACCAATATGGTTATGATTACAGTTGGGCTTACAAGCACCAAAAATAGACTCAATGAAATGAAATAAAATGAAATTAAATGAAATAAAGTGACACCAACTGAAACAAAATGAAATGAAATAAAATAAAATTACATGAAATGAAATAAAATGACAAAATGAAATGATATAAAATAAAATGAAATGACATAAAATAAAATAATAAAATAAATTAAATTAAATTAAATGACAAAATGAAATGAAATAAAATAAAATGACAAATTGAAATGACAAAATAAAATACAATAACAAAATGAAATGAAATAAAATGAAACAAAATAAAATGATAAATAACAAATTAAAATGAAATGAAATGAAATTAATTTAAATACAATAAAATGTGAAAATTAAATTAAATTAAATGAAAGAAATTAAATTAAATAAAATGGCAAATGAAATTAAAATTAAATGAAAGAAAATAAAAAATAAAATGAAATAAAAAATAAATGTAATGAAATGAAACAAAATGACAAAAATGACAAAAATACTATAAAATTATAAAAATGAAATAAAACTGAAATAAAAGTAAATGACAAAACGAAATGAAATGAAATGACAAAATGAAAAATAAAATCAAATACAATGAAATGACAAAATTAAAGAAAATTAAAGAAATAAAATTACAAATTATAATGAAATAAAAATGAAATGACAAAATAAAACAAAATGACATAAAATGAAAAATTAAATTAAATTTAATTTAAAAATTGAAATGACAAAATGAAATAAAATGAAATAAATACAATAAAATAAAATAAAATTTGCAGTAGTTTATGCATGCAAAATAATGAGCGTATAAATAGTGCTTGCATTAAATTACATAGAGGACATTATGATGACATATGGACCAAAAACCAGCCCAATTGAAGATCAAATCCAACCCCACTTACCTTCTAAATAAAATGTCTCTGTTAGTGTTAAAACAAAACAATACAATGCATTAAAATGAAAAAATAAAAAATACAAACCGTTCAGCATTGCTTTGGAGCCTGTTTAAAATCACTAAGGCACTGTAAATGAAGTTGCCGTGTGCTTGTTGAGTGATGTTACAGTAAGTAAATGCTAGTGAGTGTGTGTGTGCAAGAGAGGTGAGAAAGGTCTGTGAATGATAGCTTTGAGCACGGCTAACTCATTTCCACTCCTGCGTTGACCCCATGGCCTCCAGGGCTCATTAACCCTCTCTTCCCATCATGCCATGCAGCAGAGGCCAAAGGCAGAGTGGCTGAAGGGGGGTGTGAGATGTTGAATGGGGGGAATCTGTGTGGTAAAAGCAGCAGAGGTGGCCATCTCACCCCTTGTTTTAACCTCTTCAACCATCATTTATTCTTTTATTACCTCCATTGGTTATGTGCCTGGCTACAAATCTCCGGCACGCTCCTAAAGCTGTCAGGGCAGCCCCGGGCCTGTGGCAGCCAGCACGGTCACCTTGACACTAGAAAAGCTAGGGCCAGAAGAGACAACACACACTCTGTCACACACTAAGATGCAGATGCACACGCATGTCCTCACATACACACACAGGAAGCACATTAATATTCCAAAGCAGAGAAGAGGGGAAATGAACCCCCTCATTCTCTTTTGCCTTTAGGATGTCTTGTTCTGTTAATCATAAAGTGGTTGTATGATTAGCTGCTGTCATTTCTACAAGTGGATGAAGTCTACCTCCCTATAGCAGGTTCCTGGGTGCCACTATGCTAGTGTATCCAAGAGATGCTGTGATGCTCGTGGGCACAGCAGGAAGAGGCTTGGTGTGAGGAGGCAAGGAAGGCAGCAGCACCCTGATGGAGGTGTGAGAGAGGAGGACAGCCCTCTGGTCTATTAGCTCAATGAGTCTGACACGAGGTAAAGCGCAGATTCCTAATTCAGAGAAGTGTGAAGCATTTAAAGGGACAGTAACCCAAAAACGAAAATTCTGTCATTAATTACTCACTCTCATGTCGTTTAAAACCCATATTTTTTATAAAGTCCAAGGGCTTTCTGACCCTGCTTTGACAGCAATGCAACTACCACGTTCAAGACTTTAAAGCACACCATATGATATGTGATTATTTGCAGTCAATTCAATTAAAGGAGAAGTCCACTTCCAGAACAAAAATGTACAGATAACGTACTCACTCCCTTGTCACCCAAGATGTTCATGTCTTTCTTTCTTCAGTCGCAAAGAAATTATGTTTTTTGAGGAAAACATTTCAGCATTTTTTTTCATATAGTGGACTTCTATGGTGCCCCGAGTTTGAACTTCCAAAATGCAGTTTAAATGCGGCTTCAAACGATTCCAAATGTGGTGGAAGAAGGGTCTTATCTAGTGAAATGATCAGTTATTTTCATAAAAATAATACAATTTATATACTTTTTAATGTCAAACGCTCGTCTTGTCTTGCTCTGCCTGAACTCTGTTTTTTTCCGGTTCATGACAGTTAGGGTATGTCGAAAAACTCCCATCTCATGTTCTCCCTCAACTTCAAAATTGTCCTATATCGCTGTTTTACCTTTTTTGTTGATCTTCTTTGCATGTTCACTTTGCAAAGACTGGGTCGGTACTTCTGCAGCGATGTAGGATGGTTTTGAAATGATTTTTGAAGTTGAGGGATAAAATACAATTGGAGTTTTTTGACATACTCTAACTGTCTTGAACATACACAGTTTAATGTAAATTGTTGTTCTGGAAGTGAACTACTCCTTTAAAGGGGTCATTGGATGCCCATTTTCCACAAGTTGATATGATTTTTTAGGGTCTTAATGAAAAGTCTATAATATACTTTGGTTAAAAAATTCTCAATGGTAGTGTAAAACTACACCCTTTTTACCTTGTCAAAATGAGCTCTGCAAAAATCAACCCATTCAGATGGATTGTTCCTTTAAATGCAAATGAGCTCTGCTTGCCCCGCCCCTCTCTACTCTCTGCTGCTCTGAGAGATTGTTTACTTTAGTCGCATTTAGTGCGTTTAGCCGCGAAACTTGCTAACTAGCATGTTATTAGGAAAGGTGATTGCAGAGATTCATTAAAAAAACCTTTATACTCACTTCTGCTGTAGGTGAAGCTGGATCACGAATGATTTGCCCGAACATAGATGCGTTTATGTAGACCGGAAGGCGCATTCCCCTCACAAACAAATGTAACCACTGCATCTTCAGCGGCTCAGATGTCGGGAGTTAATGACGACCACTATGTTAATTTTTACATCCAGCAACACAACACCTCAATCGGAGATATTCTTGTCCAGCTTTCATCCCTGCTCTGGCATCGAAACAATGGCGGTCAGACTGTTATAGTTGATTTAGGGCGGGTCTGAGGTAAGACGCTCATGTCAATCAACTATCGTGGGAGCGGCGAGCAGGCATCTGAGAATGGCTCGATTTGAAAAAGGGGATATTATTTTTACAGATTAATTAAAAAACACTGCATGGATTTTTATCATTATAGGGTAGACGTGTATATACACTGCCAACACACATTAATGTTTAAACAACATGTAAAAGTGAACTTTGAATCCGATGACCCCTTTAATTAATCTGCACTGAACGTTTGATATGTGCCAGTGGAGAGTCTCTCTTTCTTCCTTGTCTTTGTTTCTTTCTTACTCTCTGTTATTGTCCTCTCTACATACAGTAGTGGAGCAGGACAGGGCTTGCTGTTGGGTCCCGCTGCGTACAGTGGGGTGTTAGCAGGCTGGATGGCACAAGCGTGCTGATCAAGTGCCAGCAGGTCAGAGGTAGACGCTGGCACCGTCTTGGCATGGCGCCCCATGCCCTGTCTAACCATATCAGCCACGCCACCGCTCAAATGCCCAGCATCAGCCCTGCTGGCACAGAGGGAGAAAGTCACACAATGCCAAGGGCACTCTGAGAGAGAGGAGCCACAGCCCAACACGACACATATACACAAAAACAATCACACTGTGAGGGAAAGACACTTGCAGACATACTGTACACTGTTTATCTGTACAGATATTACAGAACTGTTTTTCAAAAAGTTTCAAAAAGCTCTGATTACAAAGGTTATAGAATCAAAGTACCAAGCGGATTTAATTTGATTCTGTAAGGGATGGATGGACAGTCAATATTAGGAGTCGATCTATATGTGTTTTTCAGAGCCAAAGCTGATCCTGATTATTATAGTAGACCGATTACCAATATTCTGAACTGACATATATAGAGCCGTTCAAAAGTTTGGAATCAGTAAGATTTTTCATGTTTTTTAAAGAAGTCTCTTGTGCTCATCAAAGTTACATTACAAAAAGTAACATTATGAAGTTTTCTATTTTAATATACTTTCAAATATAGTTTATTTCTGTGATGCAATGCAGAATTTTTGAATTTTCATCAGCCATTACTCCAGTCTTCAGGGTCACATGATCCTTCAGAAGTCATTTTAATGTGGTAATTTATTATCAATGTTGGAAACAGTTGTGCTGCTTAATTTTTTTTTTTTTTAAACCAGTGATACCTTTTCAGAATTCTTTGATGAAAACAAAATTAAAAACAGCATTTATTTAAAACAGAAAAGTCTTTACAATCACTTTTTATCAATTTAACACATCCTTGCTGTATAAAAGTATGAATTACTTTCAAAGAAAGAAAGAAAGAAAACATTCCTGAAAAAAGTATCACAGTTTGCAAAAAAATAGTAAGCAACACAACTGTTTTCAACATTGATGATAAATCAGCATATTAGAATGATTTCTGAAGGATTATTTAACATTTAAGACTGGAGTAATTATGCTGAAAATTCAGCTTTGCATCACAGGAATTAATTATATTTTAAAGCATATTAAAATAGAAAACCACTATTTTGAATTGCAATCATTTCACAATATTACTGTTTTTTTTTTTGTATTTTTAATCAAATAAAGCAGTATTAATGAGCAGAGAAGTCTTCTTTAAAAAACATTAAAAAATCTTATTGATCCCAAACTTCTAAATGGCAGTGTGTGTCTGGTATAAAAACTAAAAAGGTCAAAATTAAGAATAACAAGGGCTCTGAGAAAAACTTTATTTAAATGCTTTTAAATTCTTTTACTCGCAAATCATTTCGAAAATGACCTATACCAACCATAAAACTGCTTAATATGGGTGCCAATAACTGGCCAGACGGTCAACCTCTAGCAGTGTGTGTCATGGGCCTTATTTATGAAGGAATGAATTTTGTAAACCATTTTTAAAATATGGATAAATTACATCTCTCTTTAAATAGTATTTGTTGTTATTTTAATCCTAAGCCTAAAAAAATAATAAAAAAGTTACTTTTATGTCTAAATGCTTAAATCTTTGTTTTTATTCATTTTAATGTTATTTTTATAAATTAATAACATTTTTACTAGAAAACGAGACAAAAAATATTACGTTTTTTTTTTTTTTTTTTTTTTTTTTTTTTGCAGTGTGACTTGTACTTCTGTCCCTTAACTGTCAAAGTCCTCGCACACTGAGTCCCAAATTTTCATATGCGTTTTTTCACATTTGTCAAAAGTCATGCACATGTCACAGTGGCTCAGAATTGTCAAACCACCTCTCAAAATGCTTAGAAAAACACAGAAAAATGAACCCAATCCGATTTTTTCTTTTATAAAGGACGAAAGTTTCAGAGGCGTTGTGTAAACGTGATTGACACGATGTGAGGTCGTATTTATTTTTTAACATTAAAAAAAAATTTGGACAAGAAGAACCTTCAGTCTCATTTCCACAAAAAAAGTACATGGACAAAGGTTTTTAGCAAATAATAAAAAAAATAAAGTAGGTTCGCTCTTCTGCTCTTCTTTGATGCACTCCTCTGTAAAGTAAACTTTGGGGAGAGAAAGTTTCAACAATACGCAACAAGCCTGTGACCCCCGAGCATCCGCCGGGTTATCTGGGTTATGTGGTATTTGTGCGTGCGTCTGCATACAAAGGCCGTGCACGGTCCACACACAGTTTTCCTTTCCACAGATACATCCTCATTCTGAACCCACACTTAGCTGATCGAAGAGCCATCCGAATGAAGAAGCTCCGGCGCAAGATGAAGTCTCCGGCCAGCTCAGGCTTTGACACGCACACAATGGAGAGAAGACGGCGCGTCCCAGCCCACCGCAGCAGCCTCCCCATTCAGCACGGCCACGACACGCACTTCTATTAGAGCTTGCAAATTGAAATTTACATGTTATTGCATCCTGGCATGCAGCGATTTGCGATGTGTCATCTAATTTTAAATCGAGCCGCGTTAATTCACCATGGGGGAAAGAGAAGACGGGAGGTGGCGGCGGGGTGTAGTGAAGACTGTACGGGGAGGGGGGGTTGAGACTGAAGAGAAAGAAAAAAATCTCTGCCTCAGCAAAAGTTTTCATTAAAATTTTAGACAAATGATCTCTGTGTCCTTCTCCCAAGCTGCCTGGGGCGTCATGCTATTTCTATGCAAATAACAACCTCACGCCTTCCTCCTATCATTTCTACTGGTGCTGCTGTAACATGACCTGAGAGAGAGAGAGAAAGGGAGAGAGACAGACTGTGTGTGCAAAGCAGAGGAAAGCAAGCAAGACGGAGGGAGAGATATGTTGCAAGCGAGAGCGAGCGAGACAGAGAGTGAGATAGAACAGGAGAAAAGGAGTGACAGAGAGCAAGCGTAGCAGGGCACATGAGAGAAATGAAGTGGGGGAGAGAGAGAGAAAGCAAGCATGGGGAGGACTCACTGAGGTGTGAAAATATATAACACTAAGAGTGTGAGAGAGAGACAAGAACAACACAAAGACACCGGGATAATTTGTTTCTCTCTGCCTCCCCTTTAATATATTACAGCCCTCCTCCAGCAGGCTGGTTCAGAGACTACTGCTGTTTAACCACTCACACTTTCAACCCCATCAGCCTCCATCTCCCCACTGCAGTAATTACACACACACACACACATATGTATACGCACAAATCAAACGAATTTGTTTTCTCCTTGTTGTTGTTAAAGGCAACTAAAGACTGAGTATAGCGCATTCTACTCAGCCAGACGGAAACTCTTGATATTGCCAAAAAAACAGCAGATGTTTTTACAGAAAACAAGACCTAGATCTTCAATTACACTTTTCTGAGGGAAATATAAGATTTCACAATTATTTTTGAGATTCAAAACTCAAGATTCTGTACTGTCATGTGTAAACAGAAGGGTAACAGCAAAACTACATTGCTACAAATCAAAAACGAGTTAGTGTGATGACATTTCTACAGCATATGCTCTCTGAGTTGCATCTGAGAGAAAAAAAATGTAGCGTTTTCAACAAAAAAATGATTTTTTATTTTATAGCTAGAAGTTATAACATTTGTCACCGTCACTTAGCATACAGATTATTTTCACAGCTGTGAGGTCAGAACACTAGTTAATGAAATAAAAACTGAAAAATATACATTTATTCATATAATAAGAGAGAACCTGATTAGTAACAGGGTTAAAGTAATTTAAAATAATTGTAATGTAATTCCCACTTCACTGTAAACATATGTTATTCCAAACAGTTAAAAGGACTGGTATCATATATTAACAGCGGTAAAGAAAGTAATATTCACTATATTTATTAATCACAAGCAGTAAAGCAGTGATATTATTACTTTGTCATTTTTGACATTCTAAACCTGTGTGACTTTCTTTATTTATAGAAAATAAAGGACAAATATATTTATAGGTGAAAATAAATGTGTTAAGAAGGCTAAAAATGTGAAATGTGAAAATGTTGTCTTTTTTGTGAATAATACTCAAAAATTATTATACAAAAACTAAACACAAAAAATCATATACACTACTAGTCAAAGGTTTTTGAATAGTTTTTTTTTTTTTTTAAGAAGTCTCTTCTGCTCACCAACCCTGCATTTATTTGATCCAAAGTACAGCAAAAATAGTACAATTTTGAAATATTTTTGCTATTTAAAATAGATGATTTCTATTTGAATATATTTTAAAATGTAATTTATTCCTGTGATTTCAAAACAAAATTTTTAGCATCATTACTCCAGTCACATGATCCTTCAGAAATCATTCTAATATGCTGATTTGCTGTTAAAAAACAGTTCAGGAGAACAGCATTTACCTGAAATAGAAATCTTTTGTAACATTATAAATGTCTTTATCATCACTTTTGATCAATTTAAAGCATCCTTGCTAAATAAAAGTATTAATTTCTATAATTTCTCTGGTCATTTCTATGGTATAGTGTATCTTTGGATCTTTCTATTCATCAGAGAATCCTGAAAAAAACTGCTTTAAACACTGATCATAATGATAATAATAATAATAAATGTTTCTTGAACAGCAAATCAGCATATTATAATGATTTCTGAAGGATCATGTGACACTGAAGACTGGAGTAATGATGCAGAAAATGTAGCTTTAATCACAGGAATAGCAGTTATTTTAAACAGTAAAATATTTCACAATATTACTTATTTTGCTGTATTTTGGATTAAATAAATGCAGGCTTGGTGAGCAGAAGAGAATTCTTTAAAAAACAGTAAAAATCTTACTGTTCAAAAACTTTTGACTGGTAGAGTACAAAAATTATTTGCTATTTACAGAAGGTTTTTGCCACCACAAGAATAGCATAACATTTAAAGAAACACATGTGTGATTGTTTGGATGACAAGGGGGTGAGTAAATTATTTGTAACTTCTTGTTCTGGAAGTGGACTTCTCCTTTAAGCCATTTTTTAGCAATCCCCACAATAGGTGATTTAAGGTTTCATTATCTTTTAGGAAATATCTGATCTCTTCACACACACTCTACAATGCTTAAAGCAAACTGTAAACCAGTTAGTCAAAACAGTGGCCTGATTAGTAGCTAATTGCAGCTGGCTCCATATGGAAGCAAAGAAGCACAGATAGCGTAAACAGAACGTGCAGAGACAGGGTCAAGTCCAAACACTACAGCATCGAGGACAGCTCATGACACGACTTTAGTTATGATCAATCTGTGTGCAAGGCGTAAACAGAAGACCTGCACATACCCCCCATAGTCAGTACCCTGTCACCCTGTCACCTGTCTCGCGCACACACTTTCACATCCAGCCCCTCCTTTAAGATTCATTGGGGCCAAGGCAACGGCACTCAATCCATCTGCTCCACATTGTCATTTGCATTTCATGCCTCCCGGCTTTTTTTGAAGTGGCAATACTTTGATGCAGTCAGAGGGACACATTATCATTATTTCAATTTCCGTGGCGACACAACGCAGCATTGTGGAAAGCAGCAGAGGGTCGGTGTGACGCGGTTGCTGGTGTCTACAGATGCACTGAATAGCGATGGAATCACACACGCTACTCACTCCGTCTACAAATCTGTGTGCCACAATTCTGTACTAAACTGTGTGCCGTGTGTATATGTCCGCAGGCATATGTGAGCAGGTATGCGGAACTTAAAAAACAAAAGAGAATGCAGACTAGTAAATAATACAGGATATTATTCAGAAATTTGTTTAATGCAGAAATGTAGTCCACCTTAGCATTTGTATACAAATCACTTCATTTTAATCTTCAATAATATAACAATGTAGTACCAACTGATTCTCATGTACAGTTGATGTCAAAAGTTTACATACACCTTGTAGAATCTGAAAAATGTGAATTATTTCACCAAAATATAAGGGGGATCATAAAGAAAGCATGTTACTTTTTATTTAGTACTGACCTGAATAAGATATTTCACATAAAATATGTTTACATATAGTCCACAAGAGAAAATAACAGCTGAATTTATAAAAATGACCTTGTTCAAAAGTTTACATACACTTGATTCTTAATACTGTGTTGTTACCTGAATGATCCACAGCTGTGTTTTTTATATTATATTTGTTTATGAGTTCCTTGTTTGTCCTGAACAGTTAAACTGCCTGCTGTTCTTCACAAAAATTCTTCGGGTCCTACAAATTATTTGGTTTATTAGTATTTTTGTGAATTTGAACCCTTTCCGACAATGACTGTATAATTTTGAGATCCATCTTTTCACACTAAGGACAACTGAGGGACTCATATGCGACTTCTGCAGAAGGTTCAAACGCTCACTGATGCTCCATAAGAAAAAAATTAGGCATTAAGAGCTGGGGGTGAAAACTTTCTGAATTTGAAGATCAGGGTAAATTTTACTTATTTTGTCTTCCAGGAAGCATGTAAGTACCTTCTGTAGCTTCTAAAGGGCAGTAGTACATGAAAAAAAAAAACCATGATATTTAGGCAAAATAAGAAAAATGTACACATTTTCATTCTGTTCAATAGTTTTCACCCCCCCAACTCTTAATGCATAATTTTTCTTCTAAAGCATCAGTGAGCATTTGAATCTTCTGTAGTAGTTGCATATGAGTCCCTCAGTGGTCCTCAGTGTGAAAAGATGGATCTCAAAATCATACAGTCATTGTTGGAAAGGGTTCAAATACACAAAAATGCTAAATTCAACTATTATTTTCAATTGTGGACTATATGTAAACGTCTTTTATGTGAAATATCTTATTCAGGTCAGTACTAAATAAAAAAATAACATGCATGTTGTATGATCCCTCTTGTTTTGGTAAAATAATTAACATTTTGAAGATTCTGCAAGGTGTATGTAAACTTTTGACCTCAACTGTATATTTTACAACATTAGTTGAGAGGTTTTTTTAACTTGAGAAAATTTGGCATGTACTGTACCTAAAATATATATCCAAATAATCAATATCAAATCTAATCAAAAATTGGATCAAACTGCAAGCTTGTGATTCAGAATCAAATCGAATCGTAAAATCTGTGTCAAACAACAGCCCTAGTGTGTAACCAAAGATTAACTGAAAACACAAAGTAAAGTAAATGTTTGGCTTCATGTAATCTGATCAGGGTATGAAATTAACACCCGTTAACCCTCCACATGTGGGTGAAAATCAACCATGGCAAGTAACACACATTAGCCAGTTTAGCAGGGTATGAATCATAAATTATGTCCTTAAACCAGGAGCCTACAGCATTAGCAAAACAAAGCACAAAGAGGGCCACCATAACTGCCATGTCTTTGAAATTCGAATACATTGCATTCTATAAATGTAGGCAAACTGGTGGCACAACCTGGCATCTGTTGGGACCCTCCAACTACCACTCTGGAGGCAGAAAATACAGAATTACACATTTAGTGTGAGATTTTCATGAAACACAAAAAAGGGAAATATTTGGTTTGACCACTTAAATAGTTTTTGCAATGGTGGCACCATAGTGGCAACACATCCCACTTCCTGAAGAATCTCCTCAGCCTAGCCAGATAATCCATCTGTACCATCTTAAACTGGCTCCAATGCCAGGGACAGAAAGAGCTGTCAAAATGATTAAAAGGTTTCTTAGGACTGATTAGCGGGAAATGATGGCAAGAACATTGGGATCTGCTGCTATCTCTCACCAGGCCTGCTTCTCAGCATCTACACTGAGTTTGGTGCTGACATTCACTAAAAGGAGACACTGGTACTTGAATTCTGAAGGAGAGACAGCAGGAGGGGGCAAGCATAATAGGACAGTCGAGAAGCTTCTTGCCAAAGCAATGCATCAGGAGCACTCAGTGTCTTCCCCCTACATAAATCCACTCTTCTGAGATAAGCCTGGGCAACCTGCTGCACACCGCCCACCCTATGAGAAGGCTTTGCCACCTTGCCAGGGTTCAGAGGGCATCTGGGCAGCTTCCAGGAGCAAAGCAGCTGACTGGCTGCAGGACAGAATCTGCCACCCCTGTCCACCTGTGTAATTTAAAAACTGAGCTAAAGCAGCGCTAGGTAGTATTGCAGGAGAAGAGGAGGCTGAAATAATTTGTCCTCACCTCAGGAAGGAAAATCGAGGAGAAGACCAGAAATGCTTCCAACAGATTCCTGAGTGAGTTTCTATGGGCGCAAAAGCATTTTTCATCCAGAAATGAAAATTCCATCATTATTTAATCATAAAATCTTCAAATTGCCAAATCTTTCTGACTGTCTTTCTTTCGTGAACACAAAAGAAGATCTTTTCAGCATTTTATTTTGTCCATACAATGAAAGTCAATGGGGACCAGTGTTGTTTTAGACCCCAATGATGTACATTGTATGTAGTTGATCCATTGCGTTCCATAGAAGATAGAGAAGATAAAAGTCAAAAGAGCAAAGGAGAGTGGAATTAGAGAATGTTGCAAGCCAGATTTGAACTTGAATTGACTGAAGGAGCACCAAGGCTTAAACGAAGTCTAGACTGTGGGCTTGAAAAAAATCACATTATATGATTAATCTTTGATTTAATGCAAAAATACAGACAAATATAGCATGTGCATGAATTAAAGGAGTAGTTCACTCAAAAAATGAAAATTCTGTTATTAATTACTTACCTTCATATCGTTCCAAACCCCTAAGAGCTTCGTTCATCTTCAGAACACAAATTAAGACGTTTTTTATTAAATCTGAGAGATTTCTGACCCTGCATAGACAGCAACGAATACATCGTGGTACTCTTGTGAATGCGCGTCGAAATATTATGGTTGGACCACTGATGTCACATGGATTATTTTATTGTCAGGGGGTGAAAACTTTTTAAATTTAAAGATCAGGGTAAATTTAACTTATTTGGTTTTCTGGGAAACATGTAAGTATCTTCTGTAGCTTCTAAAGGGCAGTACTAAATGAATTTAGAAAATTAAGAAAAATGTACACATCTTCATACTGTTCAAAAGTTTACACCCCTGGCTCCCAATGCATTGATTTTCTTTCTGGAGCATCAGTGAGTGTTTGAACCTTCTGTAATAGTTGCATATGAGTCCCTAAGTTGTCCTAAGGGTGAAAAGATGGATCTCAAAATCATACACTCATTGTTGGAAAGGGTTTAAATACACAAAAATGCTGAAAATTTTTTTAAGAACAGCAAGCAGTTTAACAGTTCAGGACAAACAAGGAACTCATGAACAACTATCACAAAAACAACAACAACAACACAGTTTTTAAAAAAAAAAAAACAAGTGTATGTAAACTTTTGAAGAGAGTCATTTTTATAAATTCTACTTAAATTAATTATTTTAAAAAATTATTTTCTCTTGTGGACTATACGTAAACATCTTTTAGGTGAAATATCTTATTCAGGTCAATACTAAATGAAAAATAACATGCATTTTGAATGATCCCTCTTATTTTGGTAAAATAGTTAGCATTTAGCAGATTCTTCGAGGTGTATGTACATTTTTAACCTCAACTGTATCTTAATTTGTGTTCTTACAAAGGTCTTACGGTCTTGGAACGACATGAGGGTGCGCAATTAATGACAGAATTTTCATTTTTGGGTGAACTATCGCTAATGTTGAAACCCAAACAAATAATAAAAATAACATTTCATGCCAACAAGTTTTCTATAATATCTGCCTGGGCATCAATCAAGTGAGATACAGAGGTAAGCTGTTATTTATTATAACTGTCTCGATCCATTAAAGTGCACAGGATTAACCTTCTGCCTTCCCCTGTCGCTTTCTGGGGTTAATGTTAATGACGGCCATAAAGAGACGTCCCCTGTTCAATTCTACATTACTTTGCTCTGGGTCTGCAGAATACATTACAGTAAATACAGCTGTGTGTGTCCAGACATAGTGGCAACAGCAATCACCATCAGAGAGAGAAGATGCACTGCTAAACATTAACATACGCTTGTAACATCCTCCAAATTTCAGCTCTCCACCCAGACGTTGTATTACACCTGTACAGCCTCGCAATTTACCAGAAAATGAGAGCCGCTCGCATCAGTGGACAGACGCGCGCGAGAACGTGCAAGATTGCTCTCATGCACAAGGGACATTATTATGGCCGCCTGTATTTTTTTGTGGCTCACGCCGCCAGATCTCGTAGTCCAAAGGGTCTGTGTACTGAATGACTATAGAGATGGGCTCAGTGTTTTGTAAGATACAGGTTTTCTATTTTCAGAGGAAGAGTGTGGACTGGAATGAGAGGACAGATACAGCGCAGCGCTAGGGAAGAAAAAGAGAGACACCTGTGGGTCAGTCCACAGCACTGCATGGAGAACGGCTACGGTCCTGTTAAACGTTCCTCAGATAAAGGATGGAAACTATAGAATACACAATTTATTCTCAAAAGCATTAACTTTCATATTTGTGTAAAGCAACATATGTGCGGGTAAAGGTTTACACTTCACATGTTAAATTATTATTAAATATGTTTATTAACACAATCTAATGTTTTTTATTTCGTTTTTAGCATGCCAAGCTAAGGACACAAAACTGGTCAGGTGAGTTAAATTTTTAAAAAAGACAAAACAATAGACGTTTCCCCAACAAAACCATCATCACTAGCTAAAACTGCTTGTTATCTAAATTACTTTACTAACCAATAAATAAAATCAAATAGAATATTTAATTGCACTGTATCTATCTAATCTAATGTAATTAAATGTACATTTGTGACCCCGGACCACAAAACCAGTCAAAAAGGTCATGATTTTTTTAAAATTGAGATTTATACATCATCTGAAAGCTGAATAAACAAGCTTTCCATTGATGTAATGATGAACTATTTTAAAATCTACTATCTGAGGGTGCAAAAAAATCAAAATATTGAAAAAATTACCTTTAAAGTTGTCCAAATGAAGTTCTTAGCAATGCATGTTACTAATCAAAAATTAAGTTTTGATATATTTACAGTGGGAAATTACAAAATATCTTCATGGAACATGATCTTACTTAATATTCTTTTTGGTATTAAAGAAAAATCGATCATTTTGACCCATACAATGCATTTTTGAGTATTGCTACAAATATACCCATGCTACTTAAGGTTTTGAGATCTAGGGTCACACTTATCTTATTTTTTATTTTATTTTAAGCTTTTTGAACAGTCTAAGCCACGACACAACTCTGAGATACCCTTGTGAGATACAACCTCGCCCAAAAGCCAAGACAGATGCATTATAACTCGCACAAGTTATGTGAAAAGAAAGCGTAAAAAAACTTTTTGACTGGGGAAAAAGGCATCATTGTCCAGAAATCCTGCATCCGTAATGGTTCTATTATACAGAGGCAAGAATGAGCTTGCCTTATATCTACTGTGGTAAGTGTTAATTAAGGAGGGTGAATACAGTGCACTGCAACTGCATCCTTATTTAATGCTGTCTGGCAACTCTAAATAGGAAGAAAATGAAATCCTCCCTCTCCTCCCCACTTCTCGCTACAGCCACTTTTCTGTTTATAGAACCAGAATTACAAAATCACATTACTTTTTCCGAATGCAAATGTGTTATTTGGTAAATGCGATGGCTGTTTGAAATTACGTGTGATAACTATATACTAAGAAACATAAAGGCAATGTTAGAAGAGAAAAGCGCTCAAAAAAAAGAAATTTTGATATCTGTGAGTGAAAACTCACATAGCATTATCAGCACCATTTCAAAACTAAGTTTGGGTGAAGGTTTGACTCTCCACAGGATATATAACGGCCCATAAAAAACGAGACACCAAAACTGTCACTTCAGGAGAGTGTCTCTTCCTTTAGATACAAGAAGGGTATTGACTGTTTGAAGGATAAGGAGTTTATTGAGATGGAAAATGGCCACAAGTGGAGCGCCCAGGCCAAGTAAATGAAATAAAGGCCAATCACATCTTATTAAATGGGACTCATTCCTCTTAGCGAGGCAAAGTAATTATAAAGTTCATTACAGTAATGAGTTAGGCTATTCTGGAGGAGCAAACGAAGGCCAAGAAGGAGAGAAAAGCCGCCATTGATCAAAACATCAGGCCGAGGAAAGGCCTTGGGCAGGATAGTTGAAAGAATGATATTAGGAAGGGAATGACATCATCTATATTAGCATTTTAACACCAGAACTGTCTATTCGTCCTCAAAATGAACCTTGTTGCATATATGTTTCAAAGCGCTGCTTTGTATTAATTTCAGGTCACTCTATAGTTTATACACACATCTATAATCTTTCTTTGTAAAAGGACAAACTCAGAAAACGAAGCTGGTGATATCGGAACAAAGAAATGAATACAAATTTTAAAATAACTGACACACTTTCTCTCTTCTATTTATTTTTTCAACACTAATTTCATCCTCATTACTAATAGTCATTTTAAAAAAGAAAGTAGGGGAGAAAGACAGAGAGCGAGAGAGAATGAGAGAAGGAATGAGTGTACCAGGGCAAGTGGGCCCCGCTGGGCAATAATCTGATCAGCGTTATGGAAACAATCACAATAATTCCCTTAAATTAGCCCGATGCGGCACCCCGCCAACCAGGAGATTGGAAAGTGATCGCAGAGAGACTCATCCTAATATGAGCGCTAACTACCCAGCTAGGGCAGAAAATTGGGTGTCTAACAGTGGTGAGTTCCTAATTGGCAAACACACGGTGCACAAATAAAGCACTGTAAATACAAGAGGTGATCTAGCGGAGACCCCCGAAAGAGTCTGTGTGATTCATCACATTTTTTTGTGTCTTATTTGGCCTAATATGCATTGCAGCGAAGATAATTTTATATAATGTGACACTTTTCATTCATTACTCATGTTAATTCATTACCCGTGACAAGAAAACCGCAACTTGCCTATTTCATGAAAATTGCAACAAAGCTTTTCAAGTACTTAAATTTAGATGAATAATCTTAGATTTTAAATTAGTTAAGAAAAGTAAATAAATTTTACTAACACATGATGATGATATTAATAATAATAACAATAATTATTATTATTGTTACTATTAGATAATAATAATAATTAAAACTACATTAAGTATTTGACTTTAGAATAAATTAGTTTAACAATTAATAATAATACATAAATGAGAACAAAGCAAATGTAAACATTATTATTAGTGCTAAATAATTAATAATTAATTAAGAATTTGACTTTAGAAATAGATTAGATATTAGATAGATTAGATATTATTATTAAAACTATTAAATTAAAAATGTATTAAATACTACTATTATTACTACTAATAATTATTATTATTATTAATAGATAATAATAATAATAATAATAATAATAATAATAATAATAATAAAATATATGACTTTAGAATAAATTAGTCTAACAAATAAAATTAATAATAATACATAACACATGATAACAAAATAATATAAACATTATTATTATTATTATTATTATTATTATTATTTTATTTATTTATTTATTTATTTTTTTTTATAAATTTATAATATATTAAGTATTTGACTTTATAAATAAATTAGTTGAAATGTAAAATCAATAATAAATAACATGATAAACAACAACAAATAATTAATATATAATATACATAAAGCTTTGACCAGCATTAAATTAATTAAAAATAAGAGTAAATAATATGTGATAATACATAATAATATAAACATTCTTATTCACATCATTATTAAATAATAATTAAAATACATAAGGTATTTGTCTTTAGCATAAATTATTTTAACAATATAATTAATAATAATACATAACATGATAAAATAATATATAAACATTATTATTATTATAATTATTATTATTTAAAAATAATTAAATAATTAATAATACATTAAGTTTTTGACTTTAGAAATAAATGAGTTACAATATAAAATAATAATAAATAATATTATAAACAACAACAATTAAAATACATAAAGATTTGACTAGAAATAATTTATTTAAAAAATAAAACAATCATAGTTAATAATACATCATAATACATATTATTATTATTTTTATTATTAAAAACAATTCAGTTAAAAATGTATTAAGTATTAATAAAATAAAATAAAAATGTATTAATTTGATATAAAATTGTTAAAATAAAAACATGTTGCTACTCATTTTAAAATAAAATGTCACCCCCTTTTTATACCATTTTTAATACATTTTATTTGTTTTAACATTTGTGACCCTGGACCACGAAACCTGTCATAAAGTAGCACAGGTAGCAATAGACTTTTTTTTTTTTTTTTAATTGACCCTTATGACTGGTTTTGTGATCCAGGGTCACATTTTATTTGACAAATGACACTGAACACTGAAGATGTTAAGCTAAAAATGTAGCTGAAAATTGCTCCATAGCTTTTGTGCTTTAAGGCATGTATATTTACTTAAATGACGGTAAAAAGAAGGTTGATGGAACAGTGATGCATGATTATAAATGATAGGGAACATTTCTCAGTAACTGGAAGCACAGCTCCTCTCATTTTCTGCAGTGATACCAGATCAACTGTGCCGGCTAACAGGCGAGCTCCGTGTTTCTTGTCGGATCGGCAGCAATTGAGCTTAAATACGTGGGGTATCCCTGGCACTTTAGGGTCTGTGGCTCTTAGCTTGATTTGACAGCACTACAGCAATAACACACTGCAATTTTCATTAGCATGACAAATTCTCTGTAACAAACTCCGCGTGTGGACGGCAGCCAATCAACGCTTAAAATCCAGCCAAATGTGCGAGGTGTACGAACCCTTTTACTTCTGACTGGCAACAAAATGTGGAGGAGGGGAGGAAAACATAATCCACTTTTCACTCATGGAGGAGGCACACACAGCTAGAATCTTTACACAAGCCAAACAAAAACAACTGCATGGGAGAGTGAAGGCTAATTTAATAGGATTTAATTCAGACAGAGGGGTGGCGAGGGGAGGGAGGCGAGGGGCAATTGAAGACAGCACCTTTTCGGTGTGCGAAAGGAAGACCTTACAATTGCAGAAGGAGGGACACAATGATGCCGGTGATTACCTTAGAGGGCCACAAAACAAATCGGCCTTTTTGCAATCAAGGCCCTGGGTTGTCTAATCAAATGAAGGCGAAAGGCAGTAATCCTAGCATTAAAGAGGGAAAATGAGCCAGTGTTGTCATCCATCCAGATACACACAGGAGAGCATGAGTAGCACATGTAACGCAGAGCAGTGATGCCAGCCCAACTCAATAGCCCTTCAACACACACACACACACACAAAACACAAGTACCTGCACATGTACATGCTGGCTGTAGCTTACAATCACCTAGTGCAGTTGTCTCGTCTAGTCTCTTGGAAAAGAACACACTTAAAAAAAAAACACACAGAAACCAGTCTTAAGTAGCACAGGTATATTTGTAGCAATAGCCAAAAATACATTGTTTGAGACAAAAATCATTAGGATATTTAGTAAAGATCATGTTCTATGAAGATATTTTGTAAAATTCCTAGCATAAATATATCAAAACTTATTCTTTGATCAGTAATATGCATCGCTAAGAACTTAATTTGGACAACTTTAAAGGCGATTTTCTAAATATTTAGATTTTTGTGCACCCTCAGTTTCCAGATTTTCAAATAGTCGTATCTTGGCCAAATATTAAAAACAAAAAAAATGTATATATATATATATATATACTTAGGGTCACATATACTTACATTGTATTGCATGACCTCAAAAAAGATAGTTACAATTACTTAAAAAAAAAAAAAAAAAAAAAAAAAAAAAAAAATCACATAATCATATTACATTACTCAAAAAAGAAACAATTTGATAGATAGTTAACTTCTAACTATTTTTGAAATTTTCGTATCATCTGTAATCACAGCTCGGTCGATACTGGTCACAGACACAGAGATTTACTTAAAATTTCACCAAGCTGAACACTCACTAAAAACTCCCACAGATTGTTTTCATGCCAATTTAAGTCTTATTTTGATGCAAAGTGGTTAACACAAAGTGTGTGATTTTTTTACTTACTTTTTAAAATTAGTCTTCCCATTAATGCCATTATATTGTTCATCAAGACTCATTCGCAAAAGCGGAACATGCATGAACACAAGGGGCGGGATTTATTGCATGAACCAATCACAGCCGATCATAACCAGTCATATCCAATCATATCACAATGGAGGCATTGCCTCCTCTCATGTGATTTTCCCCGCCTCATTTATCCACAATTACCCCCCATCAAATCCATCACACGCTTTAGGGGGTCTTTTAAAACTCAATGGGCTCAGGGGAGGCGAGAGACACGGACTCCCATTGTAACTTTACCTGCTGGTGTCACTATTGGACAATGTTCCTTTAGAAAAACAAGTGATTTATAAATTTTAATAAAGTTAACAATGGGTTAAAAAAGTGGTTTAATTTCACGAGGGTGAGCAAGAAATGCCAGGATATATATATATATATATTGTAGTAATAAAAATAGACCTTAGTGAACAATATCCTTTAAAATTATTAAAAATACATATATAATAGCAATGAGGCAATAATAATTTGTTTAAAAAAAGTATCAAAAGCAAGAAATGATATAGTTTATTGAACAAAACTGTTAAAATACATAATGTATACATGTATAACAATAGATCTAATGTGCATTATGCATTACAACAAATGCCTGCAGAGGGTGCCAACGGCCTGACGATTGTTTTTACACTTCTTACACTTTACTGCATGAATCACGATCTAATCCTTGTTTTATATTGACTCCGCAACATTTAATTCAAATGTCCACTTAATCTTTAATATTTGGTCATTTCTTTATGATAAAAAAGCAACAGCAACTGTATTTTCTTGAATATGTGGACATCAAAACGTGTAAACTCAGAGTGAGGGTTTAAACTTTTATTTTGAAATTGCGATGAACAGTTAGCATTTTGAGAAATGTAATGATGTTTTCTTCTGTGTTTGCGTAGGTTTGTAAATTATTTACCTTACAAATCTGATGAAATAGCGCATGTTGTGTTCCCAGATGCACGTTATAATAAACCCAAACTCACAAAAACATGCAGAGATGGAGTATGAGACGCTCTGCACATATAAATGATAACAGTTTGTGTGAAGTCGCTCTGACACGCACGTAACGTAGTCGTACTGTACACGCATGGAAATAATTAAAGTGCATATTTTAAACCTGCATCACATATCTATTTAATTAAATCGTAGCGTTTGTGAATTCTTAATAGCATTATGCTTTATTATGATTTTTAAATGGGTTTAACATGTGTAATGCGCCACTTCCGGTATTTTACCGATTACTCAACAGGGCAAAATGCAATCAATGATTTTTTTTAATCGAATACTCGAATAGAATTGAGTAATCATTGCAGCCCTACTTTAAACCTTTGCTTTTTCAACGTCCATGTTGTGCACTGTGGCAGGATGGCTCCCAGCCTTTAGAAAGTATCTTTTACCATGAAAGGTGTCACCATGAAAAGTGGATGTGTAAGAGAAACATAATAAAGCTGAAATGAATTTGCCATAAAGGTGCTTCAACACTGTGTAGAGGAGTGCTGCAAAGCGGACCACATACGAAGACAAATGCACTGTGAGCAGTGACGCGGCCTGCTGTGTTCTTCTAGAGATAATATGGTTCATATCACTGTGAGTGACTCCTTTAGTGTCGTAGCAGTAGTAGGTTGGGATGGCGACACTGCAGGTAGCTGATGACCTAATCTGGCCCTCAGAACCCGGGCTCTGCTTTCTGAATCAGACACAGATGATAACAACAGGAGAAGACAACCACACACCCTTTATTATCTGACACTCATGCCCTGATTGGGCCTCCATGAGCTGGTTACAAAGAAGCCTTTTTGAAGCATTGGTATATGTAACTCTATAAATGTATTTGAAATAGAAATATTTAGTAATATAAATGTCTGTACTGTTTTACATTTTTTATTTTACTGACCCCAAATTTGGGGTCTTTAGTGTATACAAAAAAACATCATATTCAAACTGGTGTGCAGCAAACCCTGACACAGCCTTGCATGCAGAAGATTCGGCCAAGGCAGGCAGATCACAGCTTTGAAAAATACGAGCTGAAGGCACGATTAAAATTCCCAAATGTGTGAACGTTTTTAAGAGGCTGAGACTCCATGATAAAGCGTGATGTACGTTTCTGGAGGAGACGCGGAAGGGAAGAAACACACAGACTTTGTCAAATGTGGTCCCTTCAGGATGTTCCGGGCAGGGATATACCTTCAGTTTGACTGTTTTCTTTTTTCAGCTGCTGGTAAGCCTTCAATTAAATGACGGCTACCTTTTTCATGTTAGTAATCCTCTTAACATAGAGCCTACCCTTTGCCATGTGCAGTTTCAGCTCCTCGCAGGAAGACGCATAAACTCTGAGAGCCGAATCATCCTTCTCTGCCTCCTACAGGGTCAAAGCAGGGCCACACATCCACACAACTGCAGACTCAGCACCCATACAGACAATAATGCTGGACATTATGACTTCAAGAAACATGGAAACCTATCTACTCTAAAAATAATAATCGAAAAAGCTTCTTGTTGAACCTTATTCGCATACAAGAAAGACAAAGGACATATACACAGTAAACACCACATATACTCTGACGCAAAAAAGGCATTAAAATGAAAAGATGCAGAGTGTGTAGGCTCTGACTTAAGGGTTTGGTGATTGTAAGACACGTTCACTTGACCATGTACGGCTTGTGTCATTCTTTTCCTCTCAAAACCATTTCAGCGCCCATCTGCCTCCACTCGAAAGCGGAAAAAGGCCAACTTAAGACTAAATCTCAGCATGTCTGATTGGGAGGGCTCCTGTACTCTGCCTCCCCATTAAATTGCTCCTCCAGCTCCAGCTCCTCTACAATTTAGCAAATTTGAGTAAGGAAAATTACCATTGTTAAATATTTCATTTCCTTCAGCGTTCCAGTCCAAAATTTGGTTCCATTTCCATCTCAAATTCGTTTCAGAATGGGAAATGGGTGGGCTGCAGAAATTACAGCAAAACTATACACACGCATCTTGACGTTCTTGAAAATAATGGGGTTTTATCCATGCTGGTCAGGGGCAATCAAGTGGACTTCAGAAATTAAGGAGATAGAATAAGGTTGGCGGCAGAAAATACTTCTTTAACCCCCTGTAGTCCAAGAAAGGTGGTGGGGAATCAGGCAGAACGAGGACAAAATCTCATAACTGTTCCCTAAAGCAGGGTTTTCTAAATAGGGGTTTAAAAACCCCTGGTGTTTTATGAGAGAACTGCAGGCAGTTTCTGAGTTGTTGAAAAGCTAATAATTAAATAATAAAAAAAAAATCATAAACTTACAGGGGAAAAAATCACTTTTTAAAATGGTGAAATATTTACAGTTGATGTCAAACGTTTGCATACACCTTGTAGAATCTGCAAAATGTTAATTCTTTTACCAAAATAAGAGGGATCATAGAAAATGTAGGTGATTTTTTATTTAGTATTTACCCGAATAAGACATTTCACATAAAAGACATTTACAACTGAGGGACTCATATGCAACTATAACAGAAGGTTCAAAAACTCACTGATGCTTCAGAAGGAAAAACGATGCATTAAGAGCCAGGGGGTGAAAACTTTTGAACAGAATGAAGATCTGTACATTTTTCTTATTTTGCTTAAATATCATACTTAATTTCAATTAGTACTGCCTATCAGAAGCTACAGAAGACATGTTTCCCAGAAGACAAAATAAGGTAAATTTACCCTGATCTTCAAATTCAAAAAGTTTTCACCTCCCGGCTCTTAAAGCACTGTGTTTCCTTCTGAAGCATCAGTGAGGGTTTGAACCTTCTGTAATAGTTGCATATGAGTCCCTTAGTTGTCCTCAGTGTGAAAAGATGGATCTCAAAAACATGCAGTCATTGTTGGAAAGGGTTCAAATACACAAAAATGGTGAAAAACCAAAGAATCTGTAGGGCCTGAATTTTTCTGAAGAACAGCGGGAAGTTTAACTGTTTGGGACAAACAAGGGACTCATGACTATCACTATCTACAACTATCGCTAAACAAAAAAACACAGCTGTGAATCATTCATGTAACAACACAGTATTACGAATCAAGAGTATGTAAACTTTTGAACGGGGTCATTTTTTTCTCTGTTCTCATATTATTTTCTCTTGTGGACTATATGTAAATGTCTTATATGTGTAATATCTTATTTAGGTCAGTACTAAATAAAAAATAACATGCATTTTGTATGATCCCTCTTATTTTGGTAAAATAATTAACATTTTGCAGATTCTGCACGGTGTATGTAAACTTTCGACCTCAACTGTAATTTGTTTACCTGTGACTATTAATGAACATACATGAACCCTAATCAAGTGAATGTGTTGCTAAAGGGATTGTTCACCCAAAAATGAAAATTCTGTCATTTATTACTCAGCCTCAAGTTGTTTTCTTTGTGCACAAAAAAGTATTCTTGTAGCTTCATAAAAGTATGGTTGAACCAGTGATGTCACATGGAGTATTTTAACCAAAAATATCTTAATTTGTGTTCTGAAGATGAACAAAAGTCTGATGGATTTGGATCGACATGAGGGTGAGTAATTAATAATGGAATTTTCATTTTTGGGTGAACAATCCCTTTAAGTCACTATGAAATCTACTATAAATTCTTACTTTTTTATAGAATATTGGAGTATTATAATTTATTTATCAGTGCACAAATTACTTTTTTTATTTATTCATGTGCACTTGTAATCAGAATAGCCTTGCCTCCCTCTTGCATCGGCATCTCTTCTCTAATGATGCATTTTCTGACGCAAGAGCTGAACAACCTATCACTCATATGAGACTGCAGCAACTGCAAATCACACTGATCCAACAATCCAAACAATTCCCAATGGACAAAACAAAGTCCCATCCATTGTTTCTGTGCTGAGAAGCCATTTCTTTCGAATATACATCATAAACAGGGATAGACAATAACGCAACTTCAATTTCATGCCGATCTCAGGTTGTACTGTAAATATTTTAGGTCATTAAGATTTGACTGACAACAAAGGAAAACATTTTTTTTACATGTTTATAATAAATTTTAAAAAAAGGCAGACATATGGCAAATAAAAGGACAAACAAACAAATAAATAAATACATTTACAGTTTCAGTCTAAAGTATTCCATGTCCAAATTGATTTTGTGGACTTTAACATAACCAGACGAAAGCATTTCTGGATTTACATGACTACAGAAAGCTCTTTTGCCAGCTTAAGACTTTTAAAGCCTGTTTTGATGACACCTTCTGACCAACAGAAGCACCATGGCACCTACTCTCTTCTCAAAAATGACTTCGAAAATAAGTTCTGATTGCTACCTTGTCCTGTTATTGTCAGAAAAATGGACACCACTCTCTTCACCTTCAGACCTGTCACTATGGTCCTAGCATCCTGCCAAACTGGGAGTGAGGAGAGCATCTGGAGACTAAATCACTGCAATATTGGCATACCAAAATGGCCCAAACCACAGAGTCGGAGTGAAAGTGGGTGGGATGGGTTAGAGCCAGAGCAACTGACGTATGCTATAATCAAAATCATTTATGCCTTTAGACAGTCACCCCAAACTCTGAGTTTAGACTTGGTGACGGGCACGTAGACAAATAAAATTAAATATACTTCAAAGCCTGTGTCTTTTCCATCACAGTGACAGACAGAGATTGAAGGGAAGGATGTAGGAAGGTAAAGGAAGTGTGAAAGAGTGTAAATAACAGTAACCAGTGACCTGTGCACATGTGGGAGTGGAGGAACTAGAGATGAAGATCTGGAGCAGTGACACCTTCCCACAACTCCCATTTCCCTCTCAGTGAAGGACACACGGACAGATTAATGCGGGTATGGTGTTTCACTGCAAAGAAAGCATGGGCTGGAAAAATAATTTAGTGATAAAGGGTTTATATAAACACATCTTCATGAGCAATAAATCAGCAAATCGTGAATAATGGAAAAGCGATTACACAAAATAAAGCAATTATTTCATAAAACAGTGTTTACTGCTTAGATGACAATGGATATTGCAGGATAATAAAAATAAAGCCTCTGAATGAACAAATCAAGAGAGAAGAAAGCCATTATCTGTCAATATTACTCTCCCTCATGTGTCAGAGTAAATTTCACCGACTTCTCTAAATTACTCTTCATTTTCCACGTTCCATATACGTATCATTCGAACATACATTACGTGATTAACACACAATCGCTGTTGATTTTTTGCAGTTCATGTATCAGAATCAGCAAAAGACATAACCATAGACAGATTATGTATACGACTCATTCCCAGCTGTCCACTTTTAATCAAAACCTTATAATAGGGTTGAGATGAGCGTCTCCTTATTTGTTGTGCTAAATCACCTCTGGCCGATACAAATTTAAGTCATCACTCTGGTTTGACTACACAGCAAATACCACTGAAAAATTACACACATCCATCAAAGTAATCAAATGGAAATAGGTCAGTATTGATTGAATTTAGGCAAGAAATTTGATGAAAAAATGGTTTTAAAAAAAGCCTCCACTCCTACATAAAGTAACTAGAAGGGGCTCAAAGACTGCCAGTTGCAGATTTCCATTTTACCTGTTGACTACTAAGGTCAGCATCTACAAGTTCCACGTAAAATATGCTGGGAAATGGAAATTATTCATGTAGTCCCAATGAAAATGGAAAAAAACAACCTTAAACTTCACAAACCTAAATTTATTGGATGCAATGAAACTTGATTTTACTCAGTTTTAATCGATTACCATTTTTACAAAACGATATTGATTCCTAAATCTCAGGTTTTCAGTTAATAAACAGAACATTGCCTCCCATCCAGTAAATCGTGATAAGCTTTGTGCTTTTTTACTTTTGATATGAAACAAAGTCTCAGATTTCAAATTCTGTCCATTTTATTGCAATATTCAAATGAATACCGGCACTGTTTCAGTGTGAGGACGCTGTAATGCCTCAGTTCAAGAGAAGCAGCAGTTACAGCACGAAATAAACATGAATGAGCATCCAATTTACCGAATAATAACTTACCGAAAGTACAACCGAAATTCATATCCTGTCTTGTGTAATCGTTTAATTAGTGTTTTAAACCGTGGAAAGACGTCAAAATAATAGCTTGTAAACTAGACACATAATGCCGCAGTTACCTCTGAATAAATATATTCAGTGACCATAAGCTTGTTAGCTGCAATTTTTATTGTTCTTCAATATTCAATGGATGTTTGAATAAATTTGTTGAATAAAAAGTTTTTATGACAGCCACCATTTAAAGGTTTATATAAAAATATAAACACACTGGAGTACAAAAATATAACTATGCAACTGCAAATTTAAGAGTTCGCATACAAATCAGTTAATTTTAACCTTCAATACTATAGTAATGTAGTACCAACTGATTATCATGTATATTTTATAGCATTAGTATGTACTGTACCTGATACATGTACATCCAAAATCATTAATGTCGAATCAAATTGAATCAACATCAGAATTGATATGAATTGCAAGCTTGTGAATTGAAATCGAATTGAATTATAAAATTGGGGCCAAAACTCAGCCCTAGTGCATTACAAGTAAAACTCATTATTTGAGTGTTACCCTTTCATCTCTCATTTGTAATAATTGTTCTTAAAACTGACCAAAGTGGCCCAATATAATAGGTATATAATAGGCAAAATAAGTATGACTACACTCAATATACAACCAGTACCAAAAATAGATGTCAAACAGACACCTTAACTGCAACTTTAACACACTGCTGCACAAAAACACCTAGACACAACACGGTCCTCTTATTTACTATCTATGCACTGCTGCACCAATTAGCAGCAATTGACACCAGCTACAGAGCACCTGCATCCTGTTTCTCACTGAGAGCTGGGCCAGAGCATTTGGGGCTGATGGTGAGAAAGCTCCTCAAACAACCCCCACCTCAAACCCTCATATCTGTCCATGCGTTGCATGCTGGGTACAAGGCAGCCAGGGAGCAAAGGCCAGCCGTGTTTATGTGTTTAGCGAGTTTATCAGTAAGCTGATGATCACTCTGGTCTTTGTTAGTAAATGCCGCTGCAGTTGCAAAAGGGCAGGCGGCTAGGTGAAGGCTGGGGGGGAATAGGATGGCACAGGTTGGGAAAGGAAGGAGGGGGGGCTACAAGAGAGAGGGAGGAGGACCAGATGAAAGAAACAGCTGTATACAAATGACAAGCGTGCATCGCTCACCGCCTCCCACTGAGAGAGGGCCTTGTGCGGTCATTGAGCAGCTTCAAAGCACCAGAGCCAGCCGCAACGCACAAAGAAACTCAAACAAGCTCTTTCTCACACACACACATGCACGCCAGTGCCAGTCTGCTGCCTCTCACTGGAGAGGCTGCAATGAGACACTGTGTGTTTCTATGCCTGCCTGAGCATGCCAACCTGGCATGATAATTTTGGGAAGCAAGTGTAGTGGGTCAGAGGACTTGTGGGAACAACCTGGTGTGCACTATTCCAAAACGGGCAGTTTGTGTCAGTCCAATCAGCTTGGTTAATATTACAGGCTGTCATTTTATTTTCCCCACAGACAAAACCATTCACAGTTATTAAAGATGCATTCAGTATTTTTCTGTTAATAAAAAAGCTTTGCACACAGATAAACTGAATAAAAAAAATTCAGACTTTTTTTCTCGCAGTTGCGACTTTTTCTTCTCAGAATTGCAAGTTTACATCTTGCAATTGTGACTTTTTTCCTCAGAATTGATAGTTTATATCTCGCAATTGTGACTTTTTTATCAGAATTGTTAGTTTATATCTCGCAGTTCTGACTTTTTTCTAAGAATTGCGCATAAATGTGTAAATATCTTTTAACATGCTGATGTTATGCACGGGAAACATTCTTCTTATCAGTGTTGAAAACAGATGCTTGTATTTATTTATTTATTTTGTGGAAACTGTGATACACTTTATTTATGTATTTATTTTTATTTTTTAGACAAATAGAAAGTGCATATGAACAGCATTCATATACTGACCCTACTATTTTTTCATTTACTGACTCTAATTTTTAAAAACGGTAGCGCATTTAAAACAACTGAGATGAGGACTTCAGTTATGTCAGTAGACTAAAAACATATTTACATATTTATAATATGTATAATTATAACACATTTATAATATGTGTTTATGGTACCCTATAAAAACATATCTTTGTATTGTTTTTTACATCAATACATATGTATATTACATATAATGAGTCATCCACACCACTAGGTGTCATTACAATTTCAAGACAATAGCCAAATCAGGTGTTGCTGGAAGTTAGCTAATTTGTTTAAATCCAATAAAATTACATTATATACTAATAAGAATATAAAATACTGAATATGGAAACAAGAAACTGTATCTGTGGCAACAAGCTCAGATCAGTACAGTTCAAGCAACAGCCGTTCACCCTGAAGATGGTAAAGCTCTTATTGCTTAATGCAAAGTTTTGACATCTTGGAACCACACACTGCCTCACAGAATACTGGCAAATCATGACAAATAAACAAAGTGCAAGTGAAAGTGGACTGCTAACCAGCTGGAGGGGGGGGGGCCACGTTGCCAAAGCATACGGAGTGGGTGTGCTTTGGGATGTCTATCTAAGCACCAGACATATTTGAATCTAGTGCCCTCACCTGGGGCAGAAATGAGACGGGGGTGTTTACTGGGGGTGAGTGCAGGGGACATGGGGAGCTGAGAGCCGCTGGGGGGGGGTGCAGGCAAAAAGGGGGTGAGTGTTACAAGGAGAAGGAATCGCACCTTCATGACACCCCATAGTAATTACACACTTGAGTGGCTGGACTGTGGAGGAAATTGAAGGCCTGAGCGGGAACCCAGCTGCCTCCTTCTCCCTCCCCATCAGCGTGGTCGTGATTGAGCCTGGCCGTTCGCCCCGCTCGCCCCCTCCCTTCCTCCCTCCTTCACTCCCTCACTCAATCCTCAGAGGAAATGCCGCTTTGTGTCCTGGTAATGAGATTCTCACACACCCAACCTTATTTACCATCCCAGACAGAAGGAGAGGAGAGCAGATGAGAGGAGAGGAACCCAAACACAACCCAACTTTCTCTCATCTACAGAAGTCCTCGGCTCAGGTGCTCGGGACTGGAAAAAGAACGACGGATATGCCATGTTACATATTGTGCTGAATCATGTTTAATTGGACATTTTTAACAAATAACAGTATGACTCAAGCCATTCCTTTGGTTATTCTAACATGCTGATTTGGTGCTCAAGAAACGTTTCTTATTATCAGTGTTGAAAACAGTGATAGTTCACCCAAAAATGAAAACTTTGTTATTAATTACTCACCCTCATGTCATTCCCAACTCGTAAGGCCTCATTCATCTTTGGAATGCAAATTAATATATTTTTTATTAAACCCAAGAGCTTTCTGACCCTGCATAGTCAGAAAACTGACACGTTCAAGGCCCAGAAAGGTAGTAAGGACATTGTTAAAATAGTCCATGTGACATCAGTTGTTCAACCAAAATGTTATGAAGCTACGACAATACTTTTTGTGCACAAAGAAAATAAAAAACGACTTTATTTAACCATTTTTACTCTTCCGTGTCAGTTTTCGAGAGTCTTCACGAGCCGGCATTCAAACGTTGAACGTCCATCTCTCTTAGCTCATCGTCTGTACATTCTGGTTCGAATAAGTAAGGCTGGGCAAAAAATTGCAAGTCATCCTCTCTGTTAAAACGTTTGCAAAGATGTTTCTAGCCCTTATGGTTTAAAAGTTACTAGCATAATCATGAGTGTAACTCATGAGTGTAGCTTTTGATGGCGCTAGAAGGTTTGAGACTCCAATTTCCAAATGCTGTTGGTAAAATTCAGACTATCCTCTATCTGTGTGCCAAACTTCATAGCTTTCCTGCAAGTGGTTCTATGGGCTGCCACAGACTCAAGAAAAAAGCAAAGGAACACTCTTAAAAATAAAGGTTCTCTATTGACATTGATGGTTCTATGAAGAACCTTGAATATCAATGGAACCTTTCAAATGCAGAAAAGGTTCTTTATAGTCAAAAAAACTTCTTTAGATTTTTAAAATGTTCTTCAAAGTGGTTCTTTTAGGAACTGTTCACTGAAAGGTGAAAAATGGTTCTTCTATGGCATCACTGCAAAAGCTCCCTTTTGGAACCTTTATTTTTAAAAGTGAAGAAGAAGTAGAAGCACAAGAAGAAAACTAGCAGATACAATAGGTGCCTACACACCTTGTTTCTGTGCTTGGCCCCTAATAAAAATAATATTTTGAATATGAAAAAAAGAAACTATAACCATATCACCAACCTTCTCTTATCTACAGAAGTCCTCACCTAAACAGATCCACGACTCAGGTCCTCCTGACTGGAAAAAGAATGACATATATGATGTTACATATTTAATTGGACATTTTCCACAAATAACACCATGACTCAAGCCATTCCTTTAGTCTGGACACAATCAGTTGCGACCAGTTCTTTCTGACCACCTACTCATATGACAGAACATAGTGGCATGCATTGGCAAGGCTCCCCTTGTTCTCCTGGCACAATGCGAACACGTACTTGTCATAGCGGACTGGGAACGCACACAATTAAACACGTCAGCATGGGGTACCTGCCCTGGGCCGGCAGGGACACAGCACTCGCTGTCACCAAAAGCAGCGCCTCTGATACACACACTGCCACCAGACGGATGTGAATGTGTGTGAGAGAAGGGGGGCAGATGATTAAGAAGTTAGTCTGAGCAGCATACAAAACAAAGCGTGACTGTGACCTCAATTTACACCATGCCGCTGTAGTGACACTCAATGTGGATATTCAGTGAGCGAGCGAGCGGAGAAAAAGTCTTGCTGTATGGCTCGAATACGCCATTCTTAACAGCCTGACTGGGTCATGGCAAAATGTGTGTGCATGAGCGCCGACAACCTACTTCATATTTCTCTAGGAAATACATTTACTTGCAAAACCATATCATTGTGATAAAATAAGTGCCACAGTTAGGCCACAAAACTGCAGTTTGTCTGACAAACTCGGTGACAGTTTAGACGTCTGCTCAGCAAATGTTCGCACAAGCACTGTTATTCTTGTTTGTGACAGAGGCAGAGGCAGAATTACCTCGATTATGTGCAAAAAGTCAATTAAATTAACTGTGAAAGGCTATTTATTTTAACCCGAGGATACATTTTTTCTGTTCTTAGTAATTATAGAAAAACAGCACAACATGTGTTGGCAAGAGAACAAAGAAAGAAGCTCTAAGACTAGGCCTGACATCATACTGCCATCCTGTGGTTTAAGACATGCACTGCTGTATTGGTTTAACAAGAAATGGACAAGACAAGCACCTGTGTACCAGTATCAACTACATTTTAAAATATATTCAAATAGAATACTGTTTTCGTAAATTATATAGTTATCATTTTTCACAATATCACTGCTTCATTTAAGGTATTTTGATTAAATGCAGCCTCGTTGAGCATAAAAGACTTGTGCATCATTAATGCATCATTTTTTCCTTTCTGGAGCATCAGTAAGTGTTTGAACCTTCTGTAATAGTTGCATATGAGTCCCTCAGTTGTCCTTAGTGTGAAAAGATGGATCTCAAAACCATACAGTCATTGTTGGAAAAGGTTCAAATACACAAAAAAGCTGAACAAAAAAACCTGAAGGAGTTTTCTGAAGAACAGCAGGCAGTTTAACTGTTTAGAACAAACAAGGGACTCATGAGCAACTACCACTAAACAAACAAAAAAACACAGCCGTGGATCATTCAAGTAACAACACAGTATTACGAATCAAGTGTATGAAAACTTTTGAACAGGGTCATTTTAAAAAATTCAACTATTATTGTCACTTGTGGACTAGATGTAAATGTCTTTTATGTGAAATATCTTATTCAGGTCAGTACTAAATAAAAAATAACATGCAATTTGTATGATCCCTCTTATTTTGGTTAAATAATTAACATTTTGCAGATTCTGCAAGGGGGTGTAAACTTTTGACCTCAACTGTATATTTTGAATTCAGTGTAAATGCTGTAAACAGTGCCTTCATATTTTGATTTAGCTTCAGCTGACTGAACTTCTACATCCAAATAAATCTGCAAATCATTTGTGATCATCTACAACTATTAATTAAATTTTTTATTCCACAGGACACTAATGCAAAGCTCCAGTTTGCATCTGAATATAAATTAAAAATCACAACATCTGACAAAAATAGACAAGAAGCAACAAGACAACTGTGCGTAAAGCCAGTCCTTGAACGTTTTATGAGGATGGTTCCTTGCAGTGATACATTAAGTCATGTATAATCTATTTCTGCTCTACTGGTTTTGTCACTAACTCTGAATAAACTAAGCAGCTCTTTCTGTTTCACTGTTATCTTTTCAAAATCACCAGTGAAAAAAAATGAATATGCCATAGCAAATGCAAGTAAACACACACACTTGCAAATGCAATATGGAGACACAATTGCCTTTGACATCAGCACTACTTCACTGCTCAGCTGAATATTAACAAATAAAGGAAATGATCTGCATAATTAATATGCATCTTAGGTGATACCACAACACCCAGGCTGGGTGATGAAGCCTTTAGTCATGTACCTGCTGCTTGGGGAACTGGCAGAGGATGTAGGTGATGCTGTTGGCTTGACAGCTGGCTATGAATGTAGGTCACAAGGTCCCATCGGTCCAGCTGGGGTGGAGATAAAATCACTAGATTCCCATCAGCCTCTTCTCTCAGTTACACACCTGCATATACAAATGACTCTGAGTGTTATATTTGTTATATCAATTATGGTATTATATCTGGTTTTTATACCTCAAGCTCAAAGTGAGGGATATGGCAGGTGTTATGTCTTTAGGTCTAGGGAATTGGACACGCCATCTAAATTTCATTATTTTAACTACCGGGATTTGCACAATGATGCTTTTCAGTGTAATATCACCCCACCGTGCTACTGTTTTGTCTTAATTTGGAGCACCAGAGTCATATGTAGCTGCATACTGTCTAACATGCACAAAATAAGTCTTGAGAATTAAACCTCTCACTTCTCTGAGCATTTCTGAACAGCAAACCTGCAGAAATATCACATCTGAAATGCTGAGTGATATGGAAATGAGGTTTACGGCACTCTGAGCATGTTAATAATGCTAATCCTGGGATTACGGGCACATTTTCAAGGTGCAATTACATCACCAAGCATCTTGGGATCACCATAATCACAGATTGTGCATGACGCTTCAGCATAATCCTACCTCATCCTTATTAACTAGTTGGTGCCATCCAGACTTCTGTTAAATAACACGGTTTTAGAAGACCTTGTTTTTCCTGATTTCACCTGTCTTCAGATTATAACTATACTATTTCATATATATATATATATATACAGTGTTGCGAAGGTTACTTTGGAAATGTAATAGGTTACAGATTACAAGTTACTTGATTTAAAATGTAACAAGTAGTGTAACTTTTCAATTACTTTATTAATTTCTTTTCTTTATTTATTTCTAATATTTTCAACTGTTAATCATTTTGGAAACATTTAAACCAGGCAGAGTTAACCTTACAGTAGCGTTCAACACTGATTACTGTCAGACTTTCAAAATCCTTTATCACTTGAATTAAGATTATAATAAGTAAGGGATAACATACATCTTTATTTTGCGATAACTGGCTGAATGTACATTATCTCACTTTTTACACAGCTGCTTGATAGATTATTTAGATGTTTCATGTCAAAATTATTAGACACGAAACACTGATCTATGTTGAAATATTTCAGCGCAAAACTTCCATGAAGAAATCAGTTGCTAGCAAACGGCAAGTTCAAACTAGACATTTTAGGGATACAGTGCAGTCATACCAGTTTTCTTACACAACATTTCACCACATAAATAATTAAGTAGTAGTACTAGTTTCTTAGTTATTTTATAATCCATTACAGTGTACAAAAAAAAGGCAGCAGCTGCGTTTGTATGAAACAATAGATCAAGTCCACGGTACCAGGATGTAAGAATTTTTACGTATTTTTTGGGGCTTTTTATGTCTTTTATTGTGATAGGACAGTAGAGAGATGACAGGAAAGAGCTGGGAGGAGAGAGGGGAGCAGGATCTGCAAAGGACCTCGAGACGGGAATCGAACTCGGGTCTCTGTGAGCGCTGTTGCGCTATATGTCATAACAAGATCATAACATAAATAACATCATAACAACGAAATAGTTTAATAGCTATGATACTGGGTTTTAAATCAAATGTTTGCATAGTTATGACAGAAAACACTAGCATCTAACAATGCCTTGGAAAAAACAATCTTAAAAAATAAAGTTTATGCATAAACCCAAATAGGAAATAAAACAGTTATTGAATAAGCATGCGTCCTGTTGTGTGTCCTAAACTCCTAAAACATTGGTGTCTCATTAGAGCAGTCAATGCAATTTAAAAGAAGTCAATTAAATCTGTAAGTGGAGGTGGGTGTGTGAAAAAATTCAGATGTAATCCCCTTTGTAATCACTGGCATTTTTCAAAAGTAACTGTAATTTAATTACACATTTTTTCTCAGTAACTGTAACTAATTACAATTACATTTACTTTGTAATTAAATTACGCAATTCCGTTACATGTAACTAGTTACTCCCCAACACTGTATATATATATTAAACTTATGGAAATGGCATCAAATCTGTCAAACATTTTATAAATCAGGAAAAATCAAAGGCTTAATCCTAGAGGTGTACTTTCCAGATTTCATCAGCTGGTTTTAAAGGGGGTTTGACCACTTCTTTAGCTGGTCAGGCTGTTTTTTTTTCAGCAAGGAAGTAATAGTACTGACTTATTTTCATCTTCACCACCATTATGTCAACGTTACACATTTAGGTGACTTATATTTGTAATTCGTAAGTAGGCCTAAGAAATGTTAGTAGCCAGCAGAAAAACATAAGCTGCTGCTTATTTTGGCGATATATATTGGTTTTTCTTGAAAGCTAGATCTCTCAATATTTACAATGAAATTTACACACTATTTTTGGATCTGACAATGCTGACCCAAGGAGCACATATTGTGTCACAATGAATATGGAGAAGAATACAACCTAACTGAAAATATCAGAAAGTTCTAAACAAATCCGTGTTTTAACAAGAACAAGATATGGTTGTGGTGCCTGGATAAACTTTCTCAAAGAATCCTCCTTTCACCTGTATGTGTATCTCCGGTCCACTTGCTGGATTCACGAAATACTTTCGTAAATTATTAATCTAGATACATTCTTCACGCTAAATTCAGTTCATTTTAAGTGCACTGACTACTTGCACCCATATCCAGTCAGACGTGTAGAAAATTAAGTGAATCCGACTGATTTTTTATTTTTTATTGTTTCAGAATAAACGCGCGAAACTAAACTTAATAAGGTGGATTCGTTTATAAATGAATTTCATTCAGAGTGCCTTTTATATTGAAAACCAAAAAAACAACATGCAATAAAAAAGTTTGCTAGACCAAAAGCTAAACCATTTCACGTCATTTATATAGGTCTTATCAGATTATTACAAAATTAAAGCTGAATGTAGTTTACCTTAGATAAAAGGTTCTGTAAATGCCAAACATCTTTGCATATTTAAACTGGAAAAATTAAGGAAAATAATTTCCATGCTTTTGCATCATAAATCACACTAATCTAATCTATATCCACCTTAAATCCTCACAGTATATTCACAGGACGGACACTGTTTTGGTTGTTTTAAATGAATCTTCTTTTACTTATTTATTTTTATTGCTACAAAATTTATATATAATAACTGTTTTTAAATTTCACCAATTCAAAACTGGAATATGAGACGAAGTTCATATTTCTAAGGAAAAATAAGTGACGTAAAGTGTCTTTTATTTTGGCTGTGGACGTCACGTTTACGTAAGGACGTCTTGTTTGGTGCTGCTGCGCGGGAGTTTCATTTTGGTGCCTTATTTTGTTTGCACACTACTTTTGACCCGTCAGAATGAATGTTTTTGTGAAGTAACTCATCTGATATTCATCTTAAACACATTACTCCTGAGGTAAATGAAGTAATCTACGGGTGCTGTTTATATGCAGTTATAACAGAAAATATCTTGCTACGCAATCAGTTTCGTCGTATGTTTATGACCTTAAAGCACTCCTTTATTCCCCTGTAGTTGGTTAAATCGTGTTTATTAGACCTTTTAATGATGTTAAGTGTCAGTTTAAATATTACCTATTTTTTGAATTTACAGCAGAGCAAGTTCAAAATCTTTTACTGATGAGGAAAAATGTATTTTCCAGTTCTGTAACGTTAACTTTAGTCTGTTTTGCCACAGTCCGAAATAATCAGTGACTTTAGATAATCAATTGTCAGCCAAACTTGGTGTAAACCAGTGTTTACCCAGAGCTGTCAAATGAAGACAGTTTTCAAGTCTCATGCAGCTGTAATGACTGTATCCTCAAACAGTGACATCCTCCATTGGACACAGAAGGACACTGAAAGACACAGGATGGCTGCGGCTCCAGTGGAGTACACCATAGGAGGGGTGAAAATAAACTTCCCCTGCAAGGCTTATCCCTCTCAGCTGGCCATGATGAACTCAGTAAGATCTGTTGTACTGACAGATTTGTTGTTGTGTTTTACAGTCAATAAACATGTTTGTAATCCTGTATCATCAGTACCATATAAAACTTTTAAATTAGCCTCTTTAGTTTTGATTGATATCTGTAATTTATGTCATTTTGTCCCTCTTAGATCATTCGTGGACTTAACAATGGGCAGCACTGTCTATTGGAGAGCCCTACTGGCAGTGGGAAGAGTCTTGCTTTGCTTTGTTCGGCCCTCGCATGGCAGCAAGCACAGTTTGGTATGTCTATAAATCTTTTCAATAAGTTTTTAAGTGTTTTGTCAATAGTTCTGGCATCTACACTGACTAAGGTATAGAGAGAATACAAAGGTGCAGTATGGCATCTTATTATATGTCAAATAATCTTCAGTTCATTAGGAAACTTGCCACAGTCAAAATAAGCTCTTTTTATGATAAATAATGGATGAAAACCAGACTACTATTGAAAAGTTTGGGGTCAGTAAGATTTTTTAATGATTCTAAATGAATCTCTTATGCTCACTAAGCCTGCGTTTATATGATACTGCAACTTTTATAAAAAATGTAATTTATCCCTGTGATGGCAAAGCTGAACTTTTAGCATCATTACTCCAGTCTTCAGTATCACATGGCCCCTCAGACCACAACTTCAATTGCATGTTATATATCCAAAACCCCAAATCGAATTCTGAGACAACCTACCCTGTCTATGATTTCTGCAATAATAAACTCTTATTAACTCTTCACTCTATAAAACAAAGCATTAATTTGGTTTGTTTTACCATGTCTAAAGGTAAGGAACAGGATGCAGGCATTAGTTCGACTGACTGTAAGAAACCAGAAGTGGCTACTCCATGTCAGTGTGCGTGCCATAACCGAAATGCACACCCTACTTGCAGCAGCGCTACATCTAGACCACCTCTGGTTGATCTTCCTTGTGAAAGTACTTCTGCTCAAGCTACAACCCCTCTCTCAAAAGAAGGTAAGCATTTTCTGAAACCTTTTGACCAAAAAAAAAAAAAACATGAAACACCATGATCAATTACCTAAACAGACACTTAAAGAGACAGTTCACCCAAAAATAAAAATTCTTTCATGAATTACTCACCCTCATATTGTTTCAAATCCATAAGACCTTTGTTCATCTTCAGAACGCAAATTAAGATATTTTAGTTGAAATCCAAGAGATTTCTGACTCTGCATAGACAACAACACAACCCCCATGTTCAAAGTCCAGAAAAGCAGTACATCATTAAAAAAGAAAACAAAAATAATGACTTTATTAAAGAAATTCTTCTCTTCTGTGTCAGTTTTCATTTCGCTTTCACAGCAGTACCACGACACATGCGCTACTGTCTATGCAGGGTCAGAAAGCTCTCAGATTTCATCTGAAATTATTTAAATTTGTGTTTCAAAGCTGAGCAAAGGTCTTTGTTTATTAATGACAAATTAATGACAGAATTTTCATTTTTGGGTGAACTGTCTCTTTAAGTGTTTGTTTTCATAGACCCTGTTTTCTTGTTTCAGCAGTCAAAAGTGACCAGTCTCGGAAGTCCTCTTTGTCTTCCCGTCTCTCTGAGAAACTTCAAGCCTCCCTTTCCAATGGAGAACAAGATGATGACTTTAAAATTGACAGGAAGCGCATTCGTGCACCAAGCACAGAGCAGAAGGTACTGCTGCAAATAGCTTCTATTCCTGTGACGTTATTGATTGGCTTGTTGAGTCTTGTCATCACACTCAGATTTTTTTTTCCACAGAGCAGCAAGCGAAGATGCCTTGAGCGAGGAGTGATTTACATTGATGATGATGATGATGAAGAGGAGGAGCATCTGGAGAGGCCGGTGCCCGGGGCTCAGAGTTGGACCATGGAATTGAACAGTGGTGCCAGAGCTGACAGCTGCCAGTCGCAGCCACAGTGTTGTGTAAGTGCACCTCAAACACATTTTCTGCTCTTATCTCTAATTGGGAGACTATGATGTAATAAAGTGTCAAAAATAGCCATGGAGAGCAGTGTTCGATATTTCTCCTCATTTCATCATCCAAAACCATTAAAGGGATAGTTTGCTTAAAAATTGAAATTTTGTCATGATTTACTCACCCTCATGTCATTTCAAACCTGTATGACTTTGTTCTGTGGAACACAAAAGAAGATATTTTGAAGATTGTTGGCATCCAAACAGTTTTTGTGACCATTGACTTCCATTATATGAAGAAATGTTTTCAAAATAGTTTTTTTCGTTCAAAGGAAGGAAGAAAATCATATGGGTCAACATGAGGGCGAGTAAGTGATGACAGACTTGTCATTTTTTGGTGCACTATGGCTTTATCCCGACTTCAGCAGTTTTACCAAGGATGCCATTGAAATTATATGTGTTATTAAAGGAGTAATATTATTATAAGCATTATTTAGTTGCAAAATGTAATCATATATTGCAGTCTTAAGTAGCACAGGTATATTTGTAGCAATAGGCAAAAATACATTGTATGGGTCAAAATGATCAATTTTTCTTTTATGCCAAAAATCATTGGGATATTAAGTAAAGATAATGTTCCATTAAGATATTTTGTGTATTTCCTACCACAAATATATCAAAGCTTAATTTTTGTTTAGTAATATGCAATGCTAAGAACTTCATTTGGACAACTTTAAAGGTAATTTTCTTTATATTTTGAATTTTTTATTTTTTATTTATTTTTTATTTTTTTGCACCCTCAGATTCCAGATTTTCAAATAGTTGTATCTCTGGCAAATATTGTCCTATTCTAACAGACCGTACATCAATGTAAATCTTATTTATTCAGCCTTTATGTGTAAATTTCAATTTAAAATCTCAAATTGACCCTTATGACTGGTTTTGTGGTGGGTGTTCACATATGTTGTTTTATTTTATTGTTGACCACTTGGTGGCAGCAGAGGATGGTGCAAAACAGTGATTTCAAAGGTTCATGGGGATATTATTGGATTCATTTCATGTGTTTTTTCACACTGCTGTTGGATACTTAATTATGTGTCTGTTAGCAAGAATTATCTGTTTAAGTACTATAATTTGACTAGTGTTGTGCCACAACAAGCCATATGACTCCAGATTAAATGTATGCACATAGTTGCTTTCATCCTACATAGGAATGGCGCCAGAGCAATGTCTGACTGAATGCAAAACAGGGTTTTATAGATGAAGAGTTCAGATGCAAAAGCCCCTAAATCCATCTGACGTATTTCTTTAAAATTAGCATTTCTTTTTGGCTACTTTTGGTTTCTATGTAAATACTGGTACTTCTAATTTAGCTGAGGCTGGAATTTAGTGAGTTTGAAGTAAAAGTATTTGATGGATGCATACTATGTGTCAGGAGCATTCACTCAGTATCATTATCTCATTTTTGACCGAGATGGCTTTTAGCTGGTTTTGCATCTGAACTCTTCAGATGTTTGAGAATGCTAGATTGGTTTAGTTTTAGCTTATAGACTTTATGGAAAGGTTTCCAGCCTTTTAAATTGCACTTTGAAATTCTGCCTGACCTTGTAATCGTAATTTGATAACATTAAACAAACAATTGGCACTTCATTATTTCCATCTAACATAAATCCTCCTAATCTGGGGTTATGAAGTGTTATTATGAAGATGGTTTATTTGTTTTGTTGAGAGATGCTCAACAGAATGCATCACAAGGCCTCTTAGAAAATCTGATGCAATGTAACAAACACCACAGGTATTCACATGGCCAGTGGTGAAAAGAATCTGTGTCAGCGTGATCGTCCTGTCACACCGTAGGACATATTGCTTACAACCGGCACAATAGAAAAGGAGTGACTTGTGCTATGCGTTCCTCAAGATTGGTGGAGTGTCACCGAAGAGGACGGCCCTGGCCTGATGGGCGGGCCGACGGGTGTGTTGGGTAAGGGGGGAGAAGAGAAAGCGGGCCTTAGGTTTCACTCTCTCACCTGACACCGTTCTCGGCCCCTGCCAGCGCTGACTGACATCTTCAATGGGCCCTTTGAAGCGAGCTCCAGTTTAATTAAGAGGTTTGCCTTGCTTGGCAGTGATCTGTGAAAGCCTGGGATAAATATTGAATGGGGTTCACCCGCTGGTTACGGCGCTCCGGGGATAAACAGGTGCTTTGTGAGATTGGGGATTTGTGGGGTGGGGGCGCTCCGGGGCAGCTATCAGGAGGGCTATAGGGAGTAAAGACCTCACTGAAATGCTTCACTCGCTGTCTCTGTCTCTCGCCCGCTATCTCTTTCTCTCTCTGTCCATCTGTATGGTGAGGGTGCAGTGGCCCAGGCAGGCGGACAGTGTGAGATTTCAGTCTCTCAGGTGTCAGGCTCTCAGAGCCAGCCTGTTGAAATGCAGTCTCCATTGTTCGCGCTCACACTCAGGCCTGCATCTTCCACCACAGGGCCATTGTAGAGCGCAGACAATCTACCCTCACCATCTCAAACACAGGAGCTGCTCTCTCCACACCTCACCTGGCAAACAGAAATGCCACTGTCTAACAGAACAAACCCAGCTCTTATAATGTTTTTCACCAGTAACTGATAAGTACTTGGTAGGATCCTCCGCCTCTTCACAAAGGAATTTAACAATTCCGGTTCTGATGCTGATTTTAATAATTCAGGTTTCTTAATGGTTCCAAGCGACTCTTCCATCTAATTCGTATGTGTTTGTGATTAGATAAACAACTTTAGCATGAGAATTAAACTTTATTAGTTGCTATGAATGTTTTGGAAATTCATTAAAAGAAATGGTTCTTTAAAGTTGTTTACTAGGGAGTCTTTTGACTTCACCGGTCACATTGTAATATGTGTTTATGAGGCAGTTATTTTTACTGAATCCGAATCATGAGCTCAAAAATCGTGCTTCACTGGTTGTGCTGTATGTTTTTGATTCTTTAAAAAAGAAAAGGTTCATTAAAAGTTGTTCACTTGGGAATCTTTTGACTTCATTGATCGCAGTCAATGTGTTTAAATCACTAAAAACACCTGGCTGTTAAGTTCATTTGCTTAAGAATATGACTTCACTGATTTAAAAAGAACCATGTTATAAAAGTCAATCACCTGGGAATGTTTTAACTTCATTGTTCTTGCTGTGTTATTTATGAGCTAGTTGTTTTTAGTGGATCAGATGATAGGGCTGGGTAAAAAAAAAAAATATATATATATATATTGATTTCTGGATTTTTGATCGATTCTCTTTTTTACGAAACGATATTGAATCTTAAATCCCAAGAATCAATTAGTCTAGACTGTTTTCAGTTAATAACCAGAACATTGTACCGCACTTCCCATTTAATAAATCGCAATAAGCTTGCGCTTTGTTGCTTTTGATATAAAACACCATCTCAGATTTCAAATTAATAAATGCCGTAATAGTGCTGTTAAATGAGTGACAGATTGCTATAGCGCCTCTGTTTAAGAGAAGTGGCAGTCCAAAGTGCATGTGAACTGATCATGTCCTCCGCTTTAATATCAGTTACAGCATGAAATAAGTATTAATTAACTTCTGAAAGTATGTTAAAAGACAGAGTACAATTTACTGAAATCTGTTTTTATCTCATGTAATTGCTCAATCAGTGTTTCAGCTGTGCAAAGACGTCACTATAACAATGTCACAGCGGCGTATTTACCTCAGAAAAACATGCGGTGACCATAAACTCATTAGTCTGTTAGAAAAATTAACTCTAGAAAGGAGCATTTTGCTAAATATATGCACCCTATACCATAATCATTATAATTTTTACTGTTCTTCAATGTTTCATTTATGTTTCAATAAATCTGTCATGTTTTTATGACAGTCACCATTTAAATGTTCATATCTCAAAAAAAAAATTTTATTGGAAAAGTTATTTAATTGTAACTTTATTAATATAAACACTTAAGTGAGTGAATTTTAAATGTTTGTATACAAATCAGTTAATTTTAACCTTCAATATTATAGTAATATAGTACCAGCTGACTTTCTTGAATATTTTACAGCATTAGTTGAGAGTTTTTGTTTTTTTTCGTTGAGAAAATTTAGCATGTACTGTACCTGATATATGTGACCCTAGACCACAAAACAAGTCACAAGCATGGGTATATTTATAGCAGTAGCCAACAATACTTTGTATGGGTCAAAATTATAGTGTGTGTATATGTGTGTATATATATATATATATATATACATACATTATAAAGTATAGCTTCATGTTCCATGAAGATTTTTTGTAAATTTCCTACCTTAAATATTATCAAAACTTAATTTATGATTAGTAATATGCATTCCTAAGAACTTCATTTGGACAACAAACATGTCTTTTGCTCCCTCAGATGTATAAATCTGTATAAATGTATAAATCTCAGTTTTAAAAAAAAAAATTACTCTTATGACTGGTTTTGTGATCACATACAAAATAATCCAAATCAAATCGAATCCCAAGCTTCTGAATCAGAATTGAATCAAATCATGAAATTTGTGTTATAACCCAGCCCTTAATCAGAGTATTTATCTCAGGAATCAGACATTACTGGTTTTGCTGCATGTTTTTGATTTATTAAAATAATAGTCCATTCAAGTGCACAGTTGTTTACTTGGGAAGCTTTTGAATTCATTGATCACACTCTGTGTTTGACTCATTAAAAGCAAATGACTCACGAGTCATTTACTTGAGAATCTGACTTTACTAGTTATGCTGTTTTTAATTAATTTAAAAGGACTGGGTCATAAAACCCATTTGGGAATCTGGCTTCATTGGTTGTGTTCAATGTGTTTGATTTACTAAAAACAGCTGGCTCATAAGAGTCATGAACATGAGAGTCATGAGCATGGGAATAGGACTACACTAGTAGTGCTGTATATTTTTGATTCATTAAAAAGATCCTAAAAGTTGTTCATTTGCCAGTCTTTTAAGAAATCATCTCATTCACTCCAGAATCAGACTTTACCGGTCATGCTGTATGTTTTATGCTGGATAGTAATACATGGAAAATACTTTCCAACTCAATATTATTTTGCACATGCTGGAACTGTTGATGTACTGAATGTATATCAACAGAAGATCATTCAGTTCTGGTTTGGGAAAAAAAGATTATTATTTTCTAACTCTAATCTTCACATATCCATTACAAAACCAGTAATGGGGAGATTTATGCATCATATTAATAAATAAGCTTTACATTGATGTATGGTTCGTTAGGACAGTATAATATTTGGCCTAACTACAGTAGTCAACATTTTAAGTGGATCAAAACCTTTCATAAAAGTTGTCCTAAAACCAAAACAATACCCTGAACTTTTTTGATCCACTTCAAATGTTGACTACTATATTTGAAAATCTGGAATCTGAGGGTGCAAAAAAATCTAATTATTGCGAAATTTGCCTCGTTTTTTGGTGTTTTCCCTTTTATTAAGATAGGATAGTGGAGAGCAGACAGGAAGTGAGGTAGGACAGAGAGAGGCGGACGGAATCGGGAAAGGTCCTCGAGCCGGGATTCGAACTCGGGACGCTCGTAGTGCAACGGCACTGCATGTCGGCACACTTGCCCACTAGGCTGTCGGCACCGACGAGAAAATTGCCTTTAAAGTTGTTGAAATGAAGTTCTTAGCAATGCATATTACTAATCAAAAATTAAGTTTAGATATATTTACAGTTGGAAATTTACAAAATATCTTAATGGAACATGATCTTTAGTCAATAAGGTAATGATTTTTGGCGTTAAAAAAAAAAAAATATGATTTTGACTCATACAATGTATTTTTAGCTATTGCCACAAATGTACCCAAGCTACTTAAGACTGGTTTTGTGGTCCATGGTCACATATAGTAACCAGCAGCTTATTTTATGTATTTGTAGTATGTGTGCTGGCCCTGAACTGTAACTAGCTGTTAGGTCCCACAAGAGCTGTGAAACGCTGTCATTGTACACCAATGCTTCTACAAACCACCGAAGACACTTTCCCAATATCCTCGCTCATTTTTTAGTGCCAGAACAATGGCCGCATTTTCTTAGCAGAGCATTGAGCTGCTAGATGCATCTGCAGGTGTCTGCCCCTGACTGGAACAGCATGCTTGGGTTAACGCTCCCACACAATGCCACGCACTGTTTTAGTAGGAGCCACTGTTGAGGTCTGGAGCAGCCTGAGGTGTAGCTCTCTGCTCTAGTGATATCAGGGCCTCGCCATGAAAGAATGCGCCACTCCGCCTGAATGTGTCTGTGGCGGCAGGTTCGGCCAATGGAGGCTGTTATCTGCATTCCAGGGGTGTCTTATTTGCTGTGCGCTAGCGAGAGGGGCCGAAACTGTGGCAGGCTGCGTGTAACGGATACCCTTGTGTCAGCTGTTTCCTGCACGGCTGCTGACAAGGCCTTCCATTCACAATCAGCCCTTTCTCTCCCCCCCCCGCGATGAATAAGTAATTATTCGGTATAGGAGGCAGGATACTTGGACTGGCCTATTGAATGTGGCAGCAGCAAGTAAGGTGATCGGCAGGGCCGTAACTCTTCCTGCGAAGCCGTAACCTTAGCTGCTGCCAGCTCTCTGTTTATTTAGCACGTCGGCCCGGGTCTTTGTCCCGTCGGGGGACGGTTTGCAAGACAGGCTCACGTTCGCTTCCATTCTATCACTTACTGTAATATTTAATGACAAACAAGGTTTGAGAAGCAGCTCGGGTAACCGGAGCCGGACCTCTTCAGTAGAGTGCAGGCTAAAGGACAGCTTGATCCCTGATGTGAAGGTGTAACACACGCCGTGACTTAGCATTTGCTTATGAGGGATAATCTTACTGTCACTCTGAGGAAAAGAAGACAAGCTACAATTATTTTGAAGGACTGAAGCAAGACTGACATAGGAGGTTTTATTTATTGGTATCAATCAATATTGGATATTTACAATAATTGTACATGCTTGTTTAAAATGACCTTTGCCACCATCTGACGCTCACTTAAAGTTTAAAACTAATTTTAATATTAATAATAATTTAGTAACACAATCTTAATCAAAATTTATAATAATTATAATTATTTATACATTTTTTTCTTATTTTGAAGGACTAAAGCAAGACTGATATGGGAAGTTTTATTTATTGGTATAGATCAGTATTGGATGTTTAATTGTACATGCTTGTTTGAAATTATCTTTGCCACCATCTGACGCTCACTTAAAGTTTAAAACTAATTTTAATGTTAAAAATAATGTTAATATCAATGATTTAGTAACAAAGTCAAATGTAATCTTTAGCAAATTTAAAAATGAACAATAATTTTTCATACGCATAATGTTGTGATGCTTAAATTCACTTGTAGTATTTAAAATGGTTGATTTTTGTGTGTCTGTTTTATTTTTGATGTATTTACGCAAAAAATTATAATGTTATAAATAAGCTATGCATAATTTGTATAGTCAAAACTTTGAATACGGTTTTTAATGAATTTTAAAAGTGCTTTAGACGAGTTTGCTATTTATAATTTCTTTGTCCCTATTTTATTTTATTTTATTTATTTTATTTAAACATGTATGTGTATTTACACTACTGTTCAAAAGTTTGTAGTAGTAGTATTTTTTTTTGTATCTCTTATGCTCACTAAGTCTGCATTTATTTGATCAAAAGTACAGTAAAACACAAATATTGTGAAATATTATTACAACTTAAAGTTAACTGTTACTTACTTTTTAAAATTTATTCCTGTGATGGCAAACCATCAGCAACTATTACTCCAGTTTTCATTATCAAAGTTGAAAACAGTTGTGCTTCTTAATATTTTAGTAGAAACAGACATTTTTTCAATAATAATTTTTTAATAAATAAAACATCATCGTATATTAAAAATATAAATGTTTTTAAATAAATGCATGACTTTTCTGTCACTTTTAATCAATTTAATTAATCTTTGCTGCTTAAAAATTATAATTTCTCTCAGGAAAATCTTACTGACCCCAAACGTTTGAACTGTGTTTTTTAACATTTTATCATGTTTGAATCCATTCAGCAGAATTCTGATTTTTTTTTTTTTTCTCTAAAATCACTGCAGAAAATAAAAAAACAGCTTATTCTGTCTGCTCCTACCTATTAGCGATGATCAGAAACCTGATTCATAAACATACAGGGAAAGATTAAGCCCTCTAATCCTCAATGTGAATAAATATTAACTCTGTGTAGTTCTTTATAACAGTTCAGATACAGTATATAGTTCTGTAGATTAAAACACTTTTTTTTTTTTTTTTTGTTTTAGACATACAGTATTTCAGTACTCAGACAATACCGCTGTCTCCCACAGAATAAAGCAGTGACTCTGCTTGACACCAGCTGTGTAACACATGAGTTGTGTGTCATTCCCATGAATGGAGGGGAAAGTGGGACACTTAAAATGCTCATACCATCCTCAAGATCAGTTTCACCACTAGAGTTGGCTGCAGGCAAGCATGGCCCTTTGTGTGAAAGCTGCAATTAAAGAGATCCAATCAGAGGGGCCAGTAGCATGAACAATGGCACCGTCTAAAATTACAGTCTTGCTTGGGGTCATTCTGTCTTGACTTATAGCATTTGCCTGTTCTGTGAATGATTATCTATATGACCGCTTATACAAAAGCCCTTTCATGAGCTGGACAAACAAGGGCTGTAGAATTTGCTTCAAGTAGGTTGTTTCTCTTTGTAATGTTTATGCTTGACTTGTTTTTCTCTCTTTGTATTTGACAGTCTCCCGTGTCTTGTTCACTCTGTCCTTGCGCCAACCTCAAAGCAGGACAGAAAACGGTTGAAAAGTCCAAGGACAGTGATAAAGACAAAGAGGGAAGCGGAAGGAAAAAGATCCCGAAGATCTTCTTCGGCACTCGTACTCATAAGCAGATCACACAGATTGCGCGGGAGCTCAAGCGAACGCTTTACTCCACCGTGCCTATGACGATACTGTCCAGCCGAGACCACACCTGTGTCCATCCCGAAGTGGTGCCTCATGCCAACCGCAACGAGCGGTGCAAGGAGCTGCTGGAGGCAAAAAATGTGAGTCGGCCCCTTCCCAGGTTACACTATGTGACATCACAGCCACCTTTGAGCACAGGCTCTTCTTCATCTGTCATCATTATAACCTCTCAGAGGGATAAAAGAGAGTAGAATTAGACATCTCCTGGTTCGCTGAGTTCAAGACCTGAACCCTGAACTCTGTCAATAGACAGAGGTGCAGTAAAAATAGCAACTGGTTGCACCGGTAGCTCGCCAAGTTCAACCATTTTACATCATTGAAATAATGGCGCCGCCAGTGGTCTAAAATATGTATAAAACAATGTGGATTTTTTAAATCACATAAATCTTTCATGTTTTTTTTTACTACATATTTCAGTAAAATACATCATTTACATTATATTAAGCCAGGCAAGTCTTAATACCTGGGATTCCCTTTAAGTAGTGTTAAATAATGATGATGGATGCTTGCATTAGCATTATTTTGGCAGTTGTCAGCAATGTATAAAGCACAGCTCATACCGAAGTCCAGGGTTCGTACAAGGTGTTTACAGTTCTTAGAGTATTTGAATTTGACTTTTTGAAATTTAAGACCTGGAAAACCTTTGAAAACAGCAGTGCTCCTGAAGAGGTACTTGAAAATTGCCTGAATTATTGAAAGACAATGTACCTATGAAATAAGCGTTTAATTTTGTCAATAAGCTCATATGTTTTCACACAAAATTCATACAATTCATAAAACATCATACTTTTTTCGCTTATTTCTGTTAATGTCAGAAAGCAGTCCAGTAGTAGTACTGACAGAGTTGTTTAAACATGGCTGAAGACATGGAAAGAGGAGCAGACAAACTGAATTGAGTCAATTACACTTCATTTTACAGTCATTTAAATCGTAACTGAGGAGCGTGGATCACAAGTCATTTGATTCAGACCTGGACTTCAGAGCGGGTTCGCGAATCATTTGTTACAGATCAGGATTTCGGAGCAAATTTGTGAATCTTTTTTCTAGATTTTTTTTTAAACAGTAGAGAATATCAAGCCATTAAGGCAGTATAGTTATAAAAAAAAAAAAAAGTACACACAAATACAAATCCCTTAAGAAAATGAACCGTGGTTTTACTATAGTAAAAGCATAGTATACTTTGTAATACTTTAGTAGTAATACTTTGCATGTGCTTCACTTTATTTTTGCAGTTTTTTTATTAGTATATTTTTATTTATCTATTAAAAATCAAAAAAGTAGTGTTTGAAAAGTCCTTGAAAGTCATGGAATTTCATTTTTCAGTATCTGTACGAACCCATGGAAGTCACTTTCAAACCAAAGAGCTTGGTCAGTGCTGGAAATCCACATGACCAACTTCCGCTGCAAAATCTGCGTGGGGAAATCTTTCACACGAATATCCCAACGCCTATTGGAAATGATTGGATTTCGTCCCACAAAATCCACTGAACAACAGTAAATGTGGCCGTGCCTTAACAATTTCTGTCTGTGATGTTGGCTTGTTTTCTTTGGCTGCAAACAGCAGTTAACTGAAGATTGACTTTTTTTTTTTTTTTTTAATATGATAATGGTGTTTTGTGTGTGTGTATAGCAAAAGATAACCTCTGCATCCACTATTTCCACTGACCACCTAAGTGTACAGGTCATGGCTTGTGCCCTATTCATCCTTAAGTGTTGGGCCTAAGTAGTGATCAACTCATCATGAATTTGTTAACCATTGAAAGTCTTGAATTGGATTTTGTGAACGGAGATTGACCCACTCTTTACTATGGAACCAAACACCTCGTTTCCTGAACTTCACAGCAGCCTGCAGGCCAAACAGCAAGTGTGGCCACTTATTCTGTGAACCCTCTTCTCCTTTCACTCTAACACTGTCGTAAGAAAAGACGAGCTGCCGACCCTGAAATGCAAACCCTCGCTTTAAGGTTTCACAAACTTAATCTCCGTCACCAAAGCTGTGGAGAACAGTTACAGGCGATAATATCCCCAATCAGTCATACAGACCTTTTTTGTTGTGCAGCCTTGTCAAAGGCTTCAAACGCACTTTGTTCCAGTGGGAGCTTCGGTATTGTCCGTGTTGCTTAGTCTCTGACCATCGGGCAGCCCATGTAATGATACCTATTATGCTGTCACCACAGGTGTCCACTCACCTCTCGACTGTGTCGCACCCCTGCACATGAAAGCGGGGAAGACCGTGCCGACAACCCCGCTCGGAGAGAGGAGAGAATGAGCTGTCGCTTTCCTCATCCTCCCTGGGGCCCCATCTCTTGTGTCCTCTTATGAGCCCCACTCCGAGTCTTTATTCTGCTCTCCTGGTCTTACTGAATGGCCTTTCAGACACTTGTCGTTAGGTCGCACACCCCTCAGCAGTGCCATCATCACCTTCATAAGAGTTAGAGAACAGGGGGATCAGAACGGCACGATCGGGTTGACATTTATCCCGTGCTCTCATTGACGGCTAATCCCTCTTTGAGTATGTATACTGGAAGCTGCCATCAGCCTTTCAGCAGCGTGTTACAGGTTCCAGTGAATTATGAAACAATGCACAAGTGCTTCCCTTTTCTGCAGGGAGACACCTGCCTAAATAATTATATAAAAACACATTTATTATAGGGAAATGTTAGGGATATCACTCTTGTGGTTTAATTGCATCAAAACAATCACATTTTTCATACATGAACAGTTTATTGCATAAATTCATGCATTCCCTGGGATTCAAACCCACAACCTTGGTCAAATTACCAATTTTCATAAAATAGTATTATTTGTGTGTTTGTTTATATAATTTCATGTCTTTCAGGGTAAGTCATGCCGGTACTACCACAATGTTCATAAGATGCGTGATCAGAGCACTTTACAGTGGGTTCATGGGCTACATCAGGCTTGGGACATTGAGGATCTGGTGCGTCTCGGCGGCAAGCTGCGGTCCTGTGCTTACTACGCAGCTCGGGAGCTCATGCAAGACGCCTGCATCGTGTTCTGCCCTTACAACTACCTGCTGGACCCCCTCATTCGAGAAAGTGTGAGCATCAATGCATAAGCTACTATGTAATATATAATGTAAAAACTACGACTTTCTTTTCTTGCTTTGTTCCATAAAAAACAAATGAGGTAATTCATTTTTATTTTTGTATTTTTCCTTCCGCTTGTATAAATACACTACATTTCTTAGTGTAATATATGCAATGAAAGTAATTCTTTTATTTAATAATGATGCATACAAATTATATCAAAGTGACTGTTAAGACTTTTATAATGTTACAACTTTCTAATTATATTCATCAAATAAATCAAAAATCAAGAAGAAAAAGCATAATGGTTTCCACAGAAATATCAAGCGAAACATTTTCAGTCTTGATAATGATACGAATTGTGCCTGGAGCTCGAAATTAGCTTATCAGAATGATTTCTAAATAACTGTGACAATGAAAACTGGAGCAGTGGCTACTGAAAATTCAGCTTTGCCATCACAGGAATAAATTACACTTTAAAATATACTTTTATGCATTTTGAAGACACTTTTATTGGGAAAAAACTTATTGAAAACAGGTATTTTAATAATTATTTTAAGTAATAATACATAAATATTTAACAAAATATATATTTTTTATTTATATGAACAATTAAACTTAAGAGACTTAAAAAACTATTTACACAAAAAATAAATTTGTCTACCCCTATTTTAAAGGAGAAGTCCACTTCCAAAACAAAGATTCACATATAATGTACTCACCCCCTTGTCATCCAAGATGTTCATGAAAACATTTCTGCGTTTTTCTCCATATAATGGACTGGTATGGTGCCCCAGTTTTAAATTTCCAAAAAGCAGTTTAAATACGACTTCAAACGATCCCAAATGCAATTGTAAACAATCCCAACTAAGGAAGAAGGGTCTTATCTAGCGAAACAATCGGTTATTGGCATTTAAAAAATACAATTTAAATACTTCTCAAACGCTCGTCTTGCTTTTCTCTTGTTGAACTCCGGGTATTCTGACTTAAGACAGTTAGGGTTTGTCGAAAAACTCCAATCGTATTTTCTCCCTCAACTTCAAAAATCATTTTAAGATCATCCTATATCACTGCAGAAGTACTGACCCAGTCTTTGCAAAGTGAACATGCAAAGAAGATCAAACACCCTTAACAAAAAATGTAAAACAGCGATATAGGACGATTTCGAAGTTGAGGGAGAACATGAGATGGGAGTTTTTCGACATACCCTAATTGTCACTAAGCGGAACAAAATCAGTCCAAGCAGAGTAAGACGAGATGAGCGTTTGGCATTAATAAGTATATAAATTGTATTTTTTTAAATGAAAATAACCGATCGTTTCGCTAGATAAGACCCTTCTTCCTTGGCTGGGATCGTTTACAACCGCATTTGGGATCGTTTGGAGCTGCATTTAGACTACCTTTTTGAAGTTCAAAATCAGGGCACCATAGCAGTCCATTATATGAAGTAAAAAAAAAATGCTGAAATATTTTCCTCAAAAAACTTCTTTATGACTGAAGAAAGAAAGACATGAACATTTTGGATGACAAGGGGGTGAGTTCATTATATGTGAGTCTTTGTTTTGGAAGTGGACTTCTCCTCTAAACTAGTCAGTTGAAGATTTCAAATAAGTGACACGTTTGTTAGGCTATTTGAAGGATTTCTATATTTGTCCATCTGGTGATAACTGTCATGTTGTTCGTCCTGCCAGATGGAAATCAATCTGAAGGAGCAGATTGTGGTTCTGGATGAGGCTCATAACATAGAGGACTGTGCTCGTGAGAGCGCCAGTTACACTCTAAACCAAGCTCAGCTGTTGCTGGCACGTGATGAGATTGATGGAATGGTGACACACAACATTCGGCGTGATCAGCACAGGCCTCTGCTAGCATTCTGCTGCAGCCTTGCCAAGTACGGCCCATCTTTTCTCCAACAGTTTTTCATCATAGACAGCAGGATATCCATATTCTGCTTTGTCATGAGTTGTAATATGTCAAAGAACAGCTTTATTTGGACAAATCTGTGCTAAATTGGAGATTAATAGTCTAAATATTGCTCTTTGAAAGTTAAATTGAATGTTTGTTTGTTTACATTTATATAGCTGGGTGCAGGAAAGCTGCAATAGCTTAGAGGAGCGTGAATATGAGTCTTCCTGTAAGGTCTGGACAGGAACAGAGATTCTTGGCATCTTCCATGGCCTTGGCATCACAGCAGACACCTTCTTTTTGCTACAGGTATCCTTCCTCCATGTATCATCCTCTCCCCTTTGACCAGAAGGAGTATACTAACAGTCTGTCCACTTTTTTATCTGATTTGTGTCTGCTTTGTGTAGAAAAACCTGGCAGCGGTGCTGGAGAAGGAGGAGCGGATCGGGGTAGTGAACGGGAGAGAAGATGTGGTGCAGGTTCCCACCATCAGCTCCAACACTCAGTCAATGCTCAAAAGCCTCTTTATGGTGCTGGAATTTCTTTTCAGACAAAATTGCAGGTCATTATCACAAACTACCCATCATTCTTCTTACCTTCTTACCTTACTATCTCTAAAAAGGTTCTTGGCAGTGATTTGTAAAGACCCCTTAAAATCACAATTGGAGTTTTATGGCTTCTAGTCCATGTCTTTTAGCTTTAAGGCTACCTTTATGCTAGCGTACTCCTAAAAGTTGACAAGATTTAAGTGTAAAAGAGTCAACTTTAAGTGTAAAATTGACAGAGGAACCATATATTCAAATAAGCTGCAAGAAGTACAATACTGAATTTTTTGCTACTAATATTTAAATTAGAGGCACTATTAAAACATTGCTAAAAATGTGAGGATAGGTGACATAAATATAATGACACGGTCTTCGGGAAACGGCTGATAATGGCTAAATAAATGTTGCCTCATTTAATAATATTGCTGGCAAAATACTCAACGTCATCCAGCCCTAATTTAATGCATGAATATAACTTCTGATGTATTTTGTTGTAAAACCACAAAATCTAGTTATTCTTTTTTGAATATATACAGGTTTGCAGATGATTACCGTGTGGCCCTCCAGCAGAGCTACATGTGGACCACCCAGCAGGACTTGCCTGATGCTCAGGGCTTTTTTGCACGACCCCAGCGTCGCCGACAGAGCACCCGCACTAAAACACTGGTGCACACCCTGAGCTTTTGGTGCCTCAACCCTGCTGTGGTGAGAGCAGCTGTTCTTTCCATAGTACTTTTAAAAAATCTCATTTGGATGTTGTCAGAATGAGTATGAATCTTAAGCTGTCACGGCTGGTGATGTGTGTCACGACAGGCATTTTCAGATTTGAGCGGCTCAGTGCGGAGTATCGTCCTGACCTCTGGAACCCTCTCTCCCATGGGCTCATTTTCCTCTGAACTGGGCATCAAATTCTCCATCCAGCTAGAAGCGAATCATGTCATCAACAAGTCACAGGTCAAAATTTTTGTGAAAATCATTACACCTTTTTTTCAGGATTCTTTGATAAAGTTCAAAAGAACAGCTTTTACTTGAAATGGGAAACTTTTATAACATTATAAATGTCCTTGCTGTCATTTTTGATCAATTTAATGTGTCCTTGCTGAATAGAAATATTGAGTTCTTTGACAAAAATATTAATGGACTTTTGAGCGGTAGTGTAACTTAAATTCTGAGTTGTATAATAGGTGTGTGTTTGTTTATGTTGCAGGTCTGGGTCGGTACAGTTGGTGCAGGGCCTCAGGGTCGCAAACTTTGTGCCACATTTCAGCATGCAGAGACGTTTGCCTTCCAGGATGAAGTTGGTGCCCTGCTATTGAAAGTGTGCCACACAGTGGGTCGAGGTGTTCTCTGCTTCCTGCCATCCTACAAGGTACGTACACTCAGTTGATGTCAAGATATGAATAAACAGGCGATAAATGGCTGATTTAAAAGTATAGTTCATCCAAAAATAAAAATTCTGTCATTAATTATTCACCCTCATGTTGTTCCAAACCTGTAAGACCTCCATGATTTTTGGAACACAAATTAAGATATTTTTGATCATATCTGAGAGCTTTCTGACTCTGCATAAAAATCAACACAACTGACACTTTCAAGGCCCAAAAAGGTAGTAGGGACATTGTTAAAATGGTCCATGTGACATCAGTATTTCAGACGTAATGTTATGAAGCTACAAAAAACTTTTTGTGTGCAAAGAAAACAAAACTAACAACTTTATTCAGCAATTTATTTTCTTTTGGGTTAGTCTCCACCACATGTTCAGGGTGTCCATGGGTCTTAAAAAGTCTTAAAATGTCTTAAATTCAGATTCGATGGGTTTTAAATATTGTTGGTCACATTACCGCTAAAATGTCTTCAGTCTGACAGACCTAATCAGTGTTTACAATCATTGGACAGACCGAAGATTTCTCTCTCTCTCTCTCTCTCTCTCTCTCTCCCCCTCTCTCTCTTAGTCACTGTCATCAGACTGAATCACAGTAGCAGAATACAGGTCAAACTATCCTTTTTCTGTATATAATGTTCTTGATGATGATGATGATGATAATAATAATACATATAGGTCGAGCTACAGCTAGGTGACCAATAGCCTTCGAGCTAGTTTAAATGTTTTTAATTTTTTTACTTTCCCGACTGGACAAACGGCCTGATTAAAATGTAAGTGACAAAAAAAAAACAGCAAACGTAAACGTAAACAGCAATTGATAATGAATAGTGTATTTTTGGTATCAAAATCACACTGCCTGTCTCATTGTGAGAGACTTCAAAACAAATGAGCGTAACAGCACGCATAAAGAAGCTCTGAAGAAACACACTGAGGTAAAAATTCAAAATGTAAAGTTTATTTATAACATGATATAGTTCAGTAACATACCAAGGGAGGTATTTTGCTGAATATTCTCACGACTGAAAATGTTACATTGATTTAAAAGTAGTTAGTGAAGTAGTTCATAAGTTAGATAGCACATTTTCCAAGCAACACTTGGCAGTGTTTTGCTACTAAATGATTCAGCAATTTGAACGAATCAGTAAATAACTCAATGACTCACTCTTTATTTGACTCACTGCCATATACTGATAGTTCAGTATTCTTTAAAGTATGCATTCTCCCCCCAACATTTCTTACTTGTAGATTTGTAAATGTATTTAAAACATTAATCACACAAGATCATTTATTGCAGTTTTATTTTGCAGTGTAAATGATTTAATCTGACTGATAACAACCCAATGGAGTTTATTGATAAATTGTAATGATTTGACATGAAAGTTGATGCATAAATTTCAGAAGTTCAAAAAATAGGCCTTTATAAAGGTAAATAAAAATATGCAGACTAATGTAAAAGCTAGAACACCGATGAAAATATTGCTTCAGAATAAATTTATACCACCAAAAACATCTGTGATGTGGTACTTTTAATGGGATATTTTGTGTGGAATATAATCTGCTGATATGAAAAGTTCAATGTATACCGTAGTTATAAGTATCATTTATGACAGCGATGAAATTTAGTTTTCTTTTTACATGAAACACTTTTAATATTCCATATATGCATGTAATATCATGTGTATCTCCATTGCAGGTTAATTGTCTTAAATTTCATATACGGTGGTAATAAAAAGGTCTAAAAAAAGTCTTAAATTTCACTTGTTCATATCTGCAGAAACCCTGAATGTTAACCATTTAGTCTTACTCATATTTTTTGATCATAAATCTAACAAAATGAAACATTCTTAACCACCATTTTTTTTTTTTTTTTTTATTATAAGTCAGTTTGATTCTGCAGCTTTACAAAGCTACCACTGGGAGGCCTTAGAGACCACAGCTTTGCATTTCTGTAAACATGCTGATGTTTTCCATAAAATGCTATATAAAAATATCATCTGCATGCTTTGTAAGACTGTGGTTACTGTCTGACATTCCGGTAGAGGATCCACTAACCCATAACACAAGAATTAACTGTTTTAAAATTCAATAGCAGTGGTCAGACGATGACCATATGCTATAATATGTAGCCATAATGTATTATGGATAATGAACAAAACCTTTAAGTGCTGGCTCATGGTTTTTCTGTATCCCTCTTCAGGTAACAGGTTCAATTATTGAAAGCCATTGAAAAATACTTTGTTCCTCATTGTTTGTTACGTTTAGCTCATAAATAATTCAGCCCTATTCAAGCTGCCTGTCATGATGTACCCTCAAAGGGGATGATTACCTTTCTTAAATGTCTGTGTGTGCGTGCATGTACATCTTAATGTTGATGTGCAATTCCAATATATTTAGCTTACCAGAATCATAGTATGCTTCCCTAACTTGCAGTTTCTTTATATTGACCATGTAAATTCCCTATTGTATATCATGTCCATGTATGAACGTTCCATGTGGATTAATATTTAATCTGGAAACTGAGCAGTTTAGGGGCTCAATGGAGACTGTGGAGGTTCTGGAGCCTGAGAGTCCCGTCTGAGAAAGAGCAGACCATCTGTAGTCTCCAGACACCTCTCAACACTCCTGCTTGATCCCTATCTCTCCACTCTTCCAGCGACCATGTGTGTTTGTGTCTGTTCTGGCTATTTGTCCCCATGACACCGATTGTGCTATACAAGCCTCAGGCCCCTCAACACTATACAAATAGACACGCAACCCCTTTACGGTTCTGAAGGTGTGGTTTTGCAGCCTCCAACCTGTCTCAATTGGACCCTGTTAACCTCATTGCCCCCTGTTGTCTGGCATGACCTCATGACAAGAAGGGCTAAACAGCTGTGAGGGCCTGCTTATTAATGTGGGCTAGGAAAGGTGAAAAGATCTTGTGGAAAAGCAGGACGCTTTTAAAGCAGATTAAGATAAGGGCCATTAGAACTGACGTCGCCAAGCTGTCTGTGTGAAGATGCATCTAAGCTGGCGCCTGGCGCTTTAGGTGGGGTGGAAAGGAGGGGTTGGTGGATGTATCTGTGCAACTTGCATCCTCTCAAAGTCAAAGTGCTCTACAGGGGGTCTGAGCGTAGGCTATGAGCCCCCAAGGCCTCTTAGCATGTTGTCTGCAGTCTCAGCAGTATCAGTAAAGGTACTATAGCACATGTGATTCAAGGGATTTCTGTTACAGAGATATTGTATTTATTTATATATTTACAACAATATTATGGGTTTTTTTTAAATTGTAAATTAATTTACAATTACTTTTTAAGTAATGTAACTGATTAAATTTAAAAAATCAATAAATAAAATAATAAAGCATATACCTAATCCCAAATAGGAAATAAGAGTTATCGAATAAGCTTGTGTCCTATTCTGTATTCTAAACTCCTGAAAAATCAGTGTTGCATATTTCATATTCTTTGACTTGTATTGAGATTTTTCCATTTTTGACTACTTTTTCTTAGACTACTTCAATCTCTTCAGTATTGTCTTCTTCGATTTTTTTTTTTTTTGTTTGTTTTTTTTTTTTTTTTTTTCTTCTAAGTCCTCTTTGAGTTCTTCTTTGACTTTTTCCACTTCGACTTCTTTGACTTCTATTTCGATTTTTCCATCTTCGACTTCTTCGATTTTGACTTGTTATTCTTAGACTTCTTTTATGACTTCTTTAGTGTTACATATTGGTTACTTCTATTTATTTGTTTATTTTTTTTCTTCAAAGGCCTTTTCGAAATGTTTCTTTTTTCTTTCTTTTAAGACCTCTTCGATTTTTTTTTCTCTTTGACTTTTTTCACTTCTATTTCGATTTTACCATCTTTGGCTTTTTTGATTTTGACTTCTATTTCGACTATTGATTTCTTCGTAGACTATTTTGACTTCTTTAGTGTTTCTTCTTCAATTTCTTCATTTTTCTCTGTGATCTTTCTTTTTTGACTTTTTCCGCTTTGACTACTTGACTTCTGTTTTGTTTTTGCTCTCTTCGATTACTTCTTATTAGACTATTTCAGTCTCTTCAATACTGTCTTCGATTTCTTAAAAAATAGTTTCTAACTTCTTCGATTTTTCTTTGACTTTTTCCACTTTTTCCACTTTGACTTCTATTTTGATTTTCCCCTCTTCGACTTCTTATTAGACTACTTCAATCTCTTCAATACTGTCTTCGATTTCTTGAATTTTTTTTTTATACTAAGTCCTCTTCAATTTCTTCTTCTTTGACTTTTTCCACTTCGACTTCTTTGACTTCTATTTCAATTTTTCCATCTTCGACTTTTTCAATTTTGTCTACCTCTTCTTAGACTTCTTCTATTTTGACTTTATCGTTTTTCTATCGTAGACTATTTTCTATCGTATACTATTTTGACTTCTTTAATTTAGCTTCTCCCTTTTTTTTTCTTTTGTTTTTTTTTTTTTTTTTTTTTTTTTAACTACTATCACTTTTTTTACTTTGACTTCTTTGTATTCTTGTAGCTTCATAAAATTACAGTTGAGCCACTGATGTCACATGGACTATTTTAACGATGTCCTTACTACATTTCCGGGCCTTGCACGTGTCAGTTGCGTTGCTGTCTATGCAGGGTCAGAAAGCTCTCGGATTTCATCAAAAATATCTTAATTTGTGTTCTGAAGAGGAACAAAGGTCTTAAAGTTTGAAACAACATGAACTATTCCTTTAACGTCTATTTTCTCAGACTCTGTCCATTGATCACTTAACTGTAAATGTTCAAGTAAATGTTTATGTACTACACTGTCATGCCACTGTAAAGTGTGCGACTCCCTCTCTTTAAGCTGTCCATTAGTGAGGCAAGCCCTTCTTCCAGCTATAGCTCTTGACTAGATAACAACCGATCCATACTTCAACAGATCTTGTTCTTTATCTGTAGTGTTCAGTTCTCACTGTTGGCCTCACACTAATGGCCTGCTCCGCGTCAGCGCTGAAGAGTGTGGGTGCTTGCAGGCAGGTGGCAGGGGCGCCACTCTGCTTCGTCCTTGGCGTGATCGTCACTGTGATATTTGACAGCTGAATTATTTACAGCAGCTACACGTCTTCTCCTGCCGCCACCAGGGCCCTATGTTTCATTTATGCCACCCTACAACCAAGTTTGTCCATTATTTAGAGGCCTTTTGCAAAGAAAAAAAAAACAGCAATGTGTTGCCACATGACAGAATAGCGTCAAGGTTGGAGGAAAATAGATAAAGCGCAGTGTTGGTGGCAGAGGAAATGAGAGTGAGAGAGAGAATGCACAGAGTTGTGCCTCGCAGTGCCACCTCGCTACAATGTCCCCTCTGAGAACTGCATCCGGTCGACTTAATCTAGCATGGTGACACAAGCTGAGTGATGCATATATTTAGTCGACTAACCACAATGAATTATTCATCTTTTGTTGTGCCTGTGGATGTTCACTAGATAGTCTTCACTCCACTTTGTTTTATCAACAGCTTCTCTAGATGTTAACCTGTTCTTGTGTAGACATCTCTGAGATGTGAGACTTTAATGTTAAAGACAAGTGCAGCAACATTTACATGTACACCAACAGTCTGATTATTCCCAATTGTTAGAAGGTAATGTGATATTACAAATAGGGCTGGGCGATAATATGATAGCAGTAATTATCACAATGTAATTTTCCTCAGTAAAGCGATAACAAGAGTTTGATAAATGTTTGATATAATGTTTAAGCGCCAAAAGCGGAACGAAATGGCAAGCTTACTATGACAGGTGTGTTTACTTGCTGATAAGTCTCGGTCACACAGCCACTAAACAGCACTGTGAGATCCAATGTGAAGCACTTGAATTCAGTGAAAAACACAAATGACTGTTTTAAACTAGTTTAAAGCCAGATGGAACAGCACTGGCAAACAGGATAAACACTGTGTGCCACGAGACAGTCAGACAGATTTTCAGTCTACAAATTGCTGTGATTTACCATTGATTTACTGTGGTGAGACTAACTGCACCATGGTATTATGGCAGAAATGTGGGATATTTATTATATTGTTAATGTGGACATATATATTAAAGGAGTAATGGAATCTAATTACATTTGTGCATATATCCTAAATGTATTTAGACCACTTTTGTTGAAACCGTACAGATGCATTTTTAGCATGGTATTGAGGTGCCATATGTGTGGTTTTACCTGTGGTTATCGTGATATAAATGTATGCTACTATGGAAGACCTATGTTTATTTTTATAAAACTCAAACAGTCAGAGTAATTTCACCATTTAAAAAAGTTGTTACAATTTTTACAGATGTTACTGTTTTTAATAATGAACATAAACTTGCATCTGCATCTTAACTACTGCCAACTGTGCTTTTCTAAGAGACAAAAAAAAGTAATATTATTAATATTGCAGCCAGCAGGCAGCACAAACCTGTTTAATGATTTGAAACAATAGCACTCTTTAAAACATGCAGAAACTTAGACATTATTTTTTCTATTTCTATTATTTTGTTAAGGAAAAATCACTCTAAAAGTGTAAAGAATTCAAAAATGTGAATGTTCTGACTGTAAATAGCAGTTTAAAACCACCATTAATGGTCTGGTTTACAACTTTTCACCTATTAGCGAAAATTCGTTGAAATTTATCATGATGATATCGATATTGACTGATATTAAAAATTTTATCATGATAATGTTTTTGGGCCATATTGCCCAGCCCTACTTGCGCAAAACTCATCTGTCCCACTGACACACTATTTGACACAATTTTGTTTATTTGCTAAGAATGCAACCATTGTGTTACTTAGAAATTGCGGTAGTGCATATAATATTTTGAAGATAGGTTCTGTTAAAACATATTTATTTTTTACATTTTTTTTTAATGGAATAGTTTAAATCTAATCGTTCCACTTAACATGAGACATAACTTTGTGCTTCCTAGGTGTTTTTTTTTTTTTTTTTTTTTTGTAGGTTTATTTATGTTTGGATTATTTTTCATTTTATTTATTTATTTTTGTGCTGTAAATCACTAGTGTTAGGACTCTCAGGCTATGAAAAATGGCAGAAAATAAGGGTATTGTGTGTGGAGAGACAGGAAAAAATATATTAGGTGATTAGATTATATGGCGGATACAAGGGGAAATGGAAACAACCGTCTTTGTCCTCACATCTGAGAGGATTGAAGCAGTTCAAGTTGTCTGAATGCTGAATATTTTAAATTGAAAATAATACTACATAATATAATAAGTTTTAAGTTTTCTGTTACTGTGGTAAGAGCCATTACCTAGCTTTTAGAGAAGTGGATTGACTTAAGGTGCCTGACAGCTATACAGGATCATTGAGAGTTGCCTCTAAATATAATTGGTTGTCTGAACAGTGTGTCAGTTGTGGTGTATTGCAGATAATGCTCGACTGACCGCAGAGTTCTGAAGATGTAAGATTCTGGTTTGCTGTAACAGGGCTTTGAATAAGACATGAGAGTGGGTCACTGCTGTTGTAAGCTCCCAGCCCTCAGGAGCAGCGTGAGAGGCAAGGTGTCAGAAATGGTGCTGCATACACCTCATACACTCCTACTGATGGTTAAATGTACCCTAGTACAAATAATATTATCATTGGAAATCATTTTATTAGTACTTACATTTTTTTTTTTTTAATTTGAGATTAAGCTGTATTTGTCATTCTCCAGATATACACAATGAAATGACGATGTGAGGTTAAATGCCTCTTATCATTTGTCTGAGCTTGTTTGGTACTAGTGCGTTCATGTCGTTTTTGAGCACGCCATCTGTTTGATGGCACTGTCACTGACCTCGGAGAAGGATGGTGTAGGGTCACTTCTGCCATGTTTGTGCACCTGAGCGTCAGCCAAGTGTGCAGATTGACATTTTCATTCTGCTGTGTCCTGGTCTAGGCCCTGTGGAAACGGCGCTGCTCTTGTCAGATAATGCCTATGAATTAGGCATGAAGGCCATGTGCTCATCCCATCACCACCACCCCCACAAACTCCCATTCTGTGTCCAAACATCTTAAAACACAAGTGCACACTTGCATTGGCTAATTTCGTTTGGCAACATTGGATTTTGTCCATTTATACCGTCATTATTTTTGATAGATCAAATGTGAGGTGTTATCAGTTGTTTTGGGTATGTGAAATTTTTAATTTAAGTTTAATTAATTTGTAGTACAGATTGGTCAACAGCAGACTGATGCTGTATTCGAAATTAAATTGTAAAAGCCTTTTAGTTTCCTGAATTTGTATTGAGGTACTAAACAGGATGAGAATTGCAATTTCAACTTTGAATTCAAAGAAGAATTAAAAAGAATTTAAATCCATATAACTCACAATGGGTTCTATAGAAATATAGGACAATTGAGGGACTCAAACACAACTATTAAAAAAAAAAAAAAAAAAAAAAAAAAAGCTTCAAACATTCACTGATGCTTCAGAAGGAAACACGATGCATTACGAGCTGGGGGGTGAAAACTTTTGAACAGGATGAGGAGGTCCAAATTTTTCTTATTTTGTTGAAATATCCACCCATTTAGTAGTGCCCTTGGAAGCAACAAAAGATACTTGCATGTTACCTGGAAGACAATTTAAGTACAATTTGCCTTGATCTTCAAATTCAAAAAGTTTTCACCCCCCGGCTCTTAATGCATTGTGTTTCTTTCTGGAGCATCATTGAATGTTTGAAACTTTTTTAATAGTTGTGTTTGAGTCCCTCAATTATCCTCAGTGTGAAAAGAAATTATTTTATTGATTTCAGCTATTTTTTGGCCTTGTGGATTATAGGTAAACATCTTTTATGTAAAATATCTTACTCAGGACAGTACTAAATAAAAAATAACATGCATTTGTATGATCTCTCTCATTTTGTTAAAATTATTCACATTTTCCCCTCTGCAAGGGGTTCCCAAACTTTCGCATGCAACTGTATATGAAAGATAGATTCACATTCCATCTGACAAATTAAAAGGAAACCAATTCCTCATTTCCAAACTTGAAAAATATGAAGTCTGTAATGACTCTGTTGAATTGAACGGCTGGTGATAATCTTGAGTTTCTACCTAACTGCTGACTGGTTCGTTTTTTTGGTCTTTCAAACTACGGCTCTGGTCTGTCAGGATGAGGGATGTGGAAAATGTGCCTGTAATGAAATGACTGCATAGAAGCAGACACAGAGTGATGTTTACTCACAGTGTCTGTGAGATAAAAGCATTAGGACCATTACCCTTTGAGCCAAGGGACTCCTGGAGTGGCACTGTATTGTATTTCGCCCGCTTTTATAAGGCCTTACAAATTACAGCTCTGGGAATATAAACAACAAGCTTATACAAGGAGTCTTTGTGCTTGCATGTGTCCCTGTCTTTTAAGGGCCAGCATTTTATTATCAGGTTACGCTCAGGTCATCATCGGGTTACACTTCAGACCAAGCACAAATTAATAACATTGACCCTTAAGGTAAATTCAAGATGCCGAATACAGCTTTCAAACCCATCAGTTGTACCCATCAAAACAAGACCATCCATATTTCCATGTTTTTTTGTTTCAGCTTTGATTCCTCTTCTTTTTGTGAACTCTTCCTCAGAAATCTGAATTTCCTCCAAGTACAGGATATATAATGTGCTGTTTTGTTCTTTGGGCATTCTACTGAGAAAGTGCATTAATAATTCACCTTCTATTCACATTGGATTTGCAGCAGATGCGGAACAATTGGTTTGCTGTTAGTCTTTGAAACAGTGACTTTTATGAGCTGATGTTGCATCTTCAGCACAAGTGTCATGTTTTATTAAAGACAAGTGGCTTGTTTGTTCCTGTTGATAAAACTGGTGCTTGCTTCACTTTTTAGTCACACCAGCGTGTAAAATTATTTTCATGGTGCAGAAGTTCTAGCCACCTCAGGTGACATTTAATAGTGCAGTAGCTGTGATGAATTTAGTTTCTTCCTTGGTAAAGTGTGAACGTGCTTAGGTTTTAACAACAAAAGTGTAAGAATCCTAATACCGAGCCCTGAGGCACACCTCCAGTCCTTATGTTATTGTTCATCTGAATGAAGCCACAAATTCCCGCAGTCATGAGAAGTTTTTTGCTGATCACAAGCAGAACTTTTACTTGACCCTTCTAACACATTTCCAAGTCAGTGAAGATTCACTTGGATTGTAAAGGCATGCCTATTCAAGAGGAAAATGTGTACAGCAGAGACGAGAGTTGCTCCCTGTGTGGGAGAGCTTTTAGATCAGTGTTCCCCCTTTGGGAGTCACTGACTTTTTTGCACTAATAATAACACTGTAACAGTGATTTTTACTATGAACAGAGTTTAAACGTGCAGTTTATCATTCTGTTTAACATCCTGTTTCTTGCTGTGCTTTTTCGTTCTCAGGCTTTTAGAGTGCAATGTAATCTGCCTGAGCAGCGTATTTCGTTATTCGTTAAAAACACAAAAAAAAAAATTTCAGACAAGCAAATTGTTTGCAGTGCAAGCAGGAGGTCTGTATTTATTAAACTATGAATTACTGGGCAACCCAGGGTTCAGACATTCCTCTTCAACTGAGTCTTGTTTTTGATTGTAATGAGGGCCACATGAATGCTGCAGTTTTGAATCAGACATTTGCGTTCCAATTTGGTTTTCATTATGTTTGTTATTAAAAGCATCCCTGTTTACCCTTCTAGCTCACTGCTGTTATTACACTAATTACTAATGTGTTGCATCAGAACACAAATAAAAAAATATATATATGGTGACCCAGTGAACTTGCATATTATAGACTGAATATTATATCCTAATAATTATTACTAAATGTATATTGTGCAAAAGATAATTTACTTTTTAAATTTTTGTTTTTTATAAGATGTTGGATAAACTGAGGGACCGCTGGATGAACACAGGTCTCTGGGACAAACTTGAAGAGCGGAAGACTGTGATCACTGAGCCACGTGGTGGTGGCAAGGGTGATTTTGATGAGTTGCTGCAGACATACTATGAGGCCATCAGAGGAACAGCAGCCAACAGTGAAAACAGAGGTTAGTGTTGATTTGTTCCAAATGCTGTGTTTAAATGTGTTGTCTTTGTGTTGATTATGATTTATTTTCACAGATGGAGCGCTGCTGGTTGCTGTTTGCAGAGGGAAGGTCAGCGAGGGCTTAGACTTCACAGATGATAATGCTAGAGCAGTGGTCACTATTGGTATCCCATTCCCCAATATCAAAGATCTGCAGGTAACATCTGCAAAAAAAAGCACATCACAATTATAATTGCATATACTGTATTTGGCATGTCTGTGAAGTTTCACTTTGTAATCAATCTCATGGATGAGCCATGTTCTATCAAATACAGAACATTTAACTAAAGGATTAGTTTATTTCCAAAAAAAAAAAAATCCTGGTAATTTACTCACCTCCATGCCATCTAAGATGTTCAGGTTTTCCTTCTTCACTTGAAAAGTATTTAAGGTTTTTGAGGAAAACATTCCAGGATTTTTCTCTGTATAGTGGACTTCAGTGGGAGCCAATGGGTTGAAGGTCCAAATTGCCATTTCAGTGCAGCTTCAATGAGCTCTACACGATCCCAACTGAGGAATGATGGTCATATCTAGCGAAACAACTGGTAATTTTCTAAAAAAAAATAATAATAATAAATAAATAAATAAAAAAAAACCAAGTATATACTTTTTAACCACAAATGCTCATCTTGCGCAAGCTCTGCAAAACACATCTAGGACTCATTACATAATCACGTTGGAAAAGTCATGCATGGTTAGTTCTTTGTCTGTGTACTTGGGTTCAAAAAGGTAGGGTAGGGCAAACTTCAAAATCATCTGATGTTGTTTTACCTTGTTTTGTGAAGGGCTTTGACTTTCTTTGCATGTTCGCTTTGTAAACACTGGGTCGGTACTTCAGCCTACTTCATGTGTGACCTTTCCAACGTGAATTTGAAGTCGAGCTAGTACAAGACGAGTATTTGTGGTTAAAAAGTATACTATTTTTTTTCTTTAGTTTTTTTAAATGACCGATTGTTTCACTAGATAAGACCCTTATTCCTCAGCTGGGATCATGTAGAGCCCTTTTAAGCTGCACTGAAACTGTAATTTGGCCCTTCAACCCGTTTGCTCCCATTTAATTCCACTATATGGAGAAAATGTATTCCTCAAAAACCTTAATTTTTTTTCAAATTAAGAACGAAAGACATGAACATCTTGAATTAAATTTTCATTCTGGAAATGAACTAATCCTTTAATGAATTCTGTATTAACATCACATCTTATTTACATTATTCCAAACCCATATTTATGGTGAAGTCACTATGATGCGTAACCTTGAAAAGTTTATTGCTTTAGTAGTTATTCTAGTCAACTGGAAGTGGTTCAAGATGATTCGACACCATCCAAGTGGCTACATGATCTGTGAGCTGATGATAGATATTCCCATTAAAGAGTAACTATGCTAGGCTCACCTAATCTTTTAATGAACTGATTGAAAACTTTTTCACTTTTCTTAATCCTCAGTTCAACCCTGAAGTATCATTTGTTCTCTCATATGTGTTCATGTCTTAAAAAAGTTTCTTTGTAGGCAGAACATCAGTTCCTCCCTTGCTGTGATCCGTAAATGAATTCAATAGTGATTGTGCTGTGTTTTGCCTGTCCTTAGCAGATAGACCTGACCTTTAAGCTTCCCCCTCTGTCTACCTTGCTGTCAGAGTATGTTGAAGCTCTCCTAACTGGGTCTGTCACCGTGGGGATATGTACAGATGATTGACACTTCCGAGCCCTTCACCTTAGCGGAAGCTGTTGGCGTGGTTGTACCCTTACCTCTGGGGAAGGCCTTTGATTTTTTTTCACTTCTGCTCCAGTGGAGGCCGATTGAGTTTGCCATTTTGGATGAGTTTTGGAGGGTTCTGAGGTAGGTTTTAATCATGTGGCTTGTTGCGGACAAGCGATGAGTTGATGTGCCAGAGGGGCTGAGGAGCAAGGAGGCAGGGGTTTCTAGTGCACCTGGCCAACCGTAATGCTTCTCCTTGTCTCAAATGCCACATGAAGTGGTTGACAGCACTCAAACGTGTTTGTTTGCTGCCCTCGATTTCCCCTCAGTACCTCCCCCATTGACACAGGTGATGCTTTGTTTCGTTTGCCTAGTGCAGTTTGAAAATATGAAGGATGATGGAGTTTTGCTGTACTCTTTCTTATCCCAAATAGAATAAGAGTTGCTGGAGCCATTGCAGCTGAGAATATGTTTATCTGCAAATCATCTTTTTCAGTTTCGGTACTTTTTTCGGGTTCCCATAATGATCATAGCCAGACCTAAAAAAGTCAAATGCCGTTGAAATGTCTATTGTAAATATATACCAATTTTTATTGTTTCTGAAATAAGTCTTTTATACTTAAAGGAGACATATCATGAAAATCTGACTTTTTCCATGTTTAAGTGGAATAATTGGGTCCCTGGTGTATCTGCCAACCCAGAAAACGTGAAACTTTTCACATACTTTTCAGTAACTTTGTTTTGGTAAGCCTTTCTCTGCAAGCATGTGAAAAAACTTTCGCTCTCCCTGTGACGCAGAAAGGAGATCGTAATATTACCGCCCTTTAATCTGCACATTTCCACCTACGGCAGCACCATTTAGTTGGCGCAACCAATGGCATACAAGTTTTACAAGTTTTAATACAGTTTAAAACACATGATTTTGGCACGATAGACACGATAAACAAAACCAAGCAGATGTTTTTTGACAGAGTACCTGAAGTAGAGTCCTGCAAATGGGGGGTGAACCGCTAAAATTAACGTGACGGGTGAAATATTATTTGTTTCGCTTGCGGTGCGGGTGTGGGTCGGACGGGTGACAGGCACGGGTATTTGCTTTTTGGACTCAATCCGGCACAGGCTGCTATGCAGCTGCTCTCAAACAGTGCTTGTGTTTACGCTTTGTCTGGAGAAAAGCCCTTTCGCACGAAACACAGCAAGTAGTGAAATCGTTGCACGGCTGCCGCTTTCTCTCACATTGGAATTGTTTTGTGCAGCCGAGGCTGTGTTTGTGACGCGGTCTTGGGCCAAACGTAGTTGCAAACAACAAGGTCACATTTGATTTTACTAAAAACTAAATAAAACATAACAAAAATAGTATATGCGTTATTTGCTATTAATCATTTTATGGGACAATGATTAGCTTAGTCTTCATGTCAGGCACGGATTACTATGGCATTTTACATGTAATTGTGTTCTTACCTGGCAAACCAAATTGTACACGCATTCTCCGGATTTCTTTTTTTTATATCTCTGTATATTTTAAATGATCTTCATCATGTTTTCAACACTCCAGCATATAGTCAGTGAAATGTTCTTTTGGTTGTTAATAATGTGCCCAGTAATTGGTGAAAGCTGACGTGGCTGCCGCTTACAAAAAGATAAAATATTTTTTATCTTTCGCAGCACATGCCGCAAAGAGCCGTAAATGCAGGACTCTAACCTAAAGTACACGCTGTTAAGGCACAGCCCTATTATGGAAAAGGGGGTGGGGAACAGCAGCTCATTTGCATTTAAAGAGACATGCATGAAAACAGTATGTTTCAGCTTCCACTCAAAATGAGAATTTTAAAATGATATAATTAATGATCTGTGGGGTATTTTGAGCTGAACCTTCACCGAGACATGCTGGGGACACCTGAGACTTATATTACACATTGTAAAAGGGGCACAGATCTCCTTTAATGCGGCTTTGACAAAAGACGTGAAATGCACTGCAAAACCCATTCATTTTAAAGGCTTATGCCACGTGAGGATTGTTTGTTGCTGCGTTGACCAAATTGTACGTGCAGCAGACCGCACATTAGCGATGACGATTATCCATGAGGCCAGTAGAAACGGGATATCCAAGTAGAACTCCCGCTAAAAATTTTTAAAACACTACCTACTTTGCTCTGGCCAGCGTAGTGCAAATCGCTTTGTATCTCAAGGGCTACGCTGAACCCAGCGGCCAGCACAACAGAAAGTGCCATACAGTAAGGCTGCGTTTATTTGTTTGGATATACAATAAAAACTGTAATATTGTGAAGTATTATTATTTAGAATTTTTCAATCTATTTTACAGTGTAATTTATTCCTGTAATGACAAAACTTAATTTTCAGCAGCCATTACGGCTATTTTTGTAACAATATAAAAAAATTTAATCACCTTTGGTCAGTTAAATGCGTCCTAAATAATAGTAATTGAGTAAAAGTAACTGAATAAAAGTGTTAACTTCTTTAAAATATCTTTAACACAATATTTTTAATAGTATACTTTTTTTTTTTTACATTTCCATTAAAATAAAAGTTGTTTTCAATATGTCATTGAATTGTTCTTTTGAGTCAAACTGGAATTGGTCAGATCAGTTAACAGAATAATAAATGATTCAGTTTCCAAAATCAGTTTGAATCTAAATTATTTTTTCAAATCTGACTGGCAAAGTCATAGAAATCTATTGTTTAAAAAGAGTCCATCTGTTCATTGTTCATACAAGGAAACAACAGTTCACCACCATTTATCAATTAACAAAACAACAGTGTTTATATACACTGGTAGTCTGCATGCATGCTTTTGATGCAAGATGTTGCCTCTCCTTTGGTTGAGTGCATGGATAGTGGAGATAGGGTGACCACCTGGCAATAGGGCTGTTGCGGGACATAGATGTGATTTTGCGGGACAATGTGGGACACATGTGAGACTGATTTCTGTTGTTATGCTATGTAAATACTGATTACATCCATTGTCTTATGTGCTGATCTGTCGCGTCTGAAAGCTGCAGCGATATTTATTTATTTATTTATTTATTTATTTATTTATTTATTTATTTATTGTTAAAATGAATTGAGAATATCGTGTTTTTCCATGTGTGCTCAACCATTTCCGTCGGTGGTTCTATATCACTGGATGAGGTCTGCAAATAAATAAAAAGCTTTCTTAAAAAGGCAAAAGAACACATGGAAGTTTTCTTAATGTGATCATTAAAAACCAACATTAAAAACCCGACTCACGGGACATTTTCTCAGTATGCGACTTGCGGGACAAGGGGTGGAAATGTTGTGCGGTACAGTGCAAAAGCGGGACAGGTGGTCACCCTAGGTGGAGATGACCCCTGGTGATATCTAGGATATGACCTTATTAATTCAAAGGAAAGAGACGACACTGATACCATTTACTGTCAGTGTGCAACAGTTATTAAATACAAAGCCAGTCTAACAAGCACATTAATGTTTGCATTGGCACTCGCAGGGAGCCACCCAGATTAAAAAAAAAAAGTTTCCTTATTGTTTGTTTCAAACTTTGAACCTGGTACGAACATGCTTAAAATTCATTGCAACTTGTGACTACTACTTACTTACTACTCTCTAGTCAGAGTAGAGGTCCTGTTGTGTGGATGCCTGCACAGTCTTCCCAGATAGACAGAAAAGCTATTAAAGTGCCTCTAAAACGAGAGTATTACTTTTATTAGTCCGTTATTGGGAGCAAGATCAAAGGTGAACTTTAAACAGTCTAAACCGATGGTGCGCACATAAAAATAGCCTCTGGTGAACATAAAAACTGGAGAGAACATGTTTTGTTTCACTAAGAAAAATAATCTCTGATTTAAAAGGCAGTAAAAGGGCTATTCCAGCTGATGCCGTGTCTCGATGCCTAATGAACAGCTTGTGTGAGACGATGGAAAGTGTGTTAAATTGTAAAGGTTTGTGTGGAATGTTGTATCTCGTTTCTCTTTGATTTTCCTTTTAATTGCGGAGCCGAGGACTCTGAGTGTGACCCGCTCTGCTGTTTCCTAACACGGACAGACAGCAAGCTACGAGATCTCGGTGACGGGCAAGACGGCGGCAGTGTTCCGCTCTGCTGCGATGCATGCCTCTTGGTCAAATGTCTGTTTTTAAGGATGAACAGGTAAAGAGGTTGAAGCTGATGTGAGAGTGGGCTATCTCCTGACATTTTACGTAATCCCTTCCAGCTTGCGGTTTCTTGCACATTGAGGAGATTTGGCTAGCAGCGAGAATTGGCTTTTTCACATATGCAAGCTGTCATGTCGGATTGAGTGTTGACATGGTACCGGGAGGTGAAGGGCCTTGATAGTGAAATAGACTCTGATTGGATTTATATGACAGTCGGCCTCGGGGTAGCGGCCTTTAGTTGACGACAGGATCTCTATCCAGATGCTTTTAACCCTTCCACTGGGTTAGAGATTGAGATTGTGCATCAGATGGCGGATTCGCTCATGCTGAAGTGTTTGCTCTTCAGTTCAGCCCTGTGTGTATGTCAGCGTGTCCATGTGTTTCTAAATATTCCTGATTATGGAGTGTGACAACATTGCGGATGACGCAGAGCTGATGTGTACAGGAGACGAGCCTTACCTGCAACGGTCATGCCCTCATACAGGTTGTGCCATCTGTAAACACAGTACCTGTCACAAATAGTTAAGGCTTTCGCCGTCCTGTCCCTTTCGACGGGATTTGAACTTTTCACTTGTCAATTCAAAAAGGTTAGCATTAAAACCGTGAGGGCAGTGGGTGAAAATTGATGGATGGCTCCCTGGCATTTTTATGGCAAAGCAGATGCCTATTGTCTGGTGGCCTCTTTCTTCCGCCTCTTTGCAATGGATCAGCGGGTGTGGGCAGGCGAGTATGAAAGCACTTCAGGCTCAGGGTGTCATCTTCAGGGGAGCTTTGCCCTCTGCAAATCACCGCTCTGCAGTCCTACCTCCTGCCAGTGTTAATCTAATTATTTCTGTATGAGCAGCACGATGGTGGTGCAGCTGCCCCACTCCCAGGTGTGGCCTGTTGGGTCTTCTGATATATGTGACCCTGGACCACAAAACCAGTCTTAAGGAGCACGGGTGTATTTGTAGCGAAAGCCAAAAATACATTGTATGGGTCAAAATTATTGATTTTTCTTTATGCCAAAAATCATTAGGATATTAAGGGATATTAAGTAAAGATCATGTTCCATGAAGATATTTTGTAAATTTCCTAGCATTAATATCAATCAAAACTTAATTTTTGATTAATAATATGCATTGCTAAGAACTTCATTTGGACAACTTTAAAGGTGATTTTCTCAATATTTTGTTTTTTGCATCCTCATATTCCTTATTTTCAAATAGTTGTATCTTGGCCAAACATTGTCCTATCCTCACCATGCATCAGTGGAAACCTTATTTATTCAGCTTTCAGGTGATATATGATATGATAGCATAATTTTAAATAATTGACTGGTTTTGTGGTTCCAGGGTCATAAATGTAAAGTTAGTGAAGAATAATACTGTCTACTGAGTTTATAAAAGAATCTTTATTTGTACTAGAACTAAATTGTCAAATTATTTTCATTTTAAACTTACAAGACTTTCTTCTGTGAAACACGAAAGGCTAAGTTGAGCAGAAACTTGTTCACACTAAAGGCTGGGAAACACCAAGTCGACTTCAAAGAACTAGCAGTGACGAAAGCAGACAGTGTTGTCTCTTCGCGTCGGCAGCATCTAGACATAAAGCTGTGCTTGAACACACCACACAGACTATAGCCGACTGCAAACTAACATGTGCATTCTGCGCCTGCGTGAAAAGATTTAGCTGTCTGTATCAGTAGCTTTTAATAGTATATATTTGTTATTCAAAAGGAGAAACTGAAACAAAGATATATGGGATAAACGTGATATATGAAAGTAAACATTGTTTTCGCTTTAATTCTCCAGCACTGACTCGTCTGAGTTCTCGCTTTTCTCAACGGCCCTGACAGTCCCAAACACACCAAACAAACAAGCCTGACGAGAGCCTGACTATGGCCGACCGTCGGCTTGGTGTGTCCCGGCCTTAATATGTTATCATTTGAAAATGCATCTTTTCTCCGTTTTGGGTGAATTAAATTTGGGTGACCTGAACATGTTAGTGAATGATGACATATTTTCATAAATTAAATGATCCTACCAGCAGAATTGCTTGAAAACTTTTTATGTCTGTTCTTTCTGTATCATCTCAGTGAGCTTTCATAAGGTTTTGCACATGTGAAGTAAGCCAAATTAAACATTTCAGTTTCAGTTCGACGTTTCAGTGTGGTTCTAGAAACTTTTGGAAAAAGCTTGAAAAAACTAGTTTGGACGGCGGGTGTTTTGAAACGTATCCGCATGCAGACGTAGCCTCAGGATTGGCTTTTGAGTTGCCTAAACCAGCAACCTTGCAGAAGACCTGTAAATTTACCATTTCATAGGGCTCAACGAATGACATACTGTATATAATGAATGATATAATGAATTTGTTCATCAGAAGTTCCACAGGGTTTCCATGATCCTGGAAAACCCTGCATATATAAACTTGGGAAAATGTTTTCCAGCACTATAAATGAATAGAATACAAAGTCATAGTAAAATCAGGAAAATGTATATGTATAGACTACCATTAAAAGGTTTGAGTAAGATTTTAATTCTCTTATGCACACCAAGGTTGCATTTATTTGATCAAAAACACTGTAAAAATCAATAAATATTAAAAATATTATCATTTTAAGATGTTTTTTTGTTTGTTTGTTTGTTTTTTTAATAAGAATTTGCAATATCAAGCAGCAAAACCAGCTGTTTTGTGCAGCTAAAAATAGCTGGACGTGGATGAGACCAGAAGCCAGACCCATAAAATTTACAAATGGCCGTGCCCACTCTTACGGGAAAAATAAGGTGCATAGATGTATTTACCGTCACTTCTTTATCAAATTAATGCACCCTTGCTGAATAAAAGTAGTTATTTATTTAAACCTCAGACTTCATGCTGCTTCATGCTCATTGAGTAATCACACATGGGGAAAAGACATGTACCAAAAGTTGTGAGGACTTTTTTATTTTACCCCTACTATCTCCTGAAATTCTATTTAATGTTTTTACAGGGGCTACTTTGGTTCAAGTCATTGTTTCTTTTGCATTGCAGGTTGAACTGAAGATGAAATATAATGACAAGCATGCCAAGTCACGAGGACTTCTGCCTGGTGGGCGGTGGTACGAGATTCAAGCATATCGGGCATTAAACCAGGCACTTGGAAGGTCAGAGCCACATGAATTTCACATGATTTGATATATATGCAATTACTCTGACATGGTATAAATCTTTTAAGACCAATTTGGTGTAACAACATATTTGCTGTCCTCATAGGTGTATACGACATCGAAATGACTGGGGGGGCACTTATACTGGTAGATGACCGGTTTAGGACGAACCCAAACAAATATATCACAGGTAAATAACAAATGGTCAAAAAGTGCAAAAAATGATTTTTTTTTTTTGTGTCACCAAGCTGTAGTTGCATTTCTGTATCACTAGATGGAGATAACAACCTACCGCAGGGGTTTTGAAATGTTAGACTGTGGGCTGCGGCCAGATAATGTGTACATAAGGTCTTGCTCTTTTACATGTAACAGTGATGGGTTGAAAACATTCATTACTTGAAAATCTACACGGATTGACAGTGCTGTGGTAGAGAGTTATGAAAATAGTGGTCAAGCAGAGTGGTTAAATGTTTGTCAAACGCTGCTGTCCTCTTCTCTCAGGCCTGTCAAAGTGGGTGCGTCAGCTAGTGAGGCACCATGACACCTTCACTGGCGCCATGCAGTCCCTGGAGTCCTTTTCTCAATGCCAGCGGGGGGGCAGTAGAGACCTTCGAAGAGACACAATCTCAGGCTGTCCTTCAATGCCCAAGCCCCTCCACTGTTGCCTCACCCCCTCCTGAGATGATCACCCCTCACAAGCCATTTGACCCTCAGCCTGCACAGCCAAACCTACACACCGACGTGCCGACGGCTAGCTCTGAGAGCAGGTCTTCTGAAACAGGTATATGGCTAGGGTGTTTAAAGGGTTAGTTTACCCAAAAATGACAATTCTGTCATTAATTTTTCACCCTCATGTCGTTCATCTTCAGAACACAAATTAAGATATTTTTGATGAAATCCAAAAGCTTTCTGACCATGTATAGACAGCAACACAACTACCACGGTCATCCTTAGTGAGAATAAGAGTTAAGATTAGGGATGCACGATTTTGTATTTTTGCAGTATCCGATATGCCGATATTTTTCAACTCATTTTGGTCGATAGCCGATGCCCATACCAGTATATTTCCTTCTGTTTGGAAACAACACCAAGTCTCTCCTGTGCGGAAATTACTGTACACTGAAGCTTTGAAAATAACTTATAAATAAATTATTAATTGTTCTAAAGCAAAAGAGTTCTCAAACTTCTGACAAATCATTTTCAGAGCTTATAATGTTTAAAAAATATAAGATATTACACATTAACCAAGAAATCTCTCTATATAAAATAATTTAATTGTTTGTGAGATTTTTTTTTTTTTTTGTGTGTGTGTGTGTGTGTGTGTGTGTGTGTGTGTGTGTGTTCATGTAAGCTATAGCTTCTGACCTTTAAATCAAAACATAGCCGATGCCGATATTTACATTTAACGCCATTATTCAGGGGTGCCCAAACTCAGTCCTGGAGGGCTGGTGTCCTGCAGAGTTTAGCTCCAACTTGCCTCAACACACTTGCCTGGAAGTTTCTAGAATGCCTAGGAAGAGCTTGATTAGCTGGTTCAGGAGTGTCTAAATGGGGTTCGAGCTAAACTCTGCAGGACACTGGCCCTCCAGGACCGAGTTTGGGCACCCCTGCCATTATCAGACGATTCCGATATCGGTCCGATAATATCGTGCATCGCTGGTTAAGATTTTACTAACCCCAAACTTTGAAAGGTAGTCTGTGTAAAGAAGAGACCAGTACATTCTTCAGCATTTCTCCTTTGGTTTTTCAAAGAAAAAAGAAAATCTAATGGATTTAAAACAATGTGAGAGTGAGTACATTTTTGGATCAGCTATTTTTTTTTGCATTGTGGATACCTTTATGTAAAACCATCTGGTATTTGAGCGTGTGTGTATGTGTAAATGTAGCATGTATGTGTGTGTACTGTACACGCTCTTCACCCCTCATTGCCCCTGTCAGACCCTGTGACCCTTGACTGACTGAACAGCTTTGGGAAGAGCAGATGTCTGACTGTTGCTTTTAATGAAATCCTTTTGACCTTTGTTTGTGGTAGATTGAGCGTGAGTATTTGCGCACACTTGAGAACAAATCAGAGACTCCACTTATTCAGACATATAAACCATATTGTAGACCCATACACAATTATCATAGAAACTCTGAGCTCCACCACTTAATCAAAGCTAACCCTCAAATACATTTTGTCTGACAGACAATGCAGACTGTATTGTTTTAACCAAAGATTTTGCTTTGAGGCGTACATTTGAGCTGGCATACACACCCAAGAGTTTTGTATAATTGTCACTCAGATGTCTTTGTGTCTCTCTGTTTGAACAGGTGACCAAAAGAATATCCAGCACCCATCTGAACCAAGCAGAGAACGTAATGTCCAAAGAACACAGTGGCCTACAAGCCACCTCTTCGCCTCCACTCCAGTCAGTAGCCACTTCAAGACTCCTATTTTCCAATCCGAGCCAGTGATCAACCAGCAAGTTCAGCATGAGGTTATCCCTGTGGAACCAAACCACCAAATAAATGGTTCTCCTGACCTAAACGACAGTTCAGAACCTCAACTTGAGCAGCACTTAGTGATCCCTACCTCTACTTCGGAGCAGAACCCCAGTGGAATGAACCATGAAGATACTGAAGAGAATGAAAAAAGTATTTTCTACAGCCCTGAGCTGTTTGAAGGAGATGAGGAGGAGAAGGAAGAGACTACAGATGTGGAGAAATCTCCTCTAGAAGTCGCTAATAGCACAGCCAGTGTTCTTTTGGAGGATCTCTTGGGTTCAGAACAGAGTGAGAGGATGTTGTCTGAAGACCTTGTGAGCAACGCTGTCCCAGAAAGCACAATGTTACAGAGTAGTACAGAGCAGACAGGTTTAAACTGCGGTACAGATACTGGCTCAAAAAATGGCTCCAACGGTAGTCGGTTACGTAGACTCTCCAGATGTAGACAGAAAAGGCCCAGCACATCAGCAGGCTCAGGTAAACTCACCAACTATTTTAAACACGTGCTTCCAACCAGCCAACCGTGCATCATTACAATTGATGACTGATGATGTTTAGCTATGTATGATGAGGAAAGAAAAGAGTGAATGTATGTCTATTGTCTTAATTGGTGTAATAATGAACGTTTTAATCCTAACATAAGGCCGCTGATCTGTCTTTAATATGCTTCTGAGAATATGTGTATCTTTTATAAGAATTATTAAAATAACTGACAAGCATATCCTCCTCTCTGCGACGTGATGTCTTGACCGGGTTGATTTTAATGAGATGTACTGTACTGTGGGGGCTAAAAATGCAAGGGAGGTGCGGGCAGGGGTTGACATGGCCGATTTCACTCGGCTGAGAGGTTCTACGTTTTTACTCCGAAATTACAGCCCAGTAAAGTTTTATTTGTGTGAACTCTGAATATAAACGCGGGGCAGCTGTGTAGTGCTGGGGGCCGGGGCGCCAAGGGCAGGCGGGTCTGTAAACAGGCACAGGAAGCTGCTTCTTTCTGTCTCGCTCTCACTAAAAGCTCTAAGAAATGACAACATGTAAAGGATTGTGTTACATAAACGCACAAATAACAACACATCGAACAGGGCTAATTCTATAGCGAAGTATTTTTAATAAAGTGGTCATTAAAATTTTTAAATGTAAATTGTAATAACAGAATTATTATTAGTAGAAGTTGTATTAATAGTAGTGTTAGTAGTATTATCTCCCTCTCACTAAAAGCTCTAAGAAATGACAACAGGAAGGATTGTGTTACATAAATGGTCAAATAATGCATTGAAACTATTTTAATAAAGTGGTAATTCAAATTTAAAAATGTAAATTCTAATAACAGCTATTATTATTAGTAGTAGTATTAAAAATATAATAAATTGTTAATTTTATTTATTAAATATTGTTTAATTAGAATATTAATTAGAATATTAGAATAATCTGCATTTATTACAATGAAAGCTGTTTGATTATTATTATTGTAATTATTCTATTTATTTATTTGGTCATTGTAAGAGTGTTCAGGGTTGTTAGAAACATCAGAATTTTCTTCATTTTCTTTCCTCTCTCTTTGTGTCCATGACTTTAAACAACAACAACAAAAACATGTTGTTTTTGTTTATTTATTGCTAAAAAAAATCATTTTAATTACCACTTTTTAATAAATTATCAGCATTATTAGTAGTAGTAGTAGTAGTAGTAGTAGTATTGTAATTATTCTGTTTAATGATTTAAATAGTTTAGTTATTTATTTGGTAATTTTAAGGGTTGTCTGAAACATCGACAGAGGTTTTTTTTATTTGTTTATTTATTGAAAAATCATTAATTTTAAAATTTTAACATTAATTTTATTGTAAAAACATTAATTTGAAAATAATTTTAATTACCATTTTTTCAGTAAAGTGGTAATTTAAATTTAAAAATGTAAATTGTAATAAGAGCTTTTATTAGTAGTAGTATTAAATGATTAACTGTAACAACATTAAACAATTAATTGTAAATAATAATAATTAATTGTTTCTTTTAATTAATTAAATGGTGTTTAGTTAGAATGTTAATACTATTATTGTTTTATTTTCTTTTTAATGTGTGTTCAGGGCTTCTGTATTTACTAGTTCTGTTTTTATTTAACAGTATTGTGTTACTCTTTCCTCTCTCCTTTTGTTTCCACCACCTGAAACAACAAGGAACAGCAGAGAAAGCTGTTATTATTATTATTATTATTATTATTATTATTATTATTATTTGTTGTTGTAATTCTATTCTATTCTGATTTAAATAGTTAAAAATTGTTAAAATATTAACATTCATTTTACTGTAAAATTATTCATTTTAATGATCTTTTTGTTTTAATAAAGTGGTAAATATATATATTTTTTAAGTAAACTGTAATAACAGCTATTAGTAGTAGTATAAAAAATAGAATTAATTGTTTCTTTTGATTATTTAGGTTAGTTAGAATGTTAATACTGTTTTATTTTTTAGTCTTTTTAATGTTCAGGGCTTCTGTATTTACTAGTTTTGTCTATATTTAACAGTATTGTGTTACTCTTTCCTCTCTCCTTTTGTTTCCACAACCTGAAACAACAAAGAATAACAATGAAGGCTATTTTATTATTATTATTATTATTATTATTATTACTATTAATAAGGGTGCTCAGGGCTTTTTGAAGCCATCAGAATATTCTTAATTTTCTTTCCTTTCTCTTTATGTGTCCATGACCTTAAACAACAACAGCAAAATTTGTTTATTTATTGTAAAAACATTAATTTTAAAATTTGGTAGTAACCAACTCCACAAGAATGTCTATTACTGTCTATTAGGAAAAGGCATCTTAGTATTTAAATACATAGATATGACTGTATGGGTTACAATGTTTGTTTCACATGCTGTGCATTCACAGATATAAACAATGTTTTTTAGATATTATTTTTGATCAGTGTTGTTACTGGCAGCAGTATTCGAATAGGCAGGCTGTGATAAGAATGAAAATGGACTCTGAAATATGTTATTACTCACATTACGTTCCAAGGAACATATTAAATTACTTTTTTTCCTTTCCTGAGACTTTGCAGAGAGGGGGGGACTGTAGCAAATTAACCGCCATTAGCCTGACAAGATTTGTCTCGTTAGAGGGGCTTAAACGGCAACACCGTTAATGTGGGGGCCAAGGAAGAAATTTTATTAAAGCTCATCCCTCTTCATCTACCCTGTGCAGAGGCAGTCAGTTCGTTATTGTAATTGCATGGCGGGCTGAGACCGGCCCATTAGTATCAATCTGAATGAGGATGCTAAAGGCTAGGGCGTGAGAATGTGTGTAGTTCAAGACGTCCTAATAAGCTGTCTGCAGCCACGCATAACTGCAAAACAGTTGGACCCTGACCCAGCTAGCCATTTATTAAACTAATAAATTTAATTCAATTAACCTAATTCACCCCTTGTCTCTCCACAATCAGTTAAAGGGTTTTTTTTTTTTTTTAATAAGAGCAGTGCTGTACCAAAAAGCTCTTTCCACTGTTTTAAGCATTATTCCATTCAGGCATTATGATTTTCTCAGTGCTCATTCTGAAGGTGGATGTGCTTAAATTCAGCAGGTCAAAGTTCAGAAACAAGGATCAGGGAGAGAGTGCCAGTGAAGTCCCAAGCTCCACACAAAACTAGTTCAACCTTACTTAAACTAGACCTAAACCAGAAAGTGAGAGGCCATATCCTGAAGACACAAAGAGGTAACCAGCAGAAAATTGGAGAACCAGAGCCATTATCTGCAGAGAGGATAAAAAGGCAGAGAATAACTAGTGAAGTACCTGTAGAGGTACTGAATGACTGCTTAGATACTCAAACAGGTAGGGAAATCTGCTTAAATGTCTTTAAATTCAATGTAGTTGTTTATATCTTAGTATTTAGTTTTATTCCTGTGAACAGGTATCAAAGTTCAGAGATCGTATTTGAGGAAGAACAGGCTCCCAAAGAGGCTTAAAATGACATCTGAGGGCAGACATTCCCAAACACAGAGGTTAGCCAAGTGTTGGCAGTCTGCACTGGACGCTTAGTGGTTGAATTTTCCTTGTGTAACATGGAGTGTTTCTCTTCCAGTGGTTATCCAGTCAATCTGCCTCTGTGAATGAACTTGAACTGGAGTCCTTAACCAAGGTAAGTGAAACTAGGGTTCGACTATTGCCAAAACATACCACTCCACAGTTTCCTAGTGCTATGTGCTCAGCAAAAAAAGTATTTGATCCTCTATTTTTAACATGATCAAAGGTAAGGATTTGTTTGTTCAGAGCATTTTGTTTACTGCTAGATGTGAATGTAAAAGGTTTGGGGTCAGTATCATTTTTTTAATAGGGCTGTCAGTCGATTAAAATTTGTGATCTAGTTAATTACATGATGCGTCAATTAATCTAATCACAAAATTAATTTGACTCTGAAAATACCCGCAAAAGATTATTTAAAGCTATTTTTGTGTTAAACAAGAAAGTATCAAGTAGACATCACAAATTGTAGATTTTATTAAAGATTTTATTTGATTCAACATAAAAAATTTATTACACATAAGCATTTAGGCTGCAATGGCCTAACGTAAACTTGAACATAAAGGATAATTTGATATACATCTCAGTATTTTTTGTTCATATAATGAAAGTCATGGTAACCAAAACAGTTTGGTTAATAACAGGCTTCAAATTATTTTCTTTGATGTTTCACAAAAGAAAGGCTTGAAACGACATGAGGGTGAGTAAATGATGACAGAATTTTAACTTTTTGGGTACTATCCCTTTAATGTTTTTATTATTATTATTTTTTTTTTTTTTTTAATGAAATTATACTCTAAATAAAAAACTAAATCTGCCAGCAGGTGGCAGTAAATGTCTTTGAGTCATTCACTCATTCAATTCGTTCAAATGGCTGATTCATTTGGGAATTAAGTACATGGCTCTCTTTACGAATGGGCCTTTGAATCATTGATTCACAGGATTTGTTCAAAACGCAGATTCATTCAGAAACTAAACACTGCTGTGTTGCTCAGCGACATGCAACAATTTTGCTATGGCTTCAAGGGTAATATGTTCTCAAAAATGTAATATTGTGTTTAAAATATAACAACTTCTTATTTACTGAACTGTACTGAACTGTTGTATAAAATCACCTTTAAGTTCGTGATCGGGACAAAATCAGCACTTGTGTTATATTGCTCTTGCTGCCCTTGTGATATCCTGTGATGTGATGTATATAAATATTAAACAAAACATGTACAGGCCTTTTTTTTTTCACCATTATCTTGAATTTTAGGGCATAACTGCATTTATGGAGTTGTTATCCTGCATCATATTTGTCAACTGTATGAAATATAAGATGTACAGGTCTGGGGGCGGGGCCAGCGTGTTAACTGCGTTAAAATATTTTAATTGTATTATTTTTTCATAGCTAATTAATTAAGTTAACACGTTAAACTAAGCACCATTTTTTGTTTTAAGTTATCTCTTATACTCACCAAAGCATTTATGTGCTTAAAAGTAGGGTTGGGCATCGTTAGAATATTATCGGTTCCAATTCTGCTTATCAATTTTGTTTCTTTTCGATTCCAATGTGAATAAAAGATGATATCAAGCATGTTTATTCAAGCATGTTTCCTTTTTTTTTTTTGCTAAACATTTAGTTGCAGCTGAATACTATGAACAAAAATCAACAGGCTACATAAAAACAAAATTCAAAAGCTGTTTGCAAAATAGAGCTGCGTGATTCTGGATAAATTGGGTGGTTGTTTTTTTGTTGCTGTTTTTTTTTAATGAAAGTTGTGGTTCTCTTACAATTCTGAAACAAAAACATTAGACAACTAAACAAAATTACATGTAGGCCTAATTTATAAGTAAATGATTCAGTGATTTACTCAAGATGTACTTGGTTCATTACTGGATGAATCACTATTTTTGAATGAATGATCAAAGACATACATTATTAACAGCCCTCTTTCGCCATCTACTGGCATAACAACGTAATCGATAAATCTTTAACATTATTTGAAATGTCAAATAAACTTTCAAAAGGATGATTGAAAGTCCAGACTATGAAGTTTTATCCCAGTACTTCTGTGATTATTTGAATGTTTGTAACAGAAATAATGAACTGTGGTTGAAAAGACTGTGAAACTGTTTCATATACATGACAGTGGCTCTCTTTAGGTCAGCGACAGCACAAACGCAGATTTGAATGTTCAAATCAGACTGGTCTTATGCTACACCGAAGAAATGTTGAGGAATCAAACAGATGAATCATTGTAATTTAGGAACAATCACGTTGGTATTTGAATCGTGTTTGTGATCTTTAACGGTCTGCTAAATTGAAATGCTTTGTCATATTGCTGGTGACGCATCTATTGCAACATATTTAGCTTATCACAAATATTATAAGCTACTTTGCTTTTTCAACTTCTGATCGCAAGTGTAGCCACGCTTTGGAGGCTATGCCCGTAGATTAGACAGCAAGGGCCTGGCAGATCGTTAGGCCGGGTCCTCACAAATGAAAAAAAAAAAATTTAAAAAAGACCTGCATACAGGAATCGATAGACGGAATCTAAATTTAAATTTTACAAGAAGTATCTGATTGCTGACCTTAAGCATCCGATTCTGGAATCGGAATTGATTTTCGATACCCAGCCCTACTTAAAATGCACTTTTAAAATATTATTACCATTTAAAATGACTGTTTGCTTTAGTCTGACAAGACCACATTCAAGTACGTCACACACATAGTGTCCCGTTGGGGTGTGGTCTTTGTCGCCACTTATGCAAACCGTCACTATCCTATGTATCCTGTGTGGATCAGTACAGTCCTTGTCACCTGAATGGCCATCATGATGCATTTTGACCCACCCTGCAAGGTCTTTTAGACTGCCAAACTGGCAAAATTACATATGTAGGCCTGTTAAAAATGTCCATGTGTCACATAATTAATGAACTGTTATTTATTTTATTTCCAAAAGAAATTTGTGCTGTTTTTGAAGTATTAACTTCATATTTATAGTAGAATAATAATACTAGTTTGATTTTCCTTTTATGAGCCATTTAAATTCTCAGTGATGAGGTTCTGTCACTAAGAGAAAACCCTGAGCAAACATGACCTGTGGAACATTAGCTTGTCTTTTTGCTGTTTGTGCTGGTCTGCTGCCACCCAGTCAATATTAAGCCAGCACTTATTTCTGTGGTTATATTAGGTGAGAGTGCATAGATGAATGCACACAGTCTGTGTCTTTGTTTCTCATGTTTTTGTGCACACTGTACACAAACATCCGCCGCGTTCGTACGACGCCATATGGAACGAATTCTTCAAACTGCGAAAAAAAAAAATCCTTATTGATTGGAAGTGCTTGAGCTTTAATTAAATCAGAACCAGACAGGTACTTAGACACGAAAATAAAGCCATAAGTAACTTGAAAAACACTGAAGGTATAACAACGTGTTTTATGTTGTTTGTATGTGTACTACAAATTAAAAATGCTGTAACACTATGTCCAGTCTGTTAGAGATCTTGTCCAATAATGTGGAATAAATTGGTTTATTCCATGAAATACTGATTTAAACCATACAAGAAGGGCTTACTGGTCTGTTGTTATTAGGCTATTGTAGGCTGCACCTCTACGCATGAACAGAAGTTTATTGATCCACAGAGTCTGCAGTGGGTGAGTAGTCATCAGAATTTTTCAACATGTCTGGTGTGTTTGAATTCAGCTGACCCATTAACTGAGGACAACATTTCATAGTGACAAAACACTTTTATTTTTATTTGATGCACTACTGGTCAAAAGTTTGGGGTTAGTAAGGTTTTTGTTGTTTTTAAGATTCAAATCAAGTTGATCAAAGATTAAAAATTAATTGATTTCCTTGCATATTTGAATGATTTCTGAAGGATCATGTGACACTGAAGACTGAGTAATGGAATGGCTGCTGAAAATTCAGCTTTGCCGTCAGTGGAATAATTACATATTAAAATAAAAATAAAGAAATTAAAATAAAGAACAGTTATTATGAATTGTTATATTTTACAAGATTTTTACTATATTTTTGATCACATAGAAATAAACTGTAAAATGTGTGTGTGTGGGGGGGGTACAATAGAAGAAAAATGTAGTTGTAAACAGTTTTAACTTGTATTTTTAAGCAAGTAACTTCAGCTTTATTAAGAGTAAGAGACTCCGTCTTAGTGACCCCAAACTATTGAACAGTAATGTTTTTTTATAAGTAGAAATGCAACATAATAAATTAGAATTCTTGTAAATACTGTTCAGACATTAATTATTTTAGTTTTCTAAGCAATTATAAATGGCCAATATTAAAAATCTATACTATTTTGTTAATAAATAAAAAAAAAAAAAAAAAAAAACGCTAAAAGTCAATTGAGGCTGAATTTTACAGTTAGACAAATGGATATTCCTGAAATTACATATGATTTAAATTATTGAATTATTTTTGTTATTAAAGATTAAGTGAGCATTGGTTGATGACAATGGTAATCTAAGTCCAAAAAGTAGGTGATAACGATAATATGAGAAACTCGTATCAGTTCATATCCATTATTGTTTGATATATTGCAGAGTTTTGTTGTTGTTGTTTTCAGATTTTTTTTAAGCCCTTTTTACTAAATCAGCTGGTTTTAGCTGTTTTGTTAGCTGTTTTTTCCTTAAATCGACAGGTTGTTGCTGTTTTGAGCTAAATCAGCTGCTTTTAGCTGGTTTTAACTGATTTTTAGCATTTTTTTTAATCAGCTGGTTTTATTTTTAGCTGTCTTTTTTCCTAAATCCACTGTTTTTTGTTTAATCCGTTGATTTTAACTTGTCCTAGCTGGTTTTTGCTAAGTGAACTAATTTTTAGCCTTTTTTTTTCTTTTTTTTTTTTTTTTTGCTAAATCAACTGGTTTTAGCTGTGTTTTAACTGGTTGTAGAGGTTTATGTTTAGCTTTTTTCTAAATCAACTGGTTTTAGTTTAATCAGCTGATCTTAACTTGTTTTATCTGTTTTTTGCTAAGTGAATTGGTTTTTAGCTCTCTTTTTTGGCTAAATCAATTAGTTTCAATGGTTTTTAGGCCTTTTTGCTGAATAGACTGGTGTAAACTGTTTTTAAACTCTTTGTCTATCTACCCATCATCTTCAAACTTAAAACCTTCAAACTTCAAGCTTTTAAAAAATACTTAACTTTCTGGCTAGGCTTTTTCAAGTTTGTTTACAAACATTTCGATCCAATTCGTTTTTAATATTTGGAATTTTGCTAAAATTTATTTTAGCAAAATTTCACTGTCATTGTGTGTTTCTGTTGAAATTTAAAAATCAAAAATGCTAGTTTTGCTTTTGTTCAAAGATGCTGATACACATGTGGAAACTGTCCTGTAGCCATCTTCATTACAGCCCACCACCTGCTTTAAACTTATGCTGCAGTCGACTCTCATCACCCTCCAGTCCCAGGCTCATCCTGACAAATCTTCCTTCCCTCCAGCCTGACCTCCATTTGGTTGTGTAACATAGGGCCGACACACTCCCCGGAGGTGTCATCCCATCATTCGCACGGCCACCATCGCGCCACGTTAATCACATCTCCCGTTGGTGTGTAATGGAGGTTTCATCTGCTGTCCGGCAGTGTTGCGGTACCGCTGGGCCAAGCACCCCCCCCCCCAACCCCCCTCTTGGCTTTTTGTCTTTGTTTTGGAACAGAGCTCGGCAGTTCTCAAAGGTGTTATCCTCAGCCGTTACCTCTCAACGCCGTCCAAACTTTAATTCATAATGGGTGAGGACATTGAGGGCACATTAAATAATTGGCCATTATTCACAGCCTGTAGGGAGCTTGGTGCACATGGCTTAGTTTGGTGGTTTTTAATGTGGAGAAAAGTTGACAGATTCTGACCCCATTACGGAGGTTAACGTTATATTTGTAATTAAACTGGATCATTTTGTCTCATGAGAGGAAATTATCACGCTTCGCTGAGTATAAAATGTGATCATTCAGAGCATTATTACCGTTTAAAATGACTGTTTGCTTTAGTCTGACAAGACCACATTCAAGTGCGTCACACCCATAGTGTCCCGTTGGGGTGTGGTCTTTGTCACCACTTATGCAAACCGTCACTATCCTGTGTATCCTGTGTAGATCAGTACAGTCCTTTTCACCTGAATGGCCATCAAAATGCATTTTGACCCTGCAAGGTCTTTCAGACTGCCAAACTGGCCAAATTACTTGTGAAGGCCTGTTAAAAATGTCCATGTGTCACATAATTAACTGTTATTTATTTTATTTCCAAATTAAGAAATTTGTGCTGTGTTTGAAGTATTAACTTCATATTTATAGTAGAATAATAATACTAGTTTGATTTTCCTTTTATGAGCCATTTAAATTCTTAGTGATGAGGTTCTGTCACTAAGAAAAAACCCTGAGCAAACATGACCTCTGAAACATTAGCTTGTCTCCAGTGGGAGATGTGCTTAACGTGGTGCGATGGTGGCCGTGCGAATGATGGGATGACACCTCTGGGGAGTGTATCGGCCCTATGTTACACACCCAAATGGAGGTCAGGCTGGAGGGGAGGAAGATTTATCAGGATGAGCCCGGGACGACACCCTCGGACGGAGGGTGACGACAGCCGACTGCAGCATAAGTTTAAAGCATTATTCACAGCCTGTACGGAGCTTGGCGTACATGGCTTAGTTTGGTGGTTTTTAATGTGGAGGAGGAAGGTTGACAGACTCTGACCCCATTACGGAGGTTAATGTTATATTTGTAATTAAACTGGTTCATTTTGTCTCATGAGAGGAAATTATCACGCTTCGCTGAGTATACAATGTGATCATTCAGAGCGGAGCTTTTCACTTCACTGCTTTTTGGATGAAACAAAAGAAAACATTGCTTCATTCATTTGCCAAATGACTAAGCCTTTTTCATATTGCATATTTTAATACATTTTTAATCACTTTTGAATATCTTGGTGGGGCTTTAGTAATTAGTTTTAGACACTTTAGACAAGTTTTCGATTTATGTGGATGTTTTGTATGTCCCAACGCCTTTTTTATGTTAAATAACAGAATCCAAACTGACTTTAAAGTTATCATTAGAAGATTTATTTTTTGCAGTATGAGCAGTGGACTTTGATATGAAAAGGTAAACAAATCAAACAGGACTTGTAGGTTTTACACTATAGCTGAGGCTGTGTGTCCCCAGGGCGTCACATTGCACAGCAAAGGAAGCTGTTAGCCAGAAGCTGTGATAGCATTGTTAGGGCCGGTGGGTGGGGTGATGTTATAACTGCTTGTGTTTTGGGTTTTTAACTAGGAGTGGCTTGTGGGCAGGTGGTTGCCTAGTCACTGAATGTTTGTTGCTGCAGCAACAGTCTGCAACAGTTTTGATAAATCCTTTTTTTTTTCTTCAAAGTGGGATGCGACTTGGCAGGTGAGGCGTAATCTGTAATGTAATGGATAGCTAATCCTCATTTTGGTTAATCTGTCTGTCATGTTACCATCTTGTGCTGGCTTGGATGCCAGTTTTTACAGCCTAGAATCCAAAAAAAAACCTTATGGACTGAAGAGGCTCTGTTAGAGGTTTAGTCCTATAATCTCTGGCAATAATTGGCTCATGAGCAGACAACAGCATTAAGGAACACACGGTGAAAAAGTCTGATATGCCACTTGTGTTTGGTCTTTAAAACTAACAGTTTAAATTACTATAAATGGTTGATTTAGGCATAAGAAAGAGTTACATTTTATAAGAGTTTCATGTAATTTTCGAGTCTCTGAAGGTGCTGTTGGCTGGTTTTGATAATCTTAGTTCCTAAACATCTCCCCCTCAATCTGTCTGCAGACACAGCTGTCAAATCTTGGCTTGGGTTATAGTTTTGGAGCCCCTTGGACAATAAACCCGGATTTCTTTCGGAGGTTTATTCAGAATTAGATGCTTAATCTGATTTAACCATTTGATAAGTAGACTGATCTGAGTATAGACATTCTTTGTTGTGGTTCATCCCCTGTTGTTTACTTAAAGCCTTTAATACTTTTTTTTTTTTTTGCATCTGTAATGTTAAATTATAGACGGCGCTTATCAGCTAGGTGATTGAGTTTAACCTGATGCTGAATTATGGCCTAAATATAAACCTGGACCACAAAACCAGTCATAAGGGTAAATTTTTTGAAATTGAGATTTATACATAATCCTTTGATGTATGGTTTGCTAAAATACACTGTAAAAAACAATTTGCTGAGTCAACTTAAAATAATTTGTAACCTGGCTGCCTTAAAATTTTAAGTTCAGTCAAAATTTATTCAACTTGAAATGTTAAATTATACTAAGTGACAACTTAGATATTTGATTTGAATCAACTTAAAATTTTAAGGCAGCTGGATTACTTACCCATCTGTTAAGTTTAGCAAACACAAATATCTAAGTTGTTACTTAGTACAACTTAACATTTCAAGTTGACTAAATTTATTGTAGTTGACTGAACTTAAAATCTTAAGGCAGCAGGGTAACAAATTATTTTAAGATGACTCAACAAATTGTGTTTTTTATTTTTCACAGTGTAGGACAATATTTGGCTGAGATACAGCTATTTGAAAATCTGGAATCTGAGGGTGCAAAAAAATCTAAATATTGAGAAAATTTAAAGTTCTTATTATTCTTTTAAGTTTTTATATATTTACAGTAGGAAATTTACAAAATATCTTCATGGAACATAATCTTTACTTAATATTGTTTTTTGTCATAAAAGAAAAATTTATGATTTTGACCCATACAATGTATTTTTGCCCATTGCTACAAATATTTGTTTTTGTGGTCCAGGGCCACATGATTTTAGTGTGTGTTTTTTTTGTTTGTTTTTGACCGTGTCGAGTATTTATTTTAATTATTTGTTTATTTATTTATGAAATTTGGCTTTATTCACATTTTTTGTATTTATTTATTTAAATGTTTTGTGTTACTTTTATTTTATTTATTTATTTATTTTTGCATTTAGTTTTATTCATATTTCTGCTTTTGTTTTTTTGTTTTTATTTTGGTAACACTTTACAATAATGTGTCATTTGTTAACATTAGTTAATATAATAACTAACATGAACGAACAATGAACTATATGTTTATTACACTATTTATTAATCTTTGTTAATGTTAGTTAATAAAAACACAGTTGTTCATTGTTTTTTCGTTATGCTAAAATGCTGCAATTAACATTAACTAAGATACTAAGATTAATAAATCCTGTAAAAGTGTTGTCCATTCCTAGTTCATGTTAACTAATGAACCTTAATATAAAGTGTTAGCATTTTTTAAGTCTTTTTTTTATAGGCAAACAAATAATTTCCAGCCCATATTTTCATCTTATTTCCATATTCATGTACTTAGTGGTTACATAAGTGTATCTGAAGATTTAGCCACTAACAAATGGCTCTTTCGTGTAGTTTTAAGTACTTGAGTGGCCATCATTTCAATCAATTAAACACTTATTTGGTAACTCCCTAACTCCCTATTGTCATTTCCATTTGGTAGAAAATTGATTTCTTAATTATGAGAGAGAAATCTTGTGTTGGTTGTTAATTAATACAGTTAAACATTGCTGTTGCCACACATAAGTGAATCAATAAAATTGACTTTTTAATAGAGACGCTGATGGACCTTATATTGAACCAGGCAGCCTACTTCTGTCTTTGGGGGGGACTTTATCCCAACTCGATCTGGACTCCAGCCTGTCAGTGTTTCAGAATAATGTTTTAAAGCTTTTACTTTTATTTCATCTCTAGTTGCCGTGCTTTTGGATCCGATAGTCAGACACATCATTGCTTAGATTGATCAGAGACTTATTTGAATTCTTTCTGTGTGATTCAGGTAAAAGCATTGTCTGGTCCAGAGCCACAGACAACAGCAAATCAGCCAGACAATGGATAACAGCCTTTCATTGTCATGTTCTGCTGTGATATTGCTGAACTGCTCATATTTAACCTCACATTCCCCTTGTTTTGTGAGCTAGGTGCCTATAAAGTTGTCTGATTCCTCCATGTGTTTTTGATTTTACTGTAGGCTGGGTGGAAGGCTTGTGAAGTTCACTTCTCTGGGAGAACTGTCTCCTCGATGCTGATCGTAGTGGGGATTACCTGAGCTATGAGCCTTGGCGGTCTTCATGCCATGCTATAAGCCCCAGAGCAGGCTCCTATTGGAGGAGAGAGCACTCCTTCCTACCCAGGGTGCTAAATAACCATGTTCTTGAGGGTCTGTCTCCTGCTCACCAAAGAATGTCAAGGGGCTGAATGTAAGGTTAAATGTAAATCAGCGACTATGGGCCTTGTTGGTAGACGTTCCATGCTGTTAGTGATTTGCTGCCAGCTAAATGCTGCAGACAAGCTATTTTGTCTGATAGTGATGCAGGTCATAAATTTAATGCAAGGTCCAGTTTTTTTCCCTCATATTCCCCTGCACGTGTACATGTTTATCCTTGTTTGGACTATGTTCAAAAAAAGATACCGATCCTACGGTTTGTCTTATATGTATGGCAGTGCAGTTTCGCTGCAATTTTTTTAGTGTAAGTTATGAATATATACTTTTCTGTATGGAAGCCCGTTTCCACCACTGAATAAAGAATTTAAAAAAGGTAATTGTGACTTTTTATCTCTTTTTTTCTCGCAATTGTTTATATTGAGTTTAATTGTAAGATATTAACTTGCAATTTTTACTTTTTTCTCAAAATTGTGAGATATAAACTCACACTTCTGACTTTTTTCTGAGAATAAACTCGCAATTCTAACTTTTTTTTCAAAATTGTGAAATATTAACTTGCAAATTTGACTTTTTCTCAGAATTGAGAGATATAAACTCGTCATTTGGACTTTTTTTTCAGAATTGTGAGATATTAAGTTGCAAATGTGACTTTTTTCACAGAACTCTGTGATACAAACTTGCAATTCTGACTTTTTTAAGAATTGTGAGATATTAACTTGCAAATTAGTCTTTTCTCAGAACTGAAAAGACATAAACTCAATTCTAACTTTTTTTTCAAAATTGTGAGATATAGACTCGCAATGTGGACTTTTTTTCAGAATTGTAAGGTACAGTATTAACTTGACTATTATATTTTTACTTTTTATTCTCAGATCGTAAGATATAAACTCAATTCTGACTTTTTTTCTCAGAATTGCGTGATATAAAGTCGCAATTGCGATTATTAAAAAAACAACAACTAAGATTTAAACTCAGTTCTTGCCAGATATATTTGGCAATTTGGACTTTTTTTCAGAATTCTAAAATATTAACTTGCAGTTTTGACTTTTTTTCTCTGATTGTGAGAGATAAATGCAATTCTGACATTTCTCAGAATTTTGTGATATAAACTCGCAATTGTGATTTATAAAGTCAGAATTGTAGGATATAAACTCACATTTGCAATTAAAAAAATGTGATTTTCGCAGTTCTGAGAAAAGAAGTCAGAAGTGAGATATAAACTTGAAATTGTAAGTTTTAAGGTCCAGTTCTGAACTGGCTGATATTTTCTCAGAATTGCAACTTTATATCTCACAGTTTTTAATAACTAATTTAAACTAATTTAAATCCATTTCACAGAATTTTGCAGAATAATTGCAGGCAGGGAAAAAGTCCACTTGTTTGGTCATTTAATACTAATAATTACTACTTGATAATAATTGTAAAACTTTACAATATAGGTTTTTTTATATTATCATTAGTTAATGTTATAATGTGGAATAAGAGTGAACAGTATTTTTATAGCTTTTATTAATCGTGGTTAATGTTCATTTCTGAATACATTTTTGATGTTTCAAGTGGTGTATAATGAGCATGGATTAACAAAGAACACTAGCATATTATCTTGAAACTAAATTAATGAATGCTGTAATAATAAATTATACTGAACATTTCCGGATTTAACCTTTTTGTAAAGTGTTACCATAATAATATTAATTACATTGCAAGTCGCTCCCTGTGGCGACCACATATGCCAGGCTTTTTTTCATTCCGACTTATGCAATGTGCCAAAGCACCATTACTAAGTAAACAGTAAGCATGTTCTTAACAAGTCGATAGCGATTTCATCAGAGAAACCAATCAATCGTCTGCTGTTAAATCCAGCTGCCAGCCCCCAGAATGATGGATGCTACATCTGTTTGTAGAGGTTTGTGTGGAGAAAAAAATCTCCAGGCTGTGAGAGAATGCTCAGCTCCTCCTCCCTCTGGTTAAGTGTCAGAGCTTGCAAATGAGTGAAGGAAACCTAAGTGAAAATTGAATGCTTTAGAAGTGCGTATGCACGCCAGCGAGCGCATTTGTGTGCTTCGCTAGAATGTAGGTGGTCTGTGGTTGTGTAAATATTGGAAGCTCTGAAACACAGTGTGTCAAAACACGCACGGCTTCAAGTGCCACGCTAATGAATGGGGGCCACATGTGGAGTGCCACGGCGGTTTATTTAAGCAAATGAACTCTGCTGACAGACATCTGCCCTAATGTGCAGGCAGAGACAGCTCCGATGCAGGATTTATACACAGACACACATACTAAGACGCACCCTTCCCCTTCATGCCTCTGTGTCGAGAGGCGACTTCAGAGGCCTTTCAAAGTGGCAGCCGAACAGCAGAGGCACTCCGTGTGCTGACGGACAGCCTGTGTAAGAAACAGAGGGTGAATTATGCATGCACACTTTCCCAACACTCGACGCTTGCCCTGACTCATCATCACACAGTGCACAAGCATCATGAGAAAGGCAACTGTTTACTTAGCCTCTTTTTTTAAACACTTTTATTCCTGTTGCCTTTAATCTGGCTTAGCACAACCCAACATCAGTAGTGTTCGTTTTCAAATTGATAAAACCGGTTTAAGGCCTTTCAGAGGTGGAAGTTTAGCATGTGGACACAAGCCAACGATGGCAAATGTCTTAAGGGTTTCAAAAGATTCAGTACAACAAAGATCGAATGAGTTATGAAGAGCTAATGAATTGTCATCGGAAGCACGGCTGTGTAAAGAATGGCTTTCAGCGTGAATGTGAACTGCTTTTTTGCTGAGTAGTTAGTTGACTTTTATCTGTACAACTGCACTGAACCGTGTCGTGATTTTTTTTTTCTTCTTCCAAGTTTGTGCTGCAGTAAATTTTGGCATTATTATAGTCTAAAAAATATTTTAGAATAAAGTTCATTAATTGTGTCAGTAATATTTTTATAGCATTTATCAATCTAGGCTAATTTATTACTTTGTGTGGGTTTTGTTTTGTTTTGTTTTGTTTTAGGTGTATTGTAAGGATAAATACCACGGGATATGTTTGTTCACTATTCAAAAGTATTCAGTATTGCAACTCGCAATTCTGAGTTTTTTTCTCAGAATTACCTGATATAAACTCGCAATTATGACTTTTTTTCGGGCAATTTCGAGATATAAACTTGCAATTCTGAGGGTTTTTTTTTTCGAATTGTTATACGTTAACTTGCAATTTTGACTTTTTTTCTCAAAATTAAGATATAAATTCACAATTCTGAATTTTTCTCCCAATTACCTAATATAAACTCACAATTCTGACTTTTTCAGAATTGTGAGATATTAACTTGCAATTCTGACTTTTTTCTGAGAATTTTGATATACAGTTGCAATTCAGAATTTTTTCTCAGAATTACCTGATATAAACTCGCAATTCTGACTTTTTTTCTCAGAATTACCTGATATAAACTCACAATTCAGATTTTTTTTCTGACAATTTCGAGATATAAACTTGCAATTCTGACTTTTTTGCAGATTTAACTGATATAAACTCTCAATTCTGACTTTTTTCTGACAATTTTGAGATATAAACTTACAATTCTGACTTTTTTTTCAGAACTGTGATATTAACTTGCAATTTTGACCTTTTTCTCAGAATTAAGATATAAACTCGCAATTCGGACTTTTTCAGAGAATTTTGAGATATAAACTCGCAATTCTGAATTTGCAATTTTCAAAATTTCAGTTTGTTAACTTAAAAAAAAGGTTTATCTCATTAACTAAAGCATTTATTAATCCAGACTAATGATCCTTTTTTATTAATTAGTGTTTTTTGTTTGTTTTGTAAGAATATGTAAGACATAAGAAATTGTTTTCCACTGTAATATTTATTCCAGGTATTACGGTATATTAATATTTATACGTTAACACTTTAGTATAGGAACTAATTCTTTATTGTGTTAATTAGTTGCTTATTAGCATGCCTGTTAATAACTTATTGGCTGTTTATTAGCACTTATAAAGCACATATTCTGCATGACCATATTTTACATCCCTAACCCTAAACGTAATAACTACCTTACTAACTATTAATACGCAGCAAATTAGTAGTTCATTGAAGCAAAAGTAGTTACTGAGCCTTATTGTGAAGTGTTACAGAAGGTAACAAGTTATATTTCCTCTCAGTGAAATAAAAGTTGACCAGAAGCAGGTGTGACTCCACAGTCAAAGAGATAAATCCATCACTTTTAATATAATATCTGCCGGCTTAGTTCCAGGAATCACACCCCAAAAACGAAATGGTGTCAGAACAGCCCCAAGCCAGAATCTTCGCAACAACAACAACAGAGGTGATACCTTAGAAACTGAAAACAAGTCAGGGTTGTCATTTTCCAAAAGGATGAAAGACACTTTTGCGGTGAAAGGATCTGCGCTCAGAAGTTTGTATGCTTTAGCAAGCGAGGGATTACTTATGTAAAATAACAAGGGGAGGTGTCAGCACAGGTGCCTCTCGCTGTTGAGAAGCTCCACTGGCCGAGGTCCAGGCACACTCACGCATCTGCAGCTCCCCTCCCTTCCTCTGCGTGTCAGCGCACAAAGCCCACAGGCTTTCTGACAATGAGAGCATCGCTGTCGCACCAGGAGAACACCTCGAAAGCAAACACGGTCATAGCTGGCCACAAAAGCGACCAGGGAGCACTGCACTTTTATGCCCCTGAGTGCCTTGTTAGGGGCACAATGACTTGCAGGCCTGGACAGCAGGTGTTACATTAAAGCGCTGCTCTGATGTATTGTGGCCGTCTATTCGCACTACGACCTGTATTTGCTTTCTCTTTGACTTTGCAATCACACCCAACAAAGCATTGTTTTTGAGAGCACAGGAAAGTGCAATGATAAGCTTTGTTTTCAATTATGTTTATAGAGATTGAGCCGCTCTCATACTCGGCATCACTCTCTTCCTTTTTTGTTTGCTGAAAACCAAGCCACTCAGTTTCTGTTTGCCTTTTTTTAAATGAGCACGGTATATGAAAGACATTTCGACTATATAGTCAGATTTACAACTGTTGTATACATATTTACAATTATATTGTAAAGTCAGTAAGATATTTTTTGAAATGCTTACCATGGTTGCATTTATTTACAGTAATTAAAATTAAAATAATTGAAATACATTTGAAGTCAAAAGTTTACATACACCTTGCAGAATCTGCAAAACGTGAATTATTTTACCAAAATGCATGGTATTTTTTTATTTAGTCTTGACCTGAATAAGATATTTCACATAAAATGTGTGTACATATAGTCCACAAGAGAAAAAAATAGTTGTAATACTACTTTTTTTCATGAGTCCCTTGTTTGTCCTGAACAGTTAAACTGCCCGCTGTTCTTCAGAAAAATCCTTCAGGTCCCACAAAATTTTGCAGCATTTTTGTGTATTTGAACCTTTTCCAACAATGATTGTATTTATTTTGAGATCCAATTTTTTCACACAGAGGATGACTGAGAGACTTGTATGCAACTATTACAAAACGTTCAAACGCTCACTGATGATTCAGAAGAAAACACAATGCATTAAGATCCAGGGGTGAAAACTTTTGAACAGAATGAAAATGTGTGCATTTTTCTTATTTTGCCTAAATATCATATTTTTTTCAATTACTACTGGCCTTCAGAAGCTACAGAAGATGCTTACATGTTTCCCAGAAGGCAAAATAAGTTAAATTTACCCTGATTTTCATATTCAAAAAGTTTTCACCCCCCGGCTCTTAATGCATATGTTTCCTTTAGAAGCATCAGTGAGCATTTGAACCTTCCGTCAGCATTAAAAGTTGGATTTTAAAATCATACAGTCATTGTTTCCATTTGAAGCATCATGTGTTTTTATTTATAGACATGTGTATGTATCTCATTTTAAATAGCTGTTTACGTAAATCCATTCAGTACCTGTTTAAAGACATTTATCCATTACATTCCTCCATTGAAGGCCAGTAGATGGCAGTAGCTCCACAGCATTGCTGTTTTGCCAGCATGATCTGGCTTACACGCATTGTCTTACAATATCTACATCCTGCCTTTCATAGTCATTTGGAAAGCCGATGACATCTTTTGACTGCAGCAGGATTTTAACTATGTACATGTCACAACAAAGATGCACAGTACAAATATGCTTCTGCACAACTGGGATGTATTGCCTCCTTTTCTGCTCAATCATCTCAAACACGGTCATCGATTTAACCTGCGAAGTCAACCGTACACCCTTGAACCTTTGAACTCCCCATAGCAGCTCACTGGCTTTGTGCTTCTGGTGGTGTGTTATAAAAACCAGGACTTCATCGACCCTAAGAGGGCACATGCTTGGACTGGCTGGAGAACCGAGCTCTCCTAAAGCCCCAAGAGGGGTCGTGTAACAGCAGTTCTGTCATCGTGTGATGAAACCCTCACAATCTTCTCATCTGATTCTTTTTTGTGTTAATGTTTGCGCTTATGGCCCGGAGAGACAAGGAATTGCCATTAGAAACAAGAACATGTTGATAATTGCCATACACATATCCTGCAGCACCGCTGAGCTCTATGTCTTTGTGGAGGCCGTTTGCAGAATTAGGAGTGAGTTGGAGGCGTTAGAGCTTGGGATAATGAGAAGGCAAACAGGATTATTGACAAAGACACAAAGAGAGCTTTAGAGGTGTCTCCACCAGCTGTGTGAACGTAGCACACACTCCCAGTGCACTGGGAGGTACGTAAAATCAACACAGATATGGCTGAAGCTGTTAACCCTGTCACGTTCAGCTGGATTCTTTTAGCTTTGGAGCTACATCAGTGTCTTATATGACCCAGATATAACCAGTAACCTCATTTTTAGGGAGCTTTATTTGAATGCGCCATCATTGTTTGTTAATTGGCTTTCATTCGTGACCCACTTTTCGCTTGTGAGGCTTCAGCTCCCCGTTGTGCGTCTCCAGTCATGTGTCCAATTGTGCAGTGAAGGAGGGAGGAGGGACGGTGCGTCTCTGAGTTTGCCGATTGGATCGTTGCGCCATTTCTAATTACCCTCCTCTTTGGGAGCGCCAAGGTGTTGCCGACATGCTCACTTCACCCTGTCATTCTTTCCCCTATCAGTAGATGCCTTTCCACCCCATTATTTTACATCTCACTTTATTGCAGACAGGTGGCACTATTCGCTTACACTTCTGCGCTTCACCTCTGTATATTTATTCAAATGGATGGACTCTCCTCTTTACGATTTGAGAAAGCCTTGCGAAGATTTACTTATCGCCAAGTGGATGATATTTAAGTTTGCCTATTTTCTTCGCAAATGGTGCGAGGACATCTGCTTCTGAGTCTCATCTCATAGAGTACCGGCTGTTCAAACTCTTGGAGGCCTCCACCAATCAGCAATGCAAACACAAGCAAATATCTCTGCCTTTGTATCAGGCAAATCATTTGTCTGTCCTAGCAGTTTTCACCAAAAATGCTTTGTGTACCGAGGCGAGCTATTGTGTTCTGGCGTACTTGGGAGGATTTTGGAGTTTTAAAGTGTGTAAGGGAAGATTATGAGGATGTCTTGTTGGAGAGGCAAAGAAAATGAAAAGAAAGCACACATTGCTGACCCCCCAAAACTAATTGAGTGTCTAAAACAACAAGGTTTCCCAGGGGGACTTGACTTGTTGTTTCTTAAGTGTTAGCTAACATCATCTTGACAGCACACAGTGATCCTTCAATGCCTATGTCTAGACCAGCACAACTTTTTAGGGCCAAATATATCTCCTGGTGTTTTAATCCTGATATGCCCAAATTCATCCCCTGATTTCTAGTGCCAAAACAAAAAAAGCCAAAAAAAAAAAAAAATAATAATAATAAGGAAAATATAAATAAAATAATATTTATAAATTATATTTATACATTTTTATATTTATAAAATATAATTTTGGATTTATATTAAAAATTAATAACTAATAATTGTATATTGTAATAGTATTTTTTAACTGTAAATTTAACTGTATATTTTACAGTGTATTGAACATATCTTCTGCAATGGTAAAAGCATTATTTTATTTTATTTTATGTACATTTGTGTGTTTTGTTACATGTTTCACCCCAAACATATATTTTACAACCCTAACATATAACCCTTAAACATATATTTATAAATTAGATATATATAGGCCCAAATTCATAATAAATAAATAAATAAATAAATAAATATATTTATACTGTTTTATATATCTAACATTTTATTTTTAATTTAACTGTATATTTTACAGTGTATTACATTTCTTTTGCTGGTAAAATCATTTTTTTATTTTATTTATTTATTTTTATTTTTGATTTATGTACATTTGTGTGTTTTGTTACATTTTTCACCCCAAACACTTAAACATATATTTATAAATTATATATATATATAGGCCCAAATTCATCTCCTGGTATTTTAATACTGAATTCCTGTGCTGTACAAGTATACAAGTATATTACAAAATAAATAAATACATATAATATACATATACATATAATTATATTTATATATTTTTATATTTATAAAAAATATTTTTAATTTATATTAAAAAATAATAACTAATAATTTTCTATTGTAATGATACTATTTTTAACTGTGAATTTAACTGTACATTTTACAGTGTATTGAACATATCTTCTGCAATTGTAAAAGCATTTTATTTTATTTTATTTCATTTTGATTTATGTACATTTATGTGTTTTGTTACATTTTTCACCAAAAACACCTGAATACATTTATATATATTTATAAATTATATATATTAGGCCCAAATTCATCTCCTGGTGTTTTAATCCTGATTTCCTGTGCCAAAAATACAAGTATATTACAAAATAAATAAACTATAAATATAATTACATTTATAAATTATATTTATATATTTTTATCTTTATAAAATATGTTTATAATTTATATTATAAAATAATAACTACTCATTTTATATTGTAAAGATAGTATTTTTTTAACTGTGAATTTAACTGTATATTTTACGGTGTATTGAACTTATATCTTCTGCAATGGCGAATCAAAGCATTTTGTTTTATTTTATTTTGATTTATGTACATTTGTGTGTTTTGTAAGAAATGTTCACCCAAATATCCATAACTGATATTGTAAATAAAACTATTAAAATGCAGTGAGATGTGATTATTAATTTATTTGTACTGAAAACCATTAATGTAATAATTACTGTAAAAAAAAAAAAACTGTAAAAGTACAGTTTTACTGTAAAATATTATAGATTCTACGGTAATTCATACTTTTTAATTAAAAATCCAAATATTTTGCTAATACAATTTTAAATAAATTTTACAATTTTAGATTTATTGATTTCACACTTTTACTGTAGCATCTTCTTTCTGTAAAATTACAACCATTTTTAACTGTTAGTGTAAGAGAAATAAAATTGAGCCTCATCATCCCAGTATGTTGATTAATGACGTTAGAGGTGAGATCAAGAGCAATGTTTCCTTCACACGGTAAGGTATGTTTGCTCGTCTTTGATTTTCATCAGCAAACAGTTATTGTTTTTGCAATGACAAAGGAATAAAAATGATTTTGAGTCACGCAATTCTCTCATGGTTGTCTCCTCCTCTGTTGCGGTGTACACAATAGCCTCTGGCCTGATAGCTTGGCTTAATCTTGCTCATGAACAAAAATTTAATTGCTAACAGTCAATATTTACTCGACTAACAGTTGAGCCCCTTTTATAACGCAAAGTTTAGAGTGATGTTTTATATTAGCAATCAGATTGCTAATGGCAGTGAGGGTGTTACTGCTAAAGAACAGAGAAAGCCTAAGGATTCCCCTTCTCACACATGCTGTCACTTGAACAAAAGAGTTGTGTGCTCTCTCACTCTTGTGCTCATAGCGCATACACAAACACACAACACAAAGACCAATAGGGGCAGACGCTATGAGAGTAATCCAAAGAGCAAACAAGGGTGGGGAGCAGGGAGAAGAGAGCGAAGCCGCGAGTTTGGGGAGAGGCTAGAGATGTATGTTCCTACAGGCTTATATCTAGTCACATTTTTTTCCAGGTCAGCGTTTGATTGATTTACATTAACACCATTAATAAATAGTTAATTTTGTGTCAATATTTTCTTCTCGCTGTTAAGCACAAGATAAATATGCATACGTGATTCGTCACAGAGACTGCCACCTGTCACCAACATTACTATTAATACTTATTTCTCACGAAGAGGGACTAAGAGTGTTTATATTATCTTTGTGGCCTTTATCCAGTTTTCAACAGCTTACGTGATGCTTTCACTTACAAATGATTGTTTTTGCCCGCCTTATACACGGATTTTGGTCAAAACTGGCCTGTTCTCCAGCTAAAAGCGTCAACGAGCTGAAACTGACCACCGATGGATTTATTATTTATAGATTTGCGTGTGCTTTGAGTTCACAACATGCTTTTTCAATCCGCTTCGTGTGCGAACAGATTGTTTGTCATGCATGTTTAGTACACTGACAGGATGTCAACTAAGCCTGCACTTTAGACACCCGGCGCTAGTCCACTCTTGTGACACAAGGATGTTTGCTGGTTCAATCCGGATGAGAATGAAGAATTGAAAGAGACAAGCTGTTGCGTCAGTTGGGGGATAGAACAACTTACCCAACTCGTCCTGCCCTTTAGCTAATTTATAAACGAATCACACTGGCCTAGAGAACGTGACCTAAAAGAGCAAGTGATGCATTTATTTGCTTTCGCACCTTTGCGCTAGAGCTTTAAACATAAGAATTAGTATTTTAAACTGTTTTACTTAATAACATTTGATCGTGGCCACTCTTTTTATTAACAGGAGTGTTTATAGTTTTTCACAGTAACTGAGATGTCGTTTGTGATGGTTTAAATATTAAACTCTTGTTTAGACTTTAATGACCCCTAAATTTTACCGTGATTCTTGTTTTGGAACTCACTGATTCTAACTGACTAATTCTTCCTGTGGTTTACAGGTGCTGTTTTTTCCTTTTTCTAGACTGATGTAAACAGCCGTGCCCATGCAAATAAGCAAAATGTGTCAACCAACCACTGTGCATTCAGTTAGCAGAGGTAAGGAGTAAACTAGCCAAATGTACATGAAATATCCACGATTCTGATATATTCATCACCATCGATTGGGTATCCACCCCTATTCTGGTCTAATATCAGGTGTTGAGATTTCGACGTCACATTCTCAGTCGTTCTCGATATCCATCAGTGTCAGATTCCAAACCACGCTGCACCTGACCTGACATGCCTTGCATTGGTGGATCTGGTGCGGAAGATGACAAGATAAAGACCTGAACCATATACAAAGGTCACTGAGAATATGACCTCTTTTAGAATTGACAGTAAGATCTAGATGAACACGTGTTCAGAGTGTTTTCGTAGTTGGGAAATAGTTCTAGTCAGGAACCAACAGGAAGATTAACAAGTGAAGTGGGAAACAAAAGACCACGTAGAGAGGTATTACACTGTATGTGTCCCTGTTTGCTCGCTGTCACTCTCACTTTCTAGTGACCTGAGTGGGTCTCATGGGTCTTGTTTCCTTTGTCCTTGCGTTTTTTTGTTAATTAATGGTGAAGAGGTTGTGTAATTGGATTTCTTTGTCACTGGTTTATGCAAGTGATTGACATAGTGCTGTTTATTTAGCTTAAATGCTGTGCCTTATGGCATGTGAATGACAAAATGTGAGGACACGTTGAAGTTCAGTTTTCGCAGAATGTGTCATGGTTGATTTCACTACTAAAGTAGCATTCTTCTGTAGAAAGGAATGTGTTTTCATGCTTTGTTCAGCCTGTCAAAGGTTAGATTTCCTGTATGATATTGAAGCATGTTGGTACAACATACCTAATGTGTGGACGAATCAACCTCCAATGAAAGTTTAATTGTTTTATCAGTCTTAGTTGATTAGAGGTGGTTCCATACCTTACTATATGTGCATAGTTGTACGTTTTATTCATCTTTGTTCATTTTATTTAATCTGGTTTAGTTTTATTATTCATACTCTATTATAAATATAGAACAGATTTATGTACAGTTGAAGTCAAAAGTTTACGTACACCTTGCAGAATCTGCAAAATGTTAATTATTTTATCAAAATAAAATACAAAATGCATGTTATTTTTTATGTAGTACAGACCTGAATAGAATATTTCTCATAACAGATGTTTACATATAGTTGACAAGAGAAAATAATAGTTGAAATTATAAAAATGACCCCGTTGATGCTTCAGAAGGAAACACAGTGCAGAGCCAGGGGTGTAAACTTGTGAACCGAATGAAGATGTGTACATTTTTCTTATTTTGTCTAAATATCATATTTTTTTTCCATTAGTACTTCTTCAAATTCTCTTAATGTATTGTGTTTCCTTCTGAAGCATCAGTGAGCGTTTGAACCTTCTGTAATAGTTGCATATGAGTCCCTCACTGTGAAAAGATGGATCTCAAATTCATGAAACATAATGCATTAAAAGCCTGGGGGTTAAAACTTTTTAAATTTTAAGATCAGGGTAAATGTAACATATTTTGTCTTTTGGGAAACATGTAACTATTTTCTGTAGCCTCTGAAGGGCAGTACTGAATGGAAAAAAAAAAGATATTTAGGCAAAATAGGAAAAATGTATACATTTCCATTCTGTTCAAAAGTTTTTACCCCCCGACTCTTCTGTAATAGTTGCATATGTGTCCCTCAGTTGTCCTCAGTGTGAAAAGATGGATCTCAAAATCATACAGTCATTGTTGGAAAGGGTTCAAATACACAAAAATTCTGAAAAACCAAAGAATTGTGGGACCTGAGGGATTTTTCTGAAGAACAGCAGGCAGTTTAACTGTTAAGGACAAACGAAGAACTTATAAACAACTATCACTAAACAAAAACAAAAAAACAGCTGTGGATTATTCAGGTAAAAACACAGTATTAAGAATCAGGTGTACGTAAACTTTTGAACAGCATGATTTTTATAAATTCAGTAATTATTTTCTCATGTGGACTGTATGTAAATGCCTTTTATGTGAAATCTTATTCAGGTCAGTACTACTAAAAAATAACGCGTTTTGCATTATCTTATTTTGGTGAAATAATTCACATTTTGCAGATTCTAAAGGTTGTATGTAAACTTTTGACTTCAACTGTATAACTTCTATAGCAGTCCAAAATTTCCTCCGCATTTTAATTTAGAATCACACGCTGGCTTAGAAATTTTTACAAAATCTCTACTGCCTCAGTACAAATACCTTTTTGATTTTTGTCTCATTGTTTTTGACATGGTTTTGAACATCCATGACATCTACGAAAAGCTAACAGCTTGAGAAACATTAGAATCCAGACTGTCTTTTTGTGTTTGGTACAAAGTAATCAGCTATGCTGTCTTGGGTGGCAGACAGTTATCGGTGCCATCAGAGAACAGTCTGTAAACTGGCATCTCATTCTCCGTACTGATTCCAGCGCCTGCAGCATATTTGCCTTTTCATACAGCCATCTGATATGTTTTACACTTCTAAAGAGTTCTTAGAGTTACTGTATTTTGCTGTTTTTAACATTTGATGATTTGCATTTCGTGTGAAAGGCTGGGGATGGAAAAATTGTTTTGCTGGTTCGATTAGAATCAAACTTTGTTTGAAAGGTTAGGCAATCCATTCTGTTGTTGCCATTTTGATAAGTTTAAAAGCATTATACTAAGAAGCTGCCTGAAAATGTGAACTGAGGCAAAGCCTCCCTGTCAGGGAGTAACTGAGACCCCTTACATGTAGATGTTTTGTTGTTTTCTGCTCATGTGATGTGTAGAATTTTGTGAGGTCTGGGCAACTGCAGCAGCTTATATAAGAAAGCACTTCTTGCTTCAGTAGCTATTTCTTTTGTTTGTCTTTAACCCATACCAAAGACACTAAATAATGACCTAAATAGCACTTGAAATAAACACACGTCTGTGACAGAAACAACATTCTTCTGCTCTCTTAGGGCTTTACAAACTCATTTAGAGTGGTCTAACCTCGGCATCTTTGTTTGCGTAGCCCTGCTGCTAATATACAGCCACCCACTGTACTGAAAATGAAGCCTGTTGAAACACATAAGGGTATGAGAAAGATAATGTGTTTACTGGCACTGATCATGACAATGACAGCGCAACCTGTCACTAATCTTGAAACCTTTCATGCGTTCTTCACATATCTACCATTCCTGCAGTGTTTCAGTGGTGTCCAAGCACGACGATAGAAGCATCGCCCTTCATTCTGAGCCTGAATGCAGACGCAGACGTCTGTGTGAATTGCCACTTTATCTGTTTTGCTTAGCTGCTCATCATTGATTTAGGTGTAATACAGTGTGCTTTCCTTATCTTCGAAATCGTACATGTATATGTAATCTTAACTTGTTTACCCTCATTACCTCTGAAGGGAGTCAAAACAAACTTGAGGGCACGAAAGATCACCTACACAAGACTGAGCAGAAAATTCCCAGGTTTGATGTTCAACTTAGATGTCAGTGAATGCTCAGAAACCACTAGCTTTAAATTCATTAGCTTTACTTCAGAAAGTTTTTATGATATAGAAAACATAATGTATCCCGTGACCTTAAAAGCATGTCATTTTCCTGTGTAGCCACTAAAAAGACCCACTTTTTTCATTCAGCTCATCAACATAAAGCAGCAGACACCTGTTCTGACCAAGGTGCCATATCAGCTCGGGACAGCTTTACATAAGCCAGCAAGGATGAGCTTCAAATCACCTGTAAAGACTCTCTGAGCCTTAACTGAGGACGTTAATCCTCTAGTTTGCCTTCCATCCTGGCTTAGGGCACTTACAGCGCCACAAGCTGGCATCGCTTTTGGCCAGAGGCCCTTGGAAAGTTCATTTGTCCTTTGTCAAATTCAAATTTTGTTTGTGTTAAACTCATACTCCTAATTCGGTCTCCAGATTCTGTCCCCCAATTGTTTATATACATGTGTTGGTGTTTTCCATGTTTTTTTTTGTGCACTTACGCACTACTTAGATTCCAGAACATTGTCGTCATTCCTTTAGCGTGTCATATTCAGTGATAAAACCGATTGCGTGTGCTGCTAACCTGAACCTGTTAGTTTTCCAGTAAGCCCACAGGTGGATGTGGCAGATGACTCACGAATCCAATCTGCTTTAGTTTTATTTTTATTTGCCCGGTGGATCTGGCTAATTATCATTACCGGCTTTGCTTGGCAAAGCGTGCAAAATGACAAACAAGGTTGTATTGTGCTCCTCCTGTACCCAGGTAATCACTTTTCGATGGTCTTATCCCCCTCTGCCAGCTCTGTCAGTCACCGGTGGCCTGATCTTCCATAAGCTGTTTTTGTCAAACTAAACACTTGATCTGTGCACAGGCATCAGTTGGAGGTGAGGTCTCGCAAGGCAGAGAATCTCAATTGGGATTTTAAAAGGACGAATGAATTAGCCAGCGGCTTTGCAGTTGCTTTTTCCAGGCTAATCCCAAGATCTTCTCTCACAGTTTATGGGATTGCCAGCCTTTCCTGGGAGCAACATTACGGTGACAGAAGTGATTCTGAAGACACAGGCCTCAGGTTCTGTCTTCGTTTACTTACTCTCATATCATTCCAAACCTGTATGACTTAATTTCTTCTTAAAGATATTCTGAGAAATGTTTGAACTGTTTTGAACAGGACCCAAAGCAACATTGAACCCCATTTACTTTCATTATACAGTTGAAGTCAAAAGTTTACATACATCTTGGAGAATCTACAAAATGTTAATTATTTTACCAAAATAAGAGGGATCATAGAAAATTCATGTTATTTTTTGATTTAGTACTGACCTGAATAAGATATTTCACATTAATTACATTTACAATACAGTCCACAAGAGAAAATAATAGTTGGATTTATAAAAACGCCCCTTTTCAAAAGTTTACATACACTAGATTCTTTATACTGTTACCTGAATGATCAACAGCTGTTTTTTCTGTTTTTCTTAAGTAATAGTTGTTCACAGGTCACTTGTTTGTCCTGAACAGTTAAACTGCCCACTGTTCTTCAGAAAAATCCTTCAGTTCCCATGAATTCTTTGTTTTGTTTTTTAGCATTTTTGTGTATTTGAACCCTTTCCAACAATGACTGATTGATTTTGAGATCCATCTTTTCACACTGAGGACAACTGAGGGACTCGTATGCAACTATTACAGAAGGTTCAAACACTCACTGATGCTTCAAAAGCAAACTCGATGCATTAGGAGCCAGGGGGTGAAAATTTTTGGAATTTGAAGATCAGGGGCCAGTTGCATAAAAGGTTAAGACTAGTCTTAAAAAATTTTTTAGCTATTTTTTTCTTTAAAGCTGGTCGTCATTATTTAAATTCAGTTACTTTAAAGAATTTGAAGATCAGGTTGAATAAAAAATAAGACATTTAACTTATTTTGTCTTGTAAGTTTATGCAACTGGCCCCAAACATTTTGTCTTGTGGGAAACATGTAAGTACCTTCTGTAGCTTCTAAAGGGCAGTACTAAATAAAAAAAACAATGATATTTAAGCAAAATGTACACATCTTCATTCTGTTCAAAAGTTTACACGCCTGGCTTTTAATGCATTACCATGCAATAACATGCATTTTGCATGATACCTCTTATTTTGGTAAAATAATTAACATTTTGCAGATTCTGCAAGGTGTATGTAAACTTTTGACTTCAAGTGTATATTTGAACTTACAATGTTGTTCTTCATTGTTTTGTTTAATATTAGTAACCAATAACTAGAAACAATGTCATCACAACCTTGTTTGTCCAACACCTCCATGGCTCTGCAGTAACTGTGTTCAGCCAGTAGAGGGGATTGGCACTCTAGATGGTTGGAAACTGGCAGGCATTCTCTTCTACTTATACACAATACCTTGTCTATTTGAATAGACCTGTCCCTATTCATTACACCAAAGTACTATCGACTCCAGACAGCCCCTGTTGAGTCTTTTCTGTCAAGCCTTGACTTCATACATTTGTTATTTTGCTCAAATAAACGGAATATGTGCTGTAGTAACAGAACTGGTACAAGTGAGGTAAGCATAAACAGTGTCTCGGGCTTAAACAAATTGGTTTTCCACTTCCATAAATGACTAATGCCTTTAAAGGAGTGCTGATGTTGAAGTCAAAGACTTGGACCTGTGGAAGGAAGGAATCTGTTGTTGTAAACTTGTTGCTATGTGCTTGAGGTCCCCTCAAGACCAATGTGTAATTGTGCGCCTAGTCATGTGACTAAAAGATCTGATCTCTTTCCTTTGACCTGTACGGCAGCTACCACTGATAAAATACAGAGGTAAACAGACTCGGCTATTTTAATCATTGATTGGTCGCTTGATAGGTCATGCGTATGCTGCAAGAACCCTCTCGCTGGTTGGTTTATTCGTTCCAACACTTCCTGGATGCCGTGTTAAGATTGGGGGCTTGTGAAAGGGGCAGCCCTCGGTGTTTTAACAGCCGATTGGCTCTCTAGACCCAACAGAAACACTGTTGAGAGCGCAGAGGTGGAGTATTGAACTTCACAAAAGCATATCAAACACTAATTTGCCATCCAGAACCCGCTCTTTCCTTTGCTACACACGCACAGGTTCACATGCTAAGCCATTAGCTGGCCAGCAAATGTGATGCAACAATGAAGTCATGTGAAGACTATGCATGTGTAGTCCTCAAATCCAACCGCAGCAGTTTTTATAATCATCGTTTTTTTTGAAAACATGTTCAGTTTTTAGTATGTATTTGGATACAGATCAACTTTGCGAAGCTTTGTGATTGGTTAAATAGCCTTTTGTAAAAATTAGCCCCAAATTTGAGCTTGTTTGTTGCCTGTGTTCTTCTGCCATCGCAGCACAATATATATCAGCCTCACAGGCTTTTATATAATCCAATGGATAAAAGATTAATCCATTCAGCATTTCGTTAGCAAACTCTAATCCGCGGTATGTATATAATACATTTATTAATTTTTATTGGTCCTTTTATCCAAAGCCACTCAGTAATGCTGGACCCCAATTTTCTACAGTTGGGTTTATGTTTTATTGGAGTCAACCAGATGTACCTTTTGATCAAGGGATACCGCCTTGAGTTGGACCTCTGAATCTCCCAATTTGGCCTTCCTCCCAAAGCCCACCCTCTCGTCTAAGATCAGTCAACCCCCCTCAGTTCCAATGCAGAAAGACCACAAACAACTCCAGCTTGAGGGATTTAGACTTGGTTTTTATTCTAAAGTCACTGAAAGTGCAACTTTGACAGCATTTATGCCTGCTGCAATGGGCAGGTGAGGTACAAAAAGGGCTCCATGTGGTGCCCCTCCCATTTCAGTCGCCCCCTTTTTTTATCCTGAGAGTGTTGGCGGGCCCCGCCGAATGCAAAGCTGTCCGGTCGCCCCAGCGGATCTGGCCGCATGTGGATCGAATCAGAATTATCCACTAATTGACTATTTACTGGGCTCCAGAAAGGCCATAATGGACTTGATATTAAATCTCCTCAAAGTATTTAAAGCGTGCTTCTGAGTGCTCCTTCGAAGAGCCGATTCCAGCGTTTTACAAGGAGGAGTGACTTAAGCTGCTGGGTCAGAGAGTTGCCTTGCCAAGGCAGCTCTCAGACGGGATTTAGGGACGACAGTGGGAAGCTGCAAGTGGAGGGCAAGGGAGATCTCCTCCAATGAGTTCCAGATGCCCCCCCGGTCCCAACTTAGATAGATACTACAAGCTGGAGTATTCTATGCGAGGCTTAAACCTGGCTCTGTTTTAATGGAGATAGACGGCTTTTTATGTGGAAAGTTAAATCGCATGAATCTTATAGGTCCAGTTTGTCTTTTTATGTGCTACCAAAGCTTTGGTTTAAAAAAAAAAAGCCGGCTAAGTTTTGATCAGATGACAATGAGGGCTCTTTTTAAGTGATCCTAGATTTATCAGATGGGATTTGGTAAGGGAGAGTGTTTCAGTTTTTAAAAGCATATTAAAGTACCACATGACACTTCCTGTACTTGAACCTAGTCAAAAACAGAGCAGCACTCCATTGAAGTTATGTATAATACAATGGCTATTTACTTCATGCTCATGTGTCCTATTACTCTGTTGGTACTTTATGGGATTCATTCTTAGATTGTGTATCGCTCATGTAAATCAAAATGTTTTGGAGCATTTCAAAGAGCCAGAATCTGATGTTCTCATTTCCTCTCTGTTTCTTTGATCTGCTTGGTTTCGTCAGCAGTCCAGTTCTTCTTCTCTACAATCAATACCCTGGGACCCATTCGGAGGAATCAACTGCGTTTCCCATTTGCCTTTTAATGTCCCTTTTATTTTTATCACAAGGTAATAGTTTTTTTTTTTTTTTTTTTTTTTTTTATGTTTTATTTCCCTTATATTTCCCCCTGCTTTATACAAATCACTCATTTTTTACTTGTTTGTAGTTAAATAAAGTCACAAAAATCACACCTAGCACTTCTGTTCATCAATGATTTAAATAAAAACAGTTTAGCAGATACTCTCATACTCTCAAGTGTTGGGGGTAACACATTACGAGTAACACAAATTATGTAATCAGATTACTTTTTTCACTAACTAGTAAAAGAACTCCCTACTTTTTAATTTACAAGAAAACATCAGAGTTACTTTTTCAAATAAGTAACACCAATTACTTTGTTTTTCCATTTATTGACTGACATGTCTCTTCTCTCTCAATGTTGAGAGAAATCCGAAGTACAGACTGTGTAAACACTAAATGTGAACGTGCATTAATTCATCTCACAAGAACACATTCAGTATTATTCAAAATGAGTACAAAGAAATGCAAATGCAATATGACGCAAACCTGCAATAATTAAATGTTGAATAACATAAATATCCTTTATGTATTCAAACCAATTTTATTAACCAGTGTCTTTGCTGCTGACCTTCGATGATGCAATTTAACCATACTAATAATCAGAAATTAGTTTAGATTAACTAACGTTTGTGCTTCATTTTTTAAATTTTTTTCTTCTGCATTCTACTGTACAGACATGAATTTAGTTTTCCTTCAGCCTGAGGCTTTTTGGTATGAAAAGGCTTTTAAGTTTGCCAAAAATATAACTTTTTATATTAAAAACAAACAAGCAAGCCCTGCCCAGATTTACAAAGTAATTTAAAAGTAACGTAATGCATTACTTTCCATTAAAAGTAACAAAGTAATGTAATTACGATTTTTTTTAAAGGAGTAATGCAATATTGTAATGCATTATACATTGTAGCATATTTCTTGTAATGCACCATTATTTAAAAAAACACTTATTTTGATATTAAAATAATCATTATTTTATACTAAATTTGTTTCTTAAGAACATTGCTAGATATTAAATCATTTTAGTCAGATCTTATTATGAGTAACAGCAAAAAAGCAAACATGTCTCAAGAACCCAAACCAAAAATCATTCAGTGGTCTAGAAAAACATCTGGAATTTTAGCATCTAAAAACTCAGGTGAGTTGAAATTTCAGTGTTTTATATAGATCATTATTTTATATTTCTTAGATATGTTAATTAACCGTCCTATATTTGCTTTCTGCAGTCTGTTCAAACAGGAGGCTTTGGAAACAACACTACATAATGAAATAATCATCATGGGAAAGGTATAGTTTATTTAACGTGTGCAGCAATACTTGAGATATCTATAGATATAATTAGTCACATGCTAAATTAACTGTCTTTTTGACAGTTTTCCCAATTTAAATTATGCAATGTGAGTAAATGTGTTCCTGTAACACATCCTGTTTTCATTCATTAGAACCGCAGTGCTTACCAGCGATACCCCGTCCTCTTTGAGCTTGACTTGTGGCTGCCTGCCTGGAGAGGCTGTTTTACATTGTCGACCTCTTAAGGATTTTTCCAACCCTGCCAGTTGAGATGAGTTCTCTGTTCTTCACTTAATGATCGTTCTTTAGCTTCCATCTGGATGCAAGGAACTTCTCTGATGTCGCACTGCACTAATTGAACAAATTTGGACAATGATTTAGTGCCAGACTCACAACTCAAACACTTCTCTTCTAGCATATATTGTGAAATTGGACAGACACAGTCCAGCGAAAATGGAGGAAAAGCATAGGAGCTAATTCAGAACGACTAAGGTTAAGATTTCAATAGTATTATCTAAGCTGAAAGTCTGGTTTGGTTTTTGTTTTTTTGCCACAGATATCATTTTTATCATTTGATTATGGTAGAGGGTCAGGTTTTTTTTTAATATTGAATAGCTTGAGTTGCATTACAAAGATATATTAGCAATTGCATAGCATTAGTACATTAGCAAATTCAATTTAAATGTAATATATATAAAATGAAAAAATACATTGTTTGTTTAAAACTTTATTGCAATAATAGGAAATAATAAGGATCTCTTAATAACACCCAGAAAATTACCTCAACCAATCTTTGGGCTTGGCACAGGTTTTGCACACTTTAACATTTGAAGAGGAAAAGGCAGCCTTAGTAACTAAGTCTGTTTAGGTTAACTAACAACAAAACTTTTCAATATAATCCAATGACTTATCACAAAATCTCCCAAGCGTAGCATAATTTCAATTGGCACACACACATTTTGTGCTTCATACAGAAAGTCGGCAGTGAAAAGGTTCATCTTAAAAAGACAGTTCAACCCAAAATGAAAATTCTGTCACCGTTTGACCGTCCTTCTTCATTTTTGAGTGAATGGTCTGTTTAATGCCAACAACAGTGCATTATGTCCATCATTTGTGCTTGGCTTCACCACCTGCGCATGAACTTTAACTCTTGTTGTAGCTCAAATTCAAATAAATACACAGTGCCACAAATTGTGGGCATCCTATACTATTAGGCTAAATAGATTTATGGCTTTGCTTTACAAGTTAGCATCATGGCTGTACGTAAAAATAATCTCATTGCAATTGTTGTTCGGAGAGAGTTTGTTGCTTTTAGCTGAAGAGAAATATAGATGGTGTTGTGCGTCACTCTTTAACTGTCAGTCCAGTGCGGCCCAATACTGCTGAGGCCCGTTTGGTACTGATAGGCTGGTTCTCGTGTCAAAGTAGGGCTATGGGTCGGATAGCCTGTGAAATCCCTTTGTGAACGTAACGGCGACCCAGGCTTCCTATGAAACAGTGAGGAATGTGCTCTATCACGGGGGGCAGGGCCGGAGGGGGATGAGGACGCTGAAGATGGTGTGGGTGGCAGCACCCGCTGTGTGGTAAACGTGACTAGGTCGGGAGGTGCTGGATGTGGACGCTGCATGGACGGCGAGTTGTGGGGAACCACAGAGGCAGCAGAGGCTGTGCTGTTGAAGTGAGCAGGAAAGGGCTGGTATGGCATTGCCTCCACAGTTTGCATGCCGTAGCGAGGATACGGCTGCACTGACGCCCACATATTGCAGTTCAGGGAGGGGGCTGGGAGGTCGTCGGCACCCACTGCGCCCCCTGCCTCTCCCTCCATTCCTCCATACATGCACGCCTCTCTAGAGCCCAATGCTTCGCTGCAGTATGGATGGGACAGCAGGGGTGGGTCGTAGGAAGGAGGGGAGCGGAAGTAATGCTCATCTGAAACTGCAGAGGCTGTTGTGTCAAGATAGGGGCGTTTGCATCCCAGCTCCAAATGTCTTGTGTTATCTAAAAGAAGATATAATGAAAATTCATCATAAAAATCATTTTATAAAAAGTGCAGCTAGTCATAATTTATGTCAGAATTAGGGATGCGTTAATGCCGATAATCTTTTATGTTATATTATATTATATTATATTATATTATATTATATTATGTTATAGTATATTATATAATGTTATATAATTATATAGCATAAATTAACTTGTAGCATTTTAAAGTAAATTTAGACATAACATTAGGGTTTTTTGTATTTTGATGAGCATTATATTATATTATATTATATTATATTATATTATATTACATTTAAATTATTTTAAATGCTACAAATAAATGTAGCCATTATAATATTAAGTTTTTTTTTTTTGTATTTTGTTAAACATTATGCATTATATTATATTATATTATTATATTATATATGAATAAATTAACTTAACCTATTAACTTAATAAACATTATATGGTATTATTTTATTCTATTCTATTCTATTCTATTCTATTATATTATTGATTTGAGTCATTTTAATGCTACAAGTAAATTTGGACTTTATAACATTAGGGTTTTTTGTATTTTGATGAACATCATGTATATAGTTTCATATTATATTATATTATATTATATTGTAATATATTATAAAACAAATGTTATGACGCAAAAATGTACGTGGCATTTAAATTGATTGAATTTGAGCATTTTAAATATTACAAGTGACAATATTCATTACTATGAACAATATTCATAGATTATTATATTATATTATATTATATTATATTTTAATGATTTTAAATGCTACAAGTGAATTTAGGCAACAGGATTATAATGTAGTACAGTGAAAATTATTTTTGAGATTGACTAAAGATTACATTTATGTTAGGAAATTTGTTCCATTTTTAATACAAGTTTTAAGTGAACGTTAGATGACTTAAAAGAAAATCTAAAGGTAAAACTGTAGGAAATATGATACTGAATATATTTTGCTTCACTAGTCAGGATTAATGTGTTTTTTGGCAAATAAGGTGGTTATTATAGCCCTGTACCTCTGTGCTTGAAGCAGTGGTAAAGAAGGCTGGATTCCCGGCTAGATGGGAAGGAGTTGGAGAGAGCTTCCTGGGAATCCGAGTTCGGTAGAGGGACGCCACTGTCATACTGATAGTGAGAAACCACCTGCGGGTGGCTACTCAGCACACCTGCACCCAGCTTTCCTGATAGATGGCCATGTGATGAGATAAGCCGCTGCCGGACCATGTTCTTGGAAATCACGGGGTAATCTTTCCTAGGAAAAGGGCCACTTGATCAGTAAGATATCTATTTGGAATATTATGCAGCATATTTTAAATGATAATCTTACCCTTGAAGTCTGGACACACGCAAATCGCCCTCGTCGCTGCCCCGGAAACCTTTGGCAAAAGGATTGTTCTCGATTTTTAACTGGGTGATCTATAAAAAAAAGTCAAACGAGTTAGTAATTGTAGTGTATTTTAAAAATAACTGCAAGTGTGAGACACTATTGTATGTTCTATTGGTACCTTATGGTTCTGATAGGATGTCACAGAGATGAAAGCTGTCTCGTGGAAGACGTGAGTGCAGTAGGCCGTGTTCTTAGAGCCAAAGGCATTGTTCTCATCAGCCTTCACAATGTGTAACCTGGGCTGGTATTTGTGCATCGAGTTCAAGATGATCTGAGAATAGAAATCAAGCCTACATTAGGATAGAATATTAAAAAAAAAAAAGTTCCATTTCTTTTTTTTTTTATATAGAAATACAAAGTTACTTCTAGCACCAGTGTTGCCAAGTCCATGTTTTTCCCACAGAATTGGACTACTTTTATACTGTTGGTGCTTTTTTTTAAGAATGTGAATGTGATTTTGGAGCAGTTTTCCCCAGAACGCAATTGGAATGGTTTTGGCCGTGGGCTAGTTTTGAGTAGCAATTTGAGCATATCCTTTGAGGGTCACAGAATAATAAATTATTTGGTTAAATGTATAACATGTTTAATCAATTGCACAAATATGTTAAGTTGCATCACACTTAAAAAATAGCTACACTACCAGTCAAAAGTTTTTTAATGAATAAGATTTGTAATGTTTTTTTAAAGAATTCTCTTCTGGTCACCAAGCCTGTATTTATTTAATCCCAAACAAAGCAAAAACAGTAATATTGTGAAATAGTTTTACTATTTAAAATAACTGCTTCCTATTTTAGTATATTTTAAAATGTAATTTATTCCTGTGATCAAAGCTCAATTTTCAGCATCATGCAGAAATATTTATTATTATTATTATCAATATTTCAAACAGCTGAGGGGGAGAAATTATAGAAATTAATACTTTTATTTAGCAAAGATGCTTTAAAATAGATCATAAGATAAAGACATTAATAATGTTTCAGATAAATGCTGTTTTTCTATTCATCAAAGAAACCTGAAAAATGTATATTTGGCTGTTTTCAACATAATAATAATAAAAATAATAATAATAAATGTTTTTTAACAGCAAATCAAAATATTAGAGTGGTTTCTGAAGGATTGTGTGACTGGAGTATAGATGCTTAAAGTTCAGCTTTGAAATCACTGGAATAAATTTAATTTTTAAAATACATTCAAATGGAAAACAGTTATTTTAAATAGTAAAAATATTTCAAAATTTTACTCTTTTGCCATACTTTGGATCAAATAAATACAGGCTTGGTGAGCAGAAGAGAAATATTAGAAATCTTACTGTTCAAAAACTTTTGACTGGTGGTGTATATATGCAGTATACTATATTGTAACTAAAATTACTGTTACAGTACATTTATCTATTAAATTCTTTTTTTATATTCATAAGAAATGGTTAGGCTTAGTGTATGGGGTCTTTATTTTATTTTATTTTATTTTATTCCTTTAGGAATGATTCTAATCTGCTGACTTGGTGCATGTAAAAATGAATGTATTATTCCTACATAGATTTTTACATTTAAATGTGTGATGTATGATCCTGTTGCACCCATATTGTAATATAGGAACATACAAAACTGTACGTTGAACACTAATGAGGCTGTTAATGTACAGTATATGTTAACGTGACAGGATCAATAAATATGTCAAGAGGTTTTGTTCTGTGTTGCATGCAAGTAATCCAATTGGATCCTTTGTGTATGTGTGTTTGATCACAGTGTTCTAGCACCAGTCTGCTCAGTGCGTCCATGTGTTCGGTGTTCAGTGAAGCGTTTAGTTAGGGTCATCCCCAACACAGTTCTGTCAGGGCCAATAAGCATCAAGGCCTTTCCCTTTGTTATGTCGACTCGCAGACAGAGAGTGAGGCAGCTCTCCTCATAGCTGCACTTTTTAAAGAGGAGTTAGGAGCACTAGTGCACAGAGGGCAACCTCAGGTCAATCCCCCCATCTCAGACACAGACGGTAGCCCCAGCCAAACGAATGGTTTGAGCGCTTCATTGGGTGAGTGCAGACACATGTGACCTTTGCCTGGTTGGCTGGCTGGCGTCTTGAGGTAATACCATGTGATACGAGCTGCATTGATGATTCAGATACAGGGATGTGTGCTGTCCAAGTATATTAATCAAGCACCTTTGTCAGATCAATGCAGACTCCGAGGCTGGCCCTTGCCTTTCATCTCTGTTTTCTTATAATCTAAGGTCTATTTTTGGGAATCAAAGTTGTGTCATGTGACCTTAAAGCTAGATGGCCCTGCACTGAAAAAAATTCCTGCATGTTCAGTCCACAGAGAGATTATAAATATCTTTGGGTGTTGGGTGTCTGTGTGGTCAGTGGCCTAGCAAAAGAAATCAATGCTGAAATGTGTACAGCTGAAATGTCAATAAATGACAACTTTCGTGCTTTTTGAAAAATAACTATGGAGTAAAAGTAGATATATAGCTGAGTGAGCTAAAACAAAATAAAATAATTTGGTCATGTGACGTTTGACAGATACTTTTTCATCATTTGACACACTGTTATGGAACAGCTTTTGTCAAGAATTGACTATATGTCAGTACCATATCAGTTAATATTGGAGAATTTTTTTATTTATTGGCCAATATTGTATATTTAGTATATTGTTTAAACATTTAGGCTCAGGTCGGAAAGATTTATTATGTTTTTGGAAGAATGCATTTAATAAAAAAAGAAACTATATATACAGTTGTGGTCAAAAGTTTACCTCCCCCTTTCAGAATCATTAAAAATGTTAATCATTTTATCAAAATAAGAGGGATCATACAAAATGCATGTTGTTGTTTATTTAGTACTGACCTGAATAAGATATTTCAAATAAAAGATGTTTACATATAGTTCACAAGAGAAAATAATAGCTGAATTTATAAAAATGACCCTGTTTACATACACTTGATTCTTAATACTGTGTTGTTATATGAATGATCCACAGCTGTGTTTTTGTTTAGTGATGGTTGTTCATGAGTCCCTTGTTTGTCCTGAACAGTTAAACTGCCTGTTGTTCTTCAGAAAAATCTTTCAGGTCTCACACATTCTTTGGTTTTTCAGTATTTTTAGTGTATTTGAACCTTTTCCAACAAAGATTGTATGATTTTGAAATCCATCTTTTCACACTGAGGACAACTGAGGAACTCATATGGAACTATTACAGAAGGTTCAAACGCTCATTGATGCTTCAGAAGGAAAAATGAGGGTGAAAACTTTTTGAATTTGAAGATCAGGGTAAATTTAACTTATTTTGCCTTCTGGGTAACATGTAACTATCTTCTGTTGCCTCATTAAGGCTTGTACTAAATGAAAAAAAATTGAAAATATTTAGGCAAAATAAGAAAACTGTACACATCTCAATTCTGTTCAAAAGTTTTCACCCTCTGGCTCTTAATGCACTGTTTATCATTCTGGAGAGTCAGTGAACATTTGAACCTTCTGTAATAGTTGCATATGAGTCCCTCAGTTGTCCTCAGTGTGAAAAGATGGATCTCAAAATCATACAGTCATTGTTGGAAAGGGTTCAAATACACAAAAATGCTGGAAAACCAAACTATTTTCATATATTTTAGCACCCATTTCTTTTCTTTTTTTTGGTTTAAAATACAAAATTTTTTCATAACATGAAAATAATTATTAGCACAGTAATATTAATATCTGTGACTCCTAGCTTTAGTGTATGTTTTGACTGTGACTTGTGTGGCGAGCACTAGCATGGCTACAGTGGCGGCCTGTATTGGGGCTGTATTCGGCCAGCCGCGGTGTCCCTGCTGTTGTGGGCGTCAGTAGAGCTTAGCAACCACTTTCCGAGCTCATTACTCGCCCTTATCACTTCCTAGGCATTCAACTAATCCTGACAGGCCAACTTTGTGCCGTTCTGACAGGTTATGAACCTAATGAGCTTGCTTCTGATGTTATTGCATCAGACAAGCTAGGTCCACAGGCTCCTTTGGGCAGCGCTGCCATGGTCAGACTCCTCACCTCTGCTCCACTGTCTCTTCTCTCCTCTCTTTCTCCAACTTTCTCAAGATGACCCTTACCATAGCTCTCACGTGAGGTGTATTCATTTTGAACTGAACAGGAATTGCAATTTCAGTTGAATTTTGAAATTAAACATGTTCGCTTGACTGCCTTGCTTGAAGGTTTAATTCCAATGCTTTTCTTCCTTAGTCTTACAGACAGATAGAATTCAAGTATATCCCACAGATTTAAAAAAAATGAAAATTAAAAAAAACTTGATGTTCTGGTGAAATTACATACTTTGCTCTGGTGATGTATACTGGTTTCCTCGTTTCAGTTGCATTGCTGTCTGTGCAGGGTCAGAAAGCTCTCAGATGTCATCAAAAATATCTTAATTTATAACCTTGCATTCCGAACTGCCTCCATACAATCAACAACTCCACCCTAACCTTCTTTCTTTCTTTCTTTCTTTCATCTGTTTTACTTGGATGTATGTCACAATAGTGAACAAAGGATTGCCTACTGTCTCATCAAATCCAAAGTATAAATGTCAAAGCTTAGATTTTTAGAAAAAGATTTGTTTACAGCCACTCACATGCCCGAATGGATCAAGGTGGTTGTTTGTGAGCTTCAGCTTTTGAAAGGAGACCAATTGTCTCATCCAGTGAGCTCCGGTTGCAGGCGAGTCTGGGTGAACGTAGAGTCTTCCAGGCATGGCAGGCTCTGCTTTGCCTGCAACCATCCTATGAAAAAAAAAAAATTGAGAATTGTTTATTTTTCTGATAACACTAAAGCGCACTAGCAACTTTTGCAAAAGGCCTGTAGCTTATAGTTGTTGGTAAAGTCATTTCAGCTCTTTCCCCCAGATTTTCTCTTCAAGTACTACACAGCTTTCCAGCACCTCTGACATCATGCCATGGCGCTTTTAAAAGGAAAACTGTTTTTCAGTGTTGCACAAATTCTGGAGGATATAGCAGAAAGGCTTTATGCAGAACATCTGTACATTAATGACAGATTCAGAGCACGAGTGGTTATGTCCGTGACATTATGGGAGTAATTCCCAAAGATTTGGGGTGGCTGCTTTGACCATAACATCACTGCTAATTGTGTGCCTCGAAGGTGTCGCTGAAGATCTCCAGAACCGATGCTGGCAAATGCTGGAATTCCAGACTAGCCCACAGATTTTGAAAAATGGTCATAAAATACTGGTTCCCGAAACAAAACATGCAATTCATTGAGATCTGCGTGCCATCGTTATTTTATTTTTTCCATCCTGGATACAACCAGATCTGACTTATTCATGGTGCCAATTGTTGCATGGGTGGATAGTGCCCATATCTAGTGGCATTGCCAGAGGCACAGGGTCACAAAGAGGACAGCATGCATAATCCAGCTGTTTTAAGCCCATTGGTTTTGACAGACTGCCTGTTTTCGGCCTACAGTAATTAACTGTGTGCTAATGACAGTCCACAGCCAGACCCAGCTAGCATTGCATGGATAAACTGATGCAGACTGCACATTGTTTGCTAATAAATATGGCTGCAATTTAGGTTTCTTTCAGTGTTGACCTTTAAGAAAGTGTTTTATTGGATAAATTCTCATTTTATGAAAAGACTAATGGAAACCAGGCCAAAGCATTCTTTGTTAATTATTTACTAACATTATATTCATGAATGCAAAGTAAAGGTAAAACTTTCTATACTGTTAATAAAGCAAAATACTTGAATAATTATATTATATTATATTATATTATATAGTAGTGGTGTACGAAAATGACAAAAAATGATCTTGATATTTTCTGGAATTTTGTCAATAACCATAATTAGATGATATTTTGCTGAGCATGTTATTGTGCTGGTATTTTATCAGTGTTAATTTTGACAGCAAGTTTTGATTTATTCTTAGTCACAGTCTTTTGACTAAAATGCCATTTAGTTTTAGTCATATTTTAGTCATCTGAATTGTTTTAGTTTAAGTCCAGGTTTGATATTAAGGTTTTATCGTGATAAACAGATTTAACTGTTGTGACACACAACATGTCTTTATATTAAAATTAAATGAAACCACTTCTCATAAAGAAACAAGATCACGGTCTTCTTTTCAATGAAATTCCAATGGGTATATAGGTTAATTTTGCATTCTTTATAACTTGTTTACCACATTCTTCATTCTTTCAAGCAGACATTTATTTCTATAAATAAATTTAGATTAATCTTTACGAGGTCTACTAAAGTGGCTCAAGAACAGTGAGTGATTTTCTGTCTTTCTTTTGTTGCTTGATTAACATTAATAGCACAGACAATAGCAACTAAATTAGGCTGCTGTCCCTTAAATGGCAAACTGAACGCATAGATGCAATGTACTGATACACGTCTAATATTCTCCCAACTGTTTATGTTCACCTAAGACGTAACTGAGTGTGTTTATGTGAATATTTGTCAAAACGGACAATTCAACATCATTTTGTGTATTTCTCCATTCATGCAACGTGAAAGAGTACTAAACTTGCTCAGAAAACCAGACCGAATTAAGTTCTCTCTTGCGTCGTCAAATTTATCCATGCTCTTCTCTTACTCCCAAATATTAACATTTTATGAGATGTGCAGCAAATGTATGCTAGTTTATGTCACGACCGATAGCTCAATAGGCTATGCTACAGTTCAAATGTACGCATCTAACCTCCTAACCATGCATCAGATTCATTCTGAATGAATCTCTTTCCTAATCGTAACTCCCTAACATTTTGTTTCGTTTTTATTCATTGTTTCATAGTTCATAGTTTTTGTAATTCAAAACAAGTTTTTGTTTCTTTAGCGTCTCGTTTTCGTCTGTGAAAAAATGTCTTTGATGAAAGTTATGACAAACCTTATTTGTCAAAGAAATGAGTAGTGATATTTGAAGTGATTTTGTGTAAACCTAAAATTGCCCTTAGGTGGCTTCAAATCACTGCATGAGTGAGTCATTGAATCATTCATTCAACTGATTTGTTCAAACGGCTGATTGATTTAACAACAAAACACCATCGTGTCTTGCTCAGAGATGCAAAACAGTTCTGCTGTGGCTTTGTTTTAAACTATTTTCGTTGACAAAACAGTAAAAATAGGAACTTGTGTCTAAAATGTAAGTCACCTATTATTATTGGACTTTTTTAATAAAAATAATATCACATTTTCAATCATACTGATATTTAAAGAAAAAACTTTACTCTTTGTGTGATATTAAAGGAGAACTCCACTTCCAGAACAACAATTTACAAATAATTTACTCACCCCCTTGTGATCCAAGATGTTCATGTTTTTCTGTCTTCAGTCGTAAATTATGGTTTTTGAGGAAAGCATTTCAGGACTTTTCTCCATATAATGCCCAGATTTTGAACTTCCAAAATGTAGTTTAAATGCAGCTTCAAAGGGCTCTAAACGATCGCAGCTGAGGAAGAAGGGTCTTATCTAGCGAAACTGTCATTTTTTTTGGAAAAATAAAAATGTGTATACTTTTTAAGCACAAAAGCTTGTGTAGCACAGGCTCTGGGATGCACGTCCACGATGCTATGAATTAGTAATGGGTCATTCTTGAATGATTCTTTCATTTTGAATTCTTCAGTGTGACTCGGGAAGAACAAATCGTCTCAGGGAGTGATTCGTTCAGTCATGCATGCGTAACATCCTATTAGGTTCTGCACTGGAATTAGTTCACCTGTTTCGAGTCTTCGGGTTTTTAGATTTGTTCGTTCATCTTATGGGGCTGTCACATGATAAACGAATGACTCTATCCCGAAAACTTGTCAGATAAGAGGCGAGGTGAGCTAATCATAGACTAAAGACCAAGGTAAACAATGAATTAATCTTTTCTGTTTCTTATAGCATTATAGTTTTGTCTTGTTTGTATTGTGATCAACGTTTGTGTAAGCAGTAGATGTGTTAGGGAAGTAACACGTAACATTTTAATTATATTTTGCTAAAATGAACGAAATTACTCAAAAAAAGATTTGTTCCTTTTGCAACGAGACTCAAAGGTCCAAGTCGGTAAAATGATCCGAATTTCCCATCACTACTACAAACCACGTGTAACTTCATCATCTGTGTACTTAGTATGGCGAAAAACTTAATCTTATTTTCTCCTACAACTTGTGAGGACATCGTTATACCTTTTTGTTTGCAAACAGCGTTTACTTTCTTAGTCTCTGCGCGTTCGCTTGGTAAACACTGGGTCTGTAGTTCTGCCTACGTTCCGCATGACCTTTTGACGTGATTCAATAGTACGTAGCGTCATGAACGCACATCCCACAGCCTGTGCTACACCAGCTTTTGTGCTTACAATCGTATAAAAAAATTTATTTTCCAAAAAAATGACCGATCATTTTGCTAGATAAGACCCTTCTTCCTCGGCTGGGATCATTTAGAGCCCTTTGAAGCTGCATTTACTACATTTTGGAAGTTCAAAATCGGGCACCAATGAAGTCCATTATATGGAGAAAAATCCTGAAATGCTTTCTTCAAAAACCATAATTTCCTCATGACTGAAGACAGAAATACATGAACATCTTGGATGACAAGGGGGTGAGTAAATTATTTGTGAATTATTCTGGAAGTGGAGTTCTCCTTTAACTATATCAGATGATATAAATATAAAAGACATATAAAAGTCATATGGGGCATATCTTGAATTTCGGGGGGATTCTAAATATATTTTAATAGTGTAACTCACATAGTGAAAGCATGAACTCTAAATTTACTCACGCAGTAGTCTAACCTACATCTCATAGTGCATGCATGCTTTCTCTGGTTGTGTTTTTGAATGGTTTTTGAGATTTACTCAATGTCAAATCATATATCGTTCAAACAACTATTACGGTAAATATCGCACACCGCTGTTATATAGTTTATTGGCAGTTCATATTTACTTAAAAGACGATTAACTGTACTGTGTAGACAGCGCAAATGGCGCCATTTGTCCACTCAAGTCAACAAACTTAGAATCACATAGACTGGAAGAGACAGCAGAATATAAAACATGCTAATTTTTGCCTTTTGCAATGTAATCTGGATAAGTGTTTGTCCAGATGCCTCAAGGGACCAGTCACTTTTCTGATCCAGTCATATTTGCTATTGCATGTTCAAGCTGAATTTCCAAAGGCATAGAGTATCCTTAAACAGCTTTCCAAAATGTTATTCTAATTACTTTGTTGTGTTGAAACATTAAATATAGACAGAAGGATATTAAACTCACCACTTGTTGTCACAGAACTTGTACCGATGGTCATCAGCTGGAACAATGTCAGTTAAAAGGATGTATTTGGTCTTGGGATTCATCCCTGTGACTTTGACTTTGTAGCTGGGAAACATCCGCCTACAAAGAGTGCAAATTAGGGTTAAAATTAGGGCATCAGGGTTAAAAAAGATGAAATTGATTTTTACATCGAAATTGATTTTATATACTACTGTGGTTTTGTCCTTAAATGGCATTTAGATCTACCTTGACTTGTTAAATTGTTAATGCTCTTTTGAGCTCACTGAGGTCATTCTCTTTCAATCGCATCTACGCGGGCTTATCCCATTTGTGTCGTTCAGGTATCTCAATGTCGCCGTTATTGCTCATTACAGGAACAGCTTTTTCCTCCGAACGACTTACGCCCAGGGTGCGTGTGCAACAGCTGAGCACTGACAGTAAGCATGGATGAGTCTGACTTATCGGCTCTTTAGAGGGTTTTAACAGGCCTTGAGTGCAAGAGAATCACGGGAAGTGTTTGTTTTGGGCGGATGAGTACACGATTAGTGATCAGATAACAGCTTAACCTGTTTTTAGGACAGATTAGTTGTTTAAGAAGGTCGCTCAAATCTCAAAGAAGACTGCATGCTCAAGCATCCCCAGACAATCCTCTGCAAATCATCTCACACAAATGACTCTACTATAAAAGGCTACACTTCAAAAAAAATCATAAAACCTAAAGCATAAAATTTAGCTGTTATTCTCGACAACCCCATATAAGGAGTCACGATCTGTACCTGGGACTGATTTGCTTTTGGGCAGATATATATTTTTAGGGATTGACTCTGTTTTGAAGAAACCGCTCTGTAAAATGTTGGATCTCTGTTTTCAGATACAGGTAAAGCTGAGATGACAGACAGAATATGCTAATATAGCAGACGCTGTCATAAAACAAATCAGCGGAGCTACCTTCGGTGACCTCTTCACATGAAATATCCAAAAGGCTCTCTCATCTCAAAGTTGCAAAAAGATTGAGTCCCCTTATAAACTCTGAGTGCTTTTTTAATGGCTGGTCTTTTAAACAGCGGGCAGCTAAACAGCCCTGTTGCACCACCCCACTCTTCCAAAAAGTTCCACAGCAGTGCATTACTTTTTTGAGGCTTTCTAAAGGGTTCCACCAGCCGTCATACATTTATTACGGCAAATAAATGTGCCCTGAACTGAATCATTTCATTGCATTTGCAAATGCAGAGCTGCTCAGGTCTGCACTATGTAAAAAGTCCCCTGAAAGCCCTACCTCTATTACCCAGAGGAAGAGCTCGGGGAAAAGCAAAGCTCCATGTCTGGCCCAGGCCTGCAATCCAATCAATGTAAATCACTCTGGGCAAGAGACTGCAAAAGAGGTGCTTTAAGCCTTCAGGAACATCTTAAACAAACCTGTCCACCAGGCTGTGTTCTGATGATGCTGTGTTTTCTTGTCCATTTGCGTCAATAATTACAAAAATTATCATCCACTATCATATTTTACTGTTGGTTCCGACATAGTTTGTACAGTTTTTTAATTAGGTTCAATTAGTTAATACATTTACTATCATGACCTAACAAAATGAACTGAGCATTTTTATAGAATTGTCATTTTTTTATTTAAATGTATTTTTAAAATATTAGTCCATTTATAAACGTAAACTATTGTTCATTATGTTATTTTGTAATACTTGCATTCATACAACTTTGTACAAAAATACACTATCAGTCAAAAGTTTTTGAACAGTAAAGTTTTTAATGTTTTAAATAAGTCTCTTGTGCTCACCAAGTCTGCAGTTATTTGATTCAAAGTACAGCAAAACAGTAAAAATTTGAAATATTTTTTACTATTTAAAATAAATATTTCCTATTTGAATATATTTTAAAATGTAATTTATGCCTGTGATTTCATAGCTGAATTTTAGCATCATTACTCCAGTCACATAATCCTTCAAAAATCATTCTAATATTCTGATTTGCTTGCAAAAAAATTTTTTTATTATTATTATGATGTTGAAAACAGCAAAGTAGAAGTTTTCAGGTTTCTTTGAACAGAAAGTTAAGAACAGCATTTATCTCAAATAGAAATATTTTGTACCATTATAAATGTCTTTATCATTACTTTTGATCAATTTAAAGCATCCATGCTAAATAAAAGTATTAATCCCCCCCCCCCCCCAAAAAATTATACTGACTTTTGAATGGTATAGTGTATCATGTTACAAAAGCTTTTAACTTTTTTATTTCAGATAAATGCTGATCTTTTGATATTTCTATTCATCAAAGAGTCCTGAAGAAAGGTACTCAACTGTTTTAAATATTGATGATGATAATAATAATAATAGTAAAAAATGTTTATTGAACAGCAAATCAGCATATTAGAATGATTTCTGAAGGATCGTGACACTAAAAACTAGAGTAATGATGCTTAAAATACAGCTTTGCATCACAGGAATAAATTAAGTTTTAAAATATATTAAAATAGAAACCAGTTATTTTTAATAGTAAAAATATTGCACAATCACTTTTGCTGTATTTGGATCAAAGCTGTATTTGCTTGGTGAGCAGAAGAGAATTCTTTAAAAAAAAAAATTAAAAAATCTTGAAAATGGAAACTTTTGACTGGTAGAGTATGTAAAAATTAACATGAATGTAAATGCAGTAAAATATTGTTTATTATAAGTTACCTGTGTTAATGTTTTATGATACCTGTTGCATTACCTAAATAAGACTTACTATAAAATACTACATTAAACATTCTAAAGTTCTCGTGTACGTTTATGGTACTGCACATGTAGACATTTTCAAAATATGCAAATCTATCTCAAATAAATTATTCATGTTAAGAAAATACGGTTAGGAAAAATTAACTCCAGTATTTACAGTGCTAACAGTGAGGATGTAATAAATCTCGAGTAAAACACATTTACTCAAGACTCACATGTAAACACTTGAGGGATGTGTAATGCGCTTTCCATTTATGCAACACTTTGACATAATGGCTGCCACAGCAGATCACATGGCATGTCTAAAGGGGCCTTACAGTGGCTCTGCGACAGTATTCTGTTGCTGTAGGTAGTCACGTTGGAGCGCTGTCCTTGGCATGGGAACAGCTGTGTGCAACATTTCCTTCTTTCTCTTGTTGCTTAAAGGGATAGTTCACCCGAAATTTTAAATTCTGTCATCATTTGTTCACCGTTACATCATTGCATGTACTTACTTTCAAGTTCAACTATTGTTTTTAATAGCTAACTTTTAACTGTTTTTTAATTTTTCAGATCATCGTTCATCAAAGCTCTGTAAATATTGGTCATAAACACAGAGATTTACTTTAAATTTCACCAAGCTGATTACTCACTAAAAACTCCCACAGATCATGTTTTCATGTCATTTCAAGTCTTATTTTGTATGTGAGTTGTTTACTTACTTTTTTAAAATTGGACTTTCCTTTAACGCCATTATATTGTTCATTCAGACTGATTTGCGAACGCGGAATGCCAATGAACACAAGATGCGGGATTTATCGCATGAACCAATCACAGCTGAAAATAACCATATCCAATCATATCGCGATAGGGGCATTGCCTGCTCTCACATGACTTTCCCCATTCATTCTCGATTACCCCCAAACCAAACTCTGTTAAAACTCCATGGGCTCATGGGAGGCGAGAGGGACGCGAACTCCCGCTGTAGCTTTACATTCTGGTGTCACTGTTGGACAATGTTTCTTTAGAATGTAAAATTGGTGTTGTTTTATTTTTGTACTATGAATTTTTTTTTTCGCATCCAATATTTTAAGGAGACACTACCTCCCTCCCACTGCTCCTGAAATATGTGTGTATTTATGTATAGATAGATGGTGAGTAAATGAAATCACAATTTAAATTTTTGGTATATATTACGTCCTAACTTTATAGATATCCATGGGAGTGAAATACTTTAAAGTGATATGATTACTTTTCTTACTTATCTCAGTCAAAGCAGTGTTTATGGGTGGGCCTACGCTTCAGTTTATATGTGTTAGGATGACATTGAGAAATGGGAAGTATGAAAGTGTATCATATCGGTGTCAGCATGCACATTATGCCAGCTGTTTCTTTTAGCACTTTTGCACGCCTGAGCTTTCAGTGATTCATGCTATCTGAAAGAGTCGGCAGAACGCCTAGATCAAAAGGAGCTCGATGATGAAGCAAGAGAGGTCCTTTAGGGCCTGGGAGACGCAATCAAACGGGGCACCGTGCTTCTCTCATCAGCCTCGCTGATGCTTGCTCTGACGGGTTGTGTACAAGTAACACCAGCCGGCTGCTTTCAATAGTCATGGCTTAGTACTGGGCCGAAGACACGTATGCGCATGTTGTAGCAGAGTTCAGCTAAGTTTAATCAATTCTTCAAAGAAATATTGTGAGTTCAACACAAGTTAAGTTCAATCGACAGCATACATTATGTTGAGTACCACAAAAAGAAAAAACAAAAGTTCAATTTGACTTGCAAAAATCAAGGTTACAATAAGGCACTTGGAAGTAAATGGGTCTACTTTTGGAGGTTTCAAAAGCAGAATTATGTTAGTTCTTCTGTTAAAACTTGTGAAACTCAAGCTGTGAAGCTGTTTAAATGATCACTTTCGCTGTCATTTTAAGTTTCGTGCTGTTATGTCAACAAAGTTGTCAAATTGGATCAAACTTTGCACAGAGATGGTTAGTAATCAATTTTTTTCACACTAAAATTACGTTAAAACACATTGTTTACATCTTGTGGCTAAACTATTGAAAGCTTTCACTTTAAGTTCCTCACTGTATTCCAAATTTTTTTTTCCTTCAAACAAGTGGAAATTATTCTGTGTGGTAATCAACATTAGGCCTCAGATGCTGTTAACTAAGCTTGCACTGAACCCAGAATATCTCTTTTTAGCCTACACTGTAAAAAACAATTTGTTGAGTCAGCTTAAAATAATTTGTAACCTGGCTGCCTTAAAATTTTAAGTTCAGTCAACTCAAAAAAAGTTTTTTCAACTTGAAATGTTAAATTATACTAAGTGACAACTTAGATATTTGAGTTGAATCAACTTACAATTTTTAAGGCAGCTGGGTAACTTACCCATCTGTTAAGTTTAGCAAACACAAATATCTAAGTTGTTACTTAGTACAACGCTTAGTTGACTAAACTTATTTTAGTTGACTGAACTTAAAATTTTAAGGCAGCAGGGTAACAATTTATTTTAAGATGACTCAACAAATTGTGTTTTTTTTATTTTTTACAGTGTATGTATGACCCACTTTTGCTGCATAGAAAATAGTGTTTTTTGCATGACTGGGGGTTGTTTAACAAAATCGCTTTTTGATTACAAAAAGTTTAAGTCTTCAGGTTCAGAGACACTAATATTTCAACATGATACTGTTCTTTGGATATCCGCCTTGTTTGTGGAATTCACAGAAGCAAAACATTGTCATAAGCAATTTTTGTTACTATATTACATCTGATGAGTTTTATATAAGAGTGTATTCTTTAGCGTAAACCTATACTGTCAAACGGCATATACCGTGCAGACATGGCTCAAGCCTGCTATGTAACACAAGCCCACGATGAGAATCATTGCATGAAATTGGCCTCAATTTTGTGTAATGGGAGCCATCGTGAAGAAACCTGGCGAGTTTTCTCAAGATTTACAGTTCAGTGAATGGCTGTCTAATGTCCTACAAGTCATATCCCCTTAAAAAAAAAGAAAATGAAACGGTGAAAAGCTCTTCCTGCTTCATGGCTCGATTGACATATTGAGCATCTTTAACAGAGCCTGGTGTCCATTATACACTAAAGTATGTAAAATGAAATGAGCCCATCTGTTGCTGGAACTATGTGGAAGTACAGTCTCCTGTTCTGTGCGCAGCTGTCCGACTGAACAGCGCTTTGGCTCTTCAAAGGGTTTAAGGATTCTTGGAGCACTTTATCAGTTGGACAGGGGGAAGCCCATCCCTCACAATGTTACAGCATTAAAGAAAAATTGTGGTGACCTTTTGCATTTTCCACAGAGAAGCGCTGAGAAACTGCTGGCTAAGACTGGCAGAGAGCATTGACTCATTCTCTGCTTAATATCCAGGGTCCTGCTCTTAATCCACAGGGCACATTAAATCTAACACACGGGGCAGCCGTTTGTGTTTTCAATTAGATATTTGTAGGCACAGGAATTCAGTCATGTAGTATTTTATAAACATTCCATTTAAAAGCGCTGTAGCGTTTCATGCGACTGAGGATCTTGTTAAAACAAGATTTCACATTTGCATTTACTAGAAGCGAGATGGCCTAGTTATGTTTCTGCATCGCTGTTACAACACCACTTTTCTCTTTGTGTCTGCTAATGTCTAAAATCTATGAATCTGTGGATTGAAATGGAAATAGAAATGACGCTCTTCTTGCCTGCCTGCTTTGGTGATGATCATCTCGGTTCCGGCCTCGTGAAACTTCTTCCATAGTTCCCTGTCGTGAAGAACCACTTTGATGTTTTCAATGTTCTGAAAATCAACGCACAAAAACAGATAAATGATAATGAGTCGTTGCCAGTGGAAAAACTTAAAAATGGCACTCTATACACTCAAATTTTCCCGCTATAATTCATTTTGTGTTTTAGCAATAAATCTATGTTATGTTACATTACCTACAAGTCAGGCATCATTAAAAGAATGCAACTGATTGGCTACCTGGTCAGGCTCATTGTTCTGGGGAATGCTGGGAGTTGTAGGCAGGCCCAAATGTGAGGAATCACCGGCAAGCTCAGGACGCCCACCCGACTGGGCCACGGTCATACCTTCATCAGCCACAGCTGAGGCCTTCTCCTGTAGCATTTCTGTAAAATTATACAAATATTAGTTTAGATATTAGTAACTTTCACAATGGGAAAAATCATTTTAGGTTCAAAGGTATAGGTTTTCCACTTTTTTGACAAACATCTTAAACAAAATAGAAAACCATATATAAAATGTACATTAAGATTATGATTCAATAAAATTTTTTAAATTAATTAGAATTTCTGTTTCAAAAAAATAATACTAACGCAAACTTTGAGTTTTGTTTCTTGATTTATTTTCAGTTATGTAAATATAAAATGCTGTATACTTATTTGACACACTTGTATTGTTAAAAAAAACAAAAACAGAATAATATGAGCCAATGAAAAAAAACTAAACATACGCCGAGGTTTTAAAACGAACTGATGATATATGTGTAATGAAAATACCACAGATGCCACAGTTCCTCTTTGTTCTCTCATAGTCTGCTGTAATTGATTATACACACACAGACAAGACGTAGGCTGCAAATTTTGAGAAATGGCGTACATTAACATTTTCTTGTAACATTTGGTGAGGGAAAGTCTGTCCTCATAACATGGCCTGGCCAATTCATTTCAAGGAAAGGGGTCGAGATCCGTTTGTTCTGAAGTATCGCAAGATTAAATATTTACACTTGCAGCATTCGGGCACCTCGGTTTTATGGAAGCGTGCTAAACACTGCTGATTCCATTAAGGGAGGTCACAAACTTGGCCCCGCTCTCACGCCCCTTCTCTGCTCACGCTCAGACATCACACCAGAGGTATGTCTCATTACTGTACTACAGCACAGTGCCTCCATAAATGCTGCCTATCTGCATGGTGGACACCAAACCGCTCTCATGGTGAAATCCACCTCCTCCCACCCACTCCTAATCTCACGCATGTAAACAATGTGAGTGTGCGCCCTTCAGATAAAAGGAGAAGAGCGGGATTCCGTGTAAACTCGGCCAGGCATTTGCCAAAGCTAATAAAGATAAAGTCTGACAGGCACCGTGAGGCTACAGCAAGTCAACCCTGGACTTTTCCAGTCCAAAATGTGCTTTTCACTTACACTGTTTAACTAAGCCCAGTGAGCGAGAGCTCTGTTTACATCTCTGTCACCCCAGACATATAATCCGCTAAACTATTCCTGGCAGATACTGCTCTGTGCACACTGAGGTTGGCTGGCTATTTCCAGAGCCTGTTGTCCAAAATGTTCTACGCTGACCAAGTTTCAACTATCCCTACTTTAAAAGAAATAAATAAAATACAATTGTTTGAGGATGGGCTGCACTAGATTGGCCATGCTTTTGTGGTCAGAATTCACCCAGTTCATTGAAATGCCATCTGGAAACCTGATATAATCTCTGGAACCCGTGATGAGTTTTCAGGTAGTCCATCAGCCAGATCTGGTTTTGATATTCAGTTTTGATGCATGTTTTAATAGGGTTCCAGTATCTTTTGGTTCTCTTTTTGGTTTTAAAGTGTGTGTCAGAGAACAGGCCTGGTCACTACAACTAACACAGTCAGACAACGCAGTTTCCCTTCCTACGTGAGTATAGTAATATTCTGCAATATTTATTCCATGATACTTTGCAGAATATTAGGTTTAGGAAAGTACACTCTTCTTATCAAGAACCTTTTTGCCTGTATATAGGGTTATCGAGTTATTATTATTTTTTTGTCTTACATTGATGTTTCATTATAGGCTTCTAAGATTAGTGTATTGGTTTCTCGGTTCTATAAAGCACCCCAAAAGTATGGCATCAGACCCTTTTGAATTCTAATTAGAACATTTATTTTTAACAAATGTATCCCATGACTGCACAAAATTTCTCACTGTCATTTTGACATAATCACAGAGGGAACATGAAAAATGCTGGAAATGTTTTGGGCCCCCTTCAGGTGCCCTTTAACCATGGGAATTAAATAGGATTTGAAGCTTAAAAATGATTATTATCTCGTCCATTTATAACACAAATGGTTCGGTTTAATATATGTTGTACTTTCCTTTTTGATTGTTTTTGAATTATGTTTAAGAAAAGTCTGGAGGAAAAAGATTAACAATGATAACGATATAATTCTTGCTATCTGGTCGTGGTATAATTTTATTTTAGTTGTGCATTTTATTTTCGTTGTGATATAAAAGAGTGCAACTAATGGAATATTTATTATTAATACATGTTGTTGGTTGTTTATTGAATTAGGCCTGTTCAGTTCGTGTACAAATACGTGTTTTCGTGATTGTTATTTTATCTCGAAATTTCAGCGTTTAATATTAAATGGGAAAAACAAAAATAAATGAAGAAATGAAGTTTAAAGCGGGCAGTTACGCCGTATACGTATGTGAATGTTTTTATTTTGCATTCACGTCAGTCTTCTATTTATTTGCGATTATCTGTGTATTTTTATATATTTTTATTTCGCAAATTTTCTTCTAAATAATAGAGATATTTGTCGTCTTGTTGTTTACTGAGCATTGTGCCATCCGAATAAATTAAGCTGATGCTTTAGGGCCTTAGGTCTACTCCATCCCTCGCGGCAAAAGGATGGATCAGGGATTGGCACGAACAAAATCAAAAGTATCTGCATTAGCAGATGTTTATGCATGTAAACAATGTGCACTCAGCAATTCATTTATAATACTTAACGAGAACGCACATACAGGCCGCAGTGCCTTTTTTGGATAGGTTATAGATGACATTTACACGCAATGTTACATGCAAATACATAAGGTGTTGTAGTAAAAGATCACATTTACACGTAGTCTTGCTGCAAAAGAATTAAGGGTTGTATAAGTGTTTTTAAGAATCGTAATAAAAACAACAGAATGGATACACCGTTTATATGGCTGCGTTGTTTACATCACATGCTAAGACGATCTTCAGATATTGTTAACGAAAAGCCCTAGCCAGGGTTTTATTTGTGAAGGACTGACGCCTTCTTGTTGATCACTTAATTTGATAAAGAAGGATAGATCAACTGCGTCTAATCGCATTACCGCCACACATAAGTGAGGGATCAGTCCGGCACAAGGATTTCAGAGCAGCATGATGTGACCTACTGAGAACAAATGTAATATTACCTCATAAAATATTATGTTCTGAAATCCTCCATATCATTCCAAATCGCAATAATTTGTCCTCTGCGACATTACAGCAGGAAGTTACGTCCCGATGTGGCGTTGAGTCCAGTGCACTAGTAGCAGCTCAGCATCCCCTGTATCTGATCATGAGCAGACAGAGCTGTCTCTTCCCCAGAGTCTGCTTCTGTTCAAATACCGCCGCGAGCCTCGCAGTAACACCGGTGAGTGCCCGACTCGGAGGCGAATGGTCACTACGTGATGTTTTCTTGGAAACACAAAGTATCCGCAGAACAGCTTGAATTGTTAAAGCACTGGGGTGAATATCTTGGCTCATTCACTCATTCCCTCCTTCCCCCCGCGCCTCATCGCTGACGTTGCTCTCAATAACACCAAACCCGAGACAACCCGATGCGCAGGGTTCACTCACGAACGGTCCTCTCACGAGGAAAGCAAGTCTGTTTATCGTAAAACTTGACTTGTAGCCTCTTCTCCTTATTCTCTCCCCCGCATGAATAGTATAAAATGCGGGTATTCAAAATACCTCAAATATCCGGACAAAAAAAGAACATTTGAAATTTTGATTTTAGTTGGTATAGGGGGAAATTAAGTTTCCTATTCCCTAAGACGATTCTGAAGAAAAATGTATTTTTTGTTGTTTGTTTTTGTTGGGTTTTTTTTATCTTGAACTTTATTCTACTCTATTCTATTCTATTTTCGGCTGGTTCCTCACCCAGATCTCCCCATTACAATAAAAATATTAAATTATAGAATTTCGACATTGCAGTAGTATGTCTGTCTGTCTTCAATATACTAACCTCATTGCCAAACATTTTAGACACTTGAGTTGTTAAAAAAAATCTAATTTCCATGACGTTTGCCTTTTAATGGAAATGAAAAGTGACAATTTGAAGATTATAAATATATTTATAAGAAGCTTTATTCTGTCACTGCCAGTTCCATAACAGCCATTATTTAATAGTTTGAATTAATTTGAAATCATTTGAATTAGCAAGACAAAACTTTTCCTGTCATTAATCAAGTCCAAGACTTTTTTGTCATTTTGTTTTTCTGTCATATATCAAGTTCAAGGCTTTTTCTGTCAAAATGTCATTATCACACATCATTACCATCACACATCCAAAAATCACACATTTACGCCGTTATGCCATATGTGTGATCACAAATTTAACCAAAATCCACCCAAAGGCTAATAATCAGATCTTTATACAAGGATGTGATAAATGTTTTTAAAGATACTCAACAGTTTGAAGAAGTTTCGTTTCTCAAAGTTATCCGAAAGTGCCTCTAATTGAAGAATCACCCATTCATATTCGTGCACAAACAGGCTGAACGTTAGCCATGCCTGTATAATAATGTAATTTTTGATTTTTTATGTCATGAGCTTTCTATCATTTTCACAGTTTAAAATGATTCGATTTTTTCGCATATTTGTTCCGCTTTTATACGCTCGCATGTTTGAATTTAAAATCTACTGAGGATTTCGTTTAAACGTCCTAGCATTTCCAGTGAAATATGGTTGCGGTTTTAGAGTAAATGGGTCGAAGCACGAGGCTGAAAGATCAATAAATCACCTGGAGAAGTTCGAGGGCCGTGGGAGCCTTGACTTATATCTACTGGTGACATGACCAAATGAATGGCAACAGCCAGAATATGTCCTTCTCAAACCCGTTTGTCATTCTCACCAGTGTAATTTTCCAAACAGGTCATGCATATAAGAATAAACGCAGGAATGATGCAAGACGGTTTTCTGCTTTAGCAGATAGGCCTCAGTCATGGATGTAACGATATAGGTTAGGTTTGTTTGTTTTAATCTTTTATTGCAATTCCGGACGTCACAATAGGCCAATATCTTCTTTCCTCTATAGATGTATAGATGTGTTTGGATTTTTAAATAATGTTAATCTGAACAGTCCATCCTCCTAAAAGCTAAAATATTTGCTAAACTGTGTGATTAAATATAGGCCTGCGTGATTAAAAAAGGAAAAAAGACAAAACTGTCAACCTCACGCTTAATAAAACTTAATGTACGTTCCTTCTATACGTTTGTTCAGTTTGTTATTAGTACGTTCGCTTAATTTCCAAACCTTTTAGCTAATCCTTCAAAGCTGGCATAATATAAAATATAATATAAATAGTTAAAACAATAATAAAACGATAATAATAATTTAACAGACTATAATGTATTTAACTTCACTGAATCTATTGTCGGTTCCCAGTTTATTTTTGCTCTTTTTCCCATTGTGCTCTCCTCAGTTTTTGCTGTCAGATACATGAGGATCACAGAATATTGTTTTGAAATAATCTTTGTCCAGACATTAATGTAGGAAATGTAAGCCGCAACAAATTTAATTACACCACGTTTACCAAAGTCGGCTTATATTCACATGAAGGCCCGCCTGTTAAATTTGTCCTATTAAACTTCAATAAGTTAAACAATTCTTTGTCAATAGACGTATATTTTTAAGTAGAATATATAGCCTACTCTACAGTTTAAAAGACGTAACGTTTATTTGAAATAAACATTAAATATGGCCTAGATGTGCACGTCATTAATTGTTCAGTTCAATCTGAAAACATTAAATTCTTGAAATTGTTTCGTAAATGTGCTGGTGTAATTACTCGGCTGTTACTGACATCCTGTCACAGATAAGAACGAAAATAAATAGCTTAATGTTTGTCTTATTTCATAAATAAAATAATGTACCGTCAAAGGCCTATAGCCTGGAAGCACGAAAATGTTCTCATGAGGAATAATCATTTCAGGCAGTATTTGTTTGCTTAAACCCCAGAGTATTAGATACCGATATCACACGTGATTGAAAATAATTGGTCTTACCTCCACCTCACTGATCTTGATACACCTTCTGTGTGTGTGAACCTCAGGGTGAGACTCGCTCAAGATGGGCGCTTTCTCGGGGATCCTCAAGTAGGCAAGTTATACCTTAGCGTGCTATATAAGATGTCGCTATAAAAGGGATGATTTTTTATAGGGGATGAATTGAGCTGCCTTTCTGAAAGGGAATTTAAACTTCACTCACTCCCACCGTCACGTGGTCTTGAAATTAGGAACAGCAGTAGGGTTAGTTTATGTACTGAGAGCAGGGTGTTACCGAATGGACACTGAGCGATGCTCTCAAAACTTACACGTTACAATTGATGCCTCATCGTCACACTGCTAGTTTTTCGTTTACTCTGCCTCGAGTAACGATAAATGTGTACAGTTACCAACATCTGTTACGGATATAAATCACACTTAAGCACATTTAATAATACAAATGTGATGAACATTCAAAATTTACGCTGAAACCCTGATTATCGAGTACATATTAAATAATTCGGCGTCGTTTTACAATATACTTTTTTTGTTCCTTAGGGCTTTATAGATTGCTAATACAGTTTTTAAAAAATTATATATTTATATGTTTAATCGAATTTAGCGTCAGTGGTTGGATATTCACCATAAAAAGCTTGTTTTTGTATGACTTAATTAATTTTAAGATTAAACTGGCAAAATTATTAATAGCTATGCCTTGATTTTGTCTTTTCTCAAAAACAGAGAGTGTTTTCTACTATTAATACTATTATTATTATCATTATAATAATGGTTCATTTTTTTAGAGCCTGTATGTAACTTCTGTGGTTGCCTAATAAATAATTCTAAACTATACTTTTTATCCTGTAAAAATGTAAATTAAATTTGTTGCATCCATATGAATTATATTACACATCAAATTTCCAATATTGTAAGTCAAAGTGCTTAATTCTTTCTTATATCTATAATACTATAAAGCAATTTTTTACAGTAAAAAACTGTGCTTTTTTATTTTTGTGATTTTATATTTATGTATATTTACATAATTCTTGATATAAAAATTGCTTGACTACAGATATTTAATACTGCTGTATTTCTGTCAGTTGGATCAGTATCCCTGTGGAAGCATCAGTGAGTGATTAATGCGTATGGGAGTGCAGGCTCTTTTTCCTTAGAAAAACATTTGCCTGTATAATTGGTCATGGGCAAGAGGGGTCTCTGCTAATAAACAACAAAGAGTAAGGAGGCTGATGGGGGGGCCAGAAAACCCCCTCGTCCTACATTTCTCTCTCCATTTTTCCCTCTCATACCTGAAGTCTTCATTCAATGCTGTGCATTATATTCTCAAATATTTCCAAAATCCTGTTTATCCTGCAGAGATCCAGTCTTTTCACACTACTTAACTGGTTTATACTGTGGTAACACAGTGCCCAGTATAGAGTCCTTGGCATGAAATTATCGGGTGAGGATGCTCTCATCTCTTCTCGGCTTGCTGTATTTCTCAGAAAAGCATTATGTGCAGTTGGCTTTACACTAGGACATTGTCTGTGCCCGGCGGCAGATAGTCAGTACAGAGCAGTGACATCACAATGGCTTCATAGTAAAACCTCCGACCGACCCGCCACCCTGGAACCAGCATAACCCCATACTGCCATAGTCATTAGCTCAGATGTCTGTGTGCAGTCAGAGTGTTTAGCATGCATGCTGTGTCTTTTCTTCCACCATTAGCCCTCTTCCCATAAGCACTAGAGCAGTGAGCACTTGGGAAGATTTTCACAGTACGGCAAGCTTGCATGCGTACATGCTATTTGTTAGGGCATGTGTCTTTCAAAAAAGTGAAGAAAAAAAACGCAAAAAAGATTGCATGCTTTTATAAGTAATTTTAATTATTTTTTATTTTTAGAATTAACAGACACACTCTCCGAATAAAAAGGTACAAAAGCTGTCATGTGCATTTTCGGTACTAACATATGCATTTACCCCCGGTTTCACAGACAAGGCTTAAGGCTAGTCCCAGACTAAAGTCTGAGCTGTTACTTGCACTGATCTTAAAATACATCAGTGCCTTTGTTATATCTCAAGATGCACACCAGTAATGTTTCTCTGATCTCTTGATCTCTAAGAAACATCAATAAAAATGACTTAAATGTCCTAATTGAACTATGACCTAATCCTAGTTTAGTCTGTGAAACCAGGCCTTAAAGTAATAATATGCACCTCTAAGATACCTCAAATATAAGGGAAATTACTATTTGGGGTAAATAAGGTAGCTTTTGTGCCAAAGTGACAATATTCATATGCTTTTTATATCTGAAATCAAGTTCTTTCACTGGTTAGTTTCCATCTTATTACAACTGATTTAATAAGCTTACATATTTAAAAGTGAAAAGATCTATTCATTTGTTTAACTGGGCAGTATTAATCTTATCATTATATAATGTAAGCGAATGAGTTTTGCCAGGTATTATCAAATGTTTATTAATTCTCTCATGACCTGCAGAGTATGCACAGTGATGTGAACCATCTGAACTTTGATATATCACTGACTAGTAGAATTACTTGGTGTTATAGGCCTTTGGTATGTAAATATGTACAGTACTTCAGTGTAGTTTTCTGTGATGTTGAGTCTTGAAAATGTTCCCCTTTATTTTAATTTCTGATTTTAACTTGATTTAACATAAACATTAGGATTAAATAATTAAGATAATTATATCAGTGTATTTTATGTATACAGCTCATTACTATTCATGTCATCGACTGTCATTAAATATTAAAATGGTAATGTCCTTTGCTTGCTCTATTGCTCTACAGAGGACTAGATAAATTGCTTCTCTGTCATTGGACTAATGCAGCACTGATCAGTGGGATAAACCGTCTAACCACAGATGGTTTGGTTTTGCCTTTGACACAAAAGTATGTCCTACAAATATATTTATATAGTCCTGAACAGGTCTTTTTTTTCAACACACTGAAATACTGAATGTCCAATTAAGGGAAAGAGACTGTGTCTGATTAAGCTGAAGAAACAGGGTTCAAAACAGTGTGGTTGGATCAAGTCTTGCATTTCTAAACACTTATTTTGGTTGGTTGTGGTATTTTGTGTAATTGAAAACATTTGAAATTGGTTAAAGGTTATAATGCAAGAAGAAGGAAAATCTTACAACCTAAAATGGTCAACATTAATTTACGACATATGTTCTGTAGCTAACTTTAGCATTGTAAACTAATAAACCCAAAATGTACCAATTTTGCCCCAAAATGACACTTTTTACTGAACAAAACATTTTGTGCTCTTAAGTAGTGTTATTTGTGACCTTATAACATGAGAGGTAAAAGAAAATAGGCAGGAAATGAGCAAACGACCACTTTGGGCAATGTACTGTAACTGTGCTCATACAGAGTCACATGGCGGCATTTCATCATCAAAAACGGACCGTTTATACACAGGATTTGGTTTAGTTGAAAGCTAGCAAAACATTGACCCAAGGCTGTCACAGAGTGAAGGTGCTGTAGTACAAATCTTTGTAAAAACTGAGTGGTTTATTTAGCCTCACACCCATGTCAAACTCAGTGATCACAACACTACCTATCAGTACATTGATAGATCTTACATTACAATGATCTCATGTTTGCAATGTGATGTAGCACAGATGGTTACGGGGGAAAATGCAGTACAACTTTGAGGTTTAGGGAAACCAAATGCATGAACTTTTGCATTTCGTGGCCCCTTTTTTACGTTAACATTGCACAAGTCTAAAAAGTCAATTATAGCACTTTAAATATTTTAAAACCATTAATTCTATTGAGTGTTTTCGTGTAGCTGCTGTCCGAATGCAAACATGTTACCACACAACAATAGATCAATTTATAAAATATACTTTCCATTCTCCCTTCAACTCTGCACTCATTTCTGCTTACAGTCCTTACAGTCCTCGTGTGACTTGCACAGGTGTCGTTCTCAAATGTTTTAGCACCTGTCAGCTACAGACAGAGTAATTCATCTTCTGCCTCTGTATTTGAATACAGCCTCAAGGAAGAGCCTGCACATGGCCCATAAGCACCGTTGCTTTCAAACAACAAACATTTGTGTATTGCTGCAGTATTGATTTGCAAAGTGGAAATGATGAATAGGGAAAGTTGGGAAGGGCATCATTCTAAAGAATCAACACGTGAGGCGTCATGGGTCATATGTTTCCTGTAATTTCACTGTAAATACTTATTTGAATTTGTTTGTTAGCATCACAATATGACTAAAACTGCGACAGCAGTTCATATAAAACGAACAAGAGTTCTTTCCAATGTCTTTTATTGTATTGCAGAAATAAATACATACACATGCATTTGTGTTGCAATAAAAAGCTGCAGTTTGAAAGTGTGGCCTTTAGCAGTTGTTGTTTCAGTTTGCCCGAAGTCCGATTTCAGCTGTTTATTATGCTTGTCATTGCAATTCGGTTGATTAGTCATTTAGTGTCTTTATCACTTAGGCTATTAGACATCACATGGCTCATGGGCAGTCATGCTTCATGCTAATCACTGGCATCACTGCTGCTCTCTGACCTCTGACCATGTGACACAGGGCACGGGACTAAGTTTAACGGTACTTCAGCTGCAGTAGCTAATAGATAAATGTGGTCCTTACATTGTGCTTTCAGTTTCCCAAACATCATAGAAAAGTTACAAGATTGACTCAGGAGGTTATAATTTTAAAGAAACGTGTTTTAATATGGTTCCTGGTGTTATTACATAAGGGAAGGCAAAGCTTGTGAACAACTAGCCTGCTTATGTCATTTTCTTTTCAATTTGTAATGTATCCACCTTACAACCTTACCCACTGGTCAGTCTTACCATATTATTTTAATGCAATCTAAATTATGAACATGTTGGTTTGTAGTGCAAACAGTTTTACCGTTTACTGCACGTTGTTATTCTTCTCGTTATTTCCCTTCAGGGGTTAATGATCCAGAAGTCTCGCCCATATGCTTACATCCGCACTGAAGAATAAGGTGGATACTTCCTTAAATCAAAGAGATAAAAAGGAACATTAATTCTTGTGTCATTAAATTCACAATATAACATCTGTGTTAAAAATGCTATGTTCATATTTGAGCAACTTGATTGATCTCTCGAAGCTAGTTTGACTGACAGGCGATCTAACCGATCATAACGCCCACCCTGGTGAAAAAAACAGCATATGCTGGTAGGTATGTTTTGATGCTGGGATGCTGGTTAGGTAGGTCCTTGACCAGCAACATGACCAGCAAAAACCAGCAAAGGACCAGCTTAAACCAGCTAAGGACCAGCATAAACCAGCAAAGGACCAGCTTAAACCAGCATCAAAACCTACCTAACCAGCATTCCATCATCAGCATATGCTGGTTTTTTCACCAGGGCAATCTGCCATTTTGTCAACAAACAAACCAGACAGGAGAGTAGATTAAGTAGGTGGACTTGAAAAATTGTGAGTATTATGGTCTTTCCGCGGTTAAAAAACAAAATACTTTCTGATGTTTATTCGTGCTCTAGATAGTAAAAAGGATAACATGATCAATTGACGTGCCGCTTGAACTGAGGCGACAAAATAAAAAACCACAAAATGGTATTCATTGTTCGCATTTCTTACAAAATTACCAAAGTTGAAGGCTGAAGCTGTGTTTCATATCAGAAGTAACCTGCTCTGTCTTGTCTGTCAGCGTAGTGTCAGTTTCCTGTGAGTGAGAAAATTGGACGTAGCAACCGTCACTGATAAGAGGGGGGAGGGGGTCCTTGCGAAGGACAGTAATAATGATTAGTTAGTAATAATGATTGTTAACATTAAAAAGAACTTACTTTAGATATCTGAAATGATAGCATTTGTTGTAATGTGTGCTAATATACTTGTTGTTTCTGTTCTGGAATGGTTCTCCGGATGAATCCTGTCAGGGCATGCTTGCGTAGGCACTCGACTTTACCCTTAGGGTTAATAATATCGTTTACAAACAGTCATATCAGAGCATATAATCCTAAAAAACCCAAAGACCCTTCAAATGACCCTTGACATTGACCTCCCAGATTTTACTCCAGCACTAATGAACCTGGCTGATTCTTTTAAACATGTCCTCACTATGCACACAGGTCAAAGGCATTATCATCTCTGACCCAGAGCAAAAATCATCATGGAGTTGAAAAGTTGAAATGTTTGTGGTATTTTTTTTTTTAATCAGTTCACATCTTTAAAATGAGCAAGATAGTAAAACACCACAGAAACTACTCAGGCTTGAGGCTGTGTATCCATACACTGTACCCTCTTAAGTGTGAGAGAATTGTATGTTTTGAGAAGGGCTGACTAGTTTAGTCTCAGACCCTCCCTGGCCTGACGCTTCGTTCATCATGATCAACTGTTAGTCTTTAGTAATCTCTCGTGTTCATCTCTGTGGCAGGACCTGAGCTGGCAAGTAGACGAGTGTGGGTCAGACATTCAAATCCCTCTTTAACTTCATCTATTGTGGTGGGATTCTGGAGACGCCTGTTGCCTGAGCCGCTCTGGTGACTTAAAGGTGATGTTCATTTATCTCTTTCAGTTACCTGGGACAGCACTGAGAAATTCAACAGAAAATGAAAGTATATTTACAGTGCGATTGCAACAATCTGTATTTTAAAAATTGTAAAAATAATATCAGTTGGTCCTTTGTCTGTCTTGTGGTGAAGAGTTCATAGTATAAATTAAACTAAGAAGATAAATTTCATGTTTGTTTGCTTCTACAATCTTTCTTTTGATGTTTGAATGCTTCTTAGGTGGGGTTCACTCACTAATGTGTGTATTTTCTTTTAAGCAATCATTAACTTGGTTTTTTTATACCATTATAGGCATGAATTTTGGGTGCTTTCGTAAGTATTTAAAATCGTTTGAGGTTAGCGTTAGTGAAGAAAATTATTATAAGGCAGAATTGTTAGATTTGCACAAAATGAAGGAAAAGTTAGAAGGTTATTGCGACACCTAGTGGTTATTTTTTGCACTGCATAAATAGTGAGCTGATTTTTTTCCTACATGGTGACAGTCCACTGAATACAGAGGAAGTCTTTTGTGGTTTGTATTCATTGGATAACAAGTAACTTTACATGAATAAATAAATTGAACTGAACTGAGCTGAATCATTTTACTGAGGGTTAAAATTATATTAATGCCAATATGATAAATCACTGTTGGGTTGTATAATATAATGCATTTTTTCTGCATTTTAACCTGTCTGCTGTCCTTCACTAAAAGTTTTTTTTCTTCTATATGGAAAGTAGTCTTTGTAGTTTCTTCCTATTGATTATTTGGACTTTTAATATGAAATGATTATTTGTATTTTGAACAGTACTTGTTTGTTGTTTTCTTTTAGTTCATAATGTATTCTTAGCTACCTGCCCTGGTAATTAAGACCAAATTTATGATAAGCTCTACCTTTTACTATAAATTGCTTTGTAAGAAAGCATGCACCAAAAACATAAATGTAAACACATATTATTACCAGTTGCTTATATATTTATTAATATGTCCAGAAGGTGGCGATGGATCCCTTGTTCAGAGTTTATTTATGATGATCAAAAAGTGATTTGTGTGTATTAACAGAACGCTTTGAAATACACTGAAAGAATATACGAAAACAGAAAAGCCCACCGTCGACCTTTGTAAGTGCACAACCTGTGTGAGAATGAGGCTCCTCCCCAGGATCTACACAGATTCTGACAGCTTCACTCAAGCTTGAAAGCTTCAACAAGGAGGTGTGATAAGAATTAAATGTTTGTCTTGAATACTGTAATATTTAAAAAAAAATCTATCAAATCACTGTTTCTTACTTGATACATTATGAAAGCAACTGCTCCTCACTACTCACATTTCGAGAGAGAATAAAACTTTACAGGTTGTCAGGACCGGGGCTAGTTGTCACATTTTTACTGCACTGAATATTTTATCAGTACTTTATTTTTTTGAAAATCACTTTCTTCTGGTCTTGGCTACAGTAATGCTTGTTTACATTTTCACAGTTACTGCCTAGAAAACAAAAAGGTACAGTTCATTGAACATACAGATAGTGTTGTCACTCTACCAGGGGTAAGATGTCACAACAGAACCTGTCATTAAACAGCGTATTGTAGGCTTTTCAGCAAAACTGAAACAATGAAACATCTATGAAGCACAAAACAATTAAGCAATAAATGTAAAAGAAAAATTTAACCATTGTTTTGGCTAGCAAATGTTGTACTTACAAATTTAAACATTTAAAATATGAGATAATTTGCCCTGGCCTAACATTTATGAAAATACCTTGCCTTTCATAAATCCACATTCATTATAGTTGACGTTTGTCTGAATGTATCCCAGTGTGGTTTTATTGTGTTCAGTTGTTTACTTGTTTACTTTTCACTTGTGTGTGTGGCTTTTTTTCTTTCTTTCTTTTTTTTTAATTCACAAAATATATTCTGATGTAAGAACATTTTAGATGATGGTGTTTGCTGTCCTTTATTATTTTCATATAATGCTTCATTTGAGAGTAATTTTAAATGTACTAAAATATACCTGTGCACATGTGACAGACTGTATGTTCTTCAAAACAAAATAACATAAACCAGCAGAGATTAATCAAGTGTATGCCAGCTAAAAAATTTTAGTATAGTTAAATAGCAATAGGCCTGAAGGGTCTCTCTTGCTCTTCTTTACATGGTATTTCTGGGGTTCATAGAATTGAATGATATCAGCAACAAGTCATCTCAACCCCTCAGTGCCTTCATAGATTTTCAAGCTTCTCAGTGTTCAGTTTCAGCTTCTGCAGATCAGATAAAAACTCACCCAGACGACTGTGAGAAACCCGACGTTGTCAATGGTCCTTTTGTCTGTTTTTTCGTTAATATAAAAGAAACAACTAGTAATTGGCTTCTACGCTTAATGTCACTTTCGGCCTGTGTACTTAAGATTCGGTCCTTCTCACTTTCCGATTTGGTTGACTTAAAGCTAAATATGTAAACACTTCGCCGGTTTTTGTCGTGTACCCGAACCGTAATTGCTTGTCATCGCAGTCTATTGATTTGTCATTGACTGATTAGTTTGGACAAAGAGTTAGCTTGCGTTGTTCGGTCTGTTAATTGAATATAACAGCGTTTAACAATGGCCCCTTAATGAAAACGAGGGCTTGTAGTTGTAGCACGAGAAAGAAAAGAAGAGAAACAAGGGGGGATCTCTAATTAGGAGCTGTAACTCTCGGGATCTGTCCCTTTGTACGCGGGTGTGGGGAAGCTGCATGGCCGGCAGGCAGGCGACAGGCGCCGGTTGCTGGACAAAGGGCTGTCTGCTGCCAAAGTGGCTGGGCGTCCAAACTCTCATCCTCCCTAACCTCCTATCCGCAGCACTTAACCCTTTCACTATAACATGAGAGTAGTTTCCCCCAATATTTCTACTCTGCTGTGCCGCTTATCAACTCATTACGGCTCGACAGCCTAAACTACGTTCTAGACGCTCTCAAACCATTAATGGTCGGTGCCAAATAGCGCACAACATATCTGGGTCGTTGCAAGAGAATGAAGGAAAGGAGGTGGGGAGAGTCGAGGGTAGTTCTGCTTCCGAGTCAAGCTTTGTCTATAAATACTCGTACATTGCAGTTCCACGACTATAAATAGGCTTAAAACAACACAAAAGGCTGCATTGTACGGCACAGGAAACACTGGAAACGATAAAGGATTCAAATTTAGACATCTGGTCTGTGTACCATAATGTAGTATATTTATTATTATTAGCCTGTGATTAGTTAGATTAGACTATATGAATTAAATTATAAGCAGTAAGTTATCATAGTGCATTTTTCACCTGGGGGTAATTGACGCTGGCGGACATAGGTTAAGTCGCGTTCGCTCAGGTCGTAACCAGTAAGCCGCTTCAGCACTTTTTATGGGTCATCATCTGACACAAAAAATAAACAAACGCTAACACTCATTATTTCACTTTGTTATGGATTTTCATATCATTAATGAATCCTTAAAATTGCGTTTGCCTTTTGTCTACAAAAATAGTTTGGCTAATTGCGTCAAGCTCTGTTTTTTTATTTTTATTATTTTATTATTATTTATTATTATTAATATTATAGTAGCCTACAATATTGAGCATTGTGTTTCTATTGCTGTTTATACTGTTATATTTTAGGACTGTAGTTCTATGTGTTGCAATTGTATTGTTAGCCTATACAATAGTATACTCTATTTTTATGTTAAAAAAAATAATTATAGTAATAGTAATAATAATAATAATAATAATAATAATAATAAACAAAAATCTAAACCAAAATTGCCTAGATGCCTATAAAGGCCTAATAAAACAACTAGTGTTGTAGCGGTCAGTATCTTACAATCACACTGATGTTGATGAGGGGTAAAATAATCCGGAACATGAGTCTACGACAGAGGGCGCAGTCGCTTTTGCTTTGGCTAGGCTGCTATGCTACAATTTTGAAAAGCCCTTTAAAAATCATGATGAAGTTGTAAATATACGTATTATTTTCCCCATATTATTTGTTACAAAACATGACGTTTATTATTATTATTACATGTGACCAGTAATCACAAATAGTGAGGGTGTGGCTAACCTATTTTGTCGCAAAAACACTTTTTTTCTGCTTGTATGTTGCAGTTATCTAGATACATTGCTAGTTTTGTTGTTAGTTTTTTATGGAAATGTTGTTTAATTGTTATTTTTTATGGTGCCGTTGTTCTAAAAACACTTTCAGTGACCTCTTACAACTCCGTATGGCTACACATGCCCACGTAATACCTTTATTAACAGTGTAGCTTATCATTTGAGGTAACGTAATGCCATAAATGTAAAAATATTTAAACACGTTGATTTTTTTTTATTGAAATTGTGAAAGAATCCTACAACAACAACAACAACAACAGAAAAATCCGGACAGCCAGCACAACGGGACACGTTCATATATTTCTTTATATAAACTCAGCTCAAGAAGAGGAATGTGGGTCTCTTCTGTTGGAGTACATTAACCTGAGGCTTCCCATACCTTGTGAGTCCCGCAGCGTGATAAGTGTTTTTACAGCGACTGCTACAATGCAATGATGGCACACGCTTTCAGTACGTGTCACAGGCAGATTAAACAGCAACGCATCACAGATAGGAACACCTTCTGTCTCCAAACAACAAACGCTATAGCTTTCATTTACAACAACCATAGTGAAAAATGAAAAAAGAAAAAAAATGCAACGAGTTAAACTCTAAATATTATGTACACGCAAATGTACAGCTTTGAATAAATTAATACCAATTTGCATATTCTTAGGTCCTTGTAGCTTATTTACAGAATTAGGTTTCTTTTATTAATAATTACATTAAATAGTTCAGGTATAACTGTCTGTCGGATTTAACTAACGGTCCAACTGTCATTTCAATCCCTTTTGAAATATCCTTTTAATTTTATTTTTTCTTCTTTTTTTTTCTTTTCCTTTTTGGATGTAGCTTGGATGTTTTCAGTCTACAAGTTTTATGTGAATCACCATTTAGATATTGCAACCAGCAGTGATCCTACTGACGTTACGCAAAAGAAAATGTATTTTATTTGTAAATTCCTTATTTTCTTTCTTTTCTTTTTTAATAGATTGGTGTGGTCTTGTCAGCATGTTCTATAAAGTCAATTAGGCTACACCATAGATTGTCTTCGCAGCACTTCCTACGCAGATCTCCACCACCAAGTCCAACGTTTTTCTTTTATTAATTTTTACTTGTTGACTGCTGTTTGCTTTTTTCACTCCAGACATCCATGCGCAAAACAGTACGTAATGAAATTTCTCGCAGAGAACCACTTAATAAAATCCTCTGGCAATTCAAGTCATGCCCTGGATAGGTTTGGGGATGCTTGATCACTTGGGCGAATCCCTAGGTGAGGAAGTCTCCCGCTGACTTTCTAGGCCGCTCACTAGTCTCTGAATGTTCTGAAGTTCATTGATGGATTCCTTCATTGTTGTTTTAGGTGAGCCGTTTCTCTGACTCGCCCCCGATTTGTGATCAGGCACAGGACTCGCTTCCCTGCTACCGCATTTAGACGATTCGGATGAGGGGTTTAGGCCGCTTGGCAATCCGGTGGTGAGCAGGTTTGTGCTTTGAGGGATCGACACAGGGAGCTGGTAAGGGTTGAATCGCAGTCGAGGGCGAGTGGAGCTGCTCAAGAACGGGTTCCTGGAGAGTGAGGAGGCCGTGTTGCTGTTGGCTGGAAGGGCGGAGGCCGCTGCAGCTGCCGCGGCCATGTAGGTGTAGGGGTACGGGAAAAGTCCACCGAAGGTTGGCATCGGAATGCCCTGTAATAAGAGACATTCGTTAGCGACTTTTAGCACACTGAACGTGCAGCAGTTTGAAAGGTGAGGATCTGCTACATGGCGAATTTTCAGAGAGCCACTATTTGCACAGATTAACTACTGCCACCTGTTCGCAGTGCATCTGATTTCAATGGCAGGAGTGTTTATTGACTTTTATGGCGCATAGAAATAAACTTAACGAGAAATTATTTCTGATTGTGACATTTTTGGCAACTTAAAATCACAAAGATGTAACAAAAATAACTGCCAGCCAATCTAAGTCACAATTATCACGAATAGTTTTTTGAAGAAATAATAAGCATTTGCGAGAACATTTCTGAATCCTTTAAAAATCTGTATCTGACATGTATTCAATTAATGAAGTTTTGTATTCTTATATTTCTGTGTACGTAATGCAAAAAAAAAAAAAAAAAAAAAAGTTCGACAGCCATTATTGCGATTTTAACCACATGCAAGCAAAATCAAAAGCATCTCAGCAATAACTATCGCAAAAACTGTTTTCATTCACGTGCTTCCATAACTAGCATGATGGATTTAAATTTTAATAGCGAGAGTTCCCTTACCTGAGAAGCAAGCATGTGTTGAGACAGATGAAAGGGAAAAGGACTCGGTGTGCTCCCAGTTCCCTGGGCCGACAGGCTTCCATTCTCCAGGCCACCAGCTCCTGATACTGAAGCCAATAGATGTCCCATTCCCATGGCTGAAAACGCTCCAGGTGCCATTGCAAATTGTCCGGGGTGGAATAATAGAGGTTGTCCGGTGTTTAGTGGGTTAAAGAACTGTTGACTGTGTAGGCCGGAAAGCGCCAGACTCTGAAGGTGCCCTGCCCCAAAATGTGAAGGACTCTCTGTCTGTACCATTAGAGGAGAGAAGCTGTCTTTACTGCCGCTAAGACCACCGTTTTCCGTGTCCTTCTTTGACAAGTCTGTGTCTTTCCTCGGCCTGTTCTCTGTTTTGTCTTTCTCCAAGTTTCTTATGCTAAATATAGAATCGCTTGATTTTCGAGAGTCCGGGTAATCGTCTTTCTTCTCCAGAGCAGGCCTCTCCCGCCCACGGTCCTCACATCTCGACCTGAATGGAGATGGAGGCTCTGGTCCAGGACTGCTGGAGCCACCACACCGCTCATCTTGGTGGTCCAATTCGTGCTCACTGTCAGTGCATGTTTTCTCGTCTGTGGTGGAAAAAAAATACCTTTTTATCCATATGTTCAAAACAAACACTTAATAGCCTACTTATATATTTTTTTCGAAAACCATTTTATATTCGCCTAATTCCAGTCGTAAATGTTATACCGCTTGACAGGCTAACGATATTTTTTGTACACTTTATAATACTTATTTAATGTATTGCTAAAATAATATGTAGTAGGCTAATTAGACTAAATGCGATTAAATATAAATAATTATCTGATTTAAAAACGGACTAGCTTGACTGTTTGCTTTACTTTTCTACGTCCAGGCGTAATGTGAATCTAACGAAATGTAAGTCAGAGCTATAGGCTTTACGTGTTGCTCCAGTCTGAGTCATCTTATAACATGTTTGAGAAATTGATTTTATCAGCACATTTGTTCTATGATAAATGCTTTATTAAAATGACTTTGTCAATTATTAAAGTAGTCTTGAAAAACGCTAAAGGCATAATACACCGGCTTGTAAATGATATGACACTTAGGCATGTTTCCTCTCAGTGATCGTGAAGCATAGCAATATAATTTATTCATAGATTTAGACCTACCTCTGCTGCTCCGGTTAAATCTAAGTGGGCTGGAAACCGGTCCAGGTGAATGACCAGCATCTCTGCCTGTTGTAGGTTCGCTTGAGGAAGCATCAGAGTCCGCGCCATCACGGTCCACTTTACATTGATCCTCATACATGCGTAATGATGGAAGGGTCAGCTGTTTCCTTTAACATAAACGAAATTAAAATAGTGAAAAAAGGAAATATGACCCAAGTTGACCCACACTACACTGTAGTGTATATGACATTTTTTTAAAGCTTTGAATCTAATTCCTCGGCCATTTTACACTGTGTAATAATGCATATAATGCATGTCAACTATAAAGGTTTCAAAACCTACCTTTTTTCCCTTCTTCCATTCCCTGTGTCTCTGAAGCCTTTGGCAAAGGGGTTATTATCAATCTTCAGCTGTGTTATCTGAATACAAAGCAAAAACAAAAAAGGATGCGTTTATTTTATTATTCATAAATGTGTTTGTACATTGTTAATAAAATTACACAGCAGCAATTTATTAGTATTACAATGTTATTAATCGTGGTAATGTTGTTATCAATGTTATGCACGAATTCATAATCTACAAGTAAAATACTAAGATTTGAACGCATAGAAAGCAAAGCCTTTATATGTGGTGTGATCACCAGTTATTATCCCAACACCGTTAACCACGCTACACAGATTACTTTAGAGTGATAATTTAATTATTAAAAATGTTTAATGAAAAAGATCAAATCACGACCCCCCTGAGAAAATTCCACGAGTAAACATTTCCATTTGTCAAATTGGTATTCTCTACAGCACAACAGAGAGAACAAGAGAGGCGAACTAGATGAGTGACGCCGACCTGCTATCAATAATTAATAGTGTGGTTTGAATCATTGCCAGTTTTTACAAGTTCCATGAAAATACAAAGCGATGTAACAGAACGATTTTCGTTGTGCCCAAGTGATTTGGACGCTGTAGGCTATAAATTCAGGAGAAACCAAGGCCTTAAAGTTCATAGATTGCTAAGCTAGATGGGCTCTGCTTTTTGCGTTTAGCAACTGACACGCTTTGATTGCTGAGCCTCAGAGTGTGTAGCTCCCGGACAAACCGACGAGCTTAAGTGCCTGCTAATCGATTGTGACTCTATGTCATAAACTTTACGATACCGACAAGCTCACTAGGCCCCTCGGACACAGACTACAATTAACATGAGCAGTAGCTGGAAGTAGCACTGGACACGAGGAATTTGAAATGTGTTACAGATTTTGCATTCGCATATTCAAAATACTACTTCTATAAATACTGCTCCTCTTGTTAAGTGAGCATAAACTATAAATCCGATCAAATGCAAAACATGCAAAACGCATCGCAGAACAAAAGCAAAAACGCGAACGTGTTGTAAATTATATAGTACATAAGGTCCAGAGCACGGTTGCTTTAACTCATCAAAATATAGGTACATACCTTGTCGTTCTGATAAGCTGTGACAGCAATAAAATCGGTCTCAGGAAAAACATATGTCCTGAAAGTGCTGTACGGAAGCTTCAGAATATCGTTGGCTCTCACAATATGGAACCTGGGCTGGTATTTATGCATTGAATTCAGGATGGTCTAAAGAGAAGGAGGGGAAGAGGAATGGAAAACATTAGTGCTTGTCAAAATAATTATCCATTCAAGACATTAGTCTTTAAAATCGTTTTAGACAATAAATACCGCATAATATATGTAGTAATAGTGGAAATATTGTTCTTGGGTTAAGTCACGTAACAACAGGCCTGTGCCAGTGGCAGGTAGACAGAAAACAGTCACACGGACATGCAACATGAGTTATTTTGTGGTGTTATCATTATAACACAAATTAAATCTGAAATAAATACAAAAAATAAGAGTTTCTTAATTGTACAGTAAATTACCAAAATGTGACGACGATCACAATATATATATGTATATATTTTCTGTTTGACTGTACAAATATCAAATGGTTGTGCCATGCATGTAAATGTTTCATTTGTTTCCAGTCGATTTGTTTGCAAGTCGCGTAAGGGAGCAGGTCACACACTATATTTGACTGCATGCTCACATAGAGTATTGGTCAGCATCGTTGCATCCGTCTCAACATTGTTCACCGAACTATCAGAGACTGCACAGGTCGCTCTACCTATGCAATTTGTTGCTGCGCTCACTCAAAACAGCCCAAATTACACTTTCACTGTCGCTATTTGTAAACTCATTTACTGTAGCGTGATTCAAGATCTCTCCGGTTCCTTTGACCTCATTTTTTGTCACTTCCACCCCCTCATAAAAGTTATAGCGCTCTGCGCCTATCATAAACAATAGAAGTAATAGTGTCCAAGAAAAAAAAAAAACTCAGGATGAAGTATTTACATTACATAACCAAGCTGTCAATGTCATCATTATTCATAACGAATTTAATTATGACTTAATACCCCATATCTGGTCTATAAGCTTGCCGAAACAAAGAAAGAACTGAATGCAGCGACAATAAAGAATTGTACATGGGCCGAAAAAATTAAATAAGCTAAAATACATATTTGAGAACATTCGTAATTCTCTTCGCCCAGGAATAAGCAGCGTTATTGTAAGCATGTCCAATCATTGCGAGCGTCAGCATTACAGCCCACAGATGGCAGTAAATTTATATTTATATATTACACAGCCACACAATTTCAACAGGCCTACATGCGACACACACACAAAAAACGGGCTATTTAAATAAAAACGGGTTACTTACAAATCCATGTTTGTCCGAAATGTTGTTGGTTAACTTCAGTTTATGAAAAGCAACAGGCTTAGCCATCCATTGTTCCCCAGTAGCTGGGCTATCCGGATGTATATACATTCGCTTTGGCATCTCCGGGTCGGCCTTCCCCGCTACCATCCAGCGAGAGTTGTGGAACTTGTAGCGGCAGTCGTCGGCAGCCACAATATCCATTAATAGAATATACTTGGCTTTTTTATCGAGTCCATTGATGCGGACTTTAAAAGGTGGAAACATTCTCCTGTAGAAAAAGGAAATATGTCCATAAATCAAAATCTTTTTTCTATGCAAATGTGGGCAGATGCAAGCTTAACGTTTTAACAACACATCCAAATAATATTTAAACGTTTTCAGCGCTATGTTTACCTTATCTAGATTTATTAAATAAAACAACCGCTTTAAAAATTCATGTCAAAAACAAATATTAACATTTCACTTGGCTGCAGATAATTTAGTTCGCCGCAAGACTTAAATCTTCCATGAAAGTGGCAGGCTATTTACATAAAATAGTTTATTGTCACCTCTGTACATGAGCAGACCGAGAGAAACATTTCTCTTTGCGAAATAAATGAAAGCACGATGTAACTGTGCCACACCGTGCCTTGAAAGTCAATATTTGTTGATATTGATGTAAGCAACAAAAAGCCCTCAGCTACTTTCCTTTCGCTAGCCACTGAATACGCATCGCTTGTACTTTCCCCATTTCGTTTTCATAAGTCAAATGAGCAGATGAATCGTTCAGGTACACATGTTCTGACAGTAAGACATTAATTTCCACAGTCTCTTTGACATAATAATTAGGTCAGACAGTTCAGGGCGCAAGACATTAATAGGGAAGTAAAGGGGAAATGACTTACGAGAGCGATGTGCAAAAGACAGAGGTTTAGTAATGTATTTACTGGGCCTGGTGAATTACACAGCCATCGACCAAAACAGCCTTTTTAATCCGTGCAACAGACGGCGAATGTGTTGTGAAATATATGTGAAACGCAGAGTGCATCATAGCATTCCCTCGTATAAACACTGAGACAAAAGACTAAAAATAGAGCAACTGTGAGCGACTCACCTGCCAGATTTCGTAATAACCATTTCTGTTCCTAATTTGTGGAACTGGTCCCATAGATCCTTCGCTTCCAGTGTGACTTTTGGATCGTCTTCAACCTCTTCCTCTGGCTCCAGGCTCTTAAGACTGCGAAGATGAGCTGCCTGATGATGGTGACTCAGAGCCGGATGGAGCCCAGCCTCCGCGGCTCCGGCGAGGGTATGGTCCGGGATCGGCTTTGTGAGAGCCCCGGGAGGCAAGGTCAGCGCCGGGAAGAAGGAGGGTTGCGCGGCCGCGAGAAAAGCTGACATGGGAAAGTCGGTCGGCCGGTGAGCGTGGAAAGGGTGGTAAGCCATCGCAGTCCCTGTAAAAACTGGATCTCTCATCGGTGCATCCAACAATCGTAGTGAAAAAAATATATTTAGTGGTGTTCTCTGGCAAAAGCAGCGCGTATCCAGACGATAGACTGTCTCACTACGAGGAGGAAAAGCGCAGCAAGGCAATTTTGGCAAAATGTGAATCGCGAAAAGGCGAGCAAAGACAGGGGTAAGGATCTTCCACTTTAACTCCCGCAGCTGCTAGTTTCCACGAAGTCCCCGTAATAATATCAGTCAAAGTGAGCGCAACGACGCTTTGAAGGCAGATTTGGGGATTCCTGTTTTCCAACAGTTGCTCTCATAAAAAGATTATTCTTTCGATGCGGATGTCCATTCAAGCGCAGTCATTCTACGCAGACACGGAGTTGAAATGGTTAGATCTTGCCCTGTCCACTGTACAACTGTAACTATCTCACATGTCCTTCCTGCTCTGATCCCAGCACTAATGAACCAAGCCCCCTTGATTGCTGATTTTACGCTTTCTGGACCAATTGTGGGCCTCCATAGGCGTGGTTTTGACAGCTCCGGCCAGGCTCAAGGAGAGGGGGTGGACAAGAAGGTGTCGGAAGCATTAGCAGTAAGAAAACATGTCAACAGAATAAAATATTAACCAATGACAGAAAAGATCGGGAAATCCCACCCCCGTCTCCAAGCCAAGCACCGGGTCAGCCCTCAGTGCTTAGCCGGTGGTGACTGCACCTCGGTCGGCTTACGCTTTATAATTACGATGCCTCCTTGTTCGAGGAACAAACTCCCTCTCCGATACACTGAAAACTAGGAATTAAGATCACTGACGTATAAATTAATGATTATTAGCGCAGAATATTACATGCTTTCCACTGGTAGCACATTTTAAGAAATTAAGCTATAAATTGAGGATAACTATTCGCAATAGTCAATAAACACATCAGGAACACACCACAAGGCGCTTATCTTTTCGCTGTACAAATCAAAGTGACGCGTGCGAGCGTTTTGTTCATAATATAGCACTGCACACTCATAGCCAAAGGATCTTGTGCGTATGAATTGAATTCAGCGTTTCAATGTGTGAATAACTATTTCCGTGCTTCGTGCGTGTGTCGCGTCTGACTTCATGTGAGGAACAGCAGCCAATAATCGGACATTGGTACTTTAAATTCTGCCCCGGGTCATTCAAAGCGCACAGCCACGCGCTATACTGAAGAAAGAGGAAGAAAGTTGATGGAATCTAAAGACCAATGTAAAGATAATTTTGGTGAGTGCTGCATTACTCTTAACTCTTAACAGGCATCTGCGGTTGTTAACTTTTAATATTACTCTTTAATATACTCCATATATGACGCAATATACATAGACAACAGTTTATGGAATGTAAAGGTATTGTATTTTTGAATTTACGAGTATTCTATTGATCCTAACGCTGATGTTCAGGTGAGCGGATAAAAGCATACACTCCTGTATGTTCTCGAAAAATAACAAACATCTCAATGCTTTTAGTTTTAAGTGCCAGGTCACTATAAATGTTCACCATCTACTTTCGACCTGTAGTTTAAGCAGTGGGACGAGCCATAAGTGTAGTCTATACCTTTAAGAAATCCACTCGTGGACTCTAGATTTACTTGGATTGGGTTTGTTAGATAGCCGCTTGGCGCCAGTCGGCTGACGTACCGCAGTAAGAACCGTCTCTTGTCAGTTCATATTTACTCCAAAATCCTCTAACAGCGCACTCCAATCCCTTTAGCATTTACGCCAAAGTTTTGGCTTGCTCTTGCTTTCTTTGTCTCCAAATGACTTGTGATCTTTATAAGTTAGCATTTCAACGTGTACTTTTCGATCACATGTCGCACTGAATAGTTCCAATATTTCCAAAACGCATCAATGTCCAATCTATGTTTTTGTGCGGACGGATTCAACTGGTTGCGGAATGTTGTCACTTTTACACTTCGATACAAATCAGCAGAACATGATGACAGGCTGTATGTTTAACCCTTACTGTGCCGGAGAGGACCTGATAGAGTGATTAAATATTGCTTATGAAATACCGAAACGTTACAAAGTAAAAATCCGAGTGTATTTTTTGTCAACAGCTGGCCAGAAACTTGATTCGTTTGCAGCTGTTATTTAAAACGGCGGCGACGACGTTTAATATAGGCTTTTTGTATTTAGTTGCACGATATGTGATATTTACTGAATTGGACATAAAACGTTTTAGAGATCATAGGTTTCATTACAAAGCATTACGGATTGCCGTTCACGTCGTAATGTCATTAAACAGCTAAACGATCTTTGCAAAACGTATTTTATTGTGCGTTTTCGAATTGAACATTAAATATTAATCAAGGATTACATGTTTAGCAAATTCATGACTGTCTGTTGAGAAGTTAAATAAAACATTCACACCATAAAAATGCACAGGAGTATAGCAGAGTCTTCAGCGTAAACACAGAAAACAGAGACAAAGTAGGCAGACACTTGTTGCCGAAGCCACGAGTGAACAGACACAGAGCTAAAGCGGGATTTATTAAATCTGACACCAAAATATGGGATACGCACGCTTTTATCAGACAGGTATGTTAATTGTTTAAATAGTATACGATTTCTTTTAAAAGTCGTGAAAATAATACCAAATAAACATAATACAGAATGAATATAAATTAATGATATTATGAGCTAAACCTGTTCAAAATTTATGGCAAGACAGTATAGCTAAATAAATTTTGAAATAAAGCGTTTTTCAGCTTTTATGATGAAGGATATCTAAATATAGCAAAACGAAATGGCAAACGAGAAAATAAGTAGTGTCTCCGGATATAAAATCTTCATTATTTGAAGCTAAAATTAAGAGCCGTGCTAAAATACATTATTTCAAATGTCTAAGGAGAGTAAAATAAGACCATTTCTCTCATATGGTGAGTTTTAAAGTCAATTAGTATATTAAGTGTTAAGTTGAAAAGAAAAAAAATCAAATTAATTATACGAATGTCATTTTGACAAATCAAAAAAGCTTGTGATATATTCACATAAATTCACATTCTAGAGGAGAAACTGCCAGTTTCTGATAAATGTACTTCCTGGTTTAGTGATTCAACTTTTTTCCTGACACTGAAAATACCATTTCCACTTATTCAATAGGCCTATCTAGTGCATTTGATGTAAATATTAAAGACTGTTTATAAAACTAGATTTATTCTTTGTATGTGAAGTGTTACCTGCAGCCAGTTGAAACAGGACTGATCAATAGTTTTTGTTTGATCTCTGAGCTAAAACTTCGACAGAGAGTGATTTGGATTGGGAAGAGATTAACCACACATGGGAATGGTAATGGTTTTCTATGTATATACTTAAGGAAGTAATCACATCAACAGAGTCTCTGCAATTACGCCAGATTTATTTTTCCTGCTGTACACATCTAAACCGACAAGAATGTAATCATGCGCTGAGCTCTTATCACACATGATTTAAAAAGCGTTCATGCTGGAAAACTTTTCACGGCACTGCCACTGTTTACTGCCAAAACAACGAGGCGTCGAAAAACCAATAACCGCTTGTACTGCGAATGATTGTAATGATGAAAAAACATGGGTAAAAGTTTGTCAGGAGGTGTAGAGAAGTGTCTTTGTGCATCAGCTTCGACCAGAGGACGTTTTCATTAGCTAAAAATAGCCTGGTGCCAAACTTTTATGCATGATCTGCTTCTGTCAGCTTTTGTGTCCTTGAGACGGTGTCCGCTGTAAGACAATGTGTCTAATTGTGTTTCCAGGTTCTAAGGAAATTAATATGTTCCTGCAGAAAGATAACGCAAACCTTTGCAATACCTTTCACATATATGAAACCAGATGATCCTCTAGGGCTGATCATTAAATGACCGACGCTCTTTTTTTCTGCTTTTACATTGTTGCTCCTTCTTTTCATCTTTTCATCATCTCTCTGCATCATCTCTCCTGCTATATTTAGCCAGTAGACTGAGGCCTTGGCGCCAGACCGTTTAAGACCTGTCAAAGTCCCTCATATTTCCCCTTGTCACATGTATACCCAGCGCCTCCACCGGCTAGCAGCCCCCTCTCTCCTCCTCCTTTCCGTCCAGCTCTCTCTCCTCCATTCTTACTACCCATCCACACACACCCTGTATAAATTTCCCCATGTCTCCTCTTTTTCATTAGGACAGTGTATTTGATCTGCTCGTGCTTATTTTGCCAAAACGGACAATTTGCTCTTCGCATAGCCCATTTTGTATCACCCAACCGAGTCAGCAGAACCTTCTCTGGACATACTGTACCTGATGGATGAGAAACAACTATTTTATAGACAGCTCTGGTGCTCTGCTTCTTCTCATTTTGCCCAAAAGCATATTGGCAATAGTATACTCCACAAATCTAAAAGCCCATTCCTTGAAACTATAAAACACGTAGCATGTTGCTTTCGCAGACACAATAGTCCGAGGTGATGCTATTGCTAACTCCACCATAATCCTCGCACAAACCTGTTGATTTCAACAGAATTACAACAAAACATGATTTGTGGTGATGAGAGTGTGGGTTTAATTTTTAACCAACTACTTGTGAGAATATTTTCAATAAAATTTGGCCCAAACGATCATACTAGAGATATTACGGATCATAATTTGGTCTTGACTTTTTGCAACAGTCGAACTCACAATTCCAATAGTGCAAAATATTGCTCCATGTTTATATTTATATTGTTGTATTTTTACAAGACAAATGGCCTATGTTTGAAAGCGAGTCTCGACATGTTATCTTATATATTGTAGTAATTTAAGAATAGTAATAAAGACATAGTTTGTAGAGATCCTGACAGGATCCCTGGTTTTAAATAGGGAAAAAAGAGGAAGATTCGAATTTTTTAATATGCACCGGCTTCAGTAATCAACCAACAATCGCTGCAAAACAATTAAGATATTTGATATATTTTTAGTTTCCATCAAGCAGTGTTTTAGTACATATTCAGTATTATCCTTTAAATCCTTCAGTATTTTCCCCATAATGCTTTAATTATTCTGAACTTTTAGAATCCACTTAAAATGACTAAGTCTGTTTTTATAAGACGCTTAGATTGATTTGGGCGAAGCACGGCTTATGATGATTTTTAGAAGCTACACCTTTTTTCAGGTAACAGGTGGGGGCGCTCTAATGACCGCAGGGATTTAGTTTACCTGGTTCACTGCAGTGTAGTGTCATTATCAGAGACTAAAGCAAACATGTGGTCTAGTATGGAACCCTTTAATATATATATATATATATATATATATATGAGATTTATTTTTCAAGCATGGGTTTAACACATTGAACGCTTAGCTCGATTATTATATACATTCATAAGTGTGTTTTGCAAACTAACTGAAAATAACAGCAGGCTTTGATTCGCGCTTTAGTCGTATAGTAATAACCTGTTGATACAAAACATTTTTAAAATGTTAGAATCACGAGAACCTACACATTTGACATATGTTAGCCATGAAGTTGATATGTAAAGGTGTGAACAGCAAGATTACAATATCATACTGTATTAGTAATTAAATCTGTGGTTTATATTTTTTCCTTTATGATGATGCACACGCACACACCGGACTTTCTCGGTCCCCTGAGCTTTTGTGTTGTGTGATGCTGACTGAGCCCATCATTTCCCCTTCAGCGATTAAGCCTCATGCTCCGTTTGCATGCAACAAGTGCTTTACTCTTTTGTCAGTTTTAAAGTTCTTTGTGATTGATAAAGATTGTATATTACCTTCAGATCTAATGTTTTAGATCATTATGTTAAAACATCTTTGTTTCCATTCAGTCTTTTTACTCGATTAGTAAAATCAGTAATATATTTCAAAATGGTCGAAAAAGTGCAATGAACCAGTTCACTACAAATTTTACTTTTTTTTAAAAAAGGGCAATTAAACACAAGTTTTCTATTGTGTTGTGATGAATGTTTACATTGAGTAGCATACAGTGCCATATACAGTAAAGAGTTTTAATAATAGGCTATATGTTTTTTAAATAATAGCGCAAAGGATATAAAATTAGATGCATCATTCGTTAAATAGCTTTTTTTTATTATTTTTTAATTTTAATTAATTTATTCTTTTCACTTCCTACTTCTTGTGGCAAGTTAAGTTATCCTGTTGAATACTGCTATGCACATCTAGGTATCAACGAATATTTGTAAAATACATAATGCATTTAGGTAAAATGTGTCGTGTCGTGTGAATAAATAAACATATTTTCTATATTAAATTATTTGCATGATGCACCCTATGTGTTTCCGACTTCAGGATTAATGCCGGTAAATACACTTTATACACATTTTATACTAAATAACGCTTTTTCACAGATTGCACCTGAAAGTTTCAAATAGGAAAGTTAACTTTGTAATAGCATAAGAAATAAGAAATGAGGGGGAAACTCATAGTAACATCGATAATATAAAACAACCGCCTTTCACAATCAATCCGTCGCTATTCAGTGAGAATGACTTCAAGATAAAGGAAGATTGTTCTCACTGTATCTGTTAGCGATGAGTCTGTGAGCAGCAAACAGACGCCCATCGTTTCGATCAAGACGCTGATGAGATGCGCGTGCAGGTGTGGGGATCCTGCAGATAAGTTGATCTAATCGAGGCTATTCAGCAGCTAATTGAAAAATAGTGTGCGTCACACATTCATGTCAACACTGACCCCTTTAATCCCCCAGGAGCTGTCAGATATTATTCAGTTTACTGTCTCTCAAACAGTTGTGGAGATGAGTGCTTTACACGCCTTGTCTGATTGACAAGCAACATCTTATAAAACGGAGCGATTAAAGTCGTGCTATGGACGATTTACTGGAAGGCAACAACTAACCGCCAATCAACCAGCTCTTGTAAACATATTTTCATGTTGTTGTTTTGTATGTAAACATGTATGTCGTAAATAGGCCTATAGAATACAGAAAATAAATTATGTGGAGAACTTTACCTCACTCGAACCGCGCGAATAAGCTAATGCGGTTATTAGCCTAAACAAAATGGCGCTTTTTTCGTTTTCACAAAAGCAATTTGAAGCGAATTTCAAGGAACGTCTTTAAAATATGAGTGGGATTGTGCGATGTTGTTAATTATAACATGTTGAGATATAGCCTCCTCAAAAAAGGTAACAGGGTTGACAGTTGTACAGTTTTATTTAATATTACAAGCCTTCTGTTTAAGTTCATGACACTACAAGGTGTTTAATATAAATTAACTCATTAAACAGTTTTATTTTGTACAAAATCACAGTAACAGAGTTGACTAAGATCGTTCTCTACTGAAAAACCTAACAAAATATAATAATCAAAAGAGGAGACACTTACCTGAATGATGCATATTAATGTTTAAGGTTGATATCTTTATTATTATTTTCTTTTTACACAAAACTGTCAGCAAAACTCTAAAAACATTGTGAATTAATTCTAAATACAAGTTTTTATTTCCACACCCAGAAAATGGGGTTGCATGGGGCCACGAAACATCATCATGTAGGTTGAAGTTGAAAAACAAGTTACTGGATTTTTGGTTCAGGTATTAAGAAAGTGTAAAGCAGTAAAATGTACTTTTATTTTAAGGTGGTCGAGGTGGTTCTTCTCAAAAAATTTTCCCTTTCATCTAATGTTTTCTGTACATGGTTCAAGAGGAGCAGCCATTAGTTCAGTTAGTAGTTAAGGGATGCATGACCTCCGAAGGGGGGGGAGAGACCAGCAGCCGTGCCAGAAAACAGCCTGTTACTGAATGGAGCCCGTTCCCATTGGGATACATGGAGTGTGGAGGATTCGAGGAGTGTTTTGGAACAAACAGCCACAAAATCTTACACGGATTGCCAACAAGCCTTGACAGATTGACTCATGCTAGATTGTGTATCAGTGCCACCGTGACTAAACAGCAGACTGTTTATAGATTAATGCTTCTTTAACTAAATGTACAAATTTGCCCTGACCAAATCTGACCCCGCAGAGAGGAGGAAACCTCTGACACTCCTCACTGAAATGCCTGCTATCTTCTGTTGGTATTTATAGGCTGTCGCTCCAGTGATAAGGTGGCAGGAGGGAGACAGAGAGAAACGAGGCCTGACCTTCCCAGACGGAGAGTGTGAGCTCTGCCACTGTCCTCCACACCGGAGAGATGACTGCTTCACATCGCCTTCGAGAACGATTGCGTGTGTGTTTGAGGTAGAAGTGTTGAGACGACACTTGAAGATGCTGGTGAGGGACGGAAAAGTGAAAAAAAATGTACCTTCTGCTTTTATGCATGCAACACATCTGCTTGTCTGATTCGGCACAATAAAAATCACTGCTGACACAACAATGGCTTGTTTTAGTGATTTTCTCAGTCTACTGCATACTGTTTTTATAAGAAAATGACACTTAATATACACCTAATATTGTTTCCTATCAGATATAATTTCTCAACATGTTTTACAACAGACAGCTGGAAAATTCAGCTGCTCTCGTAAATAAACCTTTCATTATAATATGAAACAAAGCTTACACGCATGCAATTAAAGCAGCGACGGAAGAAATCTCAGCCTGTGTCCTGAAGCCTGTGGAAGATTCACAATGATACAAAACAGCTCCCTAAACAAAGGCAGTGATTGAGATTTGCGGCCTCAGGCCCAGACTTTTATCTCGTCATTTAAATGCATTTATTATTTTTTTGTATAACAAATATATTCAGGAGAAAGCAAGGTAAGTTAACAAGGGAAAACAACAAACTAAGACTCAGAATGCATATGCTGTATTAAGCAAACACGCCAATGTATAGAAGACTCGTTAAACTCGCTTGCATAAATTCCTATTTCAAGATCACATTTCATTAGTATTATTAGAAAAAATATAGTCCATACAAAGCATGTGCACTGCATTTAGACTTAAAGTCATGCCAACTTGAATGCCGTTATAAATGTGAACAAACTCACGTTTCCTTTCCAGCTACTGAGGCTTTTAACATGCACAGGTCTGTCAGCCAACAGCAGGCTCTTTTGACAAGGACTGTGTATTTATATTTCTTGTTTAATTGGTATTTATCAATAACTCTGTGTGTGTATGTAAAACATTACATCCAGTCAAGCAAGCTAAAACATTCTTCAAACTAAGCCATTTAAAAGAGTTAAATAAACAAGCTAATACAAAATGATATATTGTTGATAATAATGATCATGATGCAACTATGGTTTTAACATTTGGGTAGTGTCTAAATTGTCTAAATCACCCAAGCTGAATGAAATTTGCTGTGAAATATCCTGTGAAGCCAATCAAACAAGGAAACATCAGAACGCAAAAATCCCTTTTGAAAGAATCAATACATTTCATAAATTTAAAGGAATTTAAACCATTCGAATCCACTTAATTTATAAACCAAATAACACGGAATCCAAGAAAATGACAAATCAAATATACAGAAAAAATGTGCAGAATAATAAACACTATAATGTAACACAAGATTAAATTGTAAACATAACCATGATGATTGATTACCTATAAAATCAAATCAGTGTCTGCTAAAATATATCAAGCACTATTGATGTGTTGATCAAAGAAAAATAAATCAGCCTAAACTCAACTATTGAGAGGTAATCAGGACATGTATTTGATGAACACACTCTCACTGACACACGCATTCAATAAAGATACGCACTGGAAGTTCGATTGATAATGATATTGGTAATATGACACGTTTTTTGACTCCCATGGATCCCTTTTACTGTACATCCGAGCCGTCAAGGTTAATATACGTGCGCTCTCTCTCTCTATTAATCTACAAGGTAAGTGAAAGACAAAGGATGTTAACGCTGGCCTCATTGAACTGGTTTTCCTGCATGCCGAATTTGATTAAAGGAAAACCCACATTTTAAAGAAGAGAGAAAAGATATAGCGCAGCAGGATGGAGTTGTGTTGATGTGTTGTGGTTGTACTGTCAGGATTGTCCGAAGGCGACAGAGAGGTTTCCGTGGGTCTGAGATGTGAGCGGGATGGCTGTTTTAGGGGAATGCGGTGGGGTAGAGGCTGAGAGGCTGGCTCTCATTGGTGGGGAGAGGGGACCGGTAGCCTTCGAAGTTTCGGGGAATGCTGCCGCTGGTGGAGCCAGAACTATTGCTGAGCGTCTCGATGCTTCCCTCCCTCTGGAGCTCTGCTGCATTAAAAACACACATAGAGAGAGAAAGATGAAGGAAATAACATTAAACAAGACTTGCGCATGACGTCAGGAGAGGTTTTAATGATTCACTGTGTTGCTGTAAAAATGTGTTAATCTCACTAGTTAGTTGTTTAATTCCTTTAAATACAAATGAAGTTCTTGCAATTTAAGATGATTCATAATCGTCTGAACTTTTAAACAATGCTTCAGGTTTCAAAATAATGGGACTTGGGAAAATGATTATTTATTAACTGCTTAAAGAACAAGTTCTGGTTCATTTAAAGTACATAAGAGGGAAATTTAAAGTAAAATATAAAATACAAACATTTTTTTTGAAAATACACTGCCTTTCGAAAGTCTGGGGTCAGTAAGATTTTTAATGTTTTTTTTAAATCTCTTCTGCTCATAAAGGCTGCATTTATTTGATGCAAAATACAGAAAAAACAGTCATATTGTGAAATATTATTATGGTTTAAAATAAAGGTGTTCTATTCTCATATGCTTTAAAATATAGTTTATTCCTTTGATAAAAGCTGAACTTTCAGCATCATTACTCCAGTCTTCAGTGTCACATGATCCTTCACAAATCATTCTAATATGCTGATTTATTATCAATGTTAAAAACAATGATTTTGCTGATTAATATTTTTTTGAAACCTGTGATACATTTTTCAGGATTCTTTGATGGATAAAAAGTCAAAGAACAGCATTCATTTAAAATATAAATAATTTGTAACAATATACACAACCAATAAGGGTCAGTACATTTAAAAAAAAAAAAAAAAAAAAAAAAAAAAAAAGAAGAAGAAGAATATTTTTATTCAGCAAGGATGTGTTAAATTGTTGTTAACAAAAAATGTGTTCAAGAAGTTATAGGAAAACCCTTTTATTGGTAGAATTTTTTTTTATTTTGAATAAATTCTATTCTTTTTAGAATCCTATAAAAAGTACCACAGGTTCCAAAAAAATATTAAGCAGCACAACTGTTTTCAACATTGATAATAAATCAGCATATTAGAAAGATTTCTGAAAGCTGAAGTAATGGCTGATGAAAATTCAGCTTTGCATGAAAGGAACAAATTATATTTTAAAGTATATCAACATAGAAAACTGTTATACTGTAATAATATTTCTCAATATTACGTTTTTTTTTTTCTGTATTTTTGATCAAATAAATTTCGACTTGGTGAGCATAAAAGACTTTTTAAAAACGTTAAAAATCTTACTGATCCCAAACTTTTGGATGAGTGTATGTGCGCTTTTTATTCAGCAAGGATGTATTAAATAGATCAAGAGTGACAGTAAAGACTTTTACATTGTTTCTGGAAATTTCTGTTTCAAATATAATTGTCATTCTTTCGAACTTTCCATTCATCATTTCTTTTCAAATGTCATGAAAAATGTAACAGTTTCCACAAAAATACTAAGCAGCACAACTGTTTTCAACATTGATAAGAAGAAGAAACCTTTTTGAGCACCAAATCAGCATATTACAATGCTTTCCGAAGGCTCATGTGACACTTAAAGTGACTGTTAACCCAAAAATGAAAATTTGCCATTTACATACCGTCAAGCTGTTCCACACTTGCATAAGTTTCTCTCTTCTTTCTTTCTTACACAAAAGATATTCCGAAGAATTTTGAAGAACCAAACAGTTGTTGGTCCCCATTGACTTCCAAAGTACAGAAATAAATACTATATGGAAGTCAATAGGGACCATCAACTGTTTGATTACCAGCATCTTAAAAATATCTTTTTATGTTCAACATAAAGAAAGAAACTCATACAGGTTTGAAACAACATGAGGGTGACTACATTTAAAATTTTTGGGTGAACTATCCCTTTAAGTGTCACATGGTCCTTCAGAAAGCATTTTAATATGCTGATTTGGTGCTCAAAAACATTTCTTATTATCAATGTTGAAAATATTGTACAATATAATATAAAATAGAAAACTGATATTATAAATTGTACTTTTTTTATGCATCAAAATAAATGCAGCCTTGGTGAGAATAAGAATCTTCTTTTAAAAACATTTAAAAAAATCTTTGCAGTCAATAAATGCTCACAAACATAAATGTGACCCTGGACCACAAAACCAGTCATAAGTACCAATTTTTTCAAACTGAGATTTATACATCATCTGAAAGCTAAATAATTATGCTTTTCATTGATGTATGGTTTGTTAGGAAAGGACAATATTTGGCCGAGATAAAACTATTTGAAAATCTTGAATGTGAGGGTGCAAAAAAATCTTAATATTGAGAAAACTGCCTTTAAAGTTGTCCAAATGAAGTTCGAAGTTTACATATTACTAATCAGAAATTAAGTTTTGACATATTTACGGTAGGAAAATATTGCCATAAAAAATTTTTACTAATTTTGACCCATACAATGTATTTTTGGCTATTGCTACAAATACCTGTGCTACTTAAGACTGGTTTTGTGGTTCAGGGTCACAAATAGTCTCTGCCTGAAGCAGTAACTATAGAAACAGGTCACTCAGGTACTTGAATATTTTTAGGATCATTATTGGATGGAATATCGACAAAACAGTAACACTGTCATTACGACTTGAAAAAGACTTACATATTACAAATACGCCACAAAAATGTTTCTATGCTGTTTAAAATATATTTTCTACAAGATGATGTTTAGTGTGGCCTAAAAATTTCCTGCTGAAATGTCAAACTCTCTAAAAGTCACACACTGCTCAAAATCAGTTTAAACATGAAAAGATACAATGCAATCAGTTTTGCATTCTTATGCATTCTTGTAAAAAAAGACCCACATTTATTAGATGACTAAAGTAAGGGATCCAGAGAAAAAAGAGCCAAAAACTAAGGAGAAAAATATGTAAAATAGTTTTTTTCCAAGTACATAAAATATGTGTGGACATAATGGCCAAAGATTGTGTTTTGGCACCTTGTGGAGAGTGTTATTCTCAGCATGATTTGTATTGTATATGTTGTGGATGTTACATGTTGTTAAAGTTTGTCCATTGTATACACAGTCCCGGACAGCAGGGACTCATAACGGCTGAGATATATGCAGTGTTTTAAACATACATCAGATGCAGAATGGTCATATCCATAATTTTTAAGTTATTATCCGGTGTGTATACAGAACATCTCAAACACACACACAGTACGGTGTTAAAACGATAGCAGGGACTGGGTGGCCACATTCCCCTTGATGATTTGCGCTGTTGGGGGAGGAGAGGAGGAGCTGTTTGTTTGCTTTGCTGCACATACCCCTGTGACAGGTGCTCGTAAATCCTGTTCTGCTGGCTCAAAGCGACAGCGGAGTGCCAGGGAAGAGACGGTGACTCTGCTTTTCCTCGTGTGCCCAGCAGATAGCACAGGCACACAGTGTGGCAGAGCCAAAAGCCGCTCGCACGTGGGTATACGCAAATAAACAGCGCTTAAATGATGCCGTGCAGCGGTGTGGTAATTAGAGGCAGGGCCCACACCTGGACCGGAGAAATGCGCTGTTGTGGACCGCAGGTGGCGTGTGTTTGTTTGGGAATCTGCATGGAAGGGACAGCGCCAGCAGTGATGTGTTTCCGCTGGAAACTGCTCTTGGCCTAAAGCGCAGAGTAAATAATGAAGTCACACTCTAGAGGTGGACAGTGTGAGCAGACTCTTATTTCAAGGTGTACGCAATGTTACATTACCTTTTTTTGTTATTTCACTTATTTTCTAAAAATATTGTGTGATATTATCTATCTATCTATCTATCTATCTATCTATCTATCTATATATATAATCTATATATATATCTATCTATCTATCTATCTATCTATATCTAATCTATATATATCTATATCTATATATATATCTATATATATATATATATACACATACATAATCTATAAATGTAAATAATTAGTAAATTAACAAAATCCAGGAAATCAAATACTTCATTAACATAATTATATGTAATGTTATTTATTTGAATAGTATTTCATTTAAAGCAAAATCCAATAAATGAAATGAAATAATAAACACAATAATATATTTCTTATAAATCATTATTATAATATATATATATATGTATTTACAATAAAATGTGATCAATTAAATTATATAATTATATGAAATACCACTTATTTGTAAAATATTTAATTTATAGCCAAGTCCATAATTAATGAATGGTATCTTATAAATTCAATGAAATAATTCTATTTACAGTAAAATCCAATAAATTAAATTCTTTAATTATATGAACTACCATGTATTTGCAATATATTTTATATATAGTAACATCCAATAAGGTAAACACTTTAATAATATATTATACATTACAGTTACAATTATTATATAATACTATATATTTGTATAAATTATAATTGTATTGTATAATTGTAATAAATTATTTATATGAACAACCACCAATAATTAATTTTATTTACTGTGAAAAGCAATAAATTAAATTATTTAAGTATATGAACGACCATTTATTTGTAAAATATGTAACATATAGTAAAATCCTATAAGGTAAACACAATATACGTATTATATACATATTTTACGTAATTATAATTATTATATAATACTATACATTGTATTGTATTTACAGTATTTTATTTTATTTATTGTATAATTATATGAATTACCACTCATTTGTAAAGTATTTAATTTATAGTAAAATTCCTGATTAATGAATGGTAGCTCATAAAATTTATGAATTAATTTTATTTACAGTAAAATTCAATAAATTAAATTCTTTAATTATATGAAGTACCATTTATTTGTAAAATATTTAATACATAGTAAAATCCAACGAGGTAAACACTTATATTTATTATATGTATAATATACTCAATATACATAGTTAATAATTATTATATAATAGTTTACATTTGTATTGTATTTACAGTAAAATGCAATCATTGAGTTTAATTAAAATGAACGAACTAATGAATTTTATTAACAGTAAAATCGAATAAATTAAATTCTTTAATTATATGAACTAGCATTTATTTGTAAAATATTTATTATATAGTAAAATTCAAAAAGGTAAACACACACTTATATGTATAAATATATTATTAAAGTTAGAATTATTATATAATACTATACATTTCTATTGCGTATAAATATATGAATCACCACCCATTTGTAAAGTATTTAAGTTATAGCTAAATTCATAATGAATGGTAGCTCATAAAATTATTAAATTAATTAAAATGATATAATTTCTTTTCCTTTTTTATTTAGAAATTATTTGGCTTTTATTTGATGAATGCAAACCAAAGTATAAGAATATTTGTCTTATTAAGTCTATACAAAATTATAGATTATAAACTACAATTATTACATATAAAAAAAAAAAAAACAGTGGCTTAATACATGCAAACATTACTATGGAAGCTTGTTTATGCTACAGAATAAAAAAATGAATTGCAACTTCTTATCTCATAAGTCTTATCTCATGTGGCTTTTTTCCTCATAATTCTGGGTTTATACTTCATAAACAGTTTTTTTTTTCTTGCAGTTCTGAGAACTGTGATATTTGAACTCAGAAAAACAAGATATAAAAACACAATTCTAAAAAAGAAGAGTCAGAATTGAGATATAAATTCACACAACAGGCTTTCATACATTACAAATACGATTAGAGGAGTTATAAAATATACACATTTAATTCATTATCTCTACCAGCAGCCCTCTCTTTTAAATTAAACTTACAAGCTACATAAAATATCCCCCTAAAACTCTTTGCTAGACAATACACACATTACAAACAGTGAAATTCTTCTCACAGTTTCTGTTCGCTCTCTCTGCATCACTGCAGGCACGTCTGATTGTTGTGGGGCCCCTGCGGCTGCACCGCGAGTGCCTGGTCCCCAGAAAGCAGGCTCCAACAGAACATTATCAAACAGGCTGGTTTTCGTCAGTAAACGCCAGTCCAGCGTGGCACAGACATTTCTAGATCCTAGAACGCTGTTTGCTGTGGGTAACCAGCACATGCTTACACATTAGACTCGCTCGGCGAGGAACACGACGGAGTGACAGAGAACATGCGGCCACTGAGGGGGAGTCAACTCATCATTAGAAGGAAACCAAACGGGATCAAAGCACATAAAGAGCCCTTCATCAGACTGCTGTGCCAGTGTAAATGCCAATGAGAGGGTTGACCCAATTTGTGCCCTCATTATGGGGGAGAGAGGGGGTTAAACGGGACAGAGGGCGTAACTTACTCTGATATACATTCTTTAAGAGTTCAGTTTCTTGTTTGTGCTTTAATCGTAGCATGGATGCAGCTGGAGTTTATTAGCACTCTCTCGTCATTCTTCTCTCCAGGTCATGTGTCTCTGCCTGACAAGATGTGCTTATTATAAAACTTGGCTGACTATGCAGTAGAAACACACACACAAAAAAAGTTAGAAACCCATGCAACATGACTAGAGAAAAGAACATCCATAATGCACTTTTAGTTTTTGTAATCTGTAAATGTCCACCGAATATTGGTGCTGATTACCTCGTGGGCAGCACTGTTGCACTTCGGGCATCCCAAGTTCGAGTCCCTGCTTGCAGACCATTCCCAATCCCGCCCCCTCTCACTCGCCCGCACTTTGCTTCCTGTCTAGGTACTGTCCTCTCATAATGAAGGCAAAAACAGATCTTAAACAAAGTCCAGCAAATAATGCGTAATGAGGTGTTTTGCATAATCCAGCAGGATTTTTATTGACATACCAACAAAGATATAATCTTTTTTAATAATAATCTGAATTCCCACTCCTGCATTTTTAGGATTCGTCATTGAGCATAAGCGAAAAAAAACAAAAAAAAACAAAAAACAAAAAAACAATGAGGTACAGTGTGTTTAATAATAATAATAATAATAATAATAATAATAATAATAAGAATAATAATTCATAACAATTATTAATAAATAATAATAATAATAATAATAATAATAAACAATAAAATTAAATGATAACAATACAAGCAAATACAAATGATAACAGCAATACAAATTCTAATAAAATTAATAATAATGATCTATAATGATCTGAATGACGACTATTAACAACAACAACAATAACAACAACAATAATAATAATAATAATAATAAATAATCTAAACTATTATTATTATTATTATTATTACTACTACTTCTACCATCTCAATCCCGAATTTTTAGGATTCCTCATTGAGCATATGCAAAAAACAAACAAACAAACAAAAAAAAAAAAATCAGTGGTACACTGTGGTTAATAATAATAATAATAATAATAATAATAATAATAATAAATAAATAAATAAATAAATAAAATGAATAATATTAACAACAGTAAAATCTGTATACAATAAAACAATACAAATTATACAATTAATAACAATGGTCTGAATTACTCTTAACATAATAATAATCATTAATACATTAAAATTAAATAAATAATATTAATAAAATAATAATAAAATTAATAATAATGATCTGAATGACTATTGTTACCATAATACTACTACTACTACTACTATTACACTCGCACATTTTTAGGATTCCTAATTGAGCACAAGCGGGAACATTTGGCTAAAAAACAACAACAAAAAAGTGAGGTACACTGTGTTTAATAATAACAATAATAATAATAATAATAATAATAATAATAATGATAATAGTAAACAGTAAAATTGAATTAATAATATTAACAACAACAACAATAAAAATAATAAAATTAATAATGATACGAATTACTATTCTTAACATAATAATAATAATTATAATAATAATAATAATTATTATTATTATTAGAATACCTCTACTAATTCTGATCTCCAATCAAGATACTGAATATATTTGTACTCCCACTTATATTAATAAGTTATTATTTATTAATAATAATAAAATTAATGAATTTTCACTATTACTACTACTACTACTACTACTACTACTATTACCCATACTAATTATTCTGATCTCCAGTCAAGATACTGGATGTGTTTGTACTTCTGCATCTCTAGGATTCCTCACTGAGCACAAACGGAAACAGACCTGATTGTACCCTCAACAAAAATACTACAAGCATACAGACACATTCTGGTTCACAAACAATGTGAACAACTCTCTCTCTCACACACACACACACACACTGTTGACAGTTTCACAGCCCCTCTGAGATTATCACTCAAATGAAAAGCTGGCATTAAGAGAATCATCCTCTTAAAAAGTGGGCATTAGCAACACCCAGCTGAGGGGCATTGTGAATGTGTATGGGTCACTATTATTATGACAGGGTCTCATCCCGTTTCCAGTTTACTCATTCTGTCTGGGCTATTAATAGTTGTGTGTGTATGTAAAAGAGAACGAGAGCGAGATTAGAAGTAAAGTCACTGCCAAACCAACAAGAACCAATCAGAAAGGACAGAAGGCGGGAACCAAATCCAATAAGGCCCGCCCACATGTGAAAGTCCATATTTCATGGTCATTACAGAATGAGCTTTCATGAGCAGTGCAGGTAAAGGTGGCTGGCCTTCATTGTGCTTTCAATTACACATAATGAAAACCTACTGTAACCTCTGCTGCCCTGGCTCATACCATCCTCCAGCAAGGGCACATTTCTCATTTACTCATTAGAAACAGAGCTGCGCTATTGGTGGAGGTCACGGTGATGCGTGTGAGGGACCAGACATCCTCTCACTGCATGCAGACGGCCTGGAGGATATAAACATAAGACAGACCAAACAGTCCTTCACATCACGATCATTTCACAGAAAGTGCTTTTCATTACTATTTACCACCCTAGCAACTGCCTAGCAACCAGCAAGCAAGCATTTTCTTAGTGAGTGCTAAAAAGTAGGACTGAGTGAATGATAAACTTATAGTCCTAAAAAATGAATCATACTTACGACGACGACCCACAAATTCGCAGATCTCACGTCGCTGCCGTGTTTCTAACTAGAGCACAGTGAGTTGAGTGCGTCGAAATGAAAGCATATTCATGTTCCTGCATGTAACGTCCGAACTCAATGAGGCTCTAGTGTAGCATTACCACAGAGGTGTGAATGAGTCTCCACACATGTGCTTATGGGCTTAAATGATTAATTTTCTTTTATACTTTTTCCTTTCCTTACTTTCTCTGAAATAACACAAAGGTGACGAATGAGTCGGAATAGCAAGAGAAAATCTTTCTAGGAAATGTGAGAGGAAACATAATGCTAACGTCTGCCGTATCTGACACATGAGCAGCTTGTGCTGTTCTACAAAAGCAGAATATGAACTAGATTTTTACATTTGCGTGAGAAAACACGAAACAAGAAAAGAGTCCTTGCTTGTGCAAAACTCATCACCACAATGCTAGTGTTCTGGGTGGTTGGCAGGGCACCACTATGTAGTTGCTGAAGCGCTTGGACTGTTTTTAGCAATTTGCATTGTGATTGTTAGAGTAATAACACTTTAAATCTTTAAGTACAGCTCTACTGTGAGCTCTGGGGTTGTTGATCAATAGTACATACTTCTATTAAAGCCATCATTCTGTACATATAAATCATGTTGACTACTTAATTATTTGTAAATATTTTTCATAGATTTCAGCTTTTAAAATGTTTTATAGCCTTTGATCAATTTTGTAATCAATTTCAATATAAACAATTGAAAGTTATGAAGTCAGAATAGTGGGGTATAAACTTGCAATTCTGACTTTTTTCTCACAAAAGCTCGCAATTCTGACTTCTTTTTTCAGAATTGTTAAATGTAAACTCACAATTATGACTTTTTTCTCGCAAATGCTAGTAGTAAACTCGCCATTGTGAGTTATAAAGTCCAATTCTCAAAAAGACTGATATGTTTTTAGAATTGCGAGATATAGAGTCAAAATTGCGTGATATAAACTCACAATTCAGAGGAAAAAAGTCAGAACTAAGAGTTTGATAACACTTTATTTTTACGGTCTCTTAACTAGTTTCTTATTAGCATGCATATTACGAGAATATTAGCCATTTATTAGTACTAATTAAGCACATATTAATGCCTTATTCTACATGAACTTATTCTACATCCCTAATCCTACCCAATACTAACTAACTAAACAACTACCTTACTAAGTATTAATAAGCAGCAAATTAGAAATTTGAGGAAAAAAAGTCATAGTTAATAGTGAACAGGAGTACCCTATTCTAAAGTGTTACCAATAGTTTATATCTCACAATTCTGACTTTATAAATCAAAATTGCAAGTTCGTATCATGCAATTCTGAGAAAAAGTCACAACTGCAAAACAAAAAAAAAAGTGTCACAATTGTGAGACATAAACTCGCAATTCTGAAAAAAGTCAGAATTGTTCGCTTGTATCAAGCAATTCTGAGAAAGAAAAAAAAAAAAAGAAGTACGGGCTTATATCTAGCAATTCTGACTTGATTTTTCAGAATTGAGTTTTTATCTCGCAATTTTGACTTTAGAACCCAAAATTGTGAAAAAAAAAAACCAAAGGTCAGAATTGAGTTTGTACCTCTCAATTCTCAGAAGAAAAAGTCAGAACTAAGAGTTTATATCTCGCAATTCTGACTTTATAAATCAAAATTGCGATTTTATATCTCACAATTCTGAGAAAAAAAAAAGTCACAATTGTGAGATTTAAACTTGCAATCCTGAGGGGAAAAAAGTCAGAATACAAGCTTATATCTAGCAATTATGACTTGATTTCTCAGAATTGATTTTGTATCTCACAATTTTGACTTTATAACTCGAAAATGCGAGTTTATAACTCACAATTCTGAGAAAAAAGTCAGAATTACAAGTTTGTAAAGAATTACAAGCTTATGTCTGGCAATTCCTCAAAATTCTGAGTTTATACCTCGCAATTCTGACTTAATAACTCGAAACTGTGAGCTTATATCTCACAATTCTGAGAAAAAAGTCTGAATTGCGAGTTTGTATCACCATTTCAAGAAAAAAGTCAGAAATGTGAGAAAAAAACAATTACTTTTCTTTTTTTTTTTTTTTTGTATTTTTTATTCAATGATGGAAATGGGCTTCTGTACCATTCGATGTTTGAGGTCGATAAAAAAATTTTCCCCTTATGCTCACCAAGGATTTTTTTTTTTATAAAAAAAAAACATTCTGACAAAATTCAATGTGACATGATGCTTCAGAAATAATCCTAAAATGCCGATTTGCTGCTCAAGAAACATTTTTCATATTATCATAAAAAACAGCTGTGCTGCTTAATATTTATTTTGTGGAAACCATGATTCTTTCTTTTTCTTTTCTTTAATGAACAAAGTTGAAAAGAACAGCAATTATTTGAAATATTTTGAAACAATATAAACGTGTTAACTTTTGATCAAACTAATGTATTCTTGCGGCGGGCACCGTTACACTTTATAGCGACGCTTGCCCTAGCAACACCACTAATGACTCTCAAATGATTTCTTTTGTAATTCAGTAGGTTTATTTAAACTGTATACAGTGATAGCAAACTTTCCAAATGTGCTAAATGGACTAAACGTGGCCAAATCCATTAAGATAAACAAACACGACTGATTTCGTATTTATCGCGCAGGCTACAACTAGACCACAGCCTCTGAATAAAAACCCAAGTCAAACAAAATCACTCAGATTCTGCCAGCATTAAGAAGGTCTATTACTGCAAGCAGAGTAATTGGTTAAATAGTTGCTCAAGGCGCAGGTCTCAAATTTAAGCCAGTGGGATGGAAGGCTCATGCCATTTACAATTACAAACCACTCAGCCTGGTGGCTTAATTTGAGTTTTGATTCAATTAGTTGATTTAATTGCTGTCCATATTGCTTTATGTCTCTTTGATTGATGGCCACGGTCAATGTGACGGCCGTGGAGCCGTACGCCATGCCAAGCATCCCTAGATGTACACACACACACACACACACACACAAGTCGTTCTGATGGAGTGAGGTTCATTAAAGCCCCGTAGCCCAAGGAGGAATCCTGCACTCAGCTGGTATTTCACTGAAAAGCACCATTGCTCACTCACTCGCCCTGGAGCTCAAGCTCGCACTTGCTCGCCAACACCGAACCGGACAACGTCGCTTTCATCTACCAGCCACAAACACGTTAGAAAATAAACAGCAATGCATTTTCTGCTTTGCATAATTGCCATTTTGCTTTGCATTAGTCAGATCATCACTAAGCAATTAAATAATAGCACTAAATGATGTTGTCCTCTTTGAACGCACGATCACCTGAAAGTGCCAGAACGCCTCTAGAGGAAGACAGAGAGAAAATGTTTATTCACAGCACAGAGAGAGGCATGCGTGAGTGCTTTCCTAAGTGTGAGGCCATTAGAGAACCGAAAGAGAGGCAACGACAGTCACACAGTCTTCACGTCCTCTCTCCTCTTTTCACTTTCCTGGAAAGTGCCGCAGTCAGGTCAGCGATCTCATATCGGTGCGGAGCGTTAGCGCTGTAACGCCTTTCAGCTGCGCCTTCAAGAAACCCTCCATTATGTCCTCTATCACTAATTCATGCAACCTCTTTTACTGATATATATACAGCACATGTGTAGATGTGAAAGGAGAGGGAGGAAGAGTTTCAAGAAGTAGGAAAGAGCAAGGTAAGTGTGGTATTGAATAATGAACTCTTCTTTATACTCTCGAGAGGCTAAACACAGTAAATGCCCTACGAGTCCGGATCAGTTGTGGAATCACGACTTGACGCGTAGCATGTCTCACCGACACCTGCCTCTTGCTTCCATTTGCGGCGCTCTCAAATGCCTGGCGCTTTCGTCATGTTTCACCAACACCATGTCTAGACATCCTGGAACATCTTTTAAAAGTGCTCCTTCCACCCCCTCAGCTGTCTCGCTTTCTTTCTCTCTTCTTTCTTTCCTAGCCGCTATTTTCTGACTGTCGCTCCCTTGAGCGAGCTGTTAAGTGCAGTCTCAAAAAATCCCACAAAAAGCCCATTTACTGCAAGCTTCGGTTTCTAGCCTTAATCCCAGCTTCCGTCCTTTTCTTGACTGTTTTAGCAACTAGTTTGTAGGCTAGAAGAACAACGAGGAAAAAAGGGGATAAATGCTAAAATGACATTCAGGCCCAATGTATCGCTGATGGAGACAGGGATGCTCTAAATGCAAGAACTCTTCTTCATCATCTCACCTTGTCGTTGCACATTACTCTCAAAGCTTTGACTGGACTGAAGAGACTGATCATGGGATCATTCGTGTTTCTGGACTCAGACATTGTATGTAATGATGTCAGCTACAGCTGAGCTGAGCATCAGGGTCAACGGCACAGCAAACAGAGAGCTGGAGGCTTTATCTTCAGCAACAGCTCCGCAGAGGTCAGATCAACACAGCGTGCAGAAATGGACCTAATATCCCTATGATCACGCCTGTCTTGTTGCCTACAAATGCAGGGTCACTGTGAACAGAGGAGGATTTAAATGACATATGGATGTATTTACACTTTCCAAACTCACAGCAGCTAAACACGTTTACCAAAGCTCCAGACTCGTAGCGCAACTTCATGGTCCAGCACACTTCCACTGAGGAACTTGGGTTTGGCAGGAGATTGAGCAGACCCAGATTAGAGCTGGGTTTGTTTATGCAATCCATCGTCCGTGTGCTGCGTATAGGTGGCGGATGATTGATTAGCACAAGCTAAGTCCTTTGCACGGCGAGCGACTGGGCTGCTGTGCTTTCAGCTGTGTCTTGTTGCTTTAGCGATGGCTATCGTACCACATTAAAATGAGCCGTGACATTAAGACATGGAACGCTCTTTTTGATAATAGCTTGCGATTTGGCGAAAGAATACTTGCGAGTTGGTCCAATTTAAACAGGGAATATTACTGTCATTAAGCAGGTAAGCAAACAATGGAGGGTTTTCAGTACGCCCAGAACAGGATCTACCCTATTGCACGCTGGGATAATCTGCCACGCCAGTGATACCTGGAATAATTACCAACTCAAGGCCTGTTTGATTCATTTTCATGCCTAATTCTTGAACAAGCCTCATTTATTTGTTAGCATACATGAAATTGATAGTAGATTGTGAGGCTTAGTCTGTATAAGCATAAACGTTTCCTGATAATTTACTCACCCCCATGTCATCCAGGATCCATGTCTTTCTTTCTTCAGTTGAAAGGAAATTAAGGTTTTTGAGGAAAACATTCCAGGATTTTTCTCCATATAGTGGACTCCAATGGGGATCAACGGGTTGAAGGTCCAAATTCCAGTTTCAGTGCAGCTTCAAAAGGCACCACACAATCCCAACTGAGAAATAAGGGTCTTACCTAGTGAAACGATGTGTCATTTTCTACAAAATTACAAATTTATATACTTTTTAACCACGAATGCTCATCCTGCACTAGCTCTGCGATGCCCATCTGTGACTTCACACATGGAAAAGGTCACGCTTGGTTAGTTCTTCATCTGTGTACTTTGGTTTAAAAAGGTAGGGCAAAAAACTCCAATTGTGTCCAACATTGTTGTTTTACCTTTTTTGAAAAGGGCGTTTGACTTTCTTTGTACGTTTGCTTTGTAAACACTGGGTCAGTGCGTCACGCGTGACCTTTCCAACGTGACTATGTAATGCATGAGGTTGAGCTAATGCAAGATTATCATTTGTGGTTAAAAAGTATATAGATTAGATTTTTTTCCAAAAAATAGTTTTTCTAGATAAGACCCTTATTCCTCAACTGGGATCATGTAGAGTCCTTTGAAGCTGCATTGAAACTGCAATTTGGACCTTTAACCCCACTGAAGTCCACTATATGAAGAAAAATCTCTAATGTTTTCCTCAAAAACTTTTATTTCTTTTCAACTGAAGAAAGTAAGACATGAAGATCTTGAAGCCAATATTTCAAGCTGAGAATATAACATTGTTATTAATAGCTAAATAAACAAACACAGAAGCACTTGGGAACTTGCAGAACTTTCAGAATGACATGACTAATTCTAGGAAAACCTGAGGAACTTTCTGTGGAATTCTCCACGCAGATTCCATGAGAGCCAACTAATAACCAATCCCTGGTCAGACAATTAACTCATCATTAAAAAAACAGGACCTGACAATTTTATAAACTAAAACTGAGACAACTAGTGTGCAAAGGCTAAAATATCAAGTGATGCATGTTTTGATGACTTTAGAGAGGTTGGAAAACAAACATCCTGCTTCTTTCATGAGTGCTAACAGCCAATCGAGAGGAAGACGGATTTTTGGCGCCCTGGAGTGTCTAGCCATCAGAGAAGTATGTACAGACGAGTGTTACTGGCGGATGTAAGTGCATTGTTCCTAGTTTCGTGACAAAAGCTCTAATCATCATAAGTTCAGCCGGTCACAGTTCAGTCAGCTCAGTGGTGGTCACAGCATGTGAGTGTGCATTTATGTCGGGAAAACTATGCTCACGTACATGCGTTCTTTCTTTTACCAGTTTTCATGCATGACTGTTTAAGGGCCATGTGAATGTTTCTGTAATGAAGCTTCAGTATTGGGAAGCTACTTCGAAACTAATGAAAGTAGTTCAAATACAGTCAAGATGAATAAAAGATAGCTAACAACATTGACATATATATAAGAAGGTTGTGTATGTGTGTTTTAGAGAGTGTACGTACGTGTGTTGCTATCACAGTAAAGCTCTGCCCGGAGGGTTGAACTGAATACTCAGGGATGAAGAGGAAGGAGAGGAAGAAAGAAAGAGAGTGTGCTTGAGAGCTGTCGCTAACATCCTCTTCACAATGAAGCTATTGTAGCATGTCCGGCTATGACAGTGTGGGCTCTCCTTCAAGTGCACAAAAACCCATCGGCCTTGATAATTTTAAAAGAAGACATATATTTGGTTCAGTAGACAACAAAGGAGAGTGCTTTCAACTTTCACACCGCCATACGCAATTACTACAAAACCTTTCCATAATCACAGTACTGTGCTAATCAACTACACAAAACATACAAGCATAAATTCAAATCTCTAAAACAAAGTTTTGGCATTGCTTTAATCAGTTTGAACTAAACCAAATGAACCGATTCACTAAAATAAATCAAATGTAAAAAAAATATTCTCGCTGAAGCATTTTGTTTAAAGGCAGACAGTGTATTAGCATTATCAAATTTTTAAGAGTCATGTCTACATCACTACTACTTTCTGAAAGCTCTGTAAGGCTGAAGGGGGGTGGGGATTTGAGAGTGTGCTCTCAGTATTGTACGCTTAACAGGGAAATAGATATAAATGTGTTTTTTGGGGGCGGCTGGAGTAATGAGGAATGACAGAGACATAATCCCTGTGTGTAACCTCAGTAAACACTGGCAGTGGTGGTGTGGGGAGGGACACGGCGCTTGACAGGGTTGAGCCCTGTCCTCTTCCCCCTGCTTAAATGGAATTTACGTTGGGTTAGCACCAATGACAAAAATCCAATTTGCAACATTATGCCGCCGGCCAAAATCTAATTTTAAGATGACTGCATTTCAAGAGTTTTCTTTTACATTCCTTGCGTTACGGTAAACTGGGAGCCTCGCGTTCGCTCCCCGCCACCTGCTTCCCAGGTCTCAATTTCACTGATGATAAACTACACAAGAAAGCAAAACGTGAGGACTGGAGGAAGGAGATAGATGGAACGAAACATGGGGAAGTAGTTAGCCACTGATAAAGTAGAAGAAGAAGAGTCTGAGATGTCCCCTGACGCTACAATCCTCTTCTGAAGAAGCGCCTGTGCGTGAGGAGATGCTAAGTGTCGAACCATCTGCTTTCGACCCTTCAAAGAAGCTCCCGGCTGAACCTGCCTTATTAAACGGGGTGTCCCACAACTACAAAGAAAGCTGCTCAGGTATTACCTAAGCAGATGCACTGGCTCACCCACAGCTCAACGACACAATCCCACGCTGCTTTACAACCGATCAGATAAATCCCACACCAGTCGCAAAGTCGTGTCTAGATGGCAAACCTCGATCTGTGAAAAGTCTAAGAATAAAATTATGGCACTTACACACTGTAAAAGAGATTTAAAGTGGGGTCCAAGGAGTGTAGAGACTGAAGGAGTTATTGTGGGAAAATAAATAAATAATTTACCTAATTCACACAGTATCATCTGTATATATAGTATATACACACACATTACTGTGGAAGACTGTTTCCGCCACAATAAGACAAAAAAACTTGTGACTTTTTTATACAATTGTGACTTTTAAAGCCAGAATTGCAAACTCGCAATTGCAAGAAAAAAGATATATGCGATTCTGATTTTCTGATTCTGATTGTGAGATACAAACTCGCAACTGCAAGTTATAGTCAGAATTGAGAGGTATAAACACAATTCTGAGAAATGAAGCCAGAATTGCAAGATATAACATTGCAATTCATATTTTTTTTAATATTTCAAATCGCAAGTTACAAAGTTAGACTTAAGAGATATGAACACAATGCCGAGAAATAAAGTCTGAATTGCATGCTATAAACCCGCAAGTCAGAATTGCAGACTATAAACCTGCAATAGCAAGAAAAAAGTCAGAATTGCGAGATATAAAATGTTCACATTTCTGTATTTTTTCTCAGAACTGTGAGATATACAATTGTGTGTTATAAATTCAGACTTTAGGGATATAAACAGTTCTGAGAAATGAAGTTAGATTTATGAGATATATTCTGAGAAAAAAGTCAGAATTGCGAGAAATAAACTCGTAATTCTTCATTTTTTCTTAGAATTGCGTAATACTAACTTGCAGGAAAAAATCTTGCAAGTTTGTATTGCGCAATTCTGAGGAAAAAAAATGAATTGCGAGATCCCAATTCCCTTTTTGACATTTTTCATTCAGTGGTGGAAACGGGCTTCCATACATTATTATTTAAAGATTTGGGGTCAGTAAGATTTTTATTATTATAATTTTTTTTAAAGAAATCAATTTTATTTAGCTAGGATGCATTAAAACCTTAATGAAAAGTTTGAATCCTAAAATCTTGAATGACAGTTTCCACCAACAAGCGTCTAGACACAACCCAGACACGACCCATGGCGACAAATGAAGAGGGTACTTTGGATGACTATAGGGTAATTACCAATATTCGGCCGTTACTCTCACCACTTACTGCCACATTAGTCGGTACCTTCGACAAAGATCCAAATGGGAATGGCTTGAACTCTTAAAGTCTGGCACCGATTCTTAACTGCAGCCGAACGTCTTTGTGAAAAAGACACAGACTGACATAACGAATGGCTAGCGCTCATCAGAGGCTCCAGCACCCTGTCCCCAGCCACCGTGCTGTTTATTTAGAGCCTCTCGCCGCAATCCATTTTTCGTCCGTACTCTGGGTTTCCTGCTTCAGGAGATGCTTAACGTTACATTCATCCGCCAGCCCGTGGGGCCAAAAGTTGAGAGTAATGTGATCAGTAATGAATTTTGTGTTACATTAGGCTGTATAAATGGACGGACAAGCGCAGACTACAAGTGTCCGGGAGTCGGGCTTAATCTAATGATGCAAAAATAGAGACAGAACCAATTATGGAGAGGGCCAACTCGGTGCTGCTGCAGGGACTGCAAATGAATAGGTACAAATCAAATTAGTGCCTAATAGACGCGCTACGAGAGAGGGCCAGTCGATGCTAAATGCATTAGGCCCTTGTGACCTCGCTGCTCCAAGCAGCGGCGTCCAGGATCCAACCTCCATCTTCTCCAGATATCAAAGAAAGTCTTGTTCAGACGAGGGGGAGGGCCGGAGAGCAGCAGCTTCCTAAATGAGTTAAACATTTGGATTGTCAAGAGTGGCAATTTCCCCCCTCATTTCGCTCCGCTCGGCCGCCTCGATGCGAATGACCTAATTTGTTATTGTAAAACCTCTGAAATGTGTCTTTTCCAAGATCTGTACGAGAAATCACGTAAATACGCCAGGATGTATTCTTATCTCTGCGTAATTCAAACAGGATTGAGGAGACATAACTGATTCCCCTAGTCACTGGAGGAATTAGCAAGAGCAAATCGAACAAAATAAGGTTTACCATATTAACTTCTGAGGGAGTTCGTTTGCTTTTGAGCTTAACGAGCTACTAATGAGAAGAACAAACTTGGCTGAAGTTCTGTTGGCAGGTCTTTAACAAAAAAAGAAAAAATAACATCTGTTATTTTTTTGTATACACTCTCAGAAAAATGGTACAAAGCTATCACTTGGGTGATACCCCTAAGGTACAAAAGCTAAAAGACACAACTTTGTACCTTATTTACCCCAAAATGGTACATACGAGTACTTTAAAGTGCCCTTATTATGCTATTTCCAAAACTGCTTTGTGTAACGTCGCTAAATAAAGTTACTGATTTTGTACAGCCTAAACGAGTCGTTAGTAATTTGTGTAATCCTCGCCTATGTTCTACATTGGCCGAATGTGAACAACTTGACACTGCACTCAAGCACGTAATTTTACTGATAACTGCATCTCATCGACATGACAGGCCTACACAGAAGGTGCCATGAGTGGAAACAAACAGTGGCTAGAAAACCAATGGCTAGTGTGTTTTGCTTTGTCTTGTGTTCAAAAAAGAAAAAGAAAAAAAAGAAAGAAAACCTAACACTGGAAACAAATCTGGATTGCGCGAAAAGGATAGTATGGAGTGCCAAAGAGAACTGAGGTAAAACAAGTCAAAAGTCACCTTTTTTTCACTCTGTTGCGGTGGTTCCTCAAGGAAACATCATAAACGCAGGAGTATTAATGTCATAGTGTCATGAACATTTTCTCCAATGTAAAATTCCACATACCGATACTATTGTCTCTCTTTCGTTTCGGTTGTCATCCATTATGACACACTACATGAAATGAAACAACTGAATCCTGGGTCCTGACGCCTATTGTCATTTACGAATCCCCACGACACCATACATCAACAGACTGTGCCAAAATCGGGCTAAAATCATGTAGTCTGAACTTGGCTTTAGAGAGGTTGAATCTTTGAACTGCTTCAAATGCATAGTTTAAGAATCTTTGCAAAATGAGGTGATATTAAATGCAGATTTGGAGAAAACAAAAGCGTTTTTTGCCCTTGCATGCATGCAAACCTATTGTAGGAGACTTCCAAAACAATATTAGGAACCTTAAAAATGGTAAAATAGAGGCACTTTAAAAATGCCTATCAGTATTTAATGAAAGTGTAATGCCACAGTGTAGTTTTGAATTTTGAGATCTATCTTTCCACACTGAGGACAACTGAGGGACTCATATGCAACTATTACAGAAGGTTCAAACACTCACTGATGCTCTAGAAGGAAAACGCATGCATTAAGAGCTGGGGGGTTGAAAACTTTTTGAATTTGAAGATTAGGGTAAATTTAACTTATGTTGTTTTCTGGAAAACATGTAACTATCTTCTGTAGCCTCTGAAGGGCAGTACTACATTTAAAAATTTGACATTTAGGCATCTCCATTCTGTTCAAAAGTTTTCACCCCCGGCTCTTAATGCATTGTTTTTCCTTTCTGTAATAGTTGTCCTCAGTGGAAAAAAGATGGATCTCAAAATCATACACTCATTGTTGGAAGGGGTTCAAAAATGCTGGAAAACCAAATAATTTGTGGGACCTAAAGAATTTTTTTGAAGAACAGCGAGCGGTTTAACTGTTCAGGACAAACAAGAAACTCATGAACAACTATCACTAAACAAAAAAACAAATCTGTGGATCATTCAGGTAATAACACAGTATTAAGAATCAAGGGGATGTATACTTTGTAACCGGGGCATTTTATAAATTCAACTATTATTTTCTCTTGTGGACTATATGTAAACATCTTTTATGTGAAATGTCTTATTCAGGTCAGTAACATGCATTTTGTATGATCCCTCTTATTTTGATAAAATAATTAACATTTTGCAGATTCTGCAAGGTGTATGTAAACTTTTGACCTCAATTGTATACAGTGGGGACCAATGTAGTTCTAGTCCAATGATGACCAAAACAATTAGTGAGAGTGTTTGCACTCACCTGTCCCAGAGCCCACAATGTCTCTGCTGGGCGACTCTGACATTGCATCTGCCAGCCTCTCCTTCAGGCCCTCTTCCGTGGCTTCCACAGAGGACATGTGACGCAGTCCGAAACTCTCAGGCCAGCTGCCACACACCTCCAGCAGGGTGACGCTGCGGTCAAACATGCCTGCCAGAGAAAAAACAAGAGAGAAGAACAACAGTTCAAACCTCAATTACAAATAAATTTTTTCACTGCAAACTGTTTTTCCTGTCCTTTATAACTGTTGCTTATCAAATTTTATGACACCCATGATGATAATGATGATTGCTAAATCATACAAAAATCACACCGGTTTGAAAACACTGCAAGTCTCGTTTAAGTCATAATACATAATGAGCCTGAAAAGTGTCTATGGCTATGCTGGTGTAACTCGGAGGTCATAAACAGCTATCTGTGTTTCATCTGGCACACATAGCAGCTCAAGCCCTAGCCGACCCCCCCTGCCTTCCTCTGACAGGGATAGCAAAGAGGAAATGACTGACCCCTGAAAAACACCACTGTGGGCCAATATGACTTCAAACAAAAACACTGGGCTCATTTTTTCCAGCAATAAGCGCCTAGGCCAATAAAAGAGATATTGCATAAGGAGGGGGGTGTTAAGGAAGCGCAGTTTGTCTGTCTCCCGTGATGCCACAGTTCAGACAGTGGCGTCTTTCTATTATAGATACCTGCCGCATGAAATACAGCTGCTTTATCTGAACGGCCTGTAGGGAGACCCTTTGATCTGCAGGCCAACGGCTATCTGGCCTTGTCTGGCCTCCCCTGCAAACCCTCAGCCACACTCAAGGCCTCTGACAGGCGCTAATGCGCGGGCGAGAGAGGAGCGCGGGCGGCCGGTGGCGCGGCGCTGATAGGGAGGCAAGAGGCCTGCCGTTATCTGCTGTAAAACACCAGCCCGGCCAGACTCACAGACAGAAGATAACTTCATACCACTTCATAAAAAGCTGTTTGTCCTGTGTCTGCCATTGACTCCTCAAAGCACCGAAATCGCCAGAGTCAACAGGCCCGCCATCAAAGCAACTTCCTGCAGGGTGAATGGGAGTGGCATCCGTACCTGCCACCCACATACAACAGCTCTGTATGTCGCCAAAACACTACAGTACATACTAAAACAGCTTTTTTAATTGTTGTAACAATATACACTGCTGGTCAAAAGTTTGTGATCAGTAAGATTTTTATTGTTTTTAAGTCTTTTCTGCTCATCAAGGCTGTGTTTATTTGATTAAAAATACTGAAATAACAGTAATAATGTGAAATATTATTGCAATTTAAAATAGTGGTTTTCTCTTTTAATATACTTTAAAATAGATTTTATTCTCGAGACACAAAACTGAATTTTCAGCATCATTACTCCAGTCTTCAGTGTCACATGGTTCTTTTAGAAATCATTCAAATATGCTGATTTATTATATTAATGTTGGAAACAGATGTGCTGCTTATTTTTATTTTTTGGAACCTGTGATACTTTTTTCAGGATTTCAGGATTTTGAACAAATGCTGATCTTTTAAACTTTTTATTCATCAAAGAATCCTGAAAAAAAATCACCGGTTTCAAAAAATACTTAAGCGGCACAACATTGATAATAAATCAGCATATTAGAATGATTTCTGAAGGATCATGTGACACTGAAGCCTGGAGTAATGGCTAATCAAAATTCAGCTTTGCATCAGAGAAATAAATTATATTTTAAAGTATATTAAAATAGAAAACTGTTACATTAAATTGCAATAACATTTCTGTATTTTTGTTCAAATAAACTGAACTTTTATGAGCATAAGAGACTTCTTAAAAAAACATGAAATATCTTACCGATCACAAACTTTTGAACGGCTGCAAATTTATTTATTCATTTAGCATGAGTACATACATTCTGCACTAGTGAATAAAATTGATTTTCTTGCTCAGCTTACTAGTCAGCAACCTGTTCAGAAGAAAGACAAAACACCTGACCAGAGCAAAGTGGGTTCTTTCACGGTCAGGGTCATCACACATTGAAAGTTTTAGACAAGTTTAGGAGGTCGGAGCGTGTACCGTTATTTTAAAGCGGCCCAACAGCTGAAGGGGAACAGGACAGAGGATGTGGGGTCAGAAGTTCATCCCCACCAATAGGGAAGATCTCTTCATCAGACTGGCTGACAGCCGCCACAGCCCACATTCCGCATTTATTCACACCCGTCAGAGCTCAGCCTCACCAATTCAATAATAAAACGCCTGCCGCAGGTTCTGGGTGAGACAAAAGGCCTGAGCGGACCCACGTGGGTCCTCGCGTGTTCCTCTAGCTTTTGATTCTTCACTTGGAAATCCTGTCTGAACCACTGAGGTATGAGGATGTGATGTTAACATTTAACAGGGAGGAGGAAAAAAAAAAAAGCTTTTTTTATCATCATAAAACCCATGTGGGAAAGTCGTCTCCTAGATGTTGGCAAACGCAGAGCTACTTATCTCTTTTTCGAGATTTTCTTTATTTAGTTCAGAGAACATTCACCTCGACAGCCTCGGGTTACGGCAGGTTTACTGAGGCATGTGGGGGACACGCATTATCCCGTTTCTGGGCTACAAGGGGCACCAGAGAAGCGTAAACACCTAAAAGAACAGCAAAGGTGGGGCTAATTCAATTAGGTTTTATTAAGGGGTCATAAGTGAAATTGAGCTAACAAGCAATTATCCCCAGGAAAGTGTGTTAGACTTGTGTAATGTTGCTCACTTGTATCTAAAAACAAACAGGCTTCTGGTGGAAAATGGACAGTGTGTAAATCACGGGCTGTCATTTGTCCAAGAAGGCATCTGCTTAAACTGCCCCTGCCGAGAAGACCTCCACCTTTTTCTGGCCTTTTGCCACCTTTACTTAGAAGAGGGTAGACCGAGGACAGGAAATGATAGGGAGAGAGAGGTGGATTGGGAACAGGAAGTGCCCATATGATCCACTCTGCGCTAATTACAAGCTAAGTTAAGCTCGCAAAATAAAATAAAATATAACGCATAAAGGATGACTAAAACAAAACAAAACAAAAACTACTAGATTTGGTGGCAAATTACCAAAGTTACTTAAAAGTAAAAGCTGAAAAAAAAAAAAAAAATTTAATAAAATTTAATAAATTTAATAAAACAAAACTTAGAAGTAAAAAGCTGAATAAAATAAAGTTACTTAAAAGTAAAAGCTGAATAAAATAAAATAAAACAAAAAATAAAAAAATAAAACATAAAAAAAGTTAAAGCTGAATAAAAAAATAAATTAAAATAATAAATTAAATTAAATAAAACAAAAGTAAAAAGCTGAATAAAATAAAATAAAAATAATAAACTTGAATTTAAAAATGTAATAAAAATATTGGTGGCAAACTTTAAAGTAAAAGCTGAAAAAAAAATCTAATAAAATAAATAAAAATAATAAATTAAATTAAATAAAACTTAAAAGTAAAAAACTGAATCAAATCAAATCAAATAAAAATAATACAATTAAATTTAAAAATGTAATAAAAATATTGGTGGCAAATTCAAAACAAAACAAAAACTACTAAATTGTTGCTTAAAAGTAAAAGCTGAATAAAATAAAATAAAATAAAATAATTTTGGCAAATTCTTAATGTTGCATAAAAGCTGGCTAAAACAAAACAAAACTAAAAAACAAACTACTAAATTTGGTGGCAAATTACCAGTTACTTAAACGTAAACGCTTTAACTAAAATAAAATAAAATAAAATAAAAACATTAAATAAAACAAACCTTAAAAGTAAAAAGCTGAATACAAAAAGTTACTTAAAAGTAAAAGCTGAATAAAATTAAAAAATAAATAAATAAATAAAAAATAAAATTGTAAAAAAAAAAAAAAAAAAAAAAAAAAAAAAATCAAACAAAACAAAACAAACTACTAAATTTGGTGGCAAATCACCAGTTACTTAAAAGTAAAAACTGAATAATAAAATAATAATAATAATAATAATAATAATAATAATAATAAAATAAAATAAAATAAAATAAAATAAAATAAAATAAAATAAAATAAATAAAAATAATAAATTAAATTTAAAAATGTAATAAAAATATTGGTGGGAAATTTAAAACAAAACAAACTACTAAATTTGGTGGCAAATCACAAGTTACCTAAAAGTAAAGTAAAGTAAAGTAAAGTAAAATACAATAAAATACTAACTACAACTAAATCAAGCACTAAAATTTTGGTGGCCACTTTAGTGAAAGCAGTGTGGCCAGAATTCAGTTGAGGCCTGTAGTTAGTCAAGTAAACTTTATTATCAGTTGATTATGGCCTTGCTCGAGTGAGTGTCCTCTTTGAAGAGATCAAGCCATCCAACTCTCCAGATAAGAGCGACACTGGGCACTCAAGCCGGCTTTATTTCCTTGCCCTCCAGCTCCTCGGTGTGTACCCTGCTTTCACTGGCTCTTAATCAGAGACCACTTTAAAGTGCCGCCGGTATACAGACACACACAGCATCAACGGCTCCTAAAAGCCAGACTGACAGCGCCGCAGACGAGCATGCGCCACGGCTAGAGAGATGCGGACCCAAAAGCTGCCAGAAGTGTTTAGCGGCGATGTGTGAGTGTTAATGTAGATGTAAGATCTGAGGATTAGCAGTCAGATAGATGGCCATAAGGAAGTCTCCCCCCCCCACCCCACCACCTCCAAGGCCCCCATCCTCATTACATTACACTGCCTTTTAAATCATTTACTCCCTTGCTCTCTCTTTTCACTCTCGCTCTTTAGCCGCGAGAGTGTGAGTAATCCCATCAATACCCTCACCGGGCTTTTACGCTCTCTTTCACACAATGGATTCCGGCTCACTCAGCCACGGCGCTCTCTCCGCCCCGCTCAAAAGCCAGTTCGGCAAACTTAGAAAAACACAGCGCCTTCTGACAATTAGCCTTAAACCTTTAATAGCGAAGAGAGCAATGCTTCGTGTGTGGCATTGGCAGCGGCTGCTCAAATTGTCAGTGTGAAAGTGTATTCAGAGACATTGTGTCTCCTATTCATAAAAACACCTTTATGCACTCCATGGGTGTGAAACGGCTCTTCCTGCAGAAGGAGGATCAAAAATCAGGGTTAAAGCCGCGATAATGCCGCTAAGAGTTATGATGACCTGCTGTCTCCACAAAAGGGTTGTGAAATGATCATAGCGCTGGATCCTAATGCACCCGTTGAGCCGTTCTGGATTAGAAAGCCCTGCCTGGGCTCCCAAACACCTTTAATAGATTAAGAGAAGCCTATGTCTTTATGTATTCACATGCTCGGCCCTTTGTATTCTCCTTCTTTAATTATATATGGTTTCAAAACACTTATTCATTCAGCTGAGAGATGGGATGGAGAACAGGAGAACACCCTAACCCTAACATCCATTACATCTGGCTTTAACTTGCATTTTAGGTGATAGGATTGTAAAGTGGATCACTGAAAACACATATTAAAGGGATAGTTCACCCAAAAATGAAAATTCTGGCATTAATTACTCACTCTCATGTCGTTCCAAACCTGGAAGACTTTTGTTCACCTTCAGAACAAAAATTAAGATATTTTTGATGAAATCCAAGAGCTCCAAGAGATTTTTTCTGCATAAAAAGTATTCCCGTACCTTCATAAAATTACGGTTGAACCACTGATGTCACATGGACTATTTTGTCGATGGTTTTGGTCCCCTTCTACGCTCTTCGATTTCATCAAAAATATCTTAATTTGTGTTCCAAAGACGAACAAAGGTCTTACTGGTTTGGAACGACATGAGGGTGAGTAATTAATGACAGAATTTTCATTTTTGGGTGATCTAACTCTTTTAAGATGGATTGAAGTAGTTCCACACTTACTGAAGATATTAAATGTAAATGTGTTTTTGTTATTAGATTTCGGCTACGTGGATTATATGCAATGAGGTTTTGCACTGCTAATAATCATGTCACTTCAATTCAATTAAAAAAACATGCTTCTTTTGTGCTAAAACCAGATGTAAAGGAGGTCTGAAATACAGCACTAGAAATCAAAATCATGAAGTTTGGGTATGTTTACATATATTAAATATAGGTCAGATAAACAAATAAAATAAAATTTGGTGGCAAATTCAAAATGTTGCATAAAAGCTGACTAAAACAAAACCAACCCAAACTACTACGCTACTAAATTTGGTGGCAAATCACCAAAGTTACTTAAAGAAACGTAAAGAAATTATGGAAATTATGTTTTCTGAGAGAAATGTCATTTCCATATAGTGGACTTCTATGGTGCCTGTGAGTTTGAACTTCCAAAATGCAGTTCCAATGTAGCTTCAAAGGGCTCGAAAGGAAAGGAAAAAGGGTCTTACCCAGCAAAACAATGTCATTTTCTAAAAAAAAAAAAAATTAAAATAAAAAAAATGCACATGCATACTCTGTATAATCTGGGTCAATACAGTTAGGGTATGTCGAAAAACTCCCATCTCATTTCCTCCCCCAACTTCAAAATTTTCCTACATCACTGTCTTAGCTTTTTTTTAAATCTTCTTTGCATGTTCACTTTGTAAACACTGGGTCGGTGCTTCTGCAGTGATGTAGGACAATTTTTAAGTTGGTGGAGAAGATGAGATGGGAGTTTTTCGACATACCCTAACTGTACTGACCCGGATTACATAGAATTTGCATGTGCATCACAGAGCTAGACAAGACGAGCATGTGAGGTTAAAAAGTATATAAATTGTTTTGGTTTTTTAATAGAAAATGACAGATTGTTTCGCTAGATAAGACCCTTATTCATCGGCTAGGATCATTTGGCGCCCATTTAAACTGCATTTCGGAAGTTCAAACTCACGGGCACCATTGAAGTCCACTATATGGAGAGAAATCCTGAAATATTTTCCTCAAGAAACATAATTTCTTTACGACTGAAGAAAGAAAGACATGAACATCTTGGGTGACATCGGGGTGAGTACATTATCTGTACATTTTTGTTCTCGAAGTGAACTACTCCTTTAAAAGTGAAAGATGTAAAGGAGGCCTGAAATACAGCACTAGAACACAAAATCATGAAGTTTGTGTATGTTTTTAAGTGAATGTCAGATTGCAAAAACATACAGGAGCTTTCACAAGCCCACATCTGATATTGAGCGCACAGGTGCTATGTGTATCTTGTAAACGTCAGAAGAACCCATTGCACTGATGATTAAAGCAATAGGGGTGATGTTGTGATTGGTGAGGGTATCATCACTATCAAACCCAGTGGTTTATACAGGGTCCACTTCTCCCTTTACCCTCCCTAAGAGCGATTCCAGGCTGCTGAACTTGTCCCGTCCACCTCCATTTCCAAGTTCAAGCCACTCTTCTCATTAGTTGCTCTCAGAAGCCCTCAGAACCCCATAACTCAACATCAAACATCAGCATTAGCGAACAGCGCGGCTGCCGGAGCCTCTGCGGTTCTCGCTCGACGTCCGGGAAATAAACGAGGGCAGAATCTCGCTTGGGACAACGCCGCTGTGTGTTTCTCCTTTCCAGTTCCTTCGCTTCAAATCTGGGGCTGTGGGACCGCGTTAATAATAAAGAGCGGCGCTATGATTAAAGGAGAATGATACGCTTGACGCAGAGCAGACCCTGCAGGGTGTGTTTGCTGACAAACCGCCCCGCTCTCTGACAGCTCGGGCGAGAGAGCGCGCTCCCATGGCCCTCTTCGGCAGGGTTCACACACATACGCATGCAATACACACGTCCGAGCGTTGATCGGTCGAGTCTTTCATCACTCACGCCTGAGTTCGGCACATTAGTGTAATATATGCTTCTCGGTTAAACAGCGATCGCATATTAGGTGTGTCCCGAGGCTTTTCTAATAAATGAAACTGATGGAGTCCGTGTAAACAGAACGCGGCCTAATGATGGAGAGCGAACGAGCGAGAAGCCATTTTCCACCAGCCAAAGTGGCAGCGACGCCTAATTGATATGGAAGAGTATTGTATTACGCTGTAACTTAATGAGGCAGACGTCTTGTTTATGCTGAGAAGCTAATGTGTTTCACAGCTACTTGAGTGCATTCATTTCTCTGACAGGCTGGAACGTATCGAGCCCCTCCCGTGCTCGCCGGAGCCAAACCCTACGGGGCCGCACCGATCCACGAACAAAACATGACGCCAGGGCTTGACTCAGCAATCAGCACTCGAAATACTATCAAATCTTATTCAAAACAACAACAGACACGGTTACTTATATTTAAGCTGCTCTTGTCAATAACCTAAGCATGGCAAGAGTTCACAGGTATTCACGGTTGGCAAATTGTGATATTTGTAGATAATTTCCGAGAATCAGTCACTTGGACTGTGCTCAGACTTGTAAAACGAATCGTTCCAACTCAGGTGATAATAAAATAAAGGCCTTATAGAAAATAACACATTCTTTCCGCACTATTCAGAATTGAACTGAGAATCTTTTACATTTGAATGTTTAATTTAAATGCAAATAAATTAAATTAAAAGAAATTCATACAAAAAAATTTTTAACAAAGCTTGTGAAGACAAAGGATTGACAAAATCTTGTTTAAAAATATAGAAAACATTTTTAAGAGCCACTTTGTTTAAATATTTACACATCAAATGAACCAATGAGCAAACTATCAAATGAACATTTGAATAAAACATTAAACAAACAAACAATCAAATGACAAATGAATAAACTACTTGTGAAGACAAGTCTTGCTTAAAAATTTAAAAAAAAGTTTTAAAAGCCTCTTTGTTTGAAGATTTACAGATCGAACAAACAAAACATCAAATGAACCAATGAACAAACTAGTGAGCAACAAATGAACAAAGTATCAAATTAATAAAATATTAAACAAACAAACAAACAAACTATCAAACAACAAATGAATAAACTACTTGTGAAGACAAGAGTTTACCAGTCTTTACCAGTCAAGGGTTTACCACAAACAAAACAAACGAACCAATGAACAAACAAATTACTGAACAATGAACTACCGAACAACAAATGAAAATACTCTCAAATGAACAAACTATCAAACCATAAATAAATAAACTACTAAATAAACAAACAAACTACCAAAAGCCAAATAGTAAACTAGTTGCGAAGACAAAGGTTTGACCGTCTTGTTAAAATATTTAAAAAACTCTTTTAAAAGCCTCTTTGTTTGAAGATTTACAGATTGAACAAACAAAAGATCGAACAAACCAATGAACAAACTAACTAGTGAACAACAGAAAGAAACTATCAGATGAACAAAATATCGAACAACAAATTAACAAGATATTTATTGAAATGAACTATCAAACAACAAATGAAAAACTATTAAATGATCAAACTCTTAAAAGAACAAACAAACAAACAAACAACAAATGAATAAACTACTTGTGAAGACAAAGGTTTGATAGTCTTGTTGACAATTTTTAAAAAAAGTTTTAAAAGCCTTTTTGGAAATTTACAGATCGAACAAACGAAACAAAAGAAACCAATAAACAAACTATCGAACAACAAAGGAGCAAACTATCAAATGAACAAAATATCAAACAACAAATCAACAAGCTATCAAATGACAAATTAAAAAACAACTTGTGAAAACAAGGATTTGACCATCTTGTTTAAAAATTTAGACAAGTTTTAAAAGGGTCTTTTTTTTAAAGATTTACAGATTGAACAAACGAAACATCAAATGAAAAACTAAACAAACTAACTGGCGAAAAATAAATGAACTATCAAATGAACCAAAAAAAAAAAAAAAAAAAAAAAAAAAAATCAAACAACAAATTATCAAGCTATTTATCGAATAAACAAACTATCGAACAACAAATGAAAAAACTACCAAAGATAGACAGATAGATAGACAGACAGACAGACAGACATACTGACAGATAGATAGACAGACAGACAGACAGACATACTGACAGATAGACAGACAGATAGACAGACAGACAGACAGACATGGTGTCGTCAAAGCATACCGTGTGTGTGGATGCGAACGTGTTTCTCAGATCTATGAGAGACGCGTAAAATCTGGCGCTAGGGGTGAGTATCCACATTAATCACAATACCGCCCATCCCAGCAGACCCCATCCATCAGACCGCTGTTGCCGGCGGAAACCCGAGCCCACGCACCGCCTGAGACTGCCAGCCCGCAGTTGACGGATGGACATGGCCTTAATCCCCACATAACACAAACACACACCTGTACTCACTCTCTCCATCAGTCTCACACACACATACTTCTAATACCTCAGAGCAATGAAGATGCACACAGGGACAAAATACAGTATGCATTAAGTTCATGCAATAAATCTGAAACATAACATTCCTGTTACATCTGGACTACAGGAATATGTTCATGATATAAATACAAAGGACTGTGCACTCATAAAAAAATGAATAGTCTACATAAAACTGGAATGCACTACATGTTTTTATGCCTAAACCGACTTGCGGCATACAAAATGATTGATTTTAGTTTTTTATTTTAAATGTAATACTGGTCATTCATTGCCTATATATGAAAGCCCATTTCTGCCACTAAAAAAAAACAAATTGCAACTTTTTCTCTCACAATTCTGACTTTTTCTCACAACTGCGAGTTCACATCTTGCAAATCAGGCTTTTTTTCTGTGAATTGCATGATACAAATTTGCAATTCTAACTTTTTTCTCAGAATTGAGAGATCTAGACTTGCAATTGCGACTTATAAAGTCAGAATTGCGAGATATAAACTCACAGTTCTGACTTTTTTCTCAGAATTGTGTGATATAAACTTAAAATTGTGAGGAAAAAAAAAAAAACGTAAGAAATCACAATTCTGAGAAAAAAAAGTTGAAATTCTGGGAAAGTTACAAACTTAAACTGTAATTTTTTCTCAGAATTAAGAGTTTATATCTCACAAACTCGCAATATATAAATTCTGAGAAATAAAGTCAGAATTGTTAATTTAAACTCACAATTGTGACTTTTTCTCAGAATTGAGAGTTTATATCTCACAACTGCAAGTTATTCAGTCAGAATTGTGAAACAAACTCACAATTCTGAAAACATATCAGTCGTTTTTCCATTCAGAATTGAGAAAAATTTCAGAACTGCGAGATATAAACTTACAATTCTGAGAAAAATTAAATAAAATAAAATTGCAATTCTGAGAATTGCAATTGTGAGATATAAATTCTGAGAAATAAAGTCAGAATTGCAAGATCTAAACTCGCGAGACATAAATTCTGAAAAGCAAAATCAGACTTGCGACATAAACTCGCAACATATAAATTCTGAGAAATAAAGTCAGAATTGCTAGATTTAAAATCACATTTGTTTTTTTTCTGAACTGAGAAACTCAATTCTCGCAACTTAAGAAAAAAAATAAAAAATAAAAACTCAGAAAAAAAAGACAATTCTGCAATGTTAAGTCAGATTTGTGGGATATGAACTCATAATTCTGAAAACATTTCAGTTTTTTTTTCCCTCCTCAGAACTGAGGGAAAAAAAAACCCAAAAAAAAACAACAAAACAAAAATTCAGAATTGTGCAATTCTGAGAGAAAACTTGCAATTCCGAGAAAAACAATTTGCAATTCCAAGATTTGCGAGATCAATTCTGAGAAATAAAGTCAGAATTATGGGATATAAATTCTGAAAACATATATTTTCCCTCCTTAGAATTGAGAGCAAAGTCAGAATTGCAAAATGTAAGTTTAATTCGCAATTGTGAGTTCAAAATTCACAATTGGGAGAAAAAAGTATGAACTGTGAGTTTATATTATGAGTTTTGAGGAAAAAAAAAGTCAGAATTGTGAGAAAAAAAAAGTCACAATATACCTTTTTTATTTTTTATTCAGTGGCAGAAATAGGCTTCTATACCTATAGGCCAGAAAGTGAAAATAATTAATTACTGGCTTAGCATTTTAATTACAGTTTATGCCTATACAAGTGGCATAAGTCTGACTTAAGCATTCAAATACTGCTCAGCGTTTCCATTCATGCAACAAGTCCAAACTGAAGACACACTACACCCTCTGTGTCTCTCTTTCAGCATTTATTTACAGTGTCTGCATTTCCGAGGGTCTTGATAGTTCACACTTTCAGCCAGGAAATGACCCAGCACAAACATAAACTCGCACTGCATTCTGTTTACTGTTGCCTTAACGTACGATGACTAAATAGCAGCACGTTATTTAGATATTCTCATGCGAGCAGAAATGGAGAGTCACGCTCAGGGCACTCAGGGGGCTTTGTGATCTCATTTGTAATGAGGAGGGACGCTCAGACAGACATGGCGACGGTGATTCCTGCGTTTGTCCGGCTAACTAAGTTAGGATTGCACGGACAACAATTTGTCTCATGTCCACCACTGGGGGAGGAGGAGAGAAAACGAGAGAAAGTGAGAGAGAGAGTGAAGACGTGCAGAGGACAGAGGTCTCAGCTGGCTGTGAGATGGGAGGTTAGCGCCATAGAGTTTCCCCCCTCGCACAGACACGTCCACAGGGCCCTGGCCTTGTCAGATGGCATTATCTATCAGACGGGTGATGTGCACCACAGAGGCCGCACTACGGGAGAAAGTGATCTGATTGATTGGAAGCACCGTTACACCTGACTGGAACAATGACTTGATTGGCCACCAGGTCTGAGGACCCTGGATTCTCCTCTTCAGTGACAGACCAGCAGTGGACTACTAGGTTAAATCAGATCATGTTTGGGAAGAACCGTATACGTTGTATTTATAAAACAGACACTGCAGCTCCAGATCTAAAATCTGACTGGATAAGCCATGATGAAATAACTAATGGACACATGTACATTAATGCAGAACAGTAAACAGCCTACAATTTCACTTTACCTACAATTAAACAAACAAACAAACAAAATCACCAAAATTTTATCTTGGTCAGAGCAAACCTGACACAGCACGTGGTACATAAGCAAAACAAAGAATGTTTAATCCTCATCATAATAATATTATAACAACAATAATAATAAATCTTTTTGTACCCAGTGTAACAAACTATATTCAGAAATGTAATTAAATTATTATTATTATTATCATTATTATTACTACTATTATCAACAATAACAATAGGACCAATAACTTTTTTTACTTTTATTCAGAAATATCACAGGAACTTTACTAATAATAATCATTTTTACTAAATTTAAAATACATTTTATTCAGAAATGTATTATAAAATAATAATAATAATAATAATAATCATAATAATAACAACAACAACAAGGTTTTTTTACTAAATTGAAAATACATTTAAAAATTATATAAATTATTATTAATAATAATACATTTTCTAACTAAATTTAAATGACAATTCAGAAATATAAATGAATAATAATAATTATTTAATTTGTATATATATTTATATTTCTAAATTTAATTTCATTCAAATTTTGTTATAATTAAAAAAAGATCATTATCATAATTTCTATTACATTAATATTCTATTACATTTCATTTTTTAAACTAACGTTTTACTTTTATTCAGAAATATAAAGTAATAATGATTGTTAACATATTTACATATTTTACATTTATGTTTTATTTATAAATTTAAAAAAAATCATCATCATCATCATCTTTTTTACTATCATTTTCTGAAATTTATTATAAATTAATCATAATAATAATCTTTTTTTACTACATTTAAAATACATTCTATTTACAAATATTCTTTCAATTAATAATAATAATAATAATAATAATAATAATAATAATAATAATAATAATAATCAACATTTACTGACTAATTTAAATGAAATTAAATTTAGAAATATAAATGAATAATAATTATTATTATTATTAATGGATTTGCATTAATATTTGTATTTCTAATTTTAATTTCATTCAAATTGTGTCAAATTTTATAATATTTAATTTAAAAATATGATGATGATCATCATCTTTTTCATTAAATTAAAATAAATTGTATCCGGAAATGTATTATTAAATAATAATAATAATGATCCTTTTTTAATTTGACTTTTTTTTATTTTCTTCAGAAATATGTTATACATTATTACTACTACTACTGTTTTCTGACTAAATTTAAATGAAATTAAATTCAGAAATATAAATGAATAATAATAATTATTGTATTTGTATTTACATTTCTGAATTTAAGTTAATTCAAATTTAGTCAAATTTTATTTTATTTCATTATTTCACAAAATAAAAAAACTATTTTAAAATGCTATTCAGCTATTGTTTAAAAAATATGAATGGTTTTGACATGTAACACCACTTTTCACCATTCAATCAATTACCTGATAAAAGATATAATAAATCAAATCCCATCTTACACATTTCCTCATTGAACATCCTTTTTTCTTACTGAACAGTAAGAACTTTAGAACTGTGTGCATAAGTGTGAGTTTAAAGGCAGCTGTTGACAACTGCCTGTGAATCTCACTTTTCTTTCATTCGAAAGCTGAGCAATACAAACCCCCTTATCATTGTTATTTAAAGAAAAGGGCCAAAACTTCACCCTTACTATTCTTACCAAAAAACTACTGATGTTAAAAAAAAGCTGTTGCAAATGAAGCAGAAAAACAAGCTGTGGAGCTAATTAAAGGCCTAATTTAGAGAAACATATTGCTTATAATCACTTACAAACACTTCCTGCACCGTGCCGAAAGTTCAATTACAGGTTTAGAGGAGACGAGCGGCGGACCGCCACGTTCTGATGTGGCAGCATGAAGCAGAGCCTTCTCGCAGTAATAACAGCCCTGATCTCCAGACTCCAGGGCCATGCAGGACAAGCACCACCCGTACTGCCAAACGATCGACCCGGCAGCCAGCCTGCCGTCCCTAGGGTCCAGGCAGAGGTCACGGCCCACTTTGGCATCAAAGAGAGCAGGCAGAGAGGATTTCCATTCGGGGATGGTGCAATCTGTCACAATCCCATTTGATAATGAGAAATCACCGCCTAATGTGTCTTTAATCTGTTATTACGCAGACTATGCAGCCACCGTTATATTTCCTCTCCACCGTCAAGTCTAAACCCTCTTAAGTGGAAGTAATCTTATCAAAAGACAGAGGAGAGAAGTAAAGTCTCATCAGTCAGTGAGTTTAGGACGGTGTGTTGCGGGCCACCGAAGAGCATCTGATATGATGATTGTGGCCAAATCCAGCCGTCCACCTGGGACTTCACTCATTCTCTTCTTCAACCTCCCAAAGCTGCTTATCCCAGCCACATCACGCCGTTCAAACCGGACAAATAGTTCACCAACTTGTCTCAAATCTCCTCATTTGGGAGTCCAAGTCTACAGCGAGACGAAAAACCAACTGTTATTTAAGGTACCTAACACTGTAAACGACTTCAGTGATGGAAACATATTTGTGCTGCTAATAAAATCAGATCTGCTCGACACTTTTACTGCTGTTAACTAAAAAGCAGATTAAAAAGCAGACAATACTCACCTCCCCCTGGTGAAAAAAACAGCATATGCTGGTAGGCATGTTTTGGTGCTGGTTTAAGCTGGTCCTTTGCTGGTTTATGCTGGTCCTTGACCAGCAACATGACCAGCATAAACCCAGCAAAGGACCAGCTTAAACCAGCACCAAAACATACCTAACCAGCATCCCAGCATCAAAACATGCCTACCAGCCTACCACCCTTAACAAAAAAGGTAAAACAGCGATATAGGGCGATTTTGAAGTTTAGGCAGAGTGAGACAAGTAAGACAAGTGAGACAAGACGAGCATTTGACATTAAATCTGGGATAGTTTACAACTGCATTTGGGATCATTTGAAGCCACATTTAAACTGCATTTTGAAATGCTGAAATGTTTCATGATCCCATCTGAGGAATAAGGGTCTAATCTAGCAACACGATTGGTCATAAAAAAAAATAAAATTAAAAAAATACATTTTCTATACCTTTTTTTTTTTTTTTTTAACCACAAATGCTCATCTTGCACTAGCTCTGACTTTATACATTAATTAATCATGTTGGAAAGGTAACGCATGTTTAATTCTTCGTCTGTGTACCACGGTTCAAAAAGGTAGGGTGAAAAACTCCATCTCATTTTCTCCTCCAACTTCAAAATCGCCTGATGTTGTTTTACCTTTTTTTTTTTTGTAAAGGGTGTATGACTTTCTTTGCACGTTCACTTTGTGAACACTGGGTCGGTACTTCCGCCAACATCACTATGCAATGTGTAAAGTCGCACTAGCGCAATACAAGCATTTGGGGTTAAAAAGTAATTCATTTTTATTTTTATTTATTTATTTTTTTGGAAAATGACAGATCTTTTCGCTACATAAGACCCTTATTCCTCGGCTGGGATCCTGTAGAGGTCTTCGAAGCTGAACTGAAACTGCAATTAAACTGCAATTTGGACCTTCAATACATTGGCTCCACTATACTATTGAAGTCCACTATATGGAAAAAAAACCCTGGAATGTTTTCCTCAAAAACCTTCATTTTTTTTTTGAGTGGAAAAAATTGTGGACTTTAATGGGGATCAGTGGGTTGAAGATCCAAATTGCAGTTTCAATACAGCTTCAAAGAGCTCTAAACAATGTTCTTCACAGCCCCACTTAAAAAAAATAAAAAATAATAATAATTTTATATACCTTTTTACCACAAATGCTCATCTTGCACTAGCTCTGACTTGATGCATTAAGTAATCACGCTGGAAAAGTCACGTGTTCTTCATCTGTGTAGCTCCTTTAACTTCAAAACTGTCCGACATCGTTGTTTTACCTTTTTTGTAAAGGGCGTTTGACTTTCTTTGCACATTTGCTTGGTTGGTACTTCCGCCGAAGTCACTATGTAATGCAGGAAGTCGAGCTAGTGCAAGATAAGCATTTGTGGTTAAAAAGGATTCTTTTTTTTTTTTTTTTTTTAAGAAAATGGCTAGACAAGACCCTTGTTCCTCGGCTGGGATTGTGTAGAGCCCTTCAAAGCTGCACTAAAACTGCAGTTTGAACCTTCAAGCTGTTGTTTCCCATTGAATTCCCCTATATGGAGAAAAATCCTGAAATGTTTTTCTCAAAAACCTTAATTTCTTTTCAACTGGAAAAAAAAAAAAAAAAAAAAAAAAAAAAAAAGATATCTAGAAATGACAAAGCTGACATTGCATGTCTTTTAGTTCCAAGATGTAAGACAGAAATGTATTGTTATATGAATCCATTACTAAATTAAAAGAAAGCACATAATCTAAAATGATGTATCTGAATCTGAAAATACTTAGACAATAAAGAAACTCACCCTGAGCTATGAAGGGTCAAGGACTAGCAACGGAATCAATGCTAAGCAACTTAAAATTAGATTTTTAAACAAAACCTGAATGGTTAAATTCTAAAAAGCAGTCAAGTGTGCACAGACATGTATGAATGCAAATAAAATGTCGAAAGCAAGGCAGCCTCAGAAGAAGAAAAAAGAAACGGCCTTTAGAAGGAGCAACGCTGAGCGGTAATGTACGCAATGACATCTGGGACTGTAATCAGCCGGACGCTTTCAAGACCTGCCAAAGCAAACAAGGCAATAACAAATCCACTTTACAGATCATCGATCTGCCCTGGACCAGGCCAAGCCAAACACAGGAGGACAGGAGTCTGCAGAGCAGGGTCAGTCTCTTTCAGTGACCCTTATAACCCACCGATCCCCCCAACATAGTGTCACACCATCCCACCTACGGTCAAACACACCCACTACCCAAAAACACCTGTAGGCTGATGCTTAATTTAACAAACAATGCTGGGATGTTCAGTTTAGATGAAAGTTACTGTTAAATCTTATCTATTGGCACTAATACGTGGAACTTCAAAAAGATCCAAATTTGCATCAAAGTTGTATGTGACGCCCTTGTACTCCCATACTCCCTTTATCACCACATCTGGCAGGTTCTTCATCACAAAAGGTGCATAAACAAATAAACAAATATTGTTTTTGGAAGAACTGTACATTCACAAAAGCATACAATGTACCTATCAATGATAAAATAGTTCCAGATGGAGAAGAATAATAAATGAAAGAGCTCATTGATTTTTTTGAGAGGTTGACTGAGTGCAGAAGCAAGACTTTTGCACACGAGTGTTTGTGCCGGGTGGAAAATGGAGACGGGTTAATCTGATTTGAGAACAGCCCAAGCAGTGGCGGTGCTGAGGATGCTGCAGGAGCCAAGAGAACCGAACACGGCTGGGAATTCTGCAAAAATGAGACAAGATGAGACGCAGTAAACTTTCACTTTGCGACTTGAGTGAGCTAATTAGGCATTCAGGCAGGAAAAGTCTCTATAGAGACTGCCAACGGCTGCTCAGAGAATGTTCGTCAGAGGAACAGAGAAATTACACTAATGTCAAATAAGCTTTTGGAATTGTAAAAAAAAAAAAAAAAAAAAAAAAATAAAAAAAAAGTTACTGAAAATAGGTTCTGGAGTCCCACAGCAACAAAAAAAGTAGAGGTAAAAATTACTAGAAAAATCAGCTCTGCATCAGAGCATTAAACCTGCTAATCTCAAACCAGGAACCAATAAATGTCACATAAAATACAGATTTAACTGAAAAAAAGCTTGTTTCTGCCTAAGAGTAAAAAAAAATATATAATATAATATAATATAATATATTGCATGCTTATTTCTCATAGTTGTCATTTTTTACTCCACAACATAATTTTATATCTTGCAGTGTGACTTTTTTCTTATTTCTGTTCCACAGTTACTTGATTTTTTTACTACGAAGCAGAAAAAAACATATAAATAAAACAAATAAATAAAATAAAACAAATACATAAATAAAAGTAACTGTGAGCTTATTTCTCATAATTGCACTTTTATATGTCCTAGTTGTGATTTATATTCTACAATATTATTTTCTATTTTGCAATGTGACTTTATTTCAATTACTATTATTTAAATAATAAAATAATAAATAAAGATAAGCGTGAGAATATTTCTCATAATTGTGCTTTTATATGTCTTAGTTATGATTTATATTCCAGAATATTATTTTGTATCTTTTTTTTCCCAAAATCTTTTTTTTTTTTTACTACGAGACAGAAACAGGATACCACAAAAACTGAAAATGAAAAAATAAAATAAATAAATAAATAAATAAAATAAAATAAAGATAATTGTGAGCTTATTTCTCATAAATGCACCTTTATATGTCCTAGTTGTGATTTATATTTCAGAATATTATTTTATATCTTGCAGTGACTTTATTTCTTATTTTTGTTCCACAATTATTTTTTTACTACGAGGCAGAAACAGGATACCACAACAACTGAAAATAAATAAATAAATAAATGTACAATATTATTTTATATTTAGCAATATGACTTTGTTTCTTATTTCTGTTCCACAATTACTTTTTTATTTTTTAATACAAGGCAGAAACAGGCTACCACAACAACAATGAAAATGGATAAATACATAAATAAATAGATAAACAGATAAATAGATAAATAGATATAGATAGATAGGTAGATAGGTAGATAGATATTAGATTTATATTCCACAATATTATTTTACATCTTGCAGTGTGACTTTATTACACATTTTCTGTCTCAAAATCACTATCTAAATCATTTTTATCTTTTAGTCTGATGTAGAAAACAGGCTCTCACAGCAAAAAACTGAAAATGCAATAAATAAATAAACTACACCATACGATCACACCACGTACACATACGCTTCATTCAAATGCAATGCTCTCAAAACTAGGAGTAAGACTTGTAAACAAAAACGAAAATGTGGTCCACATTAGCGCTAGACAAGCTAGGAACAATATGAAATGAATAAGATGCGAGTGGAACAGTTTTTTGCTGAGGTAGAACATAAATCGCCTGGTCAGCTCACACCACACATGCCCTGGATGAATGATGCCTCATTGGCAGGAACCTCTGTCTCCACAGCTTGAAACGAGAGCAATGATTCACTCAGTGAAGATCCAGCAAGAGCACAAAAGAGACACACACCGACTCCTCTCTCTCATACAAACACAGCCCCCGAAACCCAGAAGTAGGACAGAGTGTCAGAATTAGATCTGATCCACCGCAAGGCAGCCCGCACCAGAGCGAGGCTTTTCCCTGATCAAAGCGGCGGTCGGATTTCCTCCACCCAGGCTTGCAGGCAGCAGAGGAGAACCAAGGTATAGCGGCGCTGCATCAACACATGGGCCAGATCTTGAACATTTCAGGGTGAAGGTCATCTGTTTTGGGTGTGGAAAAGTGAACATTTAGATCAAAACACAGGAATAGTTTGTCTTGTGTAAACTTTCCTGGAGAGAAGCACTGAGAAAGAGGTGAAAAACTGGAAGCCGCCGCATCTGCTCAGGCTCTTTGACGGACAATGAGCTCTGAGCTAATGTCTGAAGCAGCGACCTCTTTGCAAAAACCACAACCACATCATCTGAGAGCGGAAGAGGGAGAAACAGAGAGGGAAGCTGGAACGGCCTCATTATATCAGCCTGATATCATCCTAACCACGGCCTCAACGCCACACCACTACAAACAGAGAGACACCGAGACTGATGAGTGTGTGGAGACGGGACTCTGATGTGTTTAAGAGGAAAGACGCTGAAATAATCTACTGCAAAGGTGGACAGATGGGCACAATGTGAGCTCACATCCTTTATGGGCTCTGCTGGTTCTCAGTAATGCTAATCACTGCTAAACTAAGTGAATCCCACGAAAACAGTCATAGGAAGTCACACATTATTCCCCGTAAAAGACTATTCTTAGGACCATTACAAATTTTTACATCATTTTATGACAATTAAGCACACCACACCATTGTACTTTAATTCTCACTAGCCTATAAAGTTGGAAAAAAGAAAAGAAACGTACGTTAAAAAAAAAAAAATTCTATATATATATATATACATATATATATATATATATATATATATATATATATATATATATATATATACACACACATATATACATATATATATATATATATATATATATGTATGTATGTATGTATGTATGTATTTTTACATTTAAAGTACATTTGTAAAATAGAATTTAAAATGTACATAATGCAACAAAATACTCAGAAACCGAGTATATATATATATATATATATATACACATATATACATATATATATATATATATATATATATATATATATATATATATATATATATATATATATATATATATATATATATATATATATATATATGTATATATATATGTATGTATGTATGTATGTATGTATTTTTACATTTAAAGCACATTTGTAAAATAGAATTTAAAATGTACATAATGCAACAAAATACTCATCAACATACTCATTTCAATTTATGGTGATGAGTAAAATTATTGTTTGCACAGAATGATTTAATTCTTTAAAAAATATATTATATTAAAAATGAGGAAATTTTAACAACACTAATAATTGTATACACACACATGTGACTAATTTCTTTGTGAGACTGACCTAATTTCTTTGATTTTCAAAACTGTATTTCTTTTTTATATTTTGGGAAATATTAATAAATGTTAGGAAAATTAAAAAAAAAAAAAAAAAAAAAAAAAAAGTATATCGTATGTATGTGTATACATATATATACATACATACATCCCAATTAATTAATTAATATTAAATATTTATTAAACTTTATTTAAAATTTGTGCCATGATAGTTATATATATTTATTTCATTTTTTTAAATTAATTTATTGTTGCAAAAATATATTCCTTATATCGTTTTTTTTTTTGTTTGTTTGTTTTTTTTTTTTAATTTATGGGTAAATATGACCTATCATTTCTTTGAGAGACTGACCTGATTCTTTCTTTGATTTTCTATGATTTTCGCCACTGTAACTACACATAATTCCTTTTTTTTTTATATTTTGGGAAATATTAATAATTGTTAGGGGAAAAAAAAGATATATATGTATATATATATAAAGATATATATATATATATGATATATATGTATGTATATATATAAAGATATATATGTATGTATTTATATATAAAGATTATATATATATATATATATATAAATATATATAAAAACATTTATTTTATTAAACGTTTATTAAACTGTGTAAAATTTGTGCCATGATAACTATTTTTTATTTATTTATTTATTGTTCCACAACATATTGTTTATATTCTCTTTTTTTTATTTATTTTGGGGTAAATATAACCTATCATTTCTTTGTGAGATTGACCTGGTCCTTTCTTTGATTTTCACCACTGTTTTGCTTTTTTATATTTTGGGAAATATCAATAATTTTTAGGAAAATCAAAAAATATAAAAGATATATATATATATATACATATATATATATATTTTATTAAATGTTTGTTAAACTTTGTGTACAATTTGTGCCATGATAATCATTTCATTTTTTTTTTTTTTTTTAGTTCAATAATTTTTAGCTGCAAAATATATTGTTTATATTCTCTATTTTATATTTTGGGGTAAATATCATTTCTTTGCAACTGACCTGGTATTTTTTTTATTTTCAATTATCCTCACCACTGTATTTCTTTTTTTATATTTTAAGAAACAATAATAATTGTCAGGAAAATCAAAAATACCTCAAAAAATTTCCAATTAATTATTTTATTAAATGTTTATTAAAGTTTGTTTAAAATTTGTGCCATTATAATCATGTCTTATTTATTTATTTATTTAGTTAGTTAGTTATTTCTTGTTGCAAAACATATTCTTTATATTCTCTTTTTTTTTATTTTGGGGTAAATATGACCTATCATTCATTTGTGAGATTGACCTTTGACAGTAAATAAAACAAAGCATGAAGTTTAAAAGTTTTGTACAACATCCTCCAGTTAAAATGGCCTTATAAACAATAAACAATGATGAAGAAACAGAGAAAGAAGGCGAAATGGAGGCTGCGATCAATGAACGTGACAGAAACCGAGCGAAAAAAGCGTGAAAGAGAGACAAGGAAGGAACATGCCAATAATAGATATAAAAACGAGAGAAAAAAGCAAAAGAAAGAAGGATGAGGCAGAGCGCTGGAACAGTAATACGAAGTAACTAAATCCAGATGGGCCAGCGAGGCAATGTGAGGCGAGGAGGCCGAGCGGCCTGTGTGAGAAAGAGCAGACGGATGCACGGCTGCCACAGCGGAGGGAGGCTGATATTCTGCGGCCTGCCTTCCCCTGCAGCTCACACATCAAAGAGCCCAGGGCCCAGCCCCAAGCCAGCACTGCAGCCATGACAGAAAAACAACAACAACAACAACAAGTGAGCCGGAGAAAATCACTGTCAGATTTGGGGCCGGGCCTCCCCGAGCTCCTTCCCCTATCATTTTCTGTATTAGCTGTGGTCTGGGTGCAGAAATCTCCCATTATGTGGGTCAAGATGCACGGCTGCACGGATTCGAGCCCATCTACATGTCGTTTTCGCCGAGCCGAGAGCTGGAGCCCAGCTGCTGTTGCGGTCGGTTTCCGGCCCAAGATTTATACTTCCAGGGCGTTGATGAAACTGTTGCTTATGACCTGCACACATACACACACATGAAGGGAGCGTGGCCAAGTCGTGATTAGAGCCGGAGCCTACGGCTTGCATCTTAATTCCAGAGGGCTGACTTCACACGTGCTCGACCGCTGCAATTACCACCCATTTCAGCTTGGGCTCGGTTTCACAGCCTTCACAGAAAGCATTCTGCACTCCCATGTCTTCATTTGTGCCGGAGTCTGACCTTCTGCGAAGCGGCGAAACTATTCATTAAGGCATCATTCTCAACTTCAAAGATGACAAAACAGAACAGAAAAAGATCACGGGGTGAATAAAGGAACATAAAACAGAACTTGGGTCCTGCTAAAAAGGAAACAGAAGTCATGCGCTCCTTTAAGACAGCGGTGCAGTTCTGTGTTTGAGGTTGGAGAGAAAACAATTACGCACGGGCCTTTACACTCCAAGGCCGGGTCTACTGTGATTTAAGACTGTGTGTTTTTCCACAAGCTTCTGGTCATTGCAAGTAATCACAGAGACCTTTTTTTGGCTTTTGATATCCCTACAGGCAGCAGGATTCAGAGCCAGTATAAGGAGTCTGCTGTTCATAAAAATAGTTCTGAATATACATCATGCATTACTTCATGCACTGAATTTAATTTATGATAATTAAAAAAAAAAAAAATTGTAATTGTGTCTATGCAGAATAATTTGTATTTTTTTTATATTTAGAAAATATATTAAAGTTTGTTATGAATTGTAAGTTTAATTTACACAACACATTCTAGTTACGACAGCCTGAATTCTGTTTATATAATTATACTTTTAAAATTACATAAAAAAAATAAATTTAGTAAATTAAATTTAGAAATTGAAATTTAGAAAATTAGAATTTAAATTAAATTTGAATTAATTAATTTAGAATTGTAAAATTCTAATTAAATTCTAAGTTTAGTTTACACAACACATTCAGTTAGAATAGCCTGAATTTTGTTTATATATTTTAATCTCAATGATAAATTTATAATGTATTTTATTATTGTATATAAGATTTGATATTCATAATATAATTATAATTAAAAATTTTAATTTAAAAATTCTAAATTAAATTTAGAAATTTTAATTTAGAATTTTAATTCAATTTAAATAAATTTAAATTCTGAATTTTAAAATTCTAACTAAATTCCAAGCTTAGTTTACACAACACATTCAGTTAGAACAGCCTGAATTCTGTTTATATATTTTAATCTCAATTATAAATTTATAATGTATTTTATTATTGTATATAAGATTTGATATTCATAATATAATTATAATTAAAATTAATTAAAAAATTCTAAATTAAATTTAGAATTTAAAATTTAGAATTTTAATTCAATTTAAATAAATTTAAATTCAGAATTTTAAAATTCTAATTAAATTCCAAGCTTAGTTTACACAACACATTCAGTTAGAACAGCCTGAATTCGGTTTATATATTATATATCTCTATCATAAATGTATGTTGTATTTTATTATTGTATAAGATTTCATATTTATAATATAATTATAATTCTAAATTTAATTTAGAAAATGAAATGTAAATGTAATTAAACTGTAATGTAGAATTTTAATTAAATTAAATTCTAATAATCATTAGTTATTTTTATTAGTTAATAAAAATAACTAATTAAATTCTAAGTTTAGTTTGCACATCACATTTCAGTTTGAACAGCCTGAATTCTGTTTATATATTTAAATCTCTATCATAAATGTATGTTGTATTTTATTATTGTATAAGATTTCATATTTATAATATAATTATAATTTTAAAATTAAATTATATATATATATTATCTTTCAAATACTTTGTTTCTCTCTCAATTTATTGTCAAATCGAATATGTTTCAAAACCTGACCTTAATTAAATAAATAATTAAATAATTATTAAATAATAATTAAATAAATTAATATTTTTTTCTAAATTCAGTAAGTCAATTAATATGGTCAGCAAATTAGAAAACAACACTGTTTTGATTTCAGCAAATCAAGAAGTTAAGTCAACAGCTGTAAGTATAAAAATCCAGTTAGATGATTATTAAGTACTTTTTGTTTTCATCTAAACTGAACTTTGCTTTCTTGACATAATGAGCACAGCTCCTCCACTTTGTGTCTTATCTATAGATGGAAGGTAGAGGAGTGTGTGTGTGTGTGTGTGTGTGTCTGGCCAGCTTCGACTGTGCTTTGCAGCCCTGTGCCCATATATCAAGCCTCCCGCCGTTCTGTGCCTCCTTCCCCGCTGTGCAAATTTGTCCAATTAGCCACGGCCCCACAGGGTGGAATTCAGTGTGAAATGGGCCTGCCACTGTCCACAGATTAACCAACAATAAAAACCATTTCACAGACACGCCCATTTACAGCCCGGCAACAGCGGCACTGCTGAAGTGAGATGCGGTGGTAACCTCCTATTACCCTAACACGGCCAACCCATGGCCTCTTTAGGTGGCTATTTTATCACCTCTCACTGATCACCTCACACCAATGACCCGCGCACTGACATAAAACCCCGCGAGCGGGCAGGATTAGACGCATAAGAGCTTTACGCATGTTATAAGAGGCTTCTGTCACTGTTTTTCCCAGTTCAGGCAAATTATTATTAAAAAATTATATGTATACAGTGGGACAGGATCTTGCTTTTTTTTATTTGTGCATTTTTTTTAAAAACATTACTATGGAAGCCCATTTCTGCTACTGAATAAAAAAAAATATTTGTGACATTATCTTACAATTCTGACTTTTTTTTCCCTCAGAATAACATGATATAAACTCACAACTGCAAGTTATAAAGTCAAAATTGCGAGATATAAACATACTATTTTGAGTTAAGTCAGAATTGCGAGATATAAAGTCAGAATTGCAGGATATAAACTCGCAATTCCGATGTTTTTCTCACACATGCGAGTTGTGTTGCAATTCTGACTTTTTTTCTTACAAATGCAATTTTGTATCTTACAATTCTGGCTTTTTTCTTGCAATTGCGAGTTTATATCTCGCAATTCTGCCTTTTTTCTCACAATGCTAGTTTGTATTTCACAATGTTCACTTTTTTGATGCAATTGCGAGTTTGTATCTCACACTTCTGACTTTATTCTCAAAATTCAAGATTGTATCTTAAAATTCCTACTTTTTTCCTCGCAAATGTAAGTGTGTATCTAACAATTCTGACTTTTCTTTTGCAAATGTGACTTATCTCGCAATTCTAACTTTTTTCACAAAATGCGAGTTTGTATCTCGCAATTCTGACTTTTTTTCTTGCAAATGCAAGTTTTTGTTTTTGCAATTCTGACTTTTTTCTTGCAAATGCGAGTTTGTATGCAACAATTAGTCACCTTAGAATTATAGTTTTATCTGCAGTCTGAGCACTTTTGAGATATTGAGCTTCAAAGTTTATGCGTTCCATAGACCTCTGTAGATAGAACCATAAAAAAAAAACCCAGAATGTGCACAGCTTATAAAAAAAACATCACATAATGTAAATAAGTTGTCAAAAATGTCAGAGGGAACCTTATAATTCTAAGGTGAGGAATACTTTTTTTTCGTACAAATGCAAGTTTGCATGTCACAATGTTGACATTTTTTTTTTGCAATTGTGAGTTTGTATCTCACAATTCTGACTTTTTTCTCAAAATTCAAGATTGTATCTTACAATTCCTACTTTTTTCTCGCAAATGCGAGTTTGTATCTGACTTTTTCTCTTACAAATGAAATTTTTATCTCACACTTCTGACTTTTTTCTTGCAAATGTGACTTTTTTTTCACAAAATGTGAGTTTGTATCTGGTAATTCTGAATTTTTCTTGCAAATGTGAGTTTTTATTTTGCAATTCTGACATTTTTCTCGCAAATGCGAGTTTGTATCATGCAATTCTGACGTTTTTTTCTCACAATTGCAAGTTGACATCTTGTAATTCTGACCTTTTTTCTTGCAATTGCTAGTTTGTATCTTTTTTCTCAAAATTCAAGATTGTATCTTACAATTCCTACTTTTTTCTCACAAATGCGAGTTTGTATCTGACTTTTTTCTTACAAATAAAATTATCTCACTTCTGACTTTTCTTGCAAACGCGACTTTATCTTGCAATTCTGAACTTTTTTCACAAAATGTGAGTTTGTATCTGGTGATTCTTTTATTTTCACAATTCTGACTTTTCTTGCAATGGCGAGTTTATATTTTGCAATTCTGACATTTTTCTCGCAGATGTGAGTTTGTATCTCATAATTCTGACTTTTTTCTTGCAGATGCAAGTTTTTATTTTGACAATTCTGACTTTTATCTTGCAAATGTGAATTTGTATCACACACAATTCTGACTTTTCCTCGCAAATGCGAGTTTGTATCTCTCAATTGAGCTTTTTTTCTCTTGCAAATGCTTGTTTCATGCAATTTTGACGTTTTTCCACACAATTGCGAGTTGATATCTCCCAATTCTGACCTTTTCTCTTGCAATTGCGAATTTATATCTCGCAATTCTGACATTTTCCTCAGAACTAATTTTAAATTATAAACTCCAATTCTGAGGGGGAAAAAAAAACTCATATCAACTTTTTAAATCACACAATTCTTATATAATAACTCGCGATTGTGTGTTACATAGTTAGAACTGAGATTATTGTGAGAATTGTGAGATAAGAAGTTACAATTACCTTTTTATTTTTTAAGCAGTGGTGGAAATGGGCTTCCATAGATTACAAACTGAAAAAGTAATGAATAGTAAAAAGTAAAAAACTACATCAAAAATAAAAAATAAAATTAAATAAAATAACTTTTCTTGCACATCCATATTAAAATGCAATTATATTTAAAAGGTACTGTACATCAGCAATGACTCAATATAGATGCTGTGTACTCGCACACACCAATTCTCAGGGGTGTTGTAGTATGGCTTAACAATCCTAGACATGACTAATCAAATGAAGACAGTCTGAGACAGAGCTGAGTTCCAGTAAGGTGCTCAGGAGTTTCTGATAAACAAAAGCGCATCCATTAGACTCGGCTGTAGAGCACATGGAACTGCACTGACATCATTCCTAACGATTGTATCAGTATTTTAAGGAGATACTGCAGGCATGTTTGGGGGAAAAAAGAAATCTGGGTCAATGCGTGGATGACCTGATAAAGTGTGCAAAAGACAGGATTACCAGGAAACTTGGAGGATTCTCCTTCCTGTATGCATACCATAAAGCGAGGACAGCAAAGAAACAAAAAGACAAAGAGTGGGCGAACACTGATGGGTGTAGATATTCGTTTCTGCGTCTGCCGCCCTTCCTAGTCTCAGCTGAGCTGTTTTGACAAATCTGGCCATGTTATCTGGTGAGGTAAATCCGGCTAAACCTGGTGGTAATGTCTTCGAAGTGAAAGAGATTAATAAGTAACCGTTCCAAGGGCTTTAGTGCGGTTAAGATTCTTAACCCATTTAACCTCCGCTGGAACACAATCAAATCAGGACATGAGAGACCAAAACAGCCCATATTTTTCCCATGTTCATTGTCATGTTTCAGGTCAGCTCAAACTAACAAAAGACGGACGCTGCTTAGCAAGCGAACGAGTTTCTGGAGCAGACAAACTAAACTTCGACGACACAGGTGCCGTCTGATTTAGTGGGAGCAGATCTGTTTCTCATCCAGCTGATGGCTTTCCTTGATTTACACTGGTGTAATTTTTCTGCTGTGGGCGCGTTGATGTTGTTTTGGCTTTCGTCTTTGGCAGAGCTGATTTTAGTAATCTAGTGCTAAGAGCGAAGGGGCGGGGGTAGAGGCCTCTCCTGACGCTTCGGCGGGATGGCCGTTTGATGTGGCCTGCATGTTTTTGTTCCTGGAGCGCCGTACATAATGAAACATCAAAGGCCCGCCGTGACCCTTATAGAGGCCAGGCGGAGAGAGGACACTTAAATCATCCGAGCTGCAGAGGTCCACAGTCATCAGCCCCTCGCTAGGCCCTCTCTAATGAAGATCAGCCTCCGTTCACTCTCGCTGCTCAAGAATGACCACTTCAGCTCCTCCTGAATGAGTCCCCTGATCTGCAAATGTACTTAATCGCATAAGTCAAACCTCACGAGGCAGAGTAAAAGCCGAGGGCCAACGCGCGACGCTATTTCATCTAGCTTTACGGCGAGCGCCGGAATATTAAAAGACCAAAATCATGCTTACGAGCTCAGAAGAGCTTAAAATACCGGTTGCGTGCTGAGGAGCGTCAGTGTGATCAAGGGTTTCAAAGATGGAGTTAACGGAAAGATGTCTGAGTACTAATTGAACGCAAATACAGTAATAACACTGTAATAAAGCAATTTTACACAAGTCAGGGAAGTACAGGGAAGAATTGTTAAGGGAGGTAAACAGTTGTAACACATACTGCAACATGGAAAATCAAGGGATTAAAAGGGCTAAATAGCCTCTTTTCTACGTAATTATTAACTTAGTACTGTTTATCTGCTGAAAATAACTGCACAATTAGATGGGTGGTTAATATAATTTGCTCTTTTTGCTCTTTTGTTGGTTTTGATTGATTCTATTGTTCTCTTTGTAAGCCGTTTTGGATAAAAGCATCTGCTAAATGACTAAACTTAAACATAATTCAAATTATTAATTGGTATACACTACCAGTAAAAAGTTTTTGAACTGTAAGATTTTTAATGCAAGTCTCTTGTGCTTACCAAGCATGCATTTATTTGATCCATAGTACAGCAAAAATAGGAAGATTCTGAAATATTTTTACTATTTAAAATATTTAATATATTTAATATATTTTAAAATGTAATTTATTCCTGTGATTTCAAAACTGAATTTTTAGCATTAATACTCCAGTCACACGATTCTTCGGAAATCACTCATTCTGATTTGCTGCTCAAAAAACATTTTTTTATTATTTTTATGCTGAAAACAGATGAGTGGAATTTTTTCAGGTTTATTTGATTAATAGAAACGTCAAACGACAGCATTTATCTGAAATAGAAACCTTTTGTAACATTATAAATGTCTTTATCATCACTTCTGATCAATTTAAAACATCCTTGCTATATAAAAGTATTAATTTCAAACATTTATTTCCCAAAAAAAAAAAAAAAATTAAATATTGATAATAATAATAATGTTTCTTGAACAGCAAATCAGCATATTAGAATGATTTCTGAAGGATCATGTGACACTGAAGACCGGAGTAATGACGCTGAAAATTTAGCTTTGATCACAGAAATAAATTACATTTTAAAATATAATAAAGTAGAAAACATTTATTTTAAATAGCAAAATTATTTCAGATTTTTACAGTTTTTGCTGCACTTTGGATCAAATAAATGCAGGCTTGGTGAGCAGAAGAGACTTCTTTAAAAAACATTAAACATCTTACTGTTCAAAAACTTTTGACTGGTAGTGTAATTAATTACATTTAATTATATTAATAATAAAAAAAAGATGTTTGCATAACTGATTGGCCAATTCAGGAAGAACCAGGAAACAAAAAATTCAGAAATCCTGTGAAAATAACTGGCACTTGCAGATGCAATTCATTTTTATACACTGAAAACAAAAAAAGACATATTTTACTCATCCTTATGTCATACTAAATGACTATTTTGAAGAGTTTGTCATCAATTTAATGAAAGTCAGTGGGGTTTAAAACAACACTAAACTGACCTTCATTATATGGACATACAGGTTGGGAATAACATGACGCTGAGACAATTTTCATTTTCTAAATATCAAACTGCCACAATAAAGAAAAAGAAGCATCTGATGCAAGTGATACGGTGCAATCAATACACGCTCCGGCCCATGTAAAGACGGCATCAGTATTGTGAAGAGCCTGCCAACTTGCTGACACTGTTGTGGGGTAAACACATATTTTAATTCATGTCTGTTTCCTCTCTGAGCCCAGACTCAGCCATCCAGTCCTGTCCGCCATCTTGACATGTGCATGCATCAGGCCCGGCGCTCGTGTCTAATATTTCCTTAATGTAATGGGGTTTGATCTGGGGTGTCGGATGTCCGATATTGTGCTGTTTTATTACTGTAAAGAGTGCTGAGGGACTCTCGGGTTGAGGCTGGCAGGACCCTCTCCCCTCTGCTTCAGCACTAGACACCGTTGTTAAAGCTTGTCTGTACGGCCCAATAACCACAGACGAATCAGCACTGCCAGAGACTTATGGAAACTGATACACTCCCATCCGAACACTGCCTCCGGACACTGGATACTTATGGAGAGTATTAACGCCAAACCCTGCTGGACCACCTCACCCGTAATATGCCAGCGGCATACGAGTACACACTAACATACATGCAAACTGACTCGACAGAGACCACATATAAAGTCTATGTACCCACATAATAATCTAAAAAGCCCACAAATAAAATCAGAACCACTCTACATGAGAGCTTACACAAAATTATTTTGCTTGCAGAGATGATGAGAGTCAGCGAAACACTGTTGTTTCAGGATATCTAGCTCTAGCTTTGTTTCTAATTCCAATGTATTCACAAAATAAAAATGGATGTACACTAAACCACAAACAAGCACAGACTGATACAAGCCATTGTATATTTGCCCCTTTTGGCTCTAAATAATTTAGAAAAATCATGATATCACATCAGCTACAGACTCCAAAAACTATATTGCCTAAAGAAAAAACAACAAAAACACACAAACAAAACAAAATAAAATAAAATAAAATAAAATAAATGTAGGTATTTTAATTGTGTATATTATAACAATATGTAACTGTGTCTGCTAAATTAGCATTTTTTGTTCAGTGGAAACTTAATTAGTTTAATTTAGCATAATTTTACATGTAATTTTATGTTTTACACGTAATACACAATTGAAATAAATATAATTAAGACATCTGAGTGCTAGTATTAGTAGAACCTTAATTTTCTATTTTATGATAATTAATATCAATAATATTGATATAAAACACAAACCTGGGAAAAGGGACCACAAAACCAGTCATAAGGCTAAATTTTATGAAATTTAAAATTGCCGTCAAATATACAATGAATAAATAAGCTTTCCATTTGGAATCTGAGGGTGCAAAATAAATAAATAAATAAATAAACAAAAATATTGAGAAAATCGCCCTTAAATTTGTCCAAATGAAGTTCTTAGCAATGCATATGACTAATCAAAAATTAAGCTGTGATATATTTACGGCAGAAAATTTACTAAATATTTTCATGGAACATGATCTTAATCTCCTAATGATTTTTGGCATAAAAGAAAAATCAATAATTTTGACCCATACAATGTATTGTTGACTACTGTTACAAATATACCTGTGCTACTATGACTGGTTTTATTGTCCAGGGTCACAAATTTAAATCCTGTATTTTTTTACAGTATTTTTACTGACTGCTTTGGGGTTAAAATGGATGAACTGACGACCGATAAACTTAAAAGATTAAATTATCAACCATTAACGGATCAATGATTACATATACATTAACACTACAATGAAAATCATATGATACAACATCAAAACAATATAATCATAATACAGCATAAACGTAATATTACAGTTTATAATCCTGAAGACCTTTCAGGATCAGAGAAGATATCTGAAAATGACATTAGCAAACAGTTCTCAAAATACACATCCTCGGATGAATAATTTTTCTGTCCGTCACTGGTTTTCTCCATAACAATCAAATTCACTTCACAGGATGAAGGTTAGACCCCAGTGATCTTTTATTCTAACGCTGCAATTTACAAAGCTTGTTATTGACTTTGATGTTAAAACTATCCGAGAGAAACGTTAACCATCGTATTGATCGATCAGAGGGAGCACTCAGCATCTTCATCTTCATGTATGGTCCATATTGATTGTTTTAATATACTCCGCTCCACTGTTTAAACTAGGAGATTATTCTGCTTTGCATTTGCAAAGTAACCACTGAATCTGGTTATCACATAACGTCCATGCTGATTTACAACAAGCTTCCTGTAGAATTCCAGATATCCAAAATATCCAAGACTCTCAGCTTGTAAGTCATGATAAAGGCCGGGCAAATGACCTCTCCAGGTTTAAGCATCAGACACAACATCCTGCTTCTGTTCAGCAGACCTAACGCTTCAGACAGAGAAGCTCCCGTCATGATGGATGGTGCTGTGACAAGTCGCTCTAACAGAGACGGACTGATTCATTCACCACCAGCAGGGGTGTCTGGGTGCACCCTGACCCACCTCCTGCCCTCTCCGCGGGCCCCGATCTGCCGCGGCCCCGTAGCGTCGGCGGCATAATGGATGGGAGGCTGGAGGGCCGCTGACAGCTCTGGAAACATGTGGCCTAGATTTTTCAGGGGGCCGGCCGTCAGCACAAAGCAGCCCCATGACAGCAGAGCTCTGTCACTGCCACACGGATCTGCCGATCAGCATGCGCCGGAGCTACCTGAACCAGTCGCCACCTGCCCCGACACTTTACCCTGATTGGGACGACAACTGCAACAGCTGGCCGGGGATTAGGTGGGCAGCGCCAGCCTGCGCCGCCAAGCACGGAGGGTCACGGCAAGCCAAAGCCAGGCCCGGCACCTGTCACCAGCTCAGACCTGACTCCATCCCCCCCTCGTCGGTTAGCGTTCGCATACGCTTCCCTGATCCTGCCTACTGGGGATCAGTGCTCGCCACTCCCTCTCTACTCCATATCATAGTGCTGATAGCCATTTCTACATGATAGGGCTTAGAGTTCCCACACGGCTTCTGAGCTGGCAGGGATCAGTGAGATATTAATGGGACTTATCAACACATGTGGGTGCAAAAGGGCCGGCAATTTTACGCCCTGATCCGCAGGGGTGAAGGCCAATCCCAGAGAGAATATATCTGCAGTAGCGCAGGCACCTCTCAGCACCCAGTCTGCTCACGCCTGATGACTCAATCAGATCAAACATAAGGACAGATGGCACAGTATTTTGCACACATAGTTACAGTTTAACATATGGGTCAATGATATATGTACGTGTCCATGATAAAAGTCACATATGGGTCAACTACACTTGGACTGTCTATCTATCTATCTATCTATCTATCTATCTACCACATTACTTATTTCTTTGCTTCTGCACAATAAAAATTTGTAAATTATTAGAGTGCGATAAAGTATGATATTGTAGTGATATTAGTGAACTCCAATCGTTTCACCATTTTTATCCACTTGTGTAATTTTTTACAGCGAGTGTCATGGCAGATGCCCAAATCTAACATACTTTTAAAAATAATGTTTGTAGGGCTGCCCTCAACTAAAGATTTTTCTGATAGACTAGTAGCTTTTCATTTTAAGTATTAGTCGACTATTAGTCGCACGTTTATTAATAAATCATATAAATCATAATAATGAGCCTTTAATTGTGTACATAGCCTAATAAGCGCTAAAGTGCATGCAAAAAAGCTTGCCACAGCGCACCGGCAGATATAATGATTATGAATGTGTCGGGAAAAACAACAACATTTTAGTAAGTTATTGATAAACTAGTGCTATCTCTGTTTTTAGTTCACTTAAAAGTAAACATTTCACTCTCTCTTGATATATTTTTCCATGTCTGAGTTTTGAAGTTTTATGCACAAGTTCACAGAAACTGAGGCGGCAGAAAGCGCATCCTGTTTGCTTTATTTTACAAAAGTGTTGTTGTCGTTGTTGTTTTGAGTGCGCACAAATTTACAGATTCGAAAGATGTATTAGTTTTATGTGTATGACCAAAAATGACAGTATTTTAAGTGCAAGTGACCGCACCAGCACCTCCATCCGTCATGCAGTTAGCGCGCTACTGTTCAGCTCACACATTTTTATAGGTTAACAGGTTCCATCATGGACTGCGTGACTTTGCCACTTTATACCAAATTTTTTTTCTGTGACTCAGCGAAAAATTTTGATCGACCAAGCCTCTTCTCGTCGACTATTAGGGGGCAGCCGTAAATGTTTTTGTGTCACGGAATGTAGTTTTAAGAGTTTTAAGGTGAGAATGTACTTGTTTAGACTTCTAATATGCTTATTTTTATGAATAAAGTCAACATCAATTTGAAAATTTGCTTTGACGTTTTTGGAGATGTTTAGAACATGGTTATAAAGTTATTTTACTTTCAACAACACCTTGTAAGAGAGCCAACAAATGCACTGAGCAGCGCTGTCATTGGAAATCACCCTTAATGAATGAAATGATAGTATGACAAAGATATCGCTTTTCTCAGCGGACGTTCAAACTAATGTTTTATTGTGAAAAAGACAGTGAGCTGAAGAATGAATGCTGTATCAGATGCAAGTAATCACACGCGCTCAGTCCATCTTGCTCTCATAATACTCTACATAATACAGTGAGCTTTTAATACAGTAATACAATAAGCTTTCAATGAAGCAACTCAACGATCCTTCGTTACTAGTTCTGAAGTGACGTTTTCGAATTAGTAATGGAGGCTTGGGCTCAGCTGTTAAACTTTATATTTGAATCTGTGGTGGAAAGAAGCAACATTAGTTCTGCACAAAAGAGGGTTTTTAAAGACATTCTGTTGTTGTTTCTTATGTATTTACACGCTCATGCCGTCAAATTGTTGTATAAATGCAATATCACACTCATAGCTGTGCAATATGGTTGTATGAACACAAACATTACCAACGGCTGAATCACAGCCTTATATACAAAAAAAAAAAAAAAAAAGCACAGTGCCACTGACCCATATATTTAAATAGAAACTGAAAGCTATCATCAATAGTAGAGTGTCAGTTTATGCGTGTGTTTACCTTGAGCACCATGTCAATTAGATGACTAGTGTTGTTTGGGCGAAATGTTAGAGGCAAACAGGTGGCCAAGGCTAATTGAACTTGTAGTGACCTCAAATACACAAGTGTTACATTAGATCTTGTCACAGGAGATGCTTCCAAGAAACATCTCAGTGGGCATGTGAGAACGAGAGAGACAGAGAAAGTTGTTAGAAAATAGCAGCTAATCCTCTTGCTGCCTTGCTCATTGTGATGGGTGTCAAGAGGTCACAACCAGGCTTATTCAAATGGCCCATTAAAACGGAGAAGCGCAAACATTGGTTTGATGCCTCACGGTTCCTATTCACACAAAGTGACACAAAACAGAAGGGTTTAGCTGCTGGAATTAGCAAAGGTTACGTCTACAGAGATTCCCAGTCAGCCAGGTCATCGCAGCATGACCTGCAGAGTTTATTAAGGAGCTTCTGGACGAACACGAGTGATCTAATGGATGATGAAGGCTGATTCTCCTAAATAGGTTATCCCACTGTAGGCCTTTGAACGCAGTGTCAGCATGGTCGCTTGACCGTGTTGGGTTGCAGCACCACAGACTCCCTGGGCAGAGGCTGCCCTGAGTGACAAGAAGCAGACCCGGTTCTTTGCCTTTCCTCGCCCTTAACTCCCCTCGCTCTATCCCTGGCGACGCCACTTTTAACAGAGGAGCCTCTTACACATTACGGCTCCAGCCACTCCAGGCCTCTTCCCAAGGTTAGATTGCATTACACCTTGGAGAGAGAATGGAAGAGGAGAAAAAAACTTCAAACTTCTTATGCAGTTGCTCGCAGCCTGTTCTGCCGCTCTGAGGCCATAATGGCCGTCATTAAGTGAAAAACGATAACTCGAGCAGATAAAACATTCTTTGGGCCATGAGATACACTCTCCTGGCATTTTTCAAAGTTGAAGTACCACGCTAGGGGATGAGGGGCACAAAGGAAAAAGGGAGGGTTGGTTCAGGGACATATTCATTAGGAGCATCAGGCCTCAGAGAAGCACATTTCACCTAGAAGTCAACAGTGTCCAAGTCTTCCAGCAAAAAGCTGGGGGCTCAGACTCAGGGAAGACTTTAAAATCATAAAAACTACACTTATATAAATCATCGATGAGCATTAGTGCAATACAGAACATCCATTCTGCTCTGAAATATCACTTCCCATTACTTAATTCGACTGTTTATACACTTGAGCTGGGACGTAATGAATGTAGATAGAGGACGTTCCTTTCAGGCACAGACTCTGAAGAATACCACAGATTCCTCATGTCAGACTTCAAAGGCGAATAGTTACTCGCAATTAGAGTGAGTGAAGCCTGTTGGATAGGCAATAGTTAGATGCTCCATTCAGATAGTAGAGACGGTAAATGGAGCCCTTTACCTGCAGCCGTCACTGATCTCAGGTTATTTAGCCCATCACGGCTGATCTCAGGAGGTTCAGCATACCTGGAGACTCTGCCAAACTATGCTTTTGCCATAGCTTTGACTTACAACGGCCTAAATTTATGGATATTGTTAGAATGAACAAAATGTTGGATTTTATTTTTTTTTTTTTTACAGTGATAAACATTAAACTATTAAACATGATTCTGAGGAGGGTTACTTACTCATTTAACTTTTAGCTAACTAAACAAATAGTAAATAAACCCATTTATTTATTTAAAGGGATAGTTCACCCAGAGATCAAGATTCTGTCATCATTTATTCACCCTCATTTCATTCCAAAACCTGTATGACTTTCTTTATGAAAGCTGGTAACCAAACAGTTTCAGCTCCCATTGACTTCCACTATATTTTTGGTCCATATAATGGAATCAATGGGACATTTCAGCAAAATGTTTGAGTGGGCTATCCCTTTAAAATAAAATAAAATGAAATAAAATGAAATAAAATAAAATGAAATAAAATAAAATAAAATAAAATAAAATAAAATGAAATAGAACAAAATAAAAATTAAAAATAAAATGAAAGAGAATAAAATAAAATGGAATAAAATAAAATAAAATAAAATAAAAAAGGATAGAATACAAAAATAAAAAGTATAGATCAAAATAGAATAAAATAAAATAAAAAAGGATGGAATTAAAAAAGAATAAAAAGGATAGAACAAAATAGAATAAAATAAAATAGAATAAAAAACAAATATAGAATAATAAAATAAAACAGAATAAAATAGAATAAAAAGGATAGAATAAAACAGAATAAAATAAAACAAAATAAAACAAAAAACACAGAATAATAAAAATAAAACCAATTAGAAGAAAATAAAATAAAATAGGATAGAAGAAATAGAATAAAAATGATAGAAGAAACTAAATAAAATAAAATAAAATAAAAAGGACAGAATAAAACAGAATAAAAAGGATAGAATAAAATAAAATTAAATGGAACAAAAACAAATAGAACAGAAAAAATAAAATAGAATAAAATAAATTAGAACAGAATAGAAAAAAATAAAATAAAATAGAAAAGAATACAATAAAAAATATAATAAATATAATATATTAAAATAACTAGTTTTATTTTATAGATAAAAAGCAAGTCTATACCTCACAATGACAATAATCTAAATGAATTAATGTCAAACAAGTCCCCATTAAAAATACATTAAGAAAAGTAAAGAATACGAGTTTACATAGTGTCCAAAATGAACTTAACAGATCACTATTATCCATTTACAGTAAATTTGATCATTTACCCTCAAATCTGTGCATAAATAAAACGTAACTGTGCATATAAAGGTTGCACAAATGTCGATGTTCAGATGGAAAAAAAAAAAAAAAAAAAAAAAATGTGATAAAAAGATTGTTTACTTGGCCACCACAGGCATGTAAACAATCACAGCAGACGACATGTGAGATACACAATCATTACTCTTCTGAGGGAGGAAGTCTGCCAGCCACCAAGAGAGTCTTGTCTGCAATGAGTAGCTTAAATGTTTTGTACACTATCACATTAATGTTGTCAGTTTGCTGTTCCAAAAAGCACCAGATGCATCTACAGCAAATCCAAAGCCAAACTGGGACGAAACAACAGCTTACTGAGACCTCGGTATCTGCGATTGTCTGTGGTGGCAAAAAATGCCCTCAACACAATTCCCCGGAAGCCTTACAGTTTGACCCCTCTTTATACAATCACCCTTGCTAGGCAGCTGCTCAATCTGGAGAACGGCTCCACCGACGCCTACAGAGGGCTGAGTCACCAGCACCTTTCCCCAGCGGCAACGCATGGGTGGTCTGCAGCCTCAGGCCACCGTCTCACACAAATCACAGGCTAATTGTTGTAATTCTACACATGGTGACAGTTTTAGACCGTGAAGCGTGAGGACCAGTGCCGCTGAACCAGCTCGCAGGCGATGGGAGGCCTTCCAAGTGTCAAAGCTTTCTTAAGGGCCACACCACCCGAGACCGCCATACATCATCAAAGCCTTCTCTCTGCAGGAGCAAGAACAAACAGCTTTGAACAAGTCATTAGCACAGTTTGTTGATGAAAGAGAGGGGATAACGTACGTCGAGGAAGCATTTGGTTTATTTCAGCCTTGAGGAGAGCGAGAGCGGGGCAGGTGGGGCTGCTGCCGAGTGGTGTTGAGAGGTGCAGACGCTCCCGCTAACCTTGAGCCCTCTGAGATCACTTCCTTCTTCACTATGACTACTTTACAGGGAGCTCTTCCTTCCTCCAGTGAAGTGTATCCCTATCTTTTTCTGATGAGTGCTGAAGTATTAGGGATGCTCTGATTTATTGGACTTCAAAATCTCAACACCCATTTACTGCCATTATAAAGCTTGGAGGAGCCAGGACATTTTGTAATATAACTCCCGATTCTACTTGTCTGAAAGAAGAAAGTCCTAGGACGCATGAGGGTGAGTAAGTCATGGGGTAATTTTTATTTTTTGGGTGAACTATCCCTTTAAGACAACATTAAAGTTCGAATTCTACCTCGTCTAGATAAATAAATTAAAATCAATCATTTAAAATGTAAAATGTACAAATGGCAACATTAAAACAGACTTTCATTTTCAGAATTGCATTTTTGTTTTATTTGTTTATGGTCTGTACAATAAAAGTCAATGGCAATCACTGTTGTTTTGGAATTCATTTTATGAACGAAAAAATATTCTTCAAAATCTCTTATTTCTTTATTACACAAGAAAAAGAGACATACAGCGCATGTTATTACATAACAGTTATTAAAGGTTTTGTTGTTATTAAACAGTTTTGTTGTTGTTGTTAGCGTCTAGGGATAATAATAATAATCACACTATGACAAATGTCATCTAAATGTAAAAATAGTCAATGTTGTTTAGAAATTTCCTTGGTTGAAAAAATATTCTTCAAAATCTTTTCTTTTCCATTACACAGAAGAAATAAAGACATAAAGTTTGGGTTATTAAATAACAGTTATTAAATGTTTTAGTGATTTTAAAGATTGAGTAAAGATTGTTACATTCCGTAGTATTTTTGGGATGCTTCTCTTTCTTGTTTTCTTGATCATTACAACTTTTCGGTCATGTGATTGGATGTCATCCCAGACGAGACCCCAATTATTTTAAGACTTACTATTTTGTTGTTGTTGTTGTTATTATTATTATTAGCATCTAGGGATAATAATAATTACACTACGGCAAAGGTATTCTAAATGTAAAAATATTCAATAATGTTTTGGAATTTCATTTTTTTGGATGAAAAAAAATATTCTTCAAAATCTCTTATATTTGTATTACACAGAAGAAAAAAGACATTCAGTCTGTGTTATTAAACAACAGTTATTAAATATTGTAGTGATTTTAAAGATTGAGTGAACGTTAGTGTTACGTTCCATAGTATCTTCGGGATGTTTCTCTTTCTTGTATTCTTGATTATTACAACTTTCAGGTCCTGTGATTGGATGTCATCCCGGACGAGCCCCCGATTTTGTTACGACTTACTATTTTTGTTGTTGTTAGTGTGTAAGGATAATAAATATAATTAAACTACGACAAAGGTCAGCTGAATGTAAAAATACTCAATGTTGTTTTGGAATTCACTGACTTTCATTTTATGGATGAAAAAAAATATTCTTCAAAATCTCTTCTTTTGTATTACACTGAAGAAAAAAAGCAGTTTGTGTTATTAAATAACAGTTATTACATGTTGTAGTTATTTTAAAGACTGAGTGAACGTTAGTGCTATGTTCCGTAGTATTTTTGGGATGTTTCTCTTTCTTGTTTCTTGATCATTACAACTGTCAGGTTCTGTAATTGGATGTCATCCCGGACGAGCCCCCAGTTTTGTTACGACTTACTATTTTTGTTGTTGTTAGTGTGTAAGGATAATAAATATAATTAAACTACGACAAAGGTCAGCAGAATGTAAAAATACTCAATGTTGTTTTGGAATTCACTGACTTTCGATTTGTTGTTGTTGTTGTTATTATTAGTAGTACCTAGGCACAATAATAATTACACTACGGTAAAAATGTCATCTAAATGTAAAAATATGGGAAATGAACATACATTATGAAATATCCAATACTGTATACACCAATAAATAAACAGAAAAAAGGGCAACTGCCAATATGGTACTGATTTAAATGTGCATGCCCAATTTGTGTCCTTAAACGTAACGATTCAGCTCTTCCTAAAGCTTCAAATAGAACTTACACATTCTTTTCCATCAAACTCTCCGTCAGAGCTCAAGTATGAAGTGTCCTAGTGCTAATTACTGCTATTTGATTCAAAATCACAGAGCATCACTTTCTGCTGATGATCTGTGGAAAAATCTTTTGTGTTTGAGTAAAATGATGTCAAGGTTAAATGTGAAGAGGCGAGGATTCGCTCACTCTGGCGTAAGACGTTCCTGCTTTGTGGTGAAAGAAGGAATGGGTCTGGCAAAGCCAGTGCTGCCCTTAAATGCCCTAAATGAAGGCCAATACTTCTTTCCAACCAAGATGGTGACAGTGCCCCCAAAGATTAGCAGGACCACCTTGAAGTGGGAAAAACTACTGCTCAACTCGTTTGATTATTATGTCTCTGCTGGCCGCCAGAGTTATATTTAAGCATTCCCATAAAGGCTGTCAGAAATAAGACTTGGGAATGGTCTGGCCTTACATGGTCTGTGTATGTGTGTGTGCGCGGACAGAGGAAGTAGCGTTTCTCCTCAAACAGCTCAGTGTGTGTTTAAGGGCAGCTCTGGTCAGAGCTGTCACACACAGTGGGATAATAATAGGATGTGTTACGTCCATAACACAAACAGTTTCCTTCCCACGTTACGTGGGCTGGTGTCACTTGGTTTATCACTTCTTTTTTATATATATATATACATATTTATTTATTATTTTATTTTTACTTAAAAAAAGAAAAAAACCTTCCCCTTGAGAACTTCCTTCAAGAATTCACAAGAAAAAAAAAAGAAAAACAGAAAATAAAAACAACGCACCCCCATTGACTTGGCTCCCAGGCATATGGACATTCCTTGTTTATCTTCAATTATAAATAACTTTGGGAAGTTGTGGATCAATACTTTCCCTGTGACATGCTGAAGAGGGGAGGGACGTCAGCATGACCATTCTAACAACTTTTTTTGACGAATATCTCTGTGACTTCACGCAACGCACAGTTCCCATGGCCCTTCGCTGCGAGTAAACTGAGGAATACATCACGTTCACTGCAGCCCAACGCTGTTCTGAGAGAAAGACACCGATTTACAGATTACAGACCAAACTTTGGCTGGGTTGTAATGACCAACACATAGACGGTGGAGAGAAAAGACAAGAGGTTAGAGCTACTGGTGTTTTTACTGGCCTGGTTTCACTTTTGAAGGATTTCCTTTGGTTTCAGCCAAAGATACCATACACACTTTATTACATTCAAAAGCTATCATTAGGACAGGATTGGAAACTGTAATTGGATTGTGATGGGAAAAAAAAGTTGTCAAAATATAATTATTTTTAAAATATGGGGAAAAAATGTCTGCGAGCCAACACAATGATACTGTTCAGTCTCTATACCCAAAAATAGGAAAGAACAACAAGAAAGCCATTACTTTATGTCGACAGACTTTGCTGGAAAATGATGTGGACCCGTGACCCACACTTTATAATACAAGATAGATTAAGAAGTAGAAAAGTCAAAGAAATTAGCCAAATTTGGTTCTCAACACATCCTAGACTTTCACAATGAACGCTGACATACAAAATTGAATGGAGACGTGACCAAGCACAGTGGCTTTTTTATGCAGCTTTTAATACAAAATATAATCCTGTCTAAATTATGAGTAGAAGGCCCCTATTTAACTACAAACAGCAAATAATCCACACAGAAAGAAACCAAAATGACAAAGCATGTCTATAAATGGTTTAAATCATCTGGATTCAGTCAGACTGCGAAACACTGACACTAAAAAAAAAAGTTTTATAGTGTATTTTCAGCATGTTTTCTTTAAGGCTGAAGTAGCATGCCAAAAACAAAACAAAAACAATCCTGTTGTTTACTCTCACATAGTCATTATCAATGGAAAAAAGGATCAAATAAATATTTTTAAAAATGCATACAAATTATAAAATATATAGTAATATAAAAATATAAAATATAATTGAATAAAAATAATAAAAGAGAATAGAACAAAGGTTCAAACATTCTGCATGTGTTTCAAGGCCTTATTTCAGAGACTTAATTTTAGTTTCTCACAAACCACGCATAAACGTTGTACATCTATGTTGCTACAGATTATAGCCATTAATATGTTTTAAGATACTAAAAAAAAAAAAAAAAAAAAATGTCAGGGCATGTCAAAACTTCTCCAGAGCCCCAAAACCCCCTCAGACCCCAGAGGGTTAAATCTATACCTAAAATAAACAAATCTATAATTTATATATATATATACACAACAGTTTCTGGTCCTTGAATTTGATTGGCTGAGAGGAGTTCGATATTCTAGTGATATCGGCACCCCAACCGCTTCACCGTTTGTATCACTCCGCTTGCGTTATTTCTCACAGCAAGTGTCATGGCGGACGCCCAAATCCACTACAATTTCATAAATAATACTTTTTAGTGTCTTTGGTTCTTTTAATTGTGATGATTTGGCTCACATTTAACAAAAACCCACCAATTCACAATCTCAACAAATTAGAAAACTTCATAAGACAAATAAAAAAAACATTTTTAGTGAATTGTTGGCCTTCTGGAATGTATGTTCATTTACTGTATATGTACTTGGTAGGGGCTCCTTTTGCTTTAATTACTGCCTCAATTCGGCGTGGCATGGAGGTGATCAGTCTGTGGCACTGCTGAGGTGGTATGGAAGCCCAGGTTTCTTTGACAGTGGCCTTCAGTTCATCTGCATTTTTTGGTCTCTTGTTTCTCATTTTCCTCCTGACAATACCCCCTAGATTCTCTGTGGGGTTCAGGTCTGGTGAGTTTGCTGGCCAGTCAAGCACAACACCACCATGGTCATTTACTTTTGGTGCTTTTGGCAGTGTGGGCAGGTGCCAAATCCTGCTGGAAAATGAAATCAGCATCTTTAAAAAGCTGGTCAGCAGAAGGAAGCATGAAGTGCTCTAAAATGTCTTGGTAAATAGGTGCAGTGACTTTGGTTTTCAGAAAACACAGTGGACCAACACCAGCAGATGACATTGCACCCAAAATCTTCACAGACTGTGGAAACTTAACACTGGACTTCGAGCAACTTGAGCTATGAGCTTCTCCACCGTTCCTCCAGACTCTAGGACCTTGGTTTCCAAATGAAATACAAAACTTGTTCTAATCTGAAAAGAGGACTTTGGACCACTGGGCAACAGCCCATTTCTTCTTCTCCTTAGCCCAGGTAAGACACCGCTGACGTTGTCTGTGGTTCAGGAGTGGCTTAACAAGAGGAATACGACAACTGTAGCCAAATTCCTTGACACGTCTGTGTGTGGTGGCTCTTGTAAAGAGTGGTGTGGTCCATTCCTTGTGAAGTTCACCCAAATTCTTGAATCGATTTTGCTTGACAAGCCTCTCAAGGCTGCGGTTCTCTCGGTTGGTTGTGCATCTTTTTCTTCCACACTTTTTCCTCCCACTCAACTTTCTGTTAACATGCTTGGATACAGCACTCTGTGAACAGCCAGCTTCTTTGGCAATGAATATTTGTGGCTTACCCTCCTTGTGAAGAGTGCCAGTGATGATCTTTCTGACAACTGTCAGATCAGCAGTCTTCCCCATGATTGTGTACCCTAGTGAACCAAACTGAGAGACCATTTTGAAGGCTCAGGAAACCTTTGCAAGTGTTTTGAGTTGATTACCTGATTGGCATGTCACCATATTCTAATTTGTTGAGATGGTTGGTGGGTTTTTGTTAAATGTGAGGCAAAGTTATCACAATTAAGAGAACCAAAAACTTAAACTACTTCAGACTGTGCGCATTGAGTTTATTTTATACATGACTTTCACAATTTGAGTTGAATTACTGAAATAAATGAATTTTACATAACATTCCAATTTATTGAGATGCACCTGTACTTGTTTAGACTTTAAATATGTGGTTTGTTAATAAACGTCTATTTGAACATTTGGTTTAATCAGACTCTAGAGGGTTAAATCTATACCTAAGATAAATTATAATACATAATTTTTATATATATATTTATACAACAGTTTCTGGTCCTCGAATCTAATTGGCTGAGAGGAGTGTGATATTCTGGTGATATCGCCCCCCATCTATTTCACTGTATCACTCCGCTTGTGGTATTTCCCACAGCAAGTGTCATAACGGATGCCCAAATCCACTACAATTTCATAAATAATACTTTTTAGCGTGACAGTATATAGTTTAAAGAGTTTTTTTTTTTTTTTTTTATTGGTGGGAATGTATTTGTTTAGACTTCAAATATGAGGTTTGTTAATAAACATCTACAACAGTTTCTGGTCCTCAAAATCTGATTGGCTGCGAGGAGTGCGATATTCTAGTGATATCAGCACCCCAACCGTTTCACCATTTGTATCACTCTGCTTGCGGTATTTCCCACAGCCAGTGTCATGACGGATGCCCAAATCCACTACAGTTTCATAAATAATACCTTTTTGTGTCATGGTATGTAATTTAAAGAGGTTTTTTTTGGGTGAGAATGTATTTGTTTATACTTCAAATATGAGGTTTGTTAATAAACATCTACAACAGTTTCTGGTCCTCAAAATCCGATTGGCTGCGAGGAGTGCGATATTCTAGTGATATCAGCACCCCAACCACTTCACCATTGCATCACTTTGCTTGAGGTATTTCCCACAGCCAGTGTCATGACAGATGCCCAAATTCATTACAATTTAATAAACAATACTTTTATGTGTCACAGGATGTAGTTTAAAGTGTTTTTTTTTAGGTAAGAAAGCACTTGTTTAGAATTCAAATAAGTGGTTTGTTAATAAACGTCTATTTTAAAATTTGCTTCCATCTATACCTAAAATAAATTAAATAAAAAATATAATACAGATTTTTTTTTTATGTATATTTATACCAAAGTTTCTGGTCCTTGAATCCGATTGGCTGAGAGGAGTGCGATATTCTAGTGATATCAGCACCCCAAACGTTTTACAATTTGCATCACTCCGCTTGTGGTATTTCTCACAGCAAACGTCATGGCGGATGCCCAAATCCAACAATTTCATAAATAATTTTGTGTCACGGAATGTAGTTTTAAGAGTTATTTAGGTGAGAATGTATTTGTTTAGAATTCAAATATGTTTAGGAGATGTGAGCTCATACTTTTAAGTGTAAATGTAAAACTATCACAAAATAAATCAAAGTAAATGACAAAGATTTAAATAACCGGGTTACTATATTTTATACCTTGACATTAGATATGCTGGATGTCAAATTCCCTTTAAATGTCATATTAAGATAAGACCATTGAGCAGCATTAGGAAGCTTAAAACTACAAGCCCACAGAAATACAGCTGACTGTTAGATTTCCCAAACAATGCAGTGTCATCAGAAGTGAGCAATGTCCGCCCAGAAGGGTTCCGACATCAGAGCTAATAATAAGGAAAACACGTGGTACCTGATACAGGCAGCGGGAAATGACAGCAAGAGTTTGTGACAGAGGGCATTTGTCTGCGAGCGTGAGAAAAATAACGTGTGTGTGCGCATCAGCGTATGAGAGAATGTGTTGTGTGACGCTGCATTTCCGCGCAGACATGGAAGGCCCTTTTGTTCAGCCAATGCGAGCGTGAGCAGGATGGCCGTCTCTCTCCCCAGGCTCAGATTAGTCTCAGCTATCTAACACAACAGATACTTTGTAAATCCAGTCGCTCCTTAGCCGTTACTGGAAAGCTCATCATTTGCGGCTCTCCGCATCCCATCCTTCCTCTTGCCTTCTCACCTTCGATTCTCAATCTCCCCTTTTGGGTTTGAGAGTAGATTTAATAAAAAAAAGTGAGGAGAATGACTGTTTAAGCCATCTCTGGTGCTCTGACATTAAGCAGTGCAGTCTGCGGAGCTCGGCCCAGCGGCCCCTCTAATCTGGGCTGATTTATGAAGGGCTCTTCCTGCGTCTGCGCTGGTGGGGAGGGCCTCAGATCCTGGAGACAGCCTGGCGTCCCCTGCTACGGACACTCCACATGCACGCTATACCCTGCCCTCCAGCCAGTCCTACACCGGGACGTCTCTCACACACACAAACACACACAGTCTCAGTAGTGTGTATACACGCTGTGTTTGTATCACATAATCATAGACAGATGACGATTATGATCCAGTTGTAAACTTGAGGATGGAGCGGTGTACACACTCACATAATTTCTCCAAAATACAACCACCCACCCTCCGAAACACACTCACGCTTGGAGCAAACAACAAAGGCTGAGCCGGCGTCTGTGACTAGCTGTTAAATCGCCCACTTCTTCTAACACCGGATGAACTTTGCAGTTTAGAAACAGAGAAAATGATGCGAATATTTTACATAGACACACATTCTCTGTCTGCTGATAATTGTTACTCCCACATGTCAGAGGGGAGAGGAGACACAAATTGGCCGCTGACGGGCGGCTCTGGTCATTCGTTTTGAAGAGATTGTGAAATATAGCTTGATGAATGTGAGAAGGATGTGCTATCTACTTGCTTTCCTGCTGGCTGTGGCACTGCACGATATGGCAAATCCCATTCATCCCCATTCATCAGAACGAGCAGAGACATCTTAATGCAACTCAGCGTCATTCATGAACTCTGGAGCCCTTCTCTCTAAGCCATGTCTGCCATGAGAAAACAACCAAATATGTACAGTATGAAAGAAAAAAAAAAAAAAAAAAAAACGTGTTTTACATCTTGCTTTAAGCACATATGTGATGTAATCTTGGCTGGTGACTAAGAATTTGAATAACAACACACTACACACTTTGGTCGTTCACATGTGGCAGCAATGTGTGGGTTAATTTGTTTTAATTTGTGGGTTGTTTTATTTTATAATAACAGTTTAAAGAAAAAAAAGGCAAAACTATAAATAAAAAATTGTAAAGTAATAATAAAAAAATAAAAAATAAAATAAAAATAAAATTATATATATATATATATATATATATATATATATATATATATATATATATATATATATATATATATACACACATATAACAAAAATCATATAATTTTAGTTATTTTATATTTTAATTTTATCCAAAACGTATAAGTATTTTATAATTACAGTTTAGAGAAAAAAAAGGCAAAAATATAATAAAAAAAATACAATGTAATGTAATAATAAATAAATGTAAATGAATATAAAATATTAGATATACACACCCGCACACACACACACACATATATATAAATTACAAAATAAATTTAATATAATTTTAATTACAAAATTTAATAAGTATGAAAGTCGTACTTATTATACATTTAAATTTTATTAATAATTTCTAATTATTTTATAATTACAGTTTAGAAAAAGTCAAAGATATATATAAATAAAAAATACAAATATATAAAACAGTGTAATAAATGTAAATTAATATAAAACATATTAAATATTATAAGCTATCATATATATATATATATATATATATATATATATTAAAAAATTACAAAATTAATCACATTTAATATAATATATAATATTAGTAATTATTTTATATTTTATTAATAATGCACAATTATTTAATAATAACAGCTTAAAGAAAATAATTTAAATTAATTTTAAATGCTAAATACTATTAAGAACTATTAGGGGAAAAACAAACAAAAACAAATGAATCTGTGTCTAAGTCAGTCTAATCCAGATAATCATAGTGAAATTATTGTAAATTGGATGGCCCGAAACATAATGTAACCATACTTTATTATATAACATACTTTGCTGTGGCAATAACAAATCTCAAAAGGAGGGGCCTAAATGCTACCTTCAAATGCCTGTACCATTAAACCAGAAGTGTCATTATTCAGGTTACCTATAAACATGTTGGATATAAACAAACCTTCTGTAGACCGAGTCTTTATCATCATTTCCAACACCATCCTTTTAACTGCAAACATGCTGACTCAAAATGTCTCGGGGTTTGAAAAACCAGCACTACACTAACCAGGTGTGAAAACACTCTTATCTTGTTTTGACTCTGAGAGCCAGCACACACCTTAACAATGAAAGCAGTACATTAACACCGAAACTCTAGTCCATCGGCTTTGCTTTTAATGAGGATTGGAGCCATTCGTCTCCATTAGGTCGGTGTGTCCGAGCGGCAACAGCCATTATCCCCTCAAACTTGTCTAAACACACGTGCTGACTGGCCTCACAAGCATCGATCCTCCGCACACACATACACCTCTTACTGGAAGGCCGGGTAGAAGACCGGCCAGGATTGGACTGGTCAATATCACTTACGCCAGGAACCTCAGAAAGGAGCTTCCACTTCTGTGGGCAAACACTCGCTTTATTTGGGAGCATTTGCGCACATTAGCGCTGACGTTTGTTTGAATTAACAACTGGGAGCTGTTATGAGAGCACCTTTCAACAGACTGGAAAGCTTGACTTGCACTTTAAACACCACAAATTGGTGCTACGCCATATTTTTAATAGCAAAACTTGGGTCAGTTTTATAAAACATTGCTGAAAATAAGAATTAATGTGGTATATTCTGTCTTTGATGAAGCGCCAGAGTACCTGCGAGTGATTTAGGATGACTAACGTGGGATAGCGTGAGCAAGGGAGGGAAACAAAAGGAAGAAAAACATTGTTGTAACCAACAGGTTGCCTCTGCGCGCATCTGGCCGTCTTGAAGAGACGGCAGAGGATATCCTACAGGTTGCCCCTGCTGTGTTTTAATTGCTTCTGAGGGGAACTGCAGCCTGATTCAGCTTTTAAAATGAAATTGGCGTCATAATAAAGCAGAAATCATGGCGCGGGAGTTCAGAGAGAGTTCAGCGCTGAGCTTCGCTCCCAAGTACAGAGCGCGCAAAAGCCCCATCATCCTCCGCCTCTCAGCGTGGGGGCCAAAAGAAAATGGATAGTATCTGTCTCTCTGACAGAGAAGAGTTACTGTGTGAAAACGGCGTGTTTTATCAGACTCTCTGGTTCTCAGAGCCGGGCGAGCGGCTTGAGAGAGGGAGGCCTCGAGTTCAGCCAGAGAGACTAATTTTAACCTGCCACTGTGAGCCGGGCCCTGCCGGGTCGGTGGGAAGTTGTGGAGGGGGCCTGACCCGCGGCAGGAAGAGAGCCTATCGACTCCGAGTGTCTCTCTGTCCGAGGCTCCCGCGGGAAGAGCAGCCTGGCAGGACACTGCGCCTCGCGTTCCCACCCCTCCACACGGCCCTGCCTGGCCTTTGCTGCTCGGCAGAGCCATTAGTTCCCAGGCCTGTACCCTATTTTGCAGCTTACCCTTTCTCCCATCAACCCAGCCTGGTTTTTCCCAGAGCTGTTGCCCTTACTACTTAGTACCCTTACTAAGTCAATGACAATATCACAATACACAATTCAATTTCAAATTAAACGGTGAACCTTACAACTAGGTACATTACGACATATTAAATAAATGTTAAATTAACCGTCATATTAAGCTCATTTGCATAAATCGACTGTAAATGTTGAACTGTACTGCATATTTTAATTTACTTAAAGTATTTGTTCATGAATTGGACTATACTGGTTGCGCTGCATTCACTAAAAAGAACCAGTTCATAAGAATCATTTACGCATGAATCAGACTACAATGTTTTGAGTTCAAGGTTGTCTCACTAAAAAAAAAAGTTTATATGAGTCACTTGCATGATCAGACTGCATAATTTGCACTGTACTGTAGGTTTGAACTTGAACTTTTCAAACTGAAAAGAATCAGTTTGTTCTTAAATCAGACTATACTAGATTCACTAAAAATAAACCGTTCATGATGAGTCATTTGCATGAATCGGAATACTAATTGAGCTGTAGGTTGATTTAAAAAATGGTTTACAGGAGTCATTTGTGTGAATCAGACTATATAGGTTGCGCTGTATTTTTAATTTATTAAAAATAACCAGTTCAAAAGAGTAATTTGTTTATGAACTGGACTGCAATGGTTGCTTTTGGTTCTGATTTACTAAAAAGAACTGGTTTGTAAGAGTCATTTGTGTGAATTGGTACAGTGACTGAGCTGTAGGTTGATTAAAAAAATGGTTTACAGGACTCATTTGTGTGAATCAGAGGTTTTAGGTTTTAACTTTACTAAAAACAACCATTTAATTAGAATCATGAATCAGACTAGTCAAACTGTAGGTTGATGCACTAAAAATAACTGGTTCGTAAGAGTCAGAGGCCACTCCCACGATAGTTGATTGACATGAGCGTCTTACCTCAAACCTCAGTCCGACGTCCAGTTTCGATGCCGGAGGAGGGATGTAAATTAGACAAGAACATCTCCGATTGAGCGACTGAAGTGTTGTGTTTCTGGATGTAATAATGAACGTAGTGGTCGTCATTTACTCCCGACATCTGAGCCGAGGAAGATGCAGTGGACTACGTTTGTTTGTGAAGGGAATGCGACTCCCGATGTACATATATCCATCTATGTTTGCGCGAATCATTTGTGATCCAGCTTCACTTACAGCAGAAGTGAGTATAAGGGTTTTTTTTTATGAATCTTTGCGATCGCCTTTCCTAATAATGTGCTAGTTAGCAAGTTTAGCGGCTAAAGTAAACCGGCTCGTCACTCCACAGAGAGAAGAGAGGGGCAGGGCAAGCAGAGCTCATTTGCATTTAAAGGAGCAATCCCCTCAGAACTGGATGATTTTTGCAGAACTCATTTTGACAAGGTAAAAAGGGTGTTGTTTTACACAACTATTGAGAATTTTTAACCAAAGTATATTACAGACTTTTCATTAAGACCATGAATAATCATATCAACTTGTGGAAATCGGGCATCCGGTGTCCCCTTTAAATGGTACGTTTAACCGGAGTCATTTGTGTGAATCTGACTATTTAGGTTGCACTGTACTGTAGGCTTTAACTTTACTAAAAAGAACCAGTTCATTAGAACCATTTGTTCATGAATCAGATTATACTGGTTGAACTGTAGGTTGATTCACTGAAGGTAATCAGTTTATAAGAGTCATTTGTGTGAATCAGAATACTCACTGAGCAGTAGGCTGATTAAAAAAAATGGTTTACCGGAGCCATTTGTGTGAATCAGACTTATACAGATTGTGCTGTACTTTTAATTTACTAAAAATAACCAGTTCATAAGTGCCATTTGTTTATGAAGTAGACTGCAATGTTTGCTGTTAGTTTTGAATCACTAAAAATAACCTGTTTATAATTGAGATCACTCAAATGAAGAATGAAATTGTTAATAATCAGACAATCAATATTACTACCCAATCCTAAAAGTAAAGGTGGTTGTAGCTTTCAGTCCAGCGCATATCAGGACATCAACAGTGGACATCTCAGCCACAGGCTTCGCCCCACTACACACTCTGCGGCATCATCCCTCTGATCGAATCACTTTAATGAGCCATCTACAGGAGACGTCCAGCCTGGCCGCCTGAGTACAGGTGCGTTGACAGCCGGCGTCTCCTCTAGTGCAGTCCAACACTCGTGTGTGTGTGCTAATTATAAAACGTGACACCTTGAGTGAGGAAACAGTGCTGATTGAACCTTGTGATATACCGAGGGTGTTCATGTGAGAGGACTAGAGGAGACAACTCAAGTGCAGTGCCACACACCGGTGGGCCGAGGTGTCACAAACACTTTCTTTCCTTTAATAAGGGCTACATTCATGCCAGAGGCACACAAGGAGGGGTGAAGACAGATTATACAGGGAAGGCAAAGTGCAAAGAGTCAAGACTGTAAATACGACTGTGTCGAGTATCCGGGCAATGGAGAAAATTCTGAGGAAATAGAGGTTGAGCATCCCGGCCCTGGAGAGGATTCTAGGAAAAAAGGTCATGTAAAGCCTCATGCTCCTGTTAATCAGATGAGGCGGCAGCTCTGACACACTCTGGAGAGTGTACGTGTGAGTACATGTGTGTATGAGCGTGTGTGGTCGAGGGTGTCACTCTGTGCCTCTCATCACAAGTCTACTCTGTGATGGTTTCTGATGGCCTGCCAGGCCAAGACACAGGCCCTTCTGGTGGAGGCAACAGCGGTGTGTGTGTCAGGGGTGGCCTTAATTCCATTCATAGCTGAACTGATGGAACATGAAAAGTGTAAACTCTATCCCATACCTCCGATCAACAACATACAGACACACTCCAGCAGAGACCCACTAACTGGAAGTGCATAGCAGCTGTTGGAGTTTGTCTTAAGTGCAGAAACCCACTCAAGCCCTGAAGTTACACATTAAAAAAGACCTTCAAAGCTCACCACGAGGCCAGTGCCAGAGCCATATGGAGACTACATAAACAGAAAGCTCGAATACATGAAAGAAGCATTCGAGGATGCAGATAAGCGCACAATGATACAATGCAGACTGGCTTTATGTACAAAATGGCAGTGGATAAAGATCCTTTCTTTCTTTCAAATATATGAGATCTCCAGCTCAACCCAAGAGAGACAGGGCGTTTCTTCGACTATGGACGCTTTTGGCCCTGTCGATACTCTCTTAAAACACACATTTCCTTGTATTTCTGAAAGCAAGGGAAATTCTCACCACAGTGTCATTTCTACAACATCTCAAAGGATGTACTGTGTTTAAATACAATGGAAACAACATTAACATTTTGGTACAAAAAGGCCTTTTACTTTCTAAGTCTAATTACATAGACAGCATTTAGGTAGGGCCCTATGATTTCCACAATGCGGAAAATGAGACGGAATTCAATCATTAAAATGGAATTTACTTTATAATGCGGAATGTCATGAAATTTGTTGAATTTTGAAAGAATATCTCAGAACTAGGTCAGTACACTTAATGCATGTCTGAAATATTAGGTCGCAAAAATATTATTTAAATATAAAGCCTGCATGTTCTGGTTGTCTGTGTGTAAATGAATGGCGCAGATGCACAGTTTCGTTTACTACAAGCAAACTTCACAGCAACCTGTGAAAACTTAAAGGTCTTCACAGCAACTTGTCAAAATAAAAATTTGGTTTAACTTGAAGAAACTGTAACCGAAATATATTACTTAACGTAATAATATTAAAATTAAAACATTATATTTTAAGGAATATTTACCCGAAAATGTATTTACTAGAATTTATTTACCAGAAAAATGTAAATACACAACACAATATTTCTGGGGAAAAAAATAAAATAAATACATTTTTAAAATAAAATCAATTAATTAGAGATGCTTTTAATTATTAAAATTTCAGGAAATGATTAAACTGACAGCACAAAAAAAATAATGGGAACAAAATGCATTTCACAGGGTCTTCAAAATGTTATTTTTGTTCATCTTTTAATAAACTGCTGCTAAATTGTGTACGTTTCAGAGTTTCAATTAATTAGACATGCTTTTGATTAATATTTCTTAATTTAACCATTAGAGTGTATAACAATTAAAATGGGGGAAAAAAACTGAATCCAGAAAAATTGAAAAAAAAAAAAAAATTAAATTTGAAAAAAAAAAAAAAAATAGAATTTGGAAAAAAATAAAACTTTCATAGGGCCATATTTAGGTATTCTAACTGCAATCATATAGTATTCTGTTACAATAATATTTTCACTCTTTTATAGAATTTGGCCACAAAAATAGTTATATTTACCTTAATTTCTCTTTGCTTTCTTTATGCATCATACTACATATTTTTATCTCAAATATGCTCTTCCTTGCCACTGTTGTCTTTTTGGTAACCAAGTACACTAACTTTCAAAAAAATGAATAAATAAATTAATGACGAAATAAATAGACTAAAACATTATTAGTGACAACAAAAATAAATTATTAAGTAAATACTAAGTAGGGACGAAATTGTTCTGTGTGGTGGAATCTTTTAAACAATAAAATATTGTTTAGCTCATTATAGTTTAAAAAACGATGGACTTGAATAGGTGTCTTTAGGGTCAATTTTTTGAAATTGAGATTTATACATCATCTAATAGGACAATATCTGGCCGAGAAACAACTATGTGAAAATCTGGAATTGGAGGGTGCACAAAAATCTAAATATTGAAATAAAAAAAAATTCACCCTTTAAAGTTGTCCAAATTAAGTTCTCAGCAATGCATACTGCTAGTCAAAAATTAAGTTTTGATATATTTACAATAGGAAATATGCCATTTTTTTTTTCGAAGAGTATAATGCCGCCAAAGTTGAACAACCAACCTTAGACGAATGTGTTGGTCTACTTACTGTGCCAGCGCTGACAGCTGGCGGTTTACTTTTTGGAGTTTGTACCTCAAAAACCATCGGATGAAGCATGGTGGTCCCTCTGTCATCATTTGCCCATGACCAGCTGATTAAAGCAAAGGAGGCCCCAGTGGGCAACGCAACCATTAGTGTACCCCTGATGCTTGGGGAGGGGATGTTAGAGCTTGGTGTGATTTATTCAGGGTGTCACTCATGTCTAGATGTGAGAAATGGAGAGTCCTGACCCCTGCAGGACAGGCCTAAATGTGGCAGAGAATGAGGCCCACGCCGATGTTTGGTTCCCATGCGATCTTATTTACCCAGTGCTATTTTGGAAGTGCTTCGTGCCCCTTGAGCATAGCGCAGCCTGCCTCCTTCTCTTCCCCTCCAGAGCCTCGGGTTATGTGAAAAGCCGGGGAGGAAAGAGGAGTGCCAAGCCGACCAATGTAGCCCTCCAGGCCTCTCCTACGTCAGAGTTACTCTCCGCAGGCTGTGTGGCCGAGAAGAGGAGGTGAGGGGTATTCTGAAACTCAGGGCCAAGGCTTGCACTTCTATTTCCTGACCTGGCAGTCATTCACAGGGACCCTGCTAAGATCTATTTCCTATATACACCGGCTTTATATAACAATCTTACCGCATTGCCTTCCTCAGCACTCTGGCTGTCCAAATGTGTGACGCATCTAAATGCATTGCGAGTAGGGTTGGAAAGAGAGTTCCATTTTAAAAAGCAGAAGGACATTTGGTCCTGTTAACAGTTCTAACATATGGATTATTTTGTCTATTCAGTGACGCTGCTACATCATTAGTGTGGTCCAATTCAAATGACTCCTATGCGATTGGTTCTTTCCAGTGAATCAAAAACATACAGTGCAAACTGTGTTGTCTGATTCAAATGACTCGTATGAAATGGTTCTTTTTACTGATTCATAAACATATGAAGCAACCGGTCTATTCTGATTCAAATAACTCTTATAAGATGATTCTTCTCAGTGAATCAAATACATACAGCACAAACGGTGTTGTCTGATTCAAATGACTCGTTTGAGATGGTTCTTTTACTGATTCATAAACATATGACGCAACCAGTCCACTGAGTCAAATGACTCCTCTGAGATGGTTCTTTTAACTGATTCAAAAACACAACACAACCAGTCTACTCTGATTCAAATGAGTCTTATAATTTGGTTCTTTTCAGTGAATGTAATACAAACAGAGCAATCAGTGTTCACGATTCAAATGACTCGTATGATAAGTTTTTTTTTTTACTGATTCATAAACATATAAAGCAAACGGTCTATTCTGATTCAAATGACTCTTATGAGATGATTCTTCTCAGTGGATCAAATACATACAGCACAAACGGTGCTGTGTGATTCAAATGACTCGTATGAGATGGTTCTTTTTACTGATTCATAAACAAAGGAAGCAACCAGTACATTCTTAATCAAATGACTCTTATGAGATAATACATACAGCACAACCAGGCTACTCTGATTCAAATGACTCCAGTTCTTTTCAGCGAATCAAATACATACAGTGGAAACTGTGTGGTCTGATTCAAATGACTCTTATGAGCTGGTTCTTTTTACTGATTCAAAAATACAACACAAGCAATGTATTCTGATTCAAGTGACTCTTATGAGCTAGTGCTTTTAGTGAATCAAACACATATAGTACAACCACTGTAGTCTGATTAAAACTCCTATGAGATGGTTCATTTTAATGAATCAAAAACATGAAATGCACCTAGTATAATCTGATTGAGCTGATTCTTAATGCTGAACAAAATTATTCGGTGATAGGGGAAAACAACATCCCCTCTCTCATTCCTGAAGGAGATTTTATTTCCTTGAACCTTTCTCACCCTCATCTTCTCCTTTTCTTCCGTAATCTGTGTTTGGCGCCCATCAGTAACTGACACTGAAACAATGCATTATAAACGAGTGCTAATCTGCACCAGAGGACAGTAGATGAAAGGGCTAAAGTTTTACTGTGTGAGCGCTTAGCAAATTGGAGTCTTTTTACTTCCATCTAGTCCTAAAAAGTCCACTACTCTGCTTTTTTCCCCCCTCCTTGCTGTCAGTGCATCTTTTCTGGTGACTCTGATATCTTGAGGAGTTGCATGTTGCTTCCTGATCAAAGCACTCCACAATCTTCTTTGCTAATTGCACAATTATCTCCAGAGTGCCTCGAACGGCAAAGCCCCTTTACAGGACTGCGTCTAATGGCAGCGGCTATCAAAGCGCAGCTCTTGTTTTCTGATGTATGGCCACAGGCTTGGCTTTTAAGGGAAGCGCAGCCTTTAAAGGATGTCTCTGTTTTACAGAGGCTGCAAGGTTAAACCCCTCTAAATAATCTGGACAAATGGAGCTAGTTAGGTGGTCTACATGTCCACGCGTACAGAAAAAGAGGGGGAAACATGTCGGGAAGTGGGAAAAGGATGCGATTCGAGAGACGGACAGTATTGGCTCATTATCTGTATGTCAACGAGAAGCCGGTACGCTTGATTAAACAAAGCATTTCTATATAGTAAAGCAATGAAACCGTGAGCAGATAATAAATGCACTAAACTAATGTTAAATTTTGTCAATAAAATAATTTTAAAGAAAAGTTTTCTTGATTTCGTTAACACAAATGAAGAGGCGATGGGCAGTTGTTATATGAACATTATAAAATATTATACAAATATTTGTCTGCACAATACAGATGCACTGTAAAATGCTCAAAATGCTGAATTTCAATATATTAAATATTTTATTATTTGGTTTAACTTTGAAATCTCTTAACTAAATTTAATTTTCATTGACCAAAATTAGACGTCAACTTGGTCAGTGAAACTGAAAATGTATTAAAAGCTGTATGAACTGTAGTTTTTACGGATTCAAAAATACATGATGTAACCATTCTACTCTGATTCAAATGACTCCTATGAGATGGTTCTATTCGGTGAATCAACAATATACAGTGCAAACTGTGCATTCTGATTAAAGTGATTAAAGTTTTATGAGATGGTTCTTTTCAGTGAATCAACAAACATATAGTGCAAACTGTGTAGTCTGATTCAAATGACTTCTATGAGATGGTTCTTTTCACTGATTCAAAAACACAATGCAACCAGTCTACTCTGATTCAAATGACTCCTACTAGATGGTTCTTTGCAGTGAATAAAAAATATACACTGCAAACTATGTAGGCTGTTTGACACTTACGAGATGGTTCTTTTTACAGAATCAAAAACACATGACACAACCAATCTACTCTGATTCATATGACTCCTATGAGATGGTTCTTTACACTGATTCAAAAACAATGCAACCAGTCCACTCTGAATCAAATGGCTCCTACTAGATGGTTCTTTTTAGTGAATCAAAAACATACCTTGTAAACGGTGTAGTCTGATTCAAATGACTTATTAGATGGTTCTTTACACTGATTCAAAAACAATGCAACCAGTCTACTCTGATTCAAATGACTCCTACTAGATGGTTCTTTTCAGTGAATCAACAACATACATTGCAAACTGTGCAGTCTGATTCAAATGACTCTTATGAGATGATTCTTTTTACAGATTCAAAAATAGTTGACGCAACCAATCTACTCTGATTCAAATGACTCCTATAAGATGGTTCTTTTCAGTAAATCAGAAACATACAGTGCAAACTGTGTAGTCTGATTCAAAAGACTCTTATGAGATGGTTCTGTTTACTGATTCAAAAACACATGATCCAACCAGTCCACTCTGATTCAAATGACTCCTGTAGGATGATTCTTTTCAGTGAATCAACAATACACAGTGCAAACTGTTCATTCTGATTCAAATGACTCTTATGAGATGGTTCTTTTTACTGATTCAAAAACACACAACACAACAAGCCTACTCTGACTCAAATGACTCCTATGAGATGGTTCTTTTCACTGATTCAAAAACACGACGCAACCAATTTACTCTGATTCAAATGACTTCTATGAGATGGTTCTTTTCAGTGAATCAAAACATACTGTACACTGCAAACTGTGTAGTCTGATTTAATTGACTTATGAGATTATTCTTTTCACAGATTCAAAAACACAGAATGCAACTACTATACTCTGATTAAAAATGACTCCTATGAGATGATTCTTTTCAGTGAATCAACACTCATACAGTGCAAACTGTGTAGTAAAAGTAAAATTGAATATGTATTAAAAACTGTATAAATTGTAGTAAAACAGCTAAAATAGTTAAACAGTTAAAATAAATATGACATTATACAACTATTTTCTAAAGACAAAAAAAAAAAAAAAAAAAAAAAAAAAAAAAACTATATACTGTATGTGTAAAAATGAACACTGCACTAAACTAATCAACACAATCATTCAACTCCAGACCTTAAGTCTATTGAATGAGACTCTTTTCATTAAGGTTAGAAGCTGGATGAAATACAATTCTAGGAATACGAAACCTTTCCAAACAGCATGAGACCAGTTGTGAATGCAAGTGCAGATGACACTGAAGAGGCAGGCAGACTTCCTCCTCTTCACAGCCTCAAGGACAAGAGCAGCCGTCTGATGTAACACACGCCAAAGAGTTCATCAGCATCCAGAACATCTGTCTTGTCAAAACACTCTCAGTGCTGATGTGTAGCCTCTAAAACACAAGAGCAGCCATTCCTACTTTGGCAACATGCGGCGAAGTAGTGCAATCTCACATCAAACGGTAAAACCGGTCAAAGTAAATGGATATGAGACACAGTTCGTTTTGCCGGCGACAAAGAGGCTGTGAATCCACAGCTAATTGTCTCAAGGTCCGGAGAAAAGCTAAAGCCAAGCACTGGAGCCAGCAAGAAGGTCCCACACACACGCACTGTGACCCCTCGGATTTGTCACACTAATTTAGACCGTCTGCAGGGGATTTAATAGGTGAGTCTTAATTGTGAGGCAAGGTAACAGCCAGCTGGCCTTTGGCTGAGAGGAAAAGAACGAAGGCGCCTGATTCTGAGCCACATACCCCCTCTTGTCCATCTAATACCTTTATAATAAGCTTTCAGGGAAACAATGACACATTTTAATCTCCACGCACTTCTTTTGTCTTCTCAAACGGCCTCTGTTATAAGCATAACAGAGCAGAAAAAACGTAATCCTTTTCATCCTCGTGCGGTTTGCAAAATAACGTTCTGCTAGCCAAGGCGAAGGTAAGTGCTGCTAAACAAGTCATAGCCATTCAGATTCACCCAAAATAATCATGCCTGTCACCATGCCACCTGCCAATTGGCTTTGCCAAATTCAGCCAGAGAACACGCAGGATGTGGTGTTTTTTCTGGCTTATTGTAACCAGCACGCTGAAAATAACTTTGTTGACCAAAACAGGCTGTTGAATGTGGCACGTCTTTGTTTTAAAGCTAAACATCATGCCGAAAATAACAGTGCTGACCAAAACAAGCTGTCAAAAAGTTCTTAGATTGACTGAAGCAGATTCTAACCATCAGAGGAATTCTTTCCAGCATACCTCTCTTCAGCACTGGTCAAACTGTACTGGGCTGCAATTAAGTGTAATCCATCCTGCACATTAACAAAGCCCACGTGTACTTTATGAAAACCATCGGGGACAGAGCCAAAGCCAGGCAGGGACAACGCTACTTAGCTTATACCAACTCATCAATATGAGCTGAAGTTATGACTACTAGTCACACAAACCGCACCGTTTTGGAATTTTCACGGATCAACGGAGTGGTGCTATTCAAACTGAAGTCAAACTTTTGCTAGTTCAGGAACAGTATTGGGGTTTACTTTGGAAATGTAATACATTAAAGATTACAAGTTACTCTATTTAAAATGTAACAATTAGTGTAACTGTTTCAATTACTTCTTTAAAGTAGTGTAACAGATTACATTTAATTATTTTGTGATTACTTTTCTAAATTTAAATGTATATTCTTTTCTACATTTTTCTAAACTGGCCGGGTCAACCTTACAGTAGGACTCAACACTAGGGCCCTGTGAATTCGTGGACGGAATCGCGGAATCCAGTCATAAAAATGGAATTCACTGTATAACGCGGAATGTTACGGAATTTGTCAAACTTTGAAAGTATTAATCAAAAGTAGGTCATTACACCTGAATTGTGATATGGACCAGTATCTGAGAATATTAAGCTGCAAAAACACAGCTGAGAGAACGTTGGCTAAACGTCTGATGTATAAGGCACACTTAGCTGGAAACACTTCAGGAGTTTCGAAGTCGTCATTGGATTGGTTAGATTGTACAGGATTTCCGGGAGACGTGTGTTGTGTTTTTTAACGTTATGCCTGAAAACAAAAACGCCGTGGCGCCCAATCCCCTGACGAAAGAAGAAAGCCATAATTTCCATGCCCGTAAACATGACATGGCACAAAACGAAACATGATTGGTTGCTGTACCTGTCAGTCATATGGCCTCCTGGGCGGGCCTTAGCCATTCCCAGACATTCTGCTGTCAAAAGGTATATCATACACACAGAAGTTTAAAAGGTATTCACGGCAATTTGTCAAAATAAAAGTTTGGTTTCACTTGAAGACATTCTGCCAGAAATATATTACTATTGCTAAGTATAACGTACATAGTACTACTACTACTTCTACTACTAAAATTATTACAATTTTATTTTTTAAGGAATAATCACACAACATTTCTTCCATCTTTTAATTTTAATAAGAAACCACCTTTGTTTGAAAAAGAAAATAAAGAATGTTTAATTTTCAATAATTAAAAGATAAATTAAATTTATTTTTTATGGCTTTATTTGATAACCAGAAAAATTTAAATACAGAACTAAGGGAAAAAAAAATTCATATGGCTATTTTAAGAATACATTTGAATAAATTAAGTTGTTTTTATGCATTCAAAAATTTTTAGAAATATTATTATTGGTAACAATAAAACGTGGTGAGAAAAAAATTAAACATTTCATAGGGCCATAAACATAATTTTTGTTAAACTTTTAATAAATTGATGTGAAATTGTATAAGTTTCATGATTTTAACTAATTAGACGTGTTTTGATAAAAAAACAAAACAAAAAACAAAAAACATTTCACCACTAAAATGGAGAAAAAAAAAGCAGAAAAATTAAAATGGAAAAAAAAAAATGGAACTAGGAAAAAATAAAATGGAATTTGGGTTAAAATAAAACCGAAATAAAACACTGATTATTGTCAAATTCTCAAAATCCTTCATCACTTCATCACATATTATAATCATTACTAGAAATAGTTTAATAGCTATGATACTTTGCAAAGCTATGACAGGAAAAAAAATAAATAAATAAATAATAAAGCATCCTGAAACATTAGTGTCACATATTTTAGAGCAGTCAGTGCAATTTTTGAAAGAATTTAATCAAATCTGTGTGAAAATATTCAGATGTAACTCCCTTTGTAATCATTAACATAAGTAACTGTAATTTAATTACATATTTTTTCTAAGTAACAGATTACATTTCCTTTGTAATTAAATTACGCAGTTTCGTAACATGTAATTAGTTACTCCCCAACAAAGTATTTTATTTGCCAATTACAATTTTTTAATCAGTCAAAGCAAAACAAATTCAACAACCAACCAAAGGTAGAAATATAGTACAAATATTGCAGAAAGAACCGTATTAGATATCAATATACACCACCGTTCATTTCTTAAAAGTCTCTTATGCTCATCAATGCTGTATTTATTTGATTTAAAAAATACAGTAAAAACTGAGACAATTTATTTTAATTAAAATAATTTGATTCTATATTAAAATGTTTTAAAATGTAATTTATTGTAGTGATGGCAAAGTTGCATTTTCAGCATCATTACTCCAGTCTTCAGAGTCACATGATCCTTCTGAAGCCATTCTAATATGCTGACTGGTACTCAAGAAACATCTCATGTTATTATCAATGCTGAAAACCGTTGGGCCGCTTAATATTTTTGTGGAACTCTGATTCTTTGATGAACAGAAAGTTCAAAGAATACCATTTATTTGAAATAGAAATCAGGACCAGAAAGAGGCAAAGCCAGGCAAGTGCAATTTCTATATTTTCACATACAAACACAGTTAGCATTTGTGGCGTGCAAAATGTCAAACTCATTACGTGCATAACAAAGGCTTATTGGCTTCAAATGTTGGCGGCACAAAAGCAAAGTAGATCAACGAATTCAAGAGGTTTCTGCGAGTGGTTTGTGTGTTGCTCCATGTTATAATTAAGATGGCAGTGAGTGTTTTAAAAGCACAGAAACAGGCCGAGGCACAGATGGCAGATGGATAAGAAGCGAGAAGAGGCAGAACTTTCCGGATGAGTATGAACGGGTGAGAGGACTCAAAGGCGGCGAAAGCACGAAAGCGAGAGAAACGCACTCTCTGCATCTCTCTCTGCGTCCTCAGGCCGTGGTAATGCTTTGCACAGGCCGGCTTTTTGAAGGTCACCCGATAGCTGCTCACCCAGCTGTTTTAATATTTAGTTTCTGCGTCTCTCTCTTTTTCTCTTTCCTAATCTGTCACACTCCTGCAGATTATCACCAGAGGCAAAGATTACCAAAAACATGACAAAAAAAGAATTAAATGAAGAGGAATCTGCCAAGCTCTTAATCCTGATCTGTAAGAAGAGCGGAGTGCCATCTCCGCACGGACGACCGCCTGCGGTTACGCGCATCAGCCAGTGTGGCTAACGCACGGGAGGAGACCGATAGCGGGATGCGGACAGATTACAGCTGAGCTCAGGGGTGTGAGAGCGGCGCTGGGGGCCACAGACCCTGCTGCTTTGGCTCTGATTTACGACAGGCCTGAGGGGAGAGCTGGACCCGGGCGTGAGCCGAGGGGGTATAGGGTTACCGGTCACCGTGTGCCAATGAGCAGGTCAGCGCTCCCCTCTTGTTTCTGAAGAGTGAACAGCGAACATGGGCGAACAGTTTCGGAGGAAACACTAGGGGTGAGACCGCCATCCAGTTCTAATTCTGAAAACATGATTCAATTCCAAAACAATACTTCACATATATTCTTGTTATCAGTTTACCAATTTTGAATATTCAATTTATTTGTGCATTTTCATTAAATTATTTTTGAAAGTAATAATTACTAATTGATAGTAAATTAATAGTTAGATAAGTATCAACAACTAAATATAGCACTAAAATATAAAGTAAAGAGGAACAAAGAACAAGCAATGAACAAAAAGTGCTTTAAGTGTCTGTTTTCCAGAAAAATGCATTAAGTGCATAATTTTCAGTATTATTACTGTTTGACGTCTGGTTACTCTGGATCTTGATATATATATATATATATATATACACACACACACATACAGTGAGAGAGAGAGAGATGTGTGTATACATATATATATGTATTGTATGAATATACATGTATGTACTGTTGAGTGCTTGAATCAGATCGGATGACAAATGTTCTTAGATGTGCAATTATTTTCAGAGAAAATGCACGCCAAAAGTAGTTCCAGACAGCATTACATGTACATATTACTTTGCCAAATGATTTTAGTTATTTTTAAAGGTCCTTACAGTCTACAACAGCAAAAGAACCAAAACCCATAATGACACTGACCAAGCAAATAAATATAGTAAACAATAAGATAAAAACAGCTAATTATTTACGTTTTTACCAAAAAACTATGTTTATATACTGTGTTTCTCCCGCTCTCTTTTTTTTATGAACAGTACAGTACATAATATAGACAGTATATATATAAGCTATATATATATATATATATATATATATATGTAGCTTATATGAGCTTTAAAGCACTTAGCAAAATTACAAAAGCAGTCAAATATCTAAAGTTTTAGTTTCAATGACAAAAACAAACAAAAAGAAGTATTCAAAATGCTCAAATACTTGATTTAAAGTCAAAGAATTTTACATAAAAACAAGTTTATAAATAGTTATTATATCCCTCCACAAATTCTGTAATTTTCTGTCACTGTGGATGTAGTAAAACACCCACACATGTCGCCTGACATCAGCTGGCTCAGAGAAAGATAGGAATCTTGTCCTTGTGGCGTTTTTTCTGGCAATTTAGCAATAATACAAGGCTTTTTTATTTTACAAATGGATGTCAAAAACCAAAATGCTACAAAATATGCATATTTTGTGAAAAAGTATGACACGCTAGAGCAAAACAGGTAGTATTTTTGGAATCAGCACCCCGAAATACATACAAAAAACAAGTATTTCATTTAGCAAATATGATGTGGGTCAGTGTTTTTACTGACGACATCATAGGCAGCAGCAGGTCTGCATTTACACTAATTCACAGATGAAATATGAAACATAAAATATTTTGTCCTGTCCTTAAGGTGTGTCCATCAATATTACATTATTAAAGAGAACCCCTGGGAATAAAGACTTGTATGGCTTAATATAATGTAAATGATGTCTCTTACTGAAATATGTAGTAGAAAACCCATGAAAGATTTACGTTATTTATAATCCACATTGTTTTATACATATTTTGGACTATGAGGGGGCGCCACTATTTCGATGACGTGAAATGGCTGCACTCGGTGAGCTACTGCTGCTACCTTTTGCTATTTTTTACAGAAACACAAATAGATAAAATACTGATATACTGATGCTACTGAGGCTTTTAGTAGACCACAGATACTGCAAGAGCTTACAAATGGCAGAGACAAGAAACGCTAGATGCCATCCTGGCAGGATGTAAACATGTTGACGCTTGTCATGACGCCTCAGCCACTGAAGGAGTCTCTCGGCGTGGATTTCACTCAGTATCCAGAGGCGTTTAGACTCCTTGTATTGAAAATCAGTGGTACGGGATTTGGTTTAAGCCTTTATGCTTATATCCATCACCACCTGTAAGCTCTTTCAGTAGCTTTGTTTATCATATCACTATTTTATTTTCCGAGTTGTGTTGCAGTAAAAATAGCAGGTAGTGGCAGTAGTTCACCTAAACAATCTAAAAAATGGCGCCCCCACAGTCCAAAATAGTACAAAATGATGTGGATTTTTTAAAATAACATTAATGTTTTATGGGTTTTCTACTACATATTTCAGTAAGAGACATTCAGTAAGCATAATGTAAGAGCCTTAATACCCAGGGAGTTTCATGTATCATATTCATACTAAATGATGCCTTCGTAGAGCATTTGGAGTGAAAAAACTCGAACACTGGCGAACGAAACCCCACAGCTTTGCACCAAAAAATGTTCTCCCATCCCGTGGTCCCATGAGGCTTTACAGGTGGGCTCCTTGTCTCCCCTAAATCCTTCTCACAAATGTCCGCCTTCAGACGCACACGACAAAGCAAGAGCCGCCCACCTTTCAGCACCTTCCTGACTACCCCTGCTGACGTCTTCCTCTCATCCGTTCCTCCTTCCCACTCCATAAACAGGCCAGCGCTGGCTGCGTTGGAGAAGGGAACAGTAAACACACGGACAGGGTTCGAGAGAGGGTGAGCGCAGCGTGCATGCTGCAGTCAGAGTCCTGATGAGACTGAAGCATTCACACCAGCCCCTGACCGCCGGCTGACCCACGCGGATCAACAGCTGCCGTGCGTTTGAAGTCCCCCCTCACGAGCTCACGTTTCATTCGGGGACTTTTCCTGACAATATTATTCTGCGGTATAATCTGCCCCGTTAGATGCTTCAGTAACACCCAATCTAATTTGGACGCCGCTGAGCAGTCGGCGCTAGCTACCGATCCGGCCTGTTCTAAACCCGACCAGTCTGATTACCAGGAAAGACTTTGCTGCTTCTGTGTAGATACTGAAATAGGCCTATCGGATGCATGGAAAAAGGCACACGTAATGGCAGATGGAAGAAGGTGTGCTAAAAAGAGCGTGATGAAGGTGAGGTGTGCTCGGATCTCTTAAGGGTTTTCTTCGATGTACACTAACACCCCTCTTTCTCTCTTCCATGTGTGTGCAGTCAGTGGAGAGTGATAAGAGCAGATTCTCCCAGCAGCGTCGCCTAAGGCTAGAGAGCAGCTTTAGTCATTTAGCAGAGCAAGAGAGAGTGAAGAGGAATAATGCACGAACCGATCCGCTATGCAGCACGAATGACCTCTCTGCAATACAAACACACGCACGCTGTTAAGATCAACTGTAAAAACATTCAGTTACTTGTAATCCTGTTTAATAATGCATCTAAATGTGATGCTTAATAACAGAGAGATCAGACTTTTATAAGACTGCACAATAATTCATTTAACAATCCTTTGTAATCTATTAAGTTGACTGATGACACATTTAGTGTAGTGACAAATACATGCTTGAAAACACTGTTACAAGTCTATTCACACTAAGAGTGATGCAGCTAAGCAACTCAACGCAAAAACTACTCAAACTGAGATTGAACTGATTTACTTTGTTTAACTAAATCTGGAATGCCTGTTCTAGACATATTATCAAACAGCTTAGCCATGAATTGATAAAAATGTACTGTATAGCTTATTTGCAATGTACTGTACAGGTAAGTAGCTTTGGAGATATGTACATATCACCACTTCAGCACATATCACAAAACAGTACTTAAATAAATAGACAAAAAATAAATACAAAATGAAAAATAATACTCTTGCAGAATAAAACAAGACATACATCTTTACTGGTTAATAGAATTTTCTTCAAGTCAAAAGAAACGAAAAAAAAAATAATAATAATAACACATCTTTACTGGTCAATATGTTTTTCTGCAAGTCGAATAACAACAACAACAAAAACAAAAAACAAAAACACAAAAAGCACTAAGAAGAAAAATAAATAAATACTAAAATAAATAAACAAATAAATAAATACAAAATGAAGAATAATACTCTTGCAGAACAAAACATATATATTTATTGGTCAATATGTTTTTTCGCAAGTCGAATAACAACTAAAAAAAAATGATTTGAAGACAAAAAATAAATTAATTAATTAAATTAAATAATAAATAAGTAATTCTAAAATAAATGAACAAATAAATATATACAAAATTCAAATGAATACTTTTGCAGAACAAAACATTAACCTTTGTTTAATTTGTTTTTTTGCAAGTCAAATAACAAAACAAAAACAAATAGTATTACGAAAAAAGTTATTAAATAAATAATACAAAATGAAAAATAATACTTTTGCAGAATGAAACAAAACATATATCTTTTAGTTAATACGTTTTCCGCAAGTCAAATGACAAAAAAGCACTAAGAAGAAAAACAAACAAACAAACACATAAATACAAAATAAAAAAATAATACTCTTGCAGAACAGAACAAAACACATCTTTACTGGTCTATATTTTTTTTATGCAATAACAACACCAACAACAAAAACCAAACAGCACAAGGAAGAAAGAAATAAATTAACAAAAAATGAAAAATAATACTCCTGCAGAGTAAAACAAACGTACATCTTCACTGGTTAATACGTTTTTCTTCAAGTCAAATAACAATAAAAAACAACAAATAAGAAGACTAAGAAGAAAAAAAAAATAAAATTGAAGAAATAACTAATACTTAAATAAATAAACAAATAAATAAATACAAAATGAAAAATAATACTCTTACTTTTTATATTCTTTAAAAAGTAAAATGATAATAATACAGTTATAAAAAAAATACAAAAAAAATGCTTTGTTGCAATTGGTATGTAATCTTACAAAAACTGTTACAAAAAAAGGGAAAAAAAAAATTCATACTATTAAGAATTTCAACAAAACAGTTTGTCTCTTGGAAAGAGATTTTCTGCAAATGGTCCTGCCTATTTCGACGCATTGCTTAATTTCAATATCTTGTCTTTTTGTGCATGTGTACTCTAGACCTCATTTTCCTGTTTAAAAAAATCAGAAAAATGCCACTAATCACACATTACCCCACAATTACGCAAACAGTTCACATCTCCAAATGCTACAGTGGACAAAGTGATACACACACAGAGTTGCCACAATACTAAAAGCCACATTCCTCCCAACTAACACACCAACTTTTACCAAGAGCACTTTTCACCTCTTTATTAGCTGTACTGATGCATTCCATCTCTGCGAGTGTATAATCGGCCTTTGTTTGAGCACAGGGAACAACATTAACCCTCGGTCCTGTCATGTAAGCCTATTACCCCAAAAGCACGCAGGGGCCAAGAGCCCAAATACACAGCGGCAGGATTAGCTAATCTACCACTCCTCCAGCCAAGACAAGAGCCACCCTATTCCACAACAAAACTTGAGGTCAAAGGTCTGTGCCTCTTAAATTCAACGTTCATGATTACACAACACTGTTGTTTCATTATAAACGGCGTCTAATAAAACTGTGTGCGGTTTACATATTGTAGCGCCGAGGCTAATGGCCTCGTTTGTCTCATTCTGCCGTTGTTTTAGCTCACAACGTTCCAGAAGTTCAAGTAAAGTTGAGAGGTGAGGAGGTCAAGGCGGTTGTGGAAAGCCAGGGTATCGGAAAGAGGGCACGAACACAAACGCCGTCTGGACGCTGTAGTGTGTGACCCCCGGTTTATCTCTCAAACACTACTGGAGTGTGTCTGGATTGTAGAAACACACACAAAACCACAAACACAGTCACACACACATACATCCTCTCACAGTCTTTCTCACCCTCATAATAGGCTCACATATGTGAGCGGACACGGCCATATTTGATTTTTTTTTAAAAGCCCACAAATCATGTAGTATTTGAAACGACAGCCTACGGTTTACATTCTTTCTCCGGAGGAAGAAACAAATATATACTTGTGGATTGATGCTCCATTTTTCCGTTTTCTGCGAACGCCGGGTGCCGTTGATGTGTCTGAAAACCCGAGCGGAGCAAAATCAGCCCACGGAGTTACATGTGGTGTTAAGCTCCAGAGGGAGGGCCGCAAACACACACCCCCCCCTCCCCGTCTCTGGTCTTCTTTAATCTGGGGTCCTGCACTGCTGGCCCTGGCTTATTCCTCTCAACACTCCCATAAAGATGACAAAGCCCTGATCAAAGCCAACGACTGGCCTCTGGGTTTATTTGAGCACAGAGTCATTCACAGTGCAGGAAGGGAACGTAGATGCGGATCGTCGGCGCTGAGTCACAGAGCGTCGGAAAAGCGGGACGAACCGTTTAAAAGCCACTCGCAGACCTGCCGGAGTGAAAGTGACACCGGAGCGGGAGAAGGAGAAAACAACACGGCTTTAGCACATCGGAACAGAATTCGCTAATGGAGAAGACATGCTAGTTGAGGGCGATAGCTCTGCGAAAGCCATTAACCGGCCGGGCCCCTGACAGCCATTTCCAGCCGCTGTTTTTCCCCTCTTTCTCTCTCTCTCCTTCTCTTCCTTCTCCTCTTCTCGTCGGTCCTGCGGCCGAAGGAGGCTCGTGTTTCTCATGGGGGAGAGGAGGTGTGAGCGGCGGACATCTCAGACACCGAACTTGAACGTTTGAACCCACAGCTCTCACAGAGCTCAGTGGGGAAGAGGGCAAGATAAAGAAGTAGAGCAGAACGTGTGAGTGAGATAGTTCAGAGAGCCTTTGATCCCCAAACACTGCTCTATAGATACACTTTTTACAATGACCTGACGGGGATGAAAGCAAAACACGGGATCGCGGGGAGTTTCATCTGCGCACCCCGGGTTGAGAATGACAATGGCCACATGGCGAGAGCGAATCGTTAGACTTGTGCGGGAAATACCAACAAAAAAGACCAATTAGAATTGCCTCTGAAGAGAGAGAGAATAGATACAACATTAGTGAATTTTACAGAACCTTGCATATAACATAAGAGAGCGATAAAAAAAAACAAAACAACAACACCAAAGTCATTTTAGTCAATTCTTGGCCATAAAAATGAGGGAATTAATTATTATTTGTGGTTATTATATCTATATTTTTAACCGTATGTCATGTGTGGGGCTCCATAATAATAATAATAATAATAATAATAATAATAATAATATCTGTGATTAAGAACAAAGCAATTGTTAGAATAATCTTATTATAGCCCTTTTTATGAAAACATAATTTAAATAACATAAATAATCAAAATCAAAATCAAGATTTTAAGAGTGAAGTCACATTATGGGATCCAAGTAATAATATTATGAAAAATAAAGTAACAGCATTATGAAACTAAAATATTTTAAGAAAAGTTAAAATCACAATAATGAAGTTATAATGAAGTAGTAATAACACGAGAATAAAGTTCATTATAAGGTTAAACTAGTAATATTTCTAAAATATAATTATGACTTAATTCTCAAAAAATGACAGCGATACACTCATAAAGCTACAAATTTTTTTTTGACACTTTGATTTTATTCTAATTATTTTACTACTTTAATCTCGTAATGCCAGAATTTTATGATTGTAATTTTAACTATTAAGCCATTCCATTATAAGATTAAAACAATTAATATTTTGAGAGTAAAACTGAAAAATATGCCAACTATTTCTCATGCAAGGAAGGTATTTTCTGCCAAAAATCTATTAAATAGAAATAGATAAACAATTTCATTATAGAAAACTATATACAAAACGTGTTGCAAATTTTAATTTTAATTTAATTTTAATTTTCACTTAATTTTCAATGCATCATCCCTGTCAAATTGAACAATAAAATGTACTACACTCTCATAAAACTACAAATAAAAAATTATGAAATTATTATTGGGTCCCACTTTATATTAGGTGGCTTTAATTATTATGTACTTACATTTAAAATATTTGATTAATCGCATCCAAAATACACATTATTGTGCACATAACGTGTGTGTACTGTGTATATTTATTATGTATACAGAAATACACACACATGCGTGCATATATTTAAGAAAAATGTTTATATATTAAGAATGAATATAAATATATACATGTAAATATTTTCAAAATATTTTCTGTATGTGTATCTTTATATATACATAATAAACATACACAGTACACACACATATATTTTGTACACAAAACTTATTTTGGATGTGATTAATCATGATTAATCGTTGCCCAGCACTTCATCTGTGTACATGTTTTTACTTATATTTTAAGAAATACCTGCATGTAATTACATCTGTAATTAATTTCTGTAACTGCATTAATAATTACACTGTTGACCCATCCCTGACACTTTAACCCACCCCTAAACTTACTCATACCAGCAAACCTGTCTCTAACCTTATCCTTATCCCGTATCCTACCTCAATAGCAGCAAAAGTGTTTTGCAACACAATATGAACACAAAAAGTACTTTTTTTTTAATGTAAGTACACCTAATATAAAGTGGGACCTATTCTTGAAATGTTGTACTTTTTTCTTATTTTAATGTGACATTAAACAAACAGTTGTAAAAAGAAATCCAGATTTCGAATCACAAAGGTGAACTGAGGTAAAACACCAATGTGTGGATGCTGTCATATGGCCTTAGACGAGAAGAATGTGAGTGGAAATCTGCTTCGGCTTGGGACACACACTCACAGTGTGATTCATCCCCAAGCCTTTTTTGACGGTCTGCAGACAAACCCAGCGACACCTAGCCGAGCCGCACAGGAGGGCCTGTTATGGAGCTAAGCTCTCAGGTGTTAGCTCAGTGCCCAAGGACAACAGCACCTGCCTGGCGTGCATGCGTGCATCTGGGTCTCCGCGAGGAGGTGCCCGACTCCATGTGGCTCTTGACTCACACACATAGCTGCTCGCGCATTAAAGATGGCCTGCTGTAAATGAAAGGGGCTCTTGATGAGCGAAAAGCAATTATCAGCCTGGATATCATAAGAGCATCACAAGATGTTGTAAAACAGCTGTGGCCATTAGCCATACTTAGCTAATGCAGTAATGCCACTAAATGACATGATTACACTATGCTGATCTGACCGGGGCTAAAAGTGTGTTGTTTGTTTCCATACGTGTCAGTCGGGGTGTGTTTGGTGTGTAAGAGCATGTGTCATATTCAATCTTGTATACACAAGTGTAGCTAGATCTCCTAACATACAGTGCGCACACACACACACACACACACACACACAAAAAACGTCCATCTCGGTCTGTCTTGCAGTCCATTGATGGGCCCTTAAATGTCAATTGCTTAATTTACTGAAAACATGTACAAACTTGCTACAGCCTCATAAATTCGAGCAGCAGGGCTCAGAGAGTTAATGAACAGCTTGTAAAACATGAATGAAGGGGTCAGGGCATTACAACGCGTGATATTGTGAATGAAAAGCATGTGAGAGGTTGGAGGATTGTTGGCTTTCTCCCAGCCCATCTGACCAGCAGACCAAGAGCAAGGTACAAAAGGGAAGGGGTGAAGGGAAGTTAAAGAAAGAGGGAATGAAAGGAAAAGGAGACAGGAAACTCAGTTGTATTCCCAATATGTGTTGAATTAAAAGCAGCATATATAAATCAACATAAAGAGGCCACCAAAAGTATTCAAACACTTAAAATTACAATTCAAAATGTATGAATCTCACCAAATGACATTCAGGAATTTTATGACTGAATTAAAGGGTTAGTTCACCCAAAAATAAAAATTCTGTCATTAATTACTCTCATGTTGTTCCAAACTCGTAAGACCTTCGTTCATCTTTGGAACACAAATTAAGATATTTTTGATGAAATCCGAAAGATTTCTGACCCTGCATAGACAGCAATGCAACCGACACATTCAAGGCCGAGAGAGGTAGTCATCAGTTAAATTAGTCCATGTGACATCACTGGTTCAGCTGTAATTTTATAAAGCTACGAAAACACTTTTTGTGCACAAGGAACAAAAAAAAAGAATTTTTTTTTTTTGGGGTGGGGTTCCCCTGGTAAAATTAGCATTCAAGAGGCTAAATATTACATTACTGGGGTCGCTTTAATTCGCGGGCATAAAAACAACCGGCGGCAACAATGTTAAAATAGCCCAATTCCACGGGAAAACCGCAGACTTGGCAACACTTGATTTTGGCATCCATCTTTTCACACTGGGGACAACTTAGGGACTTCTATGCAACTATTACAGAAGGTTCAAACGCTCACTGATGCTTCAGAATGAAAGACGATGCATTAAGAGGTTAAATTAAACTTATTTTGTCATCTGGGGAAGATGTATCTTCTGTAGCTTCTGTAGCCTATGATATTCAGGCAAAATATGAAAAATGTACAAATCCTCATTCCACTCAAAAGTTAACACCCTTGGCTCCTAGGGTGTTTTTCCTTCTAAAGCATCAGTGATCGTTTGAACCTTCTGTGATAGTTGCATATGTGTCCCTCAGTTGTCCATAGTGTGAAAAGATGGATCTCAAAATCATACAATCATTGTCGGAAAGGGTTTCAAATACACAAAAATGCTGAAAAACCACAGAATCTGTGGAACCTGAAAGACTTTTCTGAAGAACAGCAGGCAGTTTAACTGTTCAGGACAAACAAGGGACTCATGAACAACTATCACTAAACAAAAAACACATCTGTGGATCATTCAGGTAACACCACAGTACTAAGAACTAGGTGTATGTAAAGTTTTGAACAGGGTCATTTTTTATAAATTCAACTATTATTTTCTCTTGTGGACTACGTGTAAATGTCTTTTATGTGAAATATCTTATTCAGGTCAGTACTAAATAAAAAATAACATGCATTTTGCATGATCCCTCTTATTTTGGTAAAATAATTAACATTTTGCAGATTCTGCAAAGCAGAAACTTTTGACTTCAACTGTAAATGTTAGCTTGTATCAGCCACCTCTAGATTCGACCCTTTCACTTTAAGGACATGCGGCCACACAAAGGTCAGCCAATCAGTGTTAGGGACATAAGGGCATAGTGAAGAATGTATAATTAACTCAATCAGTTTATAATTGGTGGCTGAGTGAGCACAGCCTATGTGCTGAGAGGAGTGAAGTAATGATAACAACACTCCCAAACACACACACATAAGAACAAATGCACACATGCAAACAGATAAATGTTGCTCGGCACGTACACACACTCTCGACCCGCCACTCACAGTACGAGCAATCATTTCAATCCAGTTCCCTGAGCGTTCAGGAGGACAGACACTTCCCTGTATCTGACCCAGCTATCACCTATTCTCCTCTCTGTTCGGGTCTTATCAACATAGCCCAGCGCTCAGCCAACGGCTCAGGTTACACGATTTGGTGCAATTGCTTTTAAACTGACCCACACTCATACAATGAAGCTCAGTTAAGAGGAGATGGGAAACATGAAAGCCCCCTGTTGATGTCCCACACTCTCCCCCCCGCCAGGTCCCCCTGGCCTGACCGCATATACCCTTCACCGTGATCAAAAGCAGGAATTTGATTAAGGCAGATAATGGAAGACGATGGGGTGAAAACAAACTTTCGCAGCTGTGCCACTTCGGAGGAGACGAGACGACTGAAACGTGGTACACCTCGAGCTGACCACCCAAACAGATGACAGCAAATGGAGGCATGCAAGTTCATGCTGATTGCTTTCATTCCAGATTATGAATTTTGGAGACGAGGAGGGGAAAATCAGATCTGATGTGCTCCATCCGGTGCATTTGAAATGGTCAGGAATAAGCATGGCACTTTTGTAGGAATATTCCAGGATCAAATTAAGCTCAGTTGGCAGCACTTGTGGCATAATGTTGATTACCAAAAAATTATTTTGACTTGTTCCTCTTTTTCTCTAAATAAAAAGCAAAAAACTTGGTTACAGTAAAGAGTGACCCTGTAATTAAAACATTAAAATACTCACATACATAGAGTAGTATAGCCACAAATTAGTTACACTGTTAAAAATAATCCAAGATGTTCATTTCTTTCTTCATTCGAAAAGAAATTACGTTTTTGAGGAAAACATTCCAGGATTTTTCTCCATATAGTGGACTTCAATGGGGATCAGCGGGCTGAAGGTCCAAATTGCAGTTTCAACGAAGCTTCAAATGGTTCTACGCGATCCCAAGTGAGGAATAAGCAGTGTTGCCAAGTCTGTGGTTTTACCGCAGAATTGGGGTACATTAACACTGTTGCCGCGGGTTGTTTTTGATGTCTGCGGGTTGAAGCAACCCCAATAATATCATATTTAGCCCCTGTAATACTAATTTACCATGAGAACTCTCCAAAAAATTTATTTTATCCCCTGGAATGTGATTTTTAACAGGGGACCCCCCTTGAAATGCATTTGGGCTAGTTTTGAGTAGCAATTGGGTGGGTTTTGTTGCCAAAACCTGGCAATCCTGGGAATAAGGGTGTTACTTAGTAAAATGATTGGTCAGTTTCTAAAAAAAAATTCAAATGTATACACTTTTTAACCACAAATGCTCAATGCACTAGCTTGACTTCACACGTTACGCAATCAGGTTGGAAAGGTCACATAAAATTTAGTTGAAAGTAACCAACCCAGTGTTTACAAAGCGAGTGTGCAAAGAATGTCAAATGACCTTTACAAAAAAAAAAAAAAAAAAAAAAAGGTACACCAATGATGTTGGACAATTTTGAAGTTGGAGGAAAAAATGGGATGGAGTTTTTCCCTACCCTACCATTTGAACCAAAGTACACAGACGAAGAACTAACCACCACGTGATTACGTAATGCGTGAAGTCATAGATGTGAATAGCAGAGCTAGCGCAAGATGAGCATTTGTGGTTAAAAAGTATACAAATTTGTATTTTTTTTTAGAAAATGACATTGTTTTGCTAGATAAGACCCTTATTCCTCATCTGGGATCGTGTAGAGCCCTTTGAAGCTACATTGAAACTACAATTTGGACCTTCAACCCATCAATCCCCATTGAAGTCCACTATATGGAGAAAAATCCTGCAATGTTTTTCTCAAAAACCTTAATTTTTTTTGACTGAAGAAAGAAAGACGTGAACATCTTGGATGACATGGGGTTAGAAAAAAGCAATGTGGCTATGTGTGCATATATGCTGCAGGGGGTCACGTGGGTTTGTGCTGAAAAGTGTGGTGAGTAAGAAGCTGAATGACCTATATGACATCATAGGAAATGCCCAGCTACATCAATACCCACATCCCTGTCATTTCCTGCACAAAATGGACCAGCGGAGAGGTTGTACGGCGCAGGCCGAGAGCTGAGCAGTGGCTATGAGAGCGCTGTGGCTGCTGAGAGGTGTCAGCATGGAGCCAGACTCTGAGCCTACATTCAGGGCTTATCTATTGTGTGGCAACAAGCAGACTCATTCAGGGGGACTGTGTGTCGCCAAACTCTGCTAATGAGCGTAGCCAACAGGGCCACAACGCAACACAGGGCCCCCATTCAGGAGCACAATGCAGGGGCCAGGTTTCCACAGTGGGCAGTTGGAGTGGGGGGCTGGCAGGGGCGGCCAGGGCACTCAGCCCCTATCAAAAGGGCAAAGCCCAATCTCAGTCAGCACACACTTTAATGACCAGCCAATCAAACAAGGACAGTGGAAGGGAGGGAACGTGTGGACAGAAAGGGGAAAACGGACAAAAGCCATATAAACATCCCCCCCTTTTACAAGCTCCGCTCAGAAGGTGAACTTAAAATATATAGTATAATTTCATACATATTATGACTTATTATATATGAGACATAGTATATAAAATAAATCAACCAATATCAATAAATAAATGGACACACAGAGAGGGACAGAAATGAAATATATGAAATTGAGATAAATTATATATTACCATTCAAAACAATTTTATTTACATTGCATTTACATTGCTACAAAATATTTCTATTTCAAATAAATTAACATTCTATTTATCAAATATTTCTATATTATTATAGTAGTTATATAAGATCAATTTTATATTAGTTACATAAAACAATTCCATACATTTTTTTAAGCAGCACAACCTTAAACGAACCAGCCATTTAAACGAACAACGGAAGGGAGGGAACGTGTGGGCAGAAAGGGGAAAATATTAGTTATATAATTGACATAAATAAATATTTCCATTTAACACAAGATTTTTTTATTTTTATTAGTTATATAATTGAAATAAATGATATATTACCATTCAAAACAAGATTTTATGAAATATTTCTTATTGAAATAAATGATACATTTCCATTTAAAACAAGATTTTTAAAAAAAATATTATTAGTTATTTGATTGAAACAAATGATACATTACTATTCAAAACAAGATTTTTTAAAATATTAATTATATGATTGAAAAAAGTGATGCATTACCATTCAAAACAAGATTTTTTGAAATATTATGACTTATATGATTGAAAAAAATAATTCATTACTATTTAAAACAAGATTTAAAAAAAATATTATTAGTTATATGATTGAAATAAATGAAATATTGCCAATCAAAACAAGATTTAAAAAAAAAAAAAATTAGTTATATGATCGAAATAAATGAAATATTACCATTCAAAACAAGATTTTTAAAAATATTATTAGTTCTATAACTGAAATAAATTGTATATTACCATTCAAAACAAGATTTTTGGAAATATTATTATATAATTGAAATAAATAGTATATTACTATTCAAAACAAGATTTTTTATATTAATACTTTTATTCAGCAAGGATGCATTAAAAAGTTATCAAAATACATTTACATTGTTACAAAATACATCTATTTCAAATAAATGCTGTTCTTTTGAACATTCTAGTCAGCAAATATTTCAATATTATATTAGCAATTAAGATTAAGTTTATATATATATATATATATATATATATATATATATTTTTTTATGGAGCAACTTTTTTTAAGATTACTAATAAGACATGTTTCTTGAGTACCAAATCAGCATATTAGAATAATTTGCATATTATTATCATGTGACACTGAAGACTGAAGTAATAGTTTGCTGAAAATGTAACCCTGCCATCACAATAAAAAAATTACATATTTAAATATATTCAAAAACACTTATAATAATTATAGCAGTATTATTTTTTCCTGTATTATTATTTTTTTTTTTTTTTTACAAATCTTACCAACCTCAAACTTTTGACAACATAGTGTATGTTTTTTAATTGACATGAAATTGTTAAATTAAAAAATACAATAAAAAATTCAGCTGAGAGAAAGGGGGGTATTGGTCCAGTGACTCCTCTCCCATCTTTCTCCCAGAGAAATTGACAGGAAAGGAATTGGGGGGAAAAAAAGTGGGAAAAAAGACCTCTAGATGTTCCCAGCAGTTCTGATGCAAAAGTCACATGAGCATGGCGACTGAAAAAGCAGGCCATGTCAGCTCCCATCAGCCAAAGAGCGTTTTTTTTTTTTTTTTTTTTTTTTTTTTTTTTTTTTTTCACAGCAGCTATTTTCAATGCTCCCAGGAGCAGAAGTGGCCGGCCATTAAAACCCTGTTAAAACACTTCTGCTGTTGTCAGCGGCCGCGAGGCGGAGTACCCAGTCCAAACGCTGAGATGCTATCTCCCCGCAGCAGTTCACCGCCGCTGTCAATACTGTGAGCAGGAAGGTGCAAGATGAGTAACAACCTAATTTGGGCATCAAAGTTTTATAGTGCTTTCTCCAGGCAAGAGCAGGGAGGGGCGGCTTGTGCCTCGGCACCATCGTATGACCTTCAGTCCTGAACCTTTTAAAACCTTTTAAAACGGCCAGCTTACACTCAAAAGTATTAAAAGGAAAAAGGTAAAAGGGGAGAAAAAACATGTCGGTCTCACTTTTGCAGTTCCAACCTCAGGCTGAATTACATTTGCAGCATTTACGTGGATAATAGTAACTCTCTCGGCATGCTTGGCCTAACCCTTCAGAAGCTTTTTCTGCTGGAGAGGAACTTTATTTATTCACTACATCTGCCGCATCGCTACAGAAGCCATAAATGCAACTCTAGAAAACATTCGGGCAAACTTCACTTTGCCGCTTTTGCCCTCTTTTTAACACTTTTTGCGACAAGAGATGAAACACCTCGGGAGGGAAGAGCCCAAGGAGATGTCAGAGAGCTTTTTGCTGGGATCTCTGAGGGAGGTGGCTGAACTCTGTCTCAGACTTTGAATCTCTGTGGATGGTGGTTTTTATTATGTTAAATGCATGGGCCTTCATCATGTCTCTCACGATGCTCTGAAAGTGCTGGACGCTTAACCTGCAGGAATCAATATGTGGTTTAGGCTTTCGGGTAGCACTCAGAAACAAACTGAGCTGGGGCCATGTATAGACAGACCTCTACATCTGACTAGACTGCTGACCACTCAACTGAGCAGACAACATTGACTTCATGAGATTAAATCAAATCATTATTCAAGGGAATTTTATTTATAAGTGTTCTTTTTGTTAAAACCATCTTAGGAAAATGAAATAAGGCTGGGAAAAATATAAACATAAGATACAAATCTTGAAGTTGAAGTAGTAAAATGACTAAAAACTGATATAGACTTAATATAACTTAATTTGAAATGGAAATTTCACATAGAAAAAAAAAAACTAATAAAAATGACAAAAACACATAAATAAATAACTAAAACCTAAACTAAAATTTAAATGAAAACTGAAGTTATAAAAAACAAATTCAAAATATTAAAGCATTTTATAGCAGTGTATAAATGATACTAAAATATCACTGATGTACAAAAATGTGAATAAAACTGGTTTCACTCTATTTTTTATAGAAAAAAAAAATTAGTTTCAAGAAAAAGTTCTAGCATTATGTTTTCAGATGACAATTTGATATTTGATATTAATTAAATGAAATTCATGCTCTTTTATTTATTTATTTATTTATTTATCCTTTAAGACAGTGATTTCAGTCAAAAGAATTTTTGGAAATTGAAATAAAGCTGGAAAAAATATAACATTAGATAAAAATCTTTAAAATAACTTAAAGTTTAAATACCAAAATTAGTAAAATTAACACTGAAATAGACAATTTAATGTGAAATAGAAATTTTAAATTTTTTATCACATTTTTTTCAGATGTTACTTTGATGTTTGGTATTAATTAACTGAAATTTGAGCTCTTTTTATTTATATATATATATATTTTTTTTAAGACTGAGTAGTTTACATCAAAAGAAGAATTTTATTTATATATTACAAGTGTTCTTATTGTTAAAACCATATTTGGAAATAACTGAAATAACCCTGGAAAAAATATAAACATTAGAAAAAAAAAAAAAATCTCAAAATTAATTTAGAAAATGCTGTCTTAGCAAAATGTTGTAAAGTAATTTTAAAATGAAGTATTAAAATAACTCAAATTAAAACTTAAATAGACAATTTAATGTGAAATAGAAAATTTTAAATGGAAATAAAAACTAATGAAAATGATAAAAATACATAATAAAATAAATAACTAAAACCTAAACTGAAATTTAAATAAAAAGCTAAAATTATTAAAAACTAATTCAAAATATCAACGCATACTATAACAGTTTATAAATAATACTAAAATAACACTGATATAGTAAAATTTGATTTAAACTGGTTAAAATAAAATGCAAAAAACACTCAGCAACAGAAAAAATAAAGTTTGTTTCTAGAGAAGTTCTAGCATTATTCATGCTCTTATATTTTTTTATTATTATACTTTGTTTTATTTATTTATTTTTTAAAGATTGGGTACATTTTCAAAAGAGTCCAAATCATTTTTGGGGCACTGTATTTTAATTTACTGGCACATCTTTACACAAATAAATAAGTAAATAAACAAATAATATGTACATATTAACATATTAAAAAAATAAATTTAATTTAATTTGTAAGAATGTTAGGCCTAATAAAACAGTAAAGGCAGACATGAAAGTGGGTAAGAGAGAAAAGGAATGAATTATGACTGAGGCCAAATTTGAACCTGGGACACCCTGAGGCAACAGCTCTTATATGTCACAAGCAAGTGCAGTACATCCTGCACCACAGCTTTTCGTGTATCATCCCATTTTTCCTCACACTTGAGGGTTGGCCAGTCACATAAGACCAGACGAGCACAATATGACGCCATATAAAGACCACAAACACCACTGTGTTTAAACACCAGTGCAGATATGACATGAGCTTCAGTCAGCGTCGTAACCAATGTTTTGTAGTCTGAGTCCCTCAATGACGTTATGAACTCGAGCCAAAGCCCATAAAAGCTTCAACACAAAGACGTGCATTGAGCAGGGTGCCGGGTGGCTGAGTGTCTCTCCACAGCTCCGAGGACAGATGGGGACACTTTGACATAATTCAGACGAGCGAGGGACACAAAATAATAGTGCGGCCAAACCATATGAACTTTTAAGATACGACACTGGTGGCTCATGGTCGACTTTTCTGGAAAACATCACGCAAAACAAACAAACAGGCCTGGAGAAAGTACTTCTGTAAAACGACAACTGTGACAGGAGACCGGCGACTCACATTTTAGTCTCTGGTCTGTCTGGGATTGGAAGTGTGTAAGTGCTGTGTTGTTATGGGTAAAGAACAGTGTGGTTGATGCGAAAGGGAATTGGAGGCTGATATACGACTAGGGCTGTCACTGACCATTATTTTGGTAATCAAGTAATCTGTCATTTATTCTAACAATTAATCGAGTAATAGGATAATTCTAATTCATTTTTTTGTAGTAACGAAAATAGACCTATGTGAACAACAACCTTTAATATTACTTTAAAAACATAGTTGCAATGCAGCAATAATAATTAATTCAAATAAAGTATCAAAAGCAAGTAATCATAAGGTTTTATTGAATAAACCGTTAAAACACATACAGCAATTACCGGGGCTCAAGTGCTTTACCACATAAGGCATTTAACCACATAAAAAGACATATTATTTAACAACTTATTTAAGTCTGTAACCACCTAATTCAAAGATTTAAAAAGCATTTTTAGCAAATCCAGGTAATGCACTATAGAAATATCATGTTTTTTAACATTTAAGACTCTTATAGTGTCAGCTGTGGTCTGATCTCCCAAAAACTTCGCAGGCTTGTTTTGAATCACCTGTCTCATGTGCTCAGCTTTCGTGAAGTTTTGAGTTTTCGTTTAGGCTTTATGGGCTTTTGGGATTTTTGGACAGGCCCCTTTTATAAACGACTCCATTACAGCTTCACAAAGTATCAATTATTTATTGAATTAGAGAGTCCAGAGAATTGTATTGCTATGTTTTTTCCAGATTAAGAGAAAAACCTATGGGACTAGTTTGCAAAAATAGTTTTTTTTTTTTTTTTAATTTATTATTTTATTTTTTTACATCTTCTCAATCATTTAACAAATGGTTTGATTGACAGCAGTGGTTCTAGAGGCAAAGTTGTTCGAAATGAGGAGTTCTATCATATGATAGTGCTTATGTTTGAAAAACTGTACAATATACAGTCGTTTGCGCCATTGAAAAATGCGACAGTGGCTGATTTCTTTCAAATTTCTCACAGACCTTTAAGGCCGTGAGTCAAACAGGCCCACTGAGTTTCGTTGCGATCGACCACTATTAACCTTGTCTAATTGGTGTTCATAGTGCCTATGGTTTTTGAGTTCTTATAGAAACATGTTTTTTCAAATGTTCTTATAGACACTTGTGGCACTTTGGACCAAGACCGTGTGTACTGATTTTCATATCAACAGGACAAACGGTTGCGTAGTTATGGCCATCTTTATGTTTTTTCTCCCCTCCTACAGCGCCACCAAGTAGCCAAGCTCTGCAACTTTTTTCATATGACATCAGATTCAGCTCTTACATAGCCGTTGTGAGTTTGGCGAAGATATCTTATTCCGTTTAAAAGTTGTAGATGTTTTAGTAAAGTGTTTTTTTTTCCCAGATTGAGCAAAAAACCTAGGACTAGTTTGCAAAAGTAGTTTTTTTACACCTTTTCAATCATTTAACAAACAGTTTGATTGCCAGCAATGGTTCTAGCGGCTTATCATATGATATGAATATTTTTCACATGTTTGAAAAACTGTGCAATATACAGTCATTTACCCCCTTGACAAACGCGATAGTGGACAATTTCTTTCAAATTTCTTACAGACTTTTAGGGCCGTGAGTCATATTGACCCACTGAGTTTTGTTCCGATCACCTCCATTAACCTTGTCTAATAAGTTCTCAAATTTTATCGGCCTATGGTGGCCAAGTTTTTTGAGATACACAAATGTTCTTATAGACACTTGTGGCACTTTGGACCAAGACCGTGTGCACTGATTTTCATGTTGACAGGATAAACGATTGCTTAGTTATGGCCATTTTTATGTTTTTTTAATCCTTCTTATAGCACCACCAAAAGGCCAAGCTCTGCATTGTGAGTTTGAAGATATCTCATTCTGTTCAAAAGTTATAGCCGTTTTAGTAACAGCAGCCCTGCCGCTTTCGAACATTCTGGCATCCCTTCGCAACAGAGAGTCGAAAGTTCTACTATTTTTTTGATAATTATTGATATTCACTCTCTAGAGAATCTTCCTGCACTGGTTTGGTTCCAATTGGGCAAAAGCCTAAGACTAGTTCGCAAAAGTAGGTTTTTCAAATAATGCAAAATACCCTAAAATTTTGCATGACGGATGAATCGGAGACATGCGTTTTGTCCATCTGAGACGTGCGTTTTGTCCACGTGAGCCAAGGATTCCAATGATATAAGACACTTGAGCCAGTGACAAACGGTTAAGGAGTTTTGAGCGATTTCATACTTTTGATCACTGTAGCGCCCCCGTCAGGCTGATTGGGGTGAGCCTCGGTGACGTTGTAGACTTTGTGAGTACTACCATTCCTCCAAGTTTCAAGTGTCTACAAGATACGGTTTGGTCTGCACTATCAGTTTTATGTGGAGATTGCGGATCCTTGGCCATTCTAACAATTACAAACAAATAAGTGTTTTAGCGCAACACGCTTGAACCCTTAATTCTAAACGACAGAGCTAATATAACATCATAATGGCATTATGCTTTATTATGACTTTTAAATGGGTTTAATATATCATGCAGCCTTAGAAAATGGTCTAATAATGCATTTCATAGACTCTCGTCCATGGAATGCGCCACTTCCGGTTATTCGACATGGGCAAAATGCAGGATTTTTTTAAAATTGAGTACCTGAACTGAATCAAGGAATCATGACGGATTTGAAGGAATCATCCCTATATACAACTCCCTATAAAAACTTCTGAGAACTGTGGTATGGTCCGTAACATTGCCCTAATCTGAGACAAGCAAATTACATTTGTGGTTGGCACCTCTCCTAAAGTGATTTTAGCACTGTCATCAAGAATGTGGAAGTCTTACAGGAAGTGCCGGAGGTGGATGACTGTATTTGGGCATAGGGAGCCGTGCTGTGACCTGGACAGAGTGTTCCATAAGAAGAGCCATTCCAAGTGATAAAAGAAGGTTTAAGGAGGCTTCAACTCACTGAGCCCTTGCATGGATTTTATAAGGCCGTTCTCAGGGGGAAGGAGGGACTATCAGGGAATTGGAGCTGGTGTGTACTGTATGTGTGTGTGTGTGCTCACCTCTGCTCTGTGTTCCCCCCTGCTGCGCAGGAGTTTATTCACAGGAAATGTGCGGGGAGCATCATGCCTGGCTGCCTGATACAGAGTGACACAGAGTCTCTTTTGAGAGGAGAAGTTAGCATGTCAGGCAGGTCATCGCAAGGCATGCAGACAGTCGATAAAATATTCAATATGCCACTCTAATATCATAGATCTAATAACAGAAAAGCTGGAATTTGAAGGAAAAAAGCTGTACGTTTTCAGAGAAGGTTCATTGGTTTGAGAGATTTGTTCAAATATGATCTAATCGACTCGTCCGCCCCATGTGTTCGCTTCATGGGAAACGGCATGGATTTTCTCCCGGGGAAACATGGGGCCGACGTCCATAAAGAGTGAAAGTTCAAAAGTGCACTGTGACCTCTTGGAAAGAGATTGTGGCCGTATAAGCTGCACAATAGAGGAGAAAGGGAAGACGTCTTCCTCAACCACTATCCATTCAGTATCACATCTATTTTTTCTCTTTCCTCTGGCTATTTCTCTTCTGTCTTTTTTTTTTTGCTTGTATCCTTCCTGCCTCCAGGCAGGGACCGTGCACACGGTTGACCTCGTGCGCTTGTGTCTCACTATTGTTTCAGTATCGCTGTGGCATACGGCCCACTGCTTCCCATCACTACAACACAGAGTCAAATATCCGTCGTCAATTCACCACAACCATATGGTCAGAACACATTAACTCTACACTCACTCCTCACTGAAGAAAATGGCTCTGAATGCAGTTGTTAGCACTATATTACACAAAATAAATGAAAAAGTGTGAAATGAAAAACACTTTTTCAATCATATTAAATTAAAAAACAAATCTGGACACTATGCATTATTAAGCTGGTCCACACATTGTGTGGCAGAGTAGGAAAGGGAGGGAGGGTCTTTGGGTAAACGGGACATATATATTTTCACACCAGACCTGCCTTTTATTGCTAATGCCGTTTCGAACACTTTTAGATTTCCGACACAAACAAGGACATGCAATGAAGAAGAAAAGCCGATTTATGGCTTTTAATTGGGAGCTAAGTGCTAAAAATAGCCATATCTGTTCTTAAAGCACAGTTTTCATTCACCAACAGCACACATTAAAGTCAGCACGCTACACAGCTTTCAAATTCCTATAAATAAATGTTTTTCACTGCTAGCTCAGGCCTGCTCTCCTGCATAGCAGCCAGATTCAAATGAATAGCCTTGATGAAAAACACTTACTAGAAATCCCACGACTTTGTTGGAATATGAACTCATACCTTCTTTTACACTAGGGCTGGGTTTTGACACCAATTTCACAACTGGATTCTGATTCACAAGCTTGCGATTCAATTCGATTTCCAATTCAGTTCAAGTCAATTCGATTTGATGTTCATTCATGTTTATTTCATGCTGAAACTAGTATTAAAGTGGAGATGATGATCCGTCTTAAACTGAGGTACTACAGTGATCTGTCACTCCACATAAATTTTTTGAACAGTGTAGTAAAATGTACAGAATTTGAAATCTGAGACTGTTTCATATCAAAACTAAGCACAAAGCTTATTACGACCTCAGTGTGCTAAAATGTTTTGTTTGTTAACTGAAAACAGCCTAGACTAATCGATTCTTGGGATTTAAGAATAAATATATGTTTCGTAAACATAAGAATTGATTAAAATCGAGAAATCTAGTTTTATTTTTTTAAACCCAGTCCTATTTTACACCATTTACATACATTTTTCAGGATTTTTAGGATTCTTTGATAAACAGAAAGTTCACATTTCAGTGTTGTAAAGCCTAAACGTGCATAAAATGCTTCAAACACTCCACAGGGCACAAAACAAGTCAAGAGAGCATGGATGGGGCTACGGTTAATCTAATGAAGGAGGGGTGAGCAGAATGTGAGTCCACAAAGTCACATACTCGAAGAATGCTGTCGGTCTGGAGATCTACAGAGTTGACATTCAAGACAATGAGGCGTATTTTACTAGATGCAAAAAGCCGACAGAGCACATGTGCCGGCGTGACAAAGGGGCGCCTCTCTTTGCCCGGCGCGGTGCCGTGAGAAAGGCAAGCTTGTTGCGTATATCAGCACAGGAGCCCGTTTCATTGACGGCCATTCATTACCATCTTAAACGTGGCGGCTCGTGAATGAAGCCAGGACCGTGGCATAGCTCGGCCTCCCACTCGCAGCTTTGGCTCTCACACTGCCCCCCCATCTCGTCCGCTACGGAGGATGATGACTTGGAAAAGTGGCAACATTTGTTTCCACTTAGGTTATATGATCTCTAGAGGTCTAATTTGAACAAATCTCCAAGTACAGCCACAAACGCTACTCCTCGTGTGAGATCTGTAATAGAGAGACCGAAGCTAATGTTGCGCTAAAGTAAACAAAGTGCTCGGTCCAGAAAGCAGCGTGGCAGGGCTGGCATGGTCAAGGCCCTAACACTTCCTTCTCATTACTGCCAAAGAAAGATACTTGGGTAAACGTTGCTCCTCAAAACCTGTCATTTATCTGCAAAGCAGCTCCCTTGGCACAACCTACAAACAGCTTTTGCTTCAGAAAGCGTGCGTTGGACAGGAAAAGTGAGAACGGAAAGCACTAGGAAGTGTTGTAAACTGCCTCAAGCTTGCTGCTGTGACGCCCCAAACGTTCCCGTAGTGCAGCGGGAGGTTAGGGAGCCCTGGGCGAGGCTGGGCCTGGGAGAGCGGGCTGGTGAAAACTTAATGACTTGTCCTGTTCTCTCCATATCTTTGGCCAAGAAGATGAGAAGTTCTCTTTCCATGCGTCGTACACACAGCTCTGGTGAGCTCATCAGCAGCCTTCCCGGCCCAAACCATTAAGTTTTCATGTTAAATAAGGATACGCACAAGGACACCGCTTGTGTTGGTGTTGTCTGGAAGCAGAAACCGTTTCCTTCTGTCAGCTGCCTCTACGTTGGCCTCAGAGTAGGTGTTTTATAATTATGAACATTTATCTGCCTATTGCAGATGTTATCGATGCGGATGCACATGTGCACTGACGTTCAGGTTTGGGGTCAAAAAAGTTTTTTAACAGTCTCTTACATTCACCAAGGTTGCTTTGGCTAAAAATGGTTGGTATTTGGCTAAAAATACAGTAAAACAGTGAATTTGAGATATATTATAATATATATATATATATATATATATATAACAATTTTGTGGCCAAAACCCCTCTAAAACCAGCCTGCTGACCAGCTATGACCAGCTAAGACCAGCCTGGATGACCAGCTAAAACCAGCCAACCAGCTTAGGCTGGATTTAGCTGTTTTGTCAGCAGGGATAGTGGTCAATGCCAGTATCTTAAAGGGAAAGTTTAACTACAAATGAAAATTCTGTTATTAATTACTCACACTCATGTCTTTCAAAACCTGTAAGACCTTCGTTTATCTTCAGAACACAAATAAAGATATTGTTGATGAAATCCGAGAGCTTTCTGACCCTGCGTAAACAGCAATGCAACTACAACATTCAAGGCCTAGAAAGGTAGTAAGGACATCAATAAAATAGTCTGTGTGACATCTGTGGTACCTTAATGTTCTGAAGCTACGAGAATACTTTTTGTGCACAAAGAAAACAAAAATAACAACTTTATCCAACTATTTCCAAGTACGGGAAGGCATACGCATACGTTGTGACAACTCTAGTGAATGTGCGTCAAATACTGATATGGAGGAGAAAAAAATGCTGAATAAAGTTATTTTTGTTTTCTTTGCTCACAAAATGTATTCTCATAGCTGTCTATGCTCTCAGATTTCATCAAAAATATCTTAATTTGTGTTCCCAAAGATGAACGAAGGTCTTATTTGATATTCAGCATTTAAATTTGATTGCCAAAGTTGGATGAGCAAGATGCCATAGAGGTAAGTAAGTCACACAAAGAGGTCAATCAAAAAAAGAAGAGGGAGGAATCTGGTTGGGGAGATCTGGGGAGTGAAGTGGGGAGTCTAATGTCTGGCAGATGACAGATCCCTAAATTCCTTTCTTGCGCCTACAGGACAGAAGTGACTCCGGGTGAACAGTGTGGCTTTATGTTAATGCTTCAGCTCAAGGGTCCGGCGCTGATTAGAATGCTGGCAGAAAATAAAAATGCCCATTGAAAGAATGGGCCCGGGGTCCTCGTCTCAAATCATATTTTGCAATGCCGCATAGGAACAAAGCCGGCCCAGTTCACAGAGTTGTCACATTGCACAAAGGCGCTTCAAACACACCCCCGCGGAGACTCGCAAACCATGCGACTGAAAGCAGAAAGCAAACATTTGACGCCAGCTCAAACATACTTCGAGCCCCTTTTAAAGCCATAATGAAATTCGAAGGAGGCGGCAACCCCCCATAATAAGATACACAGGGTGTTTTCAGACAACCCCTCCTTTGCCCACACTGTGACCTGACATTTACATCAGTTGATTGTGACCTCGCTTGTTTTTTGTTGTTCTCTGATGGATGGTCTTCTAACAAGCTAATCGCCTCAATAATTGCAGTAATGACACTTTATTAAAATAATGACAGAGAGAAAGTGGGGCAGCCGCAGCTTTTACAGAAGCTGAAACAGTTGTGCACTTCGAACTAACTGCTAACTAAATAAATATTTAAAAATATACAGTTGAAGTCAAACGTTTACATACACCTCGCAGAGGTCTGCAAAATGTTCATTATTTTAGCAAAATAAGAGGGACCATACAAAATGCAGGTTATTTTTTATTTAGCATTGGCCTGAATAAGACGTTTAGTTTACGTAGAGTCTACAAGAGAAAATAATAGACATTTTATAAAAACGACCCCGTTTAAAAGTTTGCATACATTTGATTCCTAAAACTGTGTTGTTACCTGAACAATAACATGATTTTCAACAAAGATCAGGGTAAATTTTACTTATTTTTTCTTCTGGGAAATATTTACTATTTACTATTTACTATCTTCTGTAGCTTCTGAAGAGCAGAACTAAATTAAAAAAAAA